>NC_081315.1:94635739-95253551 GCF_026419965.1 Kogia breviceps | reverse complement strand
GGTAGAAAATACTTATTTTATAATTTTTTTACAGATTTATTTACTTTATTTATTTTTAAAATTGTGGCTGTGTTAGGTCTTCATTGCTGCACGTGGGCTTTCTCTAGTTGCAGCGAGCAGGGGCTACTCTTGGTTGCGGTGTGCTGGCTTCGCTTTGTGGTGGCTTCTCGTTGTGGAGCACAAGGCATGCAGCCTTCAGTAGTTGTGGCTCATGGGCTCAGTAGTTATGGCTTGGCTCGTGGGCTCTATAGCACAGGCTCAGTAGTTGTGGCATGTGGGATTAGTTGCTCCACGGCATGTGGGATCTTCCTGGACCAGGGGTCGAATCCATGTCCCCTGCATTGGCAGGTGGATTCTTAACCACTGCACCACCAGGGAAATCCCTTATTTTATAATACTAAGAGAAAGTAGCGTATAGAACAGTATGCATAATCCTATTTTGTTGGAAAAATTTATGTATGTATGTATAAGAACAGCCCGAAAGGATATACATCAAAATATTAACCCTGGTGGGATTGTGGGTGTTCTTTCTCCATTTTTAAATTATCTCTATTTCTAATATTTTGTCTTATTTTTATCATAAACATGTACTGCTTACATAGTCTTTTAAAATATAAAAATAAATCAGCAGCAATGGTTGGTACGCATCTCACCACTGCGCCTGACTGATGCCCAGTCTCCATATCTATCCTGTTTCTAAAGCTGGGCCCCTTTCTTGTGTCTTGAACTCATGGTTCCCATCTCCATTCACTCCTGCTGCTAGTCCAACCCTGATTTTGTTCCCCAGTTCTGTTAACTGGGTTTCTGCCTTTTTCTGTTATTCCCGAATTCTTTTCTCAGTAACATCTTTTGAATCCCAGGATTTCTAATACCAGGACCTAGATTTCCTGTCACTAATCACCTTCCTGGGGATTGGTCCCCTGCTTCCAGGCTGGTATCAACAATCCAGTTCCTCCTACTGGACATCCTTGATTTTGACTTTCTGCCCTACCTACTTTCCTCTCCAGGTAGAGTTGCCATATCTACCTGCTGGTCAGGACAACCAGCTTCTAACCTGTGCTGGGCTGCCACTTGTTCTACTGCTGCTAATCCCTTCTAGATACCATGAGTTGCCTTCCCTCCCACCCTGACATGCCCACTGCCAGATGCTCTATCCCAGCAATGAGCCTAGTTCCAGTTTCCTGTACTTTTCAAACTGCTCTGTGCCATTGTAGTTACCTAGGGTGCCCCCTCTACATTTCTTATCTTATTAAATTTCTTCAAGTTGGTTCTTTTTTCCAGATTAAAAATACACTAAAAGAATCAACTGGTCAACATCACTAATCATTAGAGAAATGCAAATCAAAACTATGGTGAGGTATCACCTCACACCAGTCAGAATGGCCATCATCAAAATATCTACAAACAATAAATGCTGGAGAGGGTGTGGAGATGCTGGAGAGGGTGTGGAGAAAAGGGAAACCTCTTGCACTGTTGATGGGAATGTAAACTGATACAGCCACTATGGAGAACAATATGGAGGTTCCTTAAAAAACTAAAAATAGAACTACCATACAACCCAGCAATCCCACTATTGGGCATATACCCAGAGAAAACCATAATTCAAAAAGAGTCATGTACCATCATGTTCATTGCAGCTCTATTTACAATAACCAGGACATGGAAGCAACCTAAGTGTCCATCGACAGATGAATGGATAAAGAAGATGTGGCACATATACACAATGGAATATTACTCAACCATAAAAAGAAACGAAATTGAGTTATTTGTAGCAAGGTGGATGGACCTAGAGTCTGTCATACAGAGTGAAGTAAGTCAAAAAGAGAAAAACAAATACTGTATGCTAACACATACATATGGAATCTTAAAAAAAAGGTAATGAAGAACCTAGAGTCAGGACAAGAATAAAGACGCAGATGTAGAGAATGGAGTTGAGGACATGGGGAGGGGGTAAGCTGGGACGAAGTGAGAGAGTGGCATGGACTTATATATACTACCAAATGTAAAATAGATAGCTAGTGGGAAGCAGCCGCATAGCACAGGGAGATCAGTTCAGTGCTTTGTGACCACCTAGGGGGGTGGGATAGGGAGGGTGGGAGGGAGATGCAAGAGGGAGGAGATATGGGGATATATGTATATGTATAGCTGATTCACTTTGCTATAAAGCAGAAACTAACACACCATTGTAAAGCAATTATACTCCAATAAAGATGTTAAAAAAAAAAGAATCAACTGGTAGTTAGTAACTTGCATTTTCTGCTGTTATTTAAGGTTTAGGTGACTAACAGTGAGAAATCTTTGGATGAACTTTACCCATCACACTTGGTATCTACTGTAACACTTACCATAGGTGTACCAATAGAGGGCACTCTTCCCATTGAGAGGCACAGTACTGAACTTGAAAGATTCTATCTCAGTGCCTCTCAAGCAGAAGTAGCAATGAATTACTTGTTATAAAACAGTGCTTACATATATATGGAATCCAAAAAAAAATGGTTCTGAAGAACCTATGGGCAGGACAGGAATAAAGACGCAGATGAAGAGAATGGACTTGAGGACACTGTGAGGGGGAAGGGTAAACTGGAACGAAGTGAGAGAGTGGCATGGACATATATACACCACCAAATGTAAAACAGAAAGCTAGTGGGAAGCAGCTGCGTAGCACTGGGAGATCAGCCCTGTGCTTTTTAACCGTCTAGAGGAGTGGGATAGGAAGGGTGGGAGGGAGATGCAAGAGGGAAGGGATATGGGGATATATGTATACATATAGCAGATTCATTTTGTTATACAGCAGAAACTAACATCACATTGTAAAGCAGTTATATTCCAATAAAGATGTTTAAAAAAAATAAAAAGTACACAAGTTAACACAACATTGTAATGCAACCATATTTCAATAAAAAATAAATTAAAGGAAAAAAAAACAGTGCTTAATTGTTTGTTTCTTCCAATTTTGTACCCAGGTATTACTTTGTTTCTCCCGAGATACATCTGTGTTGGGTCACTTTGCATACAACAGTGCTTCACCACCGAAATCATACATAAGAGGTAAAATCTTAGTATATAAAGGAAGTATTCTTTAACACTTACATAATCATGCCAAGACTTTATTTTACAGCATATATTGGTTGTCAAAATTTTTGTCGTAAATTATTTAATAAGATGTCTCTCAGGTTATTGTAACCATCTTTCACTCGCACTTTAATCAGTGCCCAAACCACTTATCGCAGATCACAGGAAGGTGGTTCCCCAAAACAGCATTTAAACTTACTTCTTTATTTTTCCTGTTTGCTCTCGCCTCTGTTGCTGTTTTTGCCATATCTGTTGACTTTTATTTACCCTTCCAACTATGAGTTTATCAGTTGAATTTGCTTTTTTTTTTGTTTTCTTTATTCCTTCTCTCAAAATGTTACACTACACTTAAAGTTTGATATAATCTATATGCTATTAGCTTTCTTAATTCTATTTTAGTGCTTTCTTCTCTTTATCACTAGCTGCCTACAAGATAATGCTATTCCAGTATCCTGCTATCACCTGGCAATTGAACTAATTTCAGCTGGAAGCCTTTCCCCGATTTCTCCTTTTTATTAAGTAGTGAACACCCAGCACTGGAAGCTTATAAGCCTATTGTGTATGGTCATTCTTCTATTCCCATAAAGAAAGATGCTGTTTGTCCTATATCTCCTAAGTCCATCTGTCTGCCTGATTACTACAACCCGTGCCCTAAGACAGGCCCACATTGCCAGTGCTGGGATCAGGCTCCCCCCACTTGGGGGCTCTCTTGGTTACATTGCTTCTATATTGAATTGATAGAAACATTTGGTTTACTTGTTTGTTTCTTTCACATCATCTGCTGAAAAACTGATTATAGAACTTATCTAATGGACTTACCTCTAAATTCAGCCAAATTTTAATTCAGCCCTCCATTAGTTGATCCTGTCTTAACCTAGCTAACTTTGATTCTCTGTTTATTCCACATTACCCCATTTTCATTCTAAGCCTCTATATATTCCCTAAACATGGAAGGATTCCCACTCCTCCACCCCCAAAATCATAGGTTCTTGAAGAACTAGCCTATGTCTCACAGTATCAGAAAAACTCAGATTATTTCCTTCTATGCAGGGAAAAACCCAATTCTTTCCTACTGTGTTTTGCTCCTGTGTTTTTAATTTACTACTCACACAAAGCACTTCACTTCTGACACTTTTGGTCATACATATGTGGGGAGTTTTCCCCACAATAACAAGCTAGTCTTGACACCACCTGGGTATCCTGCAGCTTAACTCAATTCTAACACTGTCTCCCTAGAGATGGTGTCAGATCCCACACGTTAAGGACACAGTCCTCACATGCATACACACACGCACACACACGCACACACACATACACACGCGCACACACACACACACACTTCAGACACCAGTCACAAGCTTAGGTTGTCACCTGTGCTTCTGACCAACAGGCTTCGGATTGGACGTTCCAACAACCCTCTCCCTGGTTTGACTGATTTACTGGAGAGGCCCACAGAACTCAGGGAAACACGTACTTACATTTACCAGTTGGTTAAAGGATATGATAAAGAATACAAATGAACAGCCAGATGAAGAGATACATAGGGCTGCGTCTGGGAGGGTCACAAGCATAGAAGCTTCTGTCCCCATGGAGTTGGAGTGCGTCTTCTTCCCAGCGTTGATGTGTTTGCCCACCTAGAAGCTCTTCAAACCCCCTACTTCTGGGGTTTTATGGAGTCTTCCTCACAGAGGCATGATCAATTATTAAACTCCATTTCCAGTCCCTCTGGAGTATGAGGGGATGGGGCTTCTAATCAAGGCTTGGTCTTTCTGGTGACCAGCGCCCGTTCAGAAGCCCACTCAGAGTCACCCCAATAGAACAAAAGATGCTCCTAATGCTCTTGTCATTTAGGAATTTGCAAGGGTTTCAGAAGCCTTGTGTCAGGGATGGCATCAAAGACAAATATTAGAATAAGAGATGCTCCTAATGCTCTTATCACTTAGGAAATTACAAGGGTTTCAGGAGCTCTGTGCCAGCAACCAGGGGCAGAGACCAATATACATTTTCCATTGTCTCACACTCACCAAGTCCACCAACCCATCATCAATTTCCCTCTCCTCTAAACCTCTAAAGCACTTAAAGCCTGTGCCAGAAAATTTAGCAAACATATCTTAACGTTTCCTGTTTTAGTCTGGATTATAAGCCACATGGTTCAGGCACCATATCTTATATCTACTCTGTTTGCCTCTCAGCACCTAGCCCAGTATTGAGTACCCAGGAGGTATTCTCTACCATCTACCTACCTACCCATCTATCATTTCATTCTCTTCTTACTCACAAGATCAATCCTTGTTGTCTCCACCCTAACCTAAACTGCTCATGCAGTTCTTCATTTCCTCTCTCCTACCATTCTCAACCAAAAAAAAATTTTTAATTAAAAATCTTACCTTAAAGCCAAGTGCAAAAATGCACGTGACTTTTCAGTAGACTCAACAGTGTTAGAAAAACTGTCAAGATAAGAGCTACCTACTTTTTCCCACCTCAGTAGAAGGTGGGAAAAAACTCAGACCTTTAAAAGTTTTGAGGAAAAACTTTTTAAAGCTCACTTAAACATTTAATTATGGTGAATATACTTTAATTTTCTGAGATAATCCTGATTTCAAATATTTAGCCTCATTCTCAGACCATATCAATTGTTTAGGAATTCAGAAAATATTAACCATACAGTGAAAGACATTTAATTTTAACTTTTTAACTCATTCCATAAAAATGTAAACTAATGAGGTGTTGCAAAGCTTAGGACTTACTTTAATGACTAGACTAGAATTACTTATAATTAACACAACAATTCTAGGCTTACAAATAGATGCTGCTCTTCTTAAGTGCTTAAGGAGCTTGAAAACGTTTGTTCTTTTAATATTTTGTATCACTTACCTTGTAGCGCTTAAGTTTATATTATTGACTTTAATTGATGAAAGGATTTGCTAATACCAAAAGATTGGCTGGCATATTTTCAAATTAATTCCATATCATAAAATGAAATGAAAGGAGATTGTACTATAGTCGTTTTTTAAATTCCATTAATTTTTAGTATATTCACAAAATTAATTTTTAAAGTTTTTTCTATTTTATCTAATCATATTGGAACTCACTATGGTTTTCTCTTACAGGAAAATTAGGAGTAGAAGAATATGCCGTCTTTTATCCACCGAATGGTAAGAGAAATGCTATTTCTCCCTCTAGTGGGAAATAGGAAAATTACAACTTTTATAATAGCACTGTGACTTTCTTATTCTCCATCTTTAAATGGATAATAATTTATCATCTAAAATAAACCTTCTATAGAATAACTATTCTAATTACTTTAATGTTTGTGGTAGGTTTTTGCTGAACTGTGCATATCCTTTCTGATTTTCTTTGAGACCAGTAGTAGCATTTGTGAGAAAGCTAAGACTCAGGTGTCTAAATCCAGGGTGCTTAGCTTTCCTCTGGAGGACATTAACTCGTCCGTCTGGGACCTTCCTTTTGGCTTTATTAGGGCTTTATTAGGGCACTCATTAGTGCCCTAATGAGTGGATTGCCTTGTGTTGCACTTTATTGTTCTCATGATTTGACAAGTGTAATATTTATGAAATAAAAATATTTCAAGAAATACATCACTGAAAAAAGTATGTTTTGATTAAAATGATCAAATGTATAGTGACCTCCTTGAATATTAAGTATTTCTTTGAGATTATCCGATAGTTTTAAGATATGCTCCTTGGAAAAGCAATATATAGCAGTCCTTATTATGATACTATACAGTTGGCATCCTGAAGAAGTTCTTTTACTCCAGCAGAGTTAAGAACATGGGCTTTGTAATGCTGCAGACCTGGGTTCAGATCCCAGTTCTGCCCGCTTACCCTATGACCTTGGGTAAGTTATACATCTTTGCTGAACTTCAGATTTGTCATCTATAGCACGTGGGTAACAGATTAAAGGAGATAACACTGTATGAAACAGCACCAGATGTGGAGTGAGTGCTCACAAAATGCAGCTGATACAAGTTGCTTTTAGCTTCTTGACTGACCAGCCCATCTGAAACTCATCCTTGGCTTTCACGGCACTGTCCTCTCCTTGTACCTCTCAGTGTGCTGTCCCAGGTTCCTTCACAGGCTAGCCTCCTCTGTCCCTCTTTAAGCACTGGCATTCCAATGTCCCACTCCACTCTTGTTCTGCTGCCTTTTTTTTTTTTTTTTTTTTTCCTGCTGCTCTTTTCACACATTTTCCTAGGACTTCTTATCTGCTCTCTTGCTTCTATTTGTTAATTACTCTAAAACTGATATCTTCAATTCTGACTTCTACATTATTTAACTCAGATTTAACTTGAACTAATTAATCTTCATATGCCCACTATTTAAAAAAGAAAAAAAAAAACAAAAGCAAACTTAAATTTAAAAAACAAAATGACAACAACAAGATAAACCAAACACTTTCCTCTTTCTCTCTCCCGTTAATTGTACTCTCATTTAACCAGTAATTCAAGACCTAAAATCTGGTAGTCATCCTTGATTCCTTTCGATCTTGGACCCCCTTCATCTAATAAATCACCAGGATCATCCAATTTTACCTTTAAACTACATCTGGAACCCTCTCTACCTCACCATAACTACTAGCTTGCCCTCATTCAGGCTTTACTATCTCTAGTTTATTCATTGCAACTGACACCTAACTTGTCTCCCTTCCTCCGGTCTTTTCTAGCTTTTCTCTGTCTTTTACAATGCTGTCTCAGTTATACATCTGAAAGGAAAATCTGAAAATTGCCATTTTTCTCCTTAAAGTTTTATTAATGACTCCCCATTTCTTTATAAGCAATGTCCAAGCCTCTCAGCATGGCATAAGAGAACCTCTCTTGACTCTGGCCCCTATTCAGTCTAACTCCTAGCTTCATTTCTCACCATTTCCCATTTCACTTCTTTTTTAATCGCAACAATATCAAATTATTAATTCTTTACACAAACATAGCTACATACTCCCAAAAAAGCACTCTGCTGCTTTCCTACCTCATGACTTCTGTTCCTATGCTTGTAATGGCACATTCAACATTTCTTCACCTGGCTGCTCTCCGGTTCAGCTCAGGCATGATCCTCTTCAGGAGACTTTCTTTGGAACCCCAGGTGAGGTTAAGGGCCCTTCCTCTAGGCTCCCATAGTACCCAGTGTGAATATCTTTGGTATCCTTACTATATTATCTTGGCATTAATTGTTTATGCTTTAGCTCCCCCTCTAGATTGCAAGCCTCTTGAGGTTTAGGACCATATCATTCATTTTTGCTCTTCCAGTATCTAGCTATAGTAGGACCTTAATGAGTTTTTATTTGAACTAAATTAGAGGCTTTTTAATCTTAACATTTATGTGTAAACTTTGTTACATCTGTCTCCCCAGAAACTTAATTTTCATATAACATTTTATATTTATATAAGAATAGGAAAATAAGAAAAAATAAATACCTCTGAAATGCCAAATGAGATGTCTGTGGAGTCAAGTTTTTTTTTCTCTCTTCATATATAGGAGCACTTTTCCAACTTAGTTTAGAATATATTCGCTTTTACTTAACACACATGCCTAACAAATTTGGTTTGCTGGTTTTTATGACCCCTGTAACAAAAGAAGTATGGAAAGAAACTGATATACATAGGAAAAATGATTAACAACAGTAGAAGTGAAAATCAGAGACCTCACAAAGGAAAATAGAAAAGCTATAAAACAGCATATAAAAGCACTCCTGCAAATCAGTCTGGGACCATTTTATGTAAAAGCCAATAACCCTCCACCCTTTAAATAAGTATCATTGGGTTGTAACATATTATAGTAATTTAAGACTTTTATAATGAGCTAAGGCACCAAGGAAAAAAATATTGCTATAACAATAATAGTAATAGTAGTCACAGCAGTAGGAGCTGACATTTTTCCATGCAGAACTATATACTAAGCAGTGTGCTAAGTACATCCCATGTATTAATTCATTTAATCCTTACAAGAACCTTCTGAGGCAGCTTCTAGTATTATCCCTATTTATAGATAAAGAAGCTGAGGCACAGAGTGTTAACTTGCCCAGCTGGTGAGTGGCAAAGCCAGGCTTTGAACCCAAGTTCTTTGACTTCAGAAAAGAAGTCAGACTTTTTTTTTTAACTTTATTTTTTTTTTAAATGTGTTTATCATTTATTTTAGGCTGCGTTGGGTCTTAGCTGCAGCACGCGGGATCTTCGTTAAGGCATGCAGGATCTTTCATTGTGGCGCACAGGCTCTTTGTTGCAGTGTTCAGGCTTCTCTCTAGTTGTGGCGTGCAGGTTTTTCTCTTCTCTAGTCATGACATGCAGGCTCCAGACCACGTGGGCTGTGTAGTTTGCAGCATGCAGGCTCTAGTTGAGGCGCACCAGCTCAGTAGTTGTGGCATGCCGGCTTAGTTGCCCCGAGGCATGTGGGATCTTACTTCATGACCAGGGGTGGAACCTGAGTCCCCTGCATTGTAAGGCAGATTCTTTATCACTGGACCACCAGGGAAGTCCCAAGAAGCAGTATTGTTAATCACCATGCCCTACTACCTCAGAAAAATGTTACTGAGTTCATTGTAGTATCTTTTAGAAGAAAATTAAGCGGTTAATATATTGAAAAATTTGATGTATATAACAGGTTCTAGAAACAATTTCATCCAGAAAAAAAAATAGTTTAATGGGATAAGCTCATTTATTATAAGCTTATGAAAGAAAAATCCTACTGAATTTTGGAAAGAGAAGATTGTGGTATTTTAATTTACCCACTTTTTTTGATTCAAGATCTATATTTCCCCCTCTGGCATGAGAAAGTTGCACCAGCAATGTGGGCAGTTGTCTTTATAGCCACCAAAGTAGAGTGGGGCGTAGTAGGTGGGTAAATTAAAAGCTGTTCATAAGCTGTTCATAATCTTAATACTTAAGTATCATTTCTTGTCTCAGGTTGTTTTAGAACCTTACCAGAATCAGAGGAGATTCTTCTCTGGTGATTGAGTCTGAAACTGCAGAACAGGAAGAGACAAAGAGCAGTCAGTCCACTGTCCCTTTGCTCTTTACTCAAGGCAATACCACACAACATTTGTATATTACCCACCCTGTTTTTCAACCTCTGCCAAAGAAGGCATTACTTTGAAATCTCAAGGACACCTCTCCCACTGCCACCAAAAGTGGCCTGGCTTTCATGGTCACAGGGGCTCACCCAGAGAGCTTTGCCTGCAGCTCACTGACACACTGTCCACCCCTGACCCGGCAGCTGCTTAAACAGGGACAGAGGTTTGCTCACTCACTTCCCCACTGTGATCTCCTTTCCTAGGATGGAAGTAACAGGCCGTCGTGCCATCGGACATTACCCTGTCTCCTTATTTGAAGCCTTGTCAGTGGAAAGACTTTCTCTAGTAGATTTATTAAACAACTGGTGAGCAAAAATTTCTGAGCTGAAGGAGACTCCTCACAGGAAATTTTTAAGCTTTTCTTGTTTTTATTCTTTGTTCAACATGTATAACTTTATTTATTCATTTAATAAATACTTATTAAAGGACACAGATAAAGTACCTGCTGCCAAGGAGCTTACATTCTAGTGAGGGAGACATACAATAAACAAGTACATAAGTAGCTACTGTAAATAAATAACTCTGAAAATAATTTCAGAGAGTGATGATGTGAACAATTAAAGGGAACAGAAATTGATAGTAGGTAGGGAGGTGAGCGAAGGGCACAGCTATTGTAGATAAGGAAGTCAGAAAAGATGCCTCTGAGGAGGTAGAATGTGAACAGAGCCCAGAATGTGCAGAGTGAGCTGTGCAAAGGAGGAGGAGAAGAGCACTCCAAAGGGAATGCACAGCATGTTTAAAGTCCTAAGAAGAACATACCTGATGAGCTAAAGAACAACAGGATGGCCAGTGTGACTCATGAGAGTGAGCAAAACATAAACTGGTTGGTACAAGGTGAGATGAGAGGTAGACAGGGGCCAGGCCAGTTAGGGGGACAGTTGTTCTACAGTTTTGTCTAGTAAGTCCAATGTCTGGGCTCCTTTAGGGGCAGTTTCTATTAATTTCTTGTTTTGCTGTGAATAGACTATACTTATTTCTTTGCATGCATAGTAATTTTTTTGTTGTTGATAACTGGATATCTTGAGCATTACATTGTGGTAACTCTGAAAAATCAGATTTTCTCCCCTCCCCAGAACTTGCTGTTGCTTGTTGTGGGTTGTAGTTTTTTAGTGACTTTTCTAAACTGTTTCTGTACAAATTATCTTTTTTTGTATTGAGTGCCCCGCTGAAGTCTCTGTTCCATTAGCTTAGTGATCAGTTAGTGATTTGACAGAGATTTCCTTAAATGTCTGAAACCAAAATCAGTCTTTACTGATATACTCTGTGTAGGGAGTACTCCTTCAAGGCTTAGCCAGGCCATTTACAGCTCTGCCTTAGCTTTCACTTCTTGCTTGCACACAGCCAAGAAAACAGGCAGAAATGAAAGCTGAAGTTCTTCTCAGGTCTTTTCTAGATTCCCTTCATTACAGAGGAGCTTTTCAAAGCCTTTATCCCTCCATATTTATGCTTCTCCAATCTCTTCCTCCCGAGGCTTTTCAGTCTGCCTAGTCCTTGCCCCATCTGTTATTCCTTGCTGCCCCAGGTGGCTAAGGCTAATACATTTGCTTTTATTTAAAAAAAAATAAATAAATCTGATAAATATCACCTGGCTGGCCACTTCAGCCCAATCCCTCAGGTAGCTACTAGACAGGTCAAAACACACAACCATAATTTTTTGATCTAGGATCTACATTGCCCCCTCTGGCATGAGAAAGCTGCACCAGGAATGTGGACAGTTGTCTTTATAGCCACCAAACTAGAGAGTGGGGGGTGGTAGGTGGGTAAATTAAAATACCACAATCTTCTCTTTCCAAAATTCAGTAGCATCTTTCTTTATTAAGTATTTCCTTGGTTGTAAGTTTTTTATTAGATTCCAGAATTCAAAAAAGCTGATTCTAACAGTTCTAGCCAGTTTAACCATTGCTATAATGGAGGGATGGTGTTTTAGAGTTTTCTACTTCACTCTTCTCAGTGACATCTCTCCTCCAGTTCCTGATGAATATTTTTAAAAGATCATCCTGACTACTATATAGAATAAAAGTATAAGCTCCAAGAGAACAAGGACCATAATAGTTTCATGACCAACATTATGTAGCATCTAGAATCATGCATGGCATAAAGTCACTGCTCAGGAAACTTTATTGAATGAGTGAGCTAACGAATGAGGGAATGAATGTAGAAGGATATAAAGGAGCAAGAATAGAAGCAAGGAGGTGAGACTTACAGGAAAAATATACATAGATCTGACTGAGACTTAAACAAACATCATAATTTGCTAATACCATTTGTTTCCTACAAGACAAAATAAGTAATTGCTAGTGAACAGTAGGGAGAAGAGTGTTAGGACTCCAGAGCAGTGGTTTTCCAGTAAGGGCAATTCCACCCCCTTACCCTCCAGGGACATTTGGCAATGTCTGAAGACACTTCTGGTTGTCAGAGGGGAGGGATATACTACCAGTATCTCCTGGTTAGAGGCCAGGGTTGCTGCTAAACATCCTACAGTGTGCAGGACAACCCGTCACAACAAAGATTAGGAAAGGCTCTTGGAAGAAATAACAAAAATGTATCATTTTAAATCTGCCTGCAAGAGTCAGGTTGATAAATAACAGTGTACTTTGTTATCTAAATTAATTAAATAAATTTAAAACATCTCATAATCCAAAATTCATGTCATGTGTAACTTTGGACATAAATTGAAAAACTAATTGTTTAAAGTATCATTTCTAGATTGATATTTAAACATGGTTATGTTCTGATGTTTTGGGAACTTTTAACTACTAAAATAAGCTAACAAAGTCATATTCTGAAGTTCCAATTCAGAAAGATAACAGAAATAGCTAGAAAACAATTTGACCATTGTCCTAATCCCTATGCTTACTGACCTGTAGGCTACATGTAAAATGAGAATAAACAGAGGAAATGATTATTTCAACATTGAATTAAATAAATTATACTAAGTAATCCCAAATGAAAGAGTGTAAAAATTTGCTTTCAACTGGAATGATGTTAAAGTGATTCAGATGTGAGAGGTATGGTACAACTATAAATGCTAAGTATTAATAGAGACAGTGAGGAAATGAAGGGAAAATATTTAGTAAGTGTAAAGCTTGTTAATATTTGGGGTGTTTTCTGAGTCATATTTACTATTTATATCTCATCTAGTTCAAGATTTATTTTTGTTGATGATGTTTACCATTCTGGACTATGTCAAAGGCCCATTAAATCATTACTTTATAAAGTTATTTCTATTGAATGGAGTAGGCAGTTAATATTTTAGACTTTCTTCAGTTAGATAGAGGTAGGCTAGGATCTTAAAATAATCACTCATAGCACTCATAGCAGACTTGTAGAACTCTGAGGCCAGATTAGCGATGGTGTCCCAGGCATCCCAATGCCTGTTAGAAGTACACTCTTGGATGAAGGCCAGGTGGATGAAACTTGACCCTTGAAAGACTGAAGTGGTGAGAGGGAAAGGAAAGGATTTTGAAAAACTGGTCAAGAACATGACAGCCTCTGAGATCAAAGAAATGTTTTAGGTTGTGTGTGCCCTAGAGTGTTAATGAATTCACTGCTTCTTATGCCTCCTACTTTTGTTTGCCAGAATCTGACTTTGTCCTTCTTCAACAGAGCAAACTATGTACCCTCTTCTGGAATCTTAAGCCCTGGTTAATCTTGCTTAAGCAGAAGTGAACCTTTATTTAATACTGACAAAATTTTTTTTTCCTTAGGTTTAAGCTGATACTTAAATGTGGTACTCTCCCTTCTGAGAGCATAAAATAGCTATAGTTAGTGAGCATCTGCTGTGTACTAAATACTATACTGGTACGCTTTAAATACATTAACTCGTTGGTACTTTAGTACAACCCAGTGAAGTTAGTATTATTTATTTATCTGCATTTTCAAAAATGAAAATAGAGACTGAGAGAGTGTTGGTAACTTTCCTGGAGACACACAAGACTCGAATGCATGTCTGTATGACTTAGTGGGCCATTTATAATTTCAACACTGAGTTATTGAGAGGCTCCTGTCCTATATGTAATTGCTTATTCATAAATGAATCTAATACTTTAATATCTTATTTATAAGCTGTGATTATACTTATAAATGCTTGAATTTCCATCATTAACAACATATATTGAACATCTCACTTGTAGAAAATACTATGCTGGTTGCTGAAGACGATACACAGTATGAATTGTGGCCCTTGCCTCAAATAGCTTATAACCTAGCTGCTTATAGAGCAGCTATAGATTTCAGGACTTGGGGGAAATATGGTGAAAGTGTGATTAACAATGGGTCATCTTAATACATTCATCCCTTTTGCTTCTTGGCAGTTCACTAATTCATTCACTCTAACCTTCCTAACGAAAAGTGCTCTGTCCTGATTAAGGTATTCCTATACTTAGGACATCTTTAATTAATATTTGTAGAAGGTGAAAATAATTATAGTAAGGTCTTCATTTCTGACTACTTTAACATGCTTGTTTAAAGGTTTCTGCAGTACTTAATAGAGGAAGGAAAAAGTGGTTGCGTAAGAATATAGGGGTTTTGTATAATAGCAACCTGTTTTGATATTTAGTATTTAGAAAGATATAATATATACTTATATTTTTGTAAGGTATCAAAATATGCCTTCTATTTATGAACTTATTTTTCTCTCTTAGTTTTTCTTTCACATGTCAACATGATTAGGTGAAGATGAACTTTTAAAATTATTTGTTAAAAGTTTATAACCAATAAAGGAGATAAAATGAAGCTACAATTAGGGAAGATAGAAAAAAGATGGGTGTTCACAAGAAGAAAAAGAGACTCAACCAAAGATATAAACAGAGAGAGAAATTAAAGAAGAAAGATGGTCTTTGGGCCCTCCTAAGTATTCCATTGAACTAGAGCTAGTGGCTATAGTGTCATTAGGAATATTGACTTTTAGTGTGTGTATCTAATCTGATTTTGAACTTTTTGTTTTTAGAAAGCAAAAAACTTTTAAGTTGGTAAAGAATGTTAACCATTGGAAGATTCTCATATGTCCAGTTTTCTTCACGTCTCACAAATTTTTCTGTATTTGCCCTAGACATAATTGTTGAACATAGAACTCTAGAGTTAGATGATATTTCAGAGACAATCTTAGTCCCTTTTAATGACAACCAATTACTGAAGCTCAGGAGGTTTGATGACTTTCCTAAGATTACCCAGCTGGTTTCTGATAAGTGCACAGTGGAATCCTGATCTCCCGACTAGAGACCAATAAATTTCTTGCTCCTTCTCTATTCATCATTAACTTACCCATTTACCCATTCATTCATTCAGCAAAACTATATTCATTATCAACTATGTGGCATCATAAAATGCATACAAAGATGAATAAAACATATTTCCCGTCCTCTGGAGCAATCTGTTAAACAGCTAATGATAACACAAAATACTGTGAAATTATAGTGATGGAAATGTGAACAAAGTGCCTGGAGAATGCAGAAGAATGAGCATTTAATTATGATTAAGAGATTTGTTATGTTTCTCTGAGATGTTACTTGTCCTTAGCAAGGTTTTGATAGACATTAAAGCAATTCATGGTACAGAATTACCAAGTTCAAAGCTACCAGAGTATGAAAGTGCATGATGAGTTCTGATGATGATGAATAATCTAGTGTGGCTGTACCACAGTAGATATAGAGTCAGGATGACAAAAGGGAGGTAGGTATATCTCAGGTTTCCATCATGAATGGTTAAAATCAGATCAAGATTTTGAATTTCACTCTGTAGACACTTAGCCTATATTATAAGGCTAGAATGTGAATTCCATAAATATAGAGAAAATGTTATATTCATTTTAATCTCTCCAGAGGCTACAGAGTAGGTTTTTAAACATTGTTCAATTGTGTGAGTAGGAACTCCGCAAATACTTGGTGGATGGATGAATGGTCAGAGGAAAATCCTCGATAGATGTAGAGGTCTTTTTCATGGTCTCATCAACCTTTTTAGAAGATAACCTGAACCATTACGAAAGTTTGTTGGAGGGCAGAGAGTTTTGATAAAGGGATACCAATTAGGAGGCTCTTGCAGGACCATAGGTAAGAGTTCATCAGAGCCTGAACTCAGCCCTGGCAGTAGGAAGGAAGCAAACAGTTGAAAAATGGTAGAGGTAGATTCTCTAGGACTGCATATATTCATTCCACAAACATTTAATGAGTACCTTTTATATTCGGGGCAATAAGCTTGCCTCTGGGGATAGAGATAAATAAGGAACAGTTTTTGTACTCAGGTAATTTATTTCACTGGAAGAGAGAAAAACAAAAAATGATTGTATGATAAGAGCATGAAAACATCATTTGTTAAGTACTGACTTTGCATCAAGTGTTGTGCTAGGCATGTAACATACATCATCTTATTTAATTTTCACAACTTCATTGGTATGGTCCTCACTTTGCAGCTGAAGGAAAGTCTGTTCCTAATTTTTGCAGGGTCCAGGGCAAGAGTACAATTGGAAGCCCACCTACTATAAGTCTAGATTTTTAGAAGTTATGAATCAGACTAATAAACTGATAAGTAAAGTCTACTTTGTTTTCTTGTCTTGAAAAATATACCTTTGTAACAGTCTGGAAGGCCAGTTTCAGATTCAGAATTCTTAGACTCCTCAGAAGTTCCTAGCTTGTGGTATCCCTCACCCGCTTCTTATCTATGACTCTACCTCACACCTGGACAGACTTCATGCATGTGGACCCACTAGCCTGCAGGTCCAAGCTCTGTTCACATCTTCCACAAATAACCATCCTTTGCCCACCTCTCCATCCTGAGGATAGCACCCATCAAGAAGGTAGCTCCACCTAAGAGGCTGTGCAGACCCTGGAAGCTGGCTAGGAGCCTTTGGGCTGGGAATTTCAGAGTCTTGGGTGTCTGGGTTGTGGTCTGAAAGGAGGAGGGACATGAACTCTGGGTGAGGGGTATAGTCAGAGGAGGGCCAGAGCAGGGTCCTTACTCCAAGCCCCCCTGCCTTGGTCTAAGAGCAGTACTGGATAAGGAAACAGGTTCAGTAAGCAACCTAAGTGTACACAGGTAGAAAGTGGAACCAGAATTGCTCAGGTCTGTCTAGGCTCACAGAGGAGACAGGGTACCTCAACCAGTCAGGGCAAATCAGCTGATACAAGAGTACTGATTAATGAATGAGTGGGGGTGGAGAGTCAGGGGCTGTCAGGGAGATCTTTCTAGAAGGAGTATTGTTTAAAATCTCAAAGGGGGCTTCCCTGGTGGTGCAGTGGTTAAGAATCCGCCTGCCAATGCAGGGGACACGGGTTTGAGCCCTGGCCCGGGAAGATCCCACATGCTGCGGAGCAACTAAGCCCACGTGCCACAACTACTGAGCCTGCACTCTAGAACCCGCGAGCCACAACTACTGAGCCCGCGTGCCACAACTACTGAAGCCCACATGCCTAGAGCCCACGCTCTGCACCAAGAGAAGCCACTGCAATGAGAAGCCCGCACACCTCAATGAAGAGTAGCCCCCAATCGCCACAACTAGAGAAAGCCGCGCGCAGCAGAACCAAAGCAGCCAAACATAAATAAATTAAATAAATAAATTTATTTTTTAATAAATAAAATAATATCTCGCGGGGTGGGGCTGGGACACAGCTAGAGGTGTAGGAGAGCATGACCTACAGCCCTTGTCCTTAAGCCCCAGAGGCTGAAGGGTTGGCAATCAGTTTGGCAGGGTTAGAGTTGTGCTTGTGGGGTAGGGAAGAAAAATGAAGCTGCTGATGTTAGACTGTGGCTGAATCCTGAAGAGTTAAGCATTCTTTATCTTAAAGGGACAGGAAAGGAACACAATCACATTTAGGTATAAGGGCTGAGGGAGGGCTAGAAAGCAAAGATGACTCAAAGCTTTCTTCCTTGAAGCCTAGGGAGGAAAGGAGTTGTTTACAAAACTAGGTAGTCCAGAAGGAGGCACAGGAAACTGGGTTTTTACTGTTTGAATTACAGGTTAATAATGAGAATACTGGTGGAAGGAGAGAGAAAACAAGTATGACAGAGTGTTGGAAAGTAGCTATATTTAAGGAGTGTGTGGAAGAAAGAACTAGTCCAAAAGACAACAGAACCAAAACAACAACTGAGCAGAAGTTTCTGAGGCAGGGAGCCCAATCTGCACAGCATCATCAGTGCCTGGTGGGCTCAAGTTTGAGAAGGAACGTTCAGTTGCTAGGGGGCTAGCACACACAGAGTGGGGAGATGCCTGTATTCAGCCATCAGGAGTTGGGGTGAGAGGGCTGGAAACCAGTTTAAGGAATTGGGGATATATATAATGTGGAAATTAAGGAAGTTACTTTGAATCGTTTTTTAAAAGTTAAGCTTGGCTTCAAGGAAAGAAGAGAGATGAGAGATTTGTTTGATGGGAAAGTAAGGTTCAGGGAAGAAAATGGACAAGTCCCCCTCCTCCTCTTCTTTGGTGTCATTATTATTAGCAAGGGTATTTGTAATATCTTTGGCTGAAAGGTTGCAGTGAAACAGGAGAGACTGGAGAGAGGAGTACTTTGATAGGACCTACCCACGCCTTGCCTCTTCTCCTCCACTAGTAGGGGTGAGAACGGATGCCATCACCCTCCGCCTTCAGGCCATTGACCTCAGGAAGCTTATCCCGGTTCACGGTTCACAGCAATCACTGGCAAGAAGCCCAGGGCCTCCGGTTACCTCTTACCAGGTGACTCTCATCTACTTAGCTTCAATGGCTCTTTTATCAGTAAGACCTCCTCCCTCCCCCAGCCTTTTCCTCTCTCTCCCCCTTCCCTCCATTATTTCTCTTTGTGGCACTCATCACTGTCTGACATACATTCACTTATTTTATCATGACTTTCCTGTCCCTAATAAAAAGTAGGTTCCAGACCTCAGAACAGTGTCTGGCACATAGTAGAGGCTCAATTCCTATTTGTTGAATGATGTGCACAAAAGGGTGAGGAAGAAAATTGATGGGGCAGGATTCCAAAGCAGAGGTTGGCAAACTTTTCTGTAAAGGGCCAGATAGTAAATGTTTTTAATTTTGCTGGCCACAAACAGTCTCTACCACATATTCTTCTTTGTTGTTTTTTATTTTATTTTATTTTTTTATTTTATTGCTGTACGTGGACCTCTCACCGTTGTGGCCTCTCCCTTTGTGGAACACAGGCTCCGGATGCGCAGGCTCAGCGGCCATGGCTCATGGGCCCAGCCGCTCCGCGGCATGTGGGATCTTCCCGGACCGGGGCACGAACCCGTGTCCCCCGCATCGGCAGGCGGACTCTCAACCACTGTGCCACCAGGGAAGCCCTGTTGTTTTTTAAAATAATCTTTCAAAAATGTAAAATCCATTCTTAGCTCACAGGCCAAACATAGACAAGCCACAGATCTGACTATAGCTTCTGTGAGGGAAAGTGAAGGAAACAGGGTTAAGAACACAGGTGAAGATGGTAGCTCTGAAAAAGAAACAGGAAGAAGTATCTTCCTCCGAAGACCTCCCTAAAGGGAAGTGAGAAAACAGATGAAATGTGTGAAGAACATTTGAGGTAAAGAACAGACAAGTGAGAATTTATGTCAGTGGCATCAGCCTCCTAGAGGGGGGAAGTGAGTTCTGCAATTGAGTGTGAAGCACCTGAAGAGCAGGAAGGTTCTGAAAGAACAGGGTGGCTAATCAAACAGAGATGAACAGGGAAAATGTTAAACAACACAGAATTCAGACACAGTTGGACAACACGAATCTGGTGTGTTCTAGAAGACTAGGGAAAAATGGGAAAAGGTAGATCCTGAGAATTACAGCTTGTGAAGTTTAAGAGTAATGCAGCACAAAATTCTAAAGGTGGTTGACCTGGCATATTAGTTCAGAATAATGTTGGATTTTCCTCATACTTTTTTTGATAAAATTACTTCTAGAATCATCAAAGAAATATGAGCTAATTTGTGAATAATAATATCAATAATTAACTTTTATTGAGTCTAAACTTTTTATTTATTAATGGCTGAGCTACAGTCATTATCTCATTTAATCATTTATGTAGTTCTAGCATTGTCTCTGATTTACAAGATGAGGAAACTGAAGGTTAGGGGAATTAAGGAACTTACCTAAAGGCACACAAAGTTCTTAAACAACAGAGCTAGATGAACCCAACCAAGTCTGTCTGACATCTGGTCTGTGTTCTTAAAGAACTTACCAAAATAGGGTGCTGATCAGTGAATTACTATCAGTATGGAAGGAGGTCTCTAGTGACAAGTCCTGTCCTCACTCTGTCTTGTTCAACATTTTTATAATGCTCTAGATGAGGACATAGATAGTGCATTTATCAAACTTTCCAGCAATGTGGACCCAGGAAGAAGAGGGAATACATTAGATAACAGGATGAGAATCCAGGATTATCTCAAATTGGAATGGTTCACCAAAGAGGAAATGTAATAGAGATAAGAATACAGTCCTTTACTTAGGTCAGAAACAACTGCACAAGTGCACTGTACTTTAGCTGTGGGGTGTGTAGGGAGGAAAAATGCTTAGAGGCTTTCATCACCTCACTTTAAGGACTGTCATAAACTACAGCTTGTCCAGAGGAGAATAGAATAGAGAAGGTATTCAGGACCACTTCATCTGAGGAACTGTTAAAGAAACTCATAAAGTCTCAGAGCAAAAAAAAAAAATGATGGGGGCGGGGGAGAGAACAGTGACCTCCAGTATTTCTGAAAGGTTTCATAGAAGATAAGTTAGGTGTGTTCCATGTGACCCTTGTGGTCAGAACTAGGAAACATAAGTGGGGATTACAAGGAACCAGAGTCTCACTCCGTTTGAGAAATAACTCCCCCCCAAATTAAACCTGTTCAAAATTGTAATTGGTTGCATTGCGAATGAATGTGCCTCCTATTGCTGGATGTTTTAGACTGAGACTGAACTATCATTTGTTGAACTTACCCTAGGTGACCTCTGAAGGCTCTGCCAACGCTAAGTTTTTGCCTCTGAACATGTCAGATGAATGAAGCATTTCTGTGCTATTTTTCAAAAAAGTAAAATTCTCATCTTTCTTTTGTGTTTGCAACCTGATTTGGTACTGTGTTAGATATATGGTGGTGTATATATTACAGAACTTCCATTTTGAACCTAAGCTGTACAAGTTCTAATTTTTCACTTAGAGTGTGACAAGATGTTTAGCATACCAAGTTAGACTTCAAGTATTTTCTTTTAAATGGATGTGCACTTTACTTGTGTATAATTCTTGCCAAAGATTACACTGAATTTGTACCATATTCCTGCCAATATTTTTTCTAAACCACATCCTGTGATGTAATTTGTGGTAAATTTATAAGGGAATGCATCTATACAAGAGGTGCCTTGAAATGCTCACTTATTTTTTAACAGATTGGACTCCAATATACAAGATGAAGTTGCTTCAAGAAGGACTTAATCTATTGACTTTCTGAGACCATTGTAGTTAGTTCTTAAACTTAGTTCTGTGATCTGCCTTGTTCTCTTTTTTGTAACACATATTCACAGTGTTAATTTTCAACTTTATCAATAGAAAGTTAACTGGATATATATTGAAAACCTCTAGATTGCTTTTCTAAAGGTATTAAAAAGCCTATCGTTTTGTTGGTGACCCATCACTAAGTCTTTCTGACATGCATGAACAAAGTTGAAGCAAAAATAGGAAACCTCACTATTTTTGGCTTTAATCCTCTAAAGTTTGCCTATTAATTCAGTGGGTATACTAATTGAAACGAAATACTTTTTTATTTTTTTAGGTGTAATCCCTTTTCATGGATTTTCAATGTATGGTAAGTTGGGCTTTAAAATATTCAGTTTTTATTACACTTTAGAAAATTCAACATGAAAATCACACTTTATATTACATCAACCACACACCTAACTATGTTAACTGTGAACATTTTTAAACATTGGATTTGATATCTGTTTATATGTCCAATTAAAAATTTTTTCAAATAAAGGGTCATCATAATTGCTCAGATGGTGATTGCTTGTCAAATTAGAATTGAACATACCAGGAAAATGGTTTTGTGGTTTACCATTTTCTAATTCAATGGAAATTAGAGCTACACATTGATATTTAGTTCTAATGTAAAATGAGATTGCTTAAATTCCTAAACTAATTCTCATAAGTCTTTAAAAAAATAATAGGTCAGAAAGAATGCAAAGGGAGGGACAACACTGAGTGTGAGTTCATGATTTCTCCAGACTGGCTGGTGTACACAGCAACAATTACATTGAAGCATCCAGTCATTCTGAGGCACACGTGACAAACGCATGTGCAGGTTTGAGAGCCCTGAGCACCTTTGTGGCCTCACGTATCATTGAAAGAGGAATACAGGAAGCGTAAAAAAGATTAGCAAGAGGAAGAATGCTCTATGCCTTAAGTGCCTCTTAATTTTTAAATTTTCATGCATTACATATGAGCTTGTTGAAGATTGTTGTCCCAACTATTCCTACTCCCCAACCTTTAGACTAAACAAAAATATACATTAATGTTTACTTTTGTAAAAAGAATCAGCAATTAATTAACACTTTTCTTTGTAAAAAAAACCCTCAAGTGTTCAGCATCAAACAGTCATCGTGAATGACATAATATAAAACTTTTAAAACCAGCATACAATGAAAAGGATTCAAAGTGCCTAGGAATTTTGCATTATGCTGCCCTTGGCTTTATTCTCTTGAGCAACCAAAATTTCATAATGCAACACATAATGTTATAGTGAGGTTCCAGCATATTTGTCTTTTATAAATATCTGAGGATTTAAAATAGAAAACATAAAAAGGTTAAGAATATAAATTTTTACCTTTAATAATAAAAAATGTTAGCCCTTTTATTCTTTTATTTTAATAATTCCAACTGCAAGCATTCTTCAAGTAATTAGTTTTTAAAAGGTGTACTTGAGCGATTTGGAGAACAGTTAATAATGTCAGGAAAATTTAAATCTTCTAACAACTATCAGGGTACAAAATACATCTTTGAATCCTGCCTATTCACATTTCTGGTTGTTTTAATAGGTTAAAGTTTATACACCCAAGGGGGAAACGTTCGCTAAGGAAATAGGTGATGCAAAATGTTTGATATACAGTTTATACTATTTTAGAAAAATATGTTAAGCATCCACAAATACTTTAGAGCAGTGACCACTTACTTAGAACCAGTATACTGGCATAATCGCAACTTATCCCCAGGAACTCTACGTAGTACTAGGACATTTTAGTTTTAGTTACTGTATTTCTTTAAAATTATAATACTTAACTCTTTTAAAAATTTATTCAAAACTTTTCTCTAATTTAAACTGGCCTTCTCCTTTCCCACATATGTAGATTAATGAAGTTTTTTATTGTAGGAGTAGTATATTATGATTTCATAAATAAATTCCTATAGTGCAGTATTTAATTGGTTAAAAAGATGATGAGCTAATTCATTTTTATGGAAGAACCAAATAGGGAAAGATGCTTAAAATGGAAAATAAAGTCATGTAGAAGATTTTTTACATATTATATGTAATGGACTAAAACTTTTCCATTTCACAGCTATATAAGGGAATTCAACAATTGTGGCATCTTGAATAATAACTGATTATAATGTTTTCTATATTATATATCTTTATAGAAAAGTGCTGATTTTAAAATTCTCTTTCATTCCTTCACTGGAAATGATCATTAATGATTACTGAATCTTTAAAATCTTTAGATTCAAATTACAAGTTTTTAAATATCAATAACTTAAGAAGTTGGAGGGGAAATATGCATCATCACAAAAAGTAAAGAATTCCAAACCTTCATTTTGAATTTATAATACCATATATTTGTGCCACATTGCTTTTTCTTAGATTTTTGCAATTAGAATGTGAGTTATTCTTTTTAAATATATAGAATACCTCAGTTGGGGCTATTTAAATAAGTAGGAATTTATTTTGATAATAAAATAATTTTTTAAAATTAGTTTTGAAGTGAAAGGACATGGCTGTTAGTTTTTAAACATATATATATATATATATATATAAAAACATAGAGGTCTTTTCCTATACATATATATAAAAGGAGGGTGTTTTTTGATGTGTTTAGATATTTACCACCCTAAAATTGATTTGTCTCTCTTTTGCCCTTCAGAAAAGTGAAATTTCTCAGTTGCAATGCTAGTTTTTGATAATTTATTCATCGGTAATACTGTGCACCACCATTTATCCCAGATAATCGATTTTTGTTTTGTCAGAATTTAAAATTTTTTATCATTTTTTCCTTTCACATTGTCAAAAGGAAGTGAGCTGAGTTGGCTCATTGGTTTCCATTTCATTTTTCATGTGGGATCTTCCCGGACCGGGGCACGAACCCATGTCCCCTATATCGGCAGGTGGACTCTCAACCACTGCGCCACCAAGGAAGCCCTACTCCCTTCTTTTTAAATTTTAATGACTCAGTTTTTTACGTGTGCATATATTCCCTTTTCAACATGAAAAAAGAATATATATGTCATTCTAAACTTGTCTATGAATGAATATTATTACTAGAAAATATTTATTCTTTCATGTTTTGTGAACTTATTTTTTAAATTTTAGTAGTTCTGCAATATTATTAATTATTTTTTTTGTTCTTTCAGTTGCACCACTTTGTTTTCTGTACCATGAACCTTCCAAATTGTATCAGATATTCCGTGAGATGTATGTGCGTTTTTTCTTCAGACTTCATTCCATCTCTTCTCATCCTTCTGTAAGTTCATAAAAAAAAAAAAAAAAGATCAAACCAGACTCTAATCTGTTTTTTCTTTCCTTAAGAAAAACAAATGTTAATTTGTGAGGTCAAGCAACACTTTTCTATAGAATAAATGAAAGAGAAGAAGAAATTGATATTTAAATAGTTTTAGTAATAATTAGAGAGGAAAAAGCCTTTTATCAATTGCATTTAAATTATCTTTTATATGTTGAAAGAAAAAAACATAGCAATGTCTGTATTGTTTTCTTTGACAAAGGTGGCTAACTTCTTTGAATACTGGTTTCCTCATCTCTGAAACTCATTTCAGAGTTAATAATGAGTTTCTGTGGTGCTGTAGAGCAGTGTACAAAGCACCTGGGTAGTACTTGGCTCAGGGCAGATGTTCAGTAAATAGATGGCTGCTGTTTTTATTGTTGTCGTTATGATTATCATCATCATCACCATCTTTTCTTTGTTAATGAAAAATAAACATTTATTTGTCCCTTATTTTTCAATGTGGCTAATTATCAGTTATCAAACTAGATATCTCCTTTGTGTTTATTCAATAGATGGCTCCTTGGCCTTAGCATGAAATTCAAAGAGAAGCATACTGGGAGTTGAGTATAAAATTGCAATGTGTCAGGGCTACCAAGTTTCCCAAAAGAGGAGACTGTCACTGCTACTCAACTAAATAGCAGTTCATTATCCTCCCCCCACCCCCACCATTCCTGTGTATTCCTATTCCACCTTCCTCTGTCTCCAGTGTTGCTCTCATACATTGCTAGTGAAACCAGGCAAATAACAGAAATCCAGGATGTCACAGATGAACAAATGAAGTACCACCAATTATCTTGGGTTTCTTCTCTCTGAGACAACTTGATTTAATGCCTATATTGCATGAGTATTTCATCTAGAATAACCAAAAATATATTAATAATTATTTTTTCTTATAACTCATCCTTAGCCTCAGATTTCTTACTCGCATATTCTGTACCATTTTACGCTTCAGAGTTTCAATAAAATGTTTTTAACTGGCTGCCCAGTAGATACCCGTAATGTTTTCCCTGTGCAGACCGCTGAAGCTTGCCACTGAGCAACTCTGGATATGCCTTCTCTATATCTGTGCTGACCCTAAGGTGTCCTTTTTCAGCTGATTGATTGGGACAGCCCTGCCTCTGCCCTTTCTTTATTCAGTGAAATAAAGACTTACAGGCAGTCATCTCCTTTTCCGGCTTGCATCCAGACTTAACTATTTGGAACCATGACAACCTTATTTCTTTAGAAATTCAAAGAGAGGATTAGAACTTCCTTACAAAGATCAACTCTGAGGAATGCTGAGCTGCAAGAAAGACTTTATTCAGAGTTGTCAAGTAATAAATGCACTTGAAAAACCATCTACTTTGTACTCTACAGATAATGCCCTTTTAAAAAAGTGGATTTCAGTTTTTTTAAAAGTTAACCTTATACTAAGTAATCAAACATTCTTGTTTGATAACTTCCTGATGCAAATTTCAAATAGTCTTTCCCTGGGGATGGATTTCAATGAAAGAGTTTAAAAAGCAGGAAATATTTTCCCTGATGGATGAGACAACTGGAAGGGAAAGGACATATGGAGGAGAAAGTGAAGGGTGTGGCTATAGCACCAGAGAAATACCTGGAAACTGGAATGCATCCAGAAAAAACTAATTTTGCTGGGCCTACGTGATACTGTATGACTTACAAAGTAGCAGGTTTTTCTATAAAATGACGTTTTCCTTGAATTCCTAACATTACTACATGCCAGGTTACGTGGGGAGACTATCGTTGTTAAAAAGGGAAAAATATTTATATTGATAATCTTTTTCTCATTTCCATTTGAATAATTTAATGGCAGAGTTCATTTTTAAATACTAAATTATACATTTCTCTTGTGATTTATTATTGTATCCAGGGTATTGTGTCACTCTGTCTGCTGTTTGAAACTCTTCTTCAAACTTATCTCCCCCAACTCTTTTATCATCTACGAGAAATTGGAGCTCAACCGTGAGTATTTTTCTCTACTAATTGAAGAATAAATTGATATCAGAAGGCTCTTTTTCATCATCAAAGATACAGTAATTTTTAAGAGATATTAAACTAACAGTTTCCCCAATAAAACAATAATTATCAAGTAGTAAATTATAACTTGACATTGTGCCAGAAATTCTTGGGAGACTTACCAAAATCCTAATAAATTCTTATTTGCTTGGATTTTTGTGCTTGGTACAAGAATCACCAAAAGAACTAATTTCTATTCATAATGAAAGGTGTTGGCCAAACTAAGGCAAAAATTTGTGTAAACAAATACTACGTGAGAAATGTGATAATACTAAAATTAAGTCAGTTTAGGCCAAATTTATCAGAAAACAACTTATGAAAGACAGAAAGGTTAAAGTTTGCTTGCTTTCATTAAAGGAATCTAGATCGATTACTTACCAATGGTTGTGCACTGTGATTTTTTTCTTCCAAAAGCTTGAATTTTTGTTAATTTATCTCAGTATGAGTTATCAGTGAATATGTAGGGTACCTGTGGACCTCATTGTTATCGGTTCTCTTTTCTCTTTTTTAATTAACAGTGTCTTAAGGCAGCAGAAATTACCAAATGATTTATCAGTGTTTTGTTACTGTCTTCCTTTCTGTGTAACCATTTTCTCCTATATAAGGGCATATTTGAAAGGAGCACTAACTCTTTGAGACCACAAAAGTAGTTAATGGGAGGGCTTCCTTGGTGGCGCAGTGGTTGAGAGTCCGCCTGCCGATGCAGGGGACACGGGTTCATGCCCCGGTCTGGGAAGATCCCGGAGCGGCTAGGCCTGTGAGCCGTGGCCGCTGAGCCTGCGCGTCCGGAGCCTGTGCTCCGCAACGGGAGAGGCCACAACAGTGAGAGGCCCGCGTACCAAAAAAAAAAAAAAAAAAGTAGTTAATGGGAAATAGAAATCCGTAGCTGATGGATGGATTAGTGGGTGGGTGGGTTTAAGAGACAGACCCAGATTCAAATTCTATCTCTACTAAACTATATAATCCTGATAAAGTTATTTAATTTACCTAAGCCTCAATTTCTTTCATTAAATCAAGATAATTTATTCATCTTTAAAATCAAGAGAATTCCTACCTCATGGAGTTGTTTAAAGATTGAATATGTATATGTGTATATATTGATATATATATGTATATAAATATACATATATATCTCCATTCTAAAATCACCATTGAATTTCAGATATTTTAGGTCTTAGAAATGCCATTTATAAAACACTACCTCATATCATCCATTGATAACACCTAGGTGATACTCTTTCTTTTGTAGACATTAAAAAACAGGATTTTATTAATAATATTATAAAACAAGAATATGGCAGAAATATTTTATATTACATACAAGTCATTTTTTCTTGTGGTAAACTGACCTTTATTTTACTACTGTGAAATGAATGTTTGAATATAATTATGCTTTTCCTTACTAGAGTGAAGATATTTAGTTTATTGCTAGAAACTAAAATCCTGATTTTTTTTCTAGTCTATTTATACACTTTAATCATTTAAAGGAAGAAATTTATTTCAGTGAATTATTATAAACATTAAAATTCTGATGCAATAGAAAATATAAGTATTTAATTATCAGGCTAGAAATCAATTATTAAAAGGCATTCATGAAGGTTTCTAATTTAGAATTTAATTTTTTTACTAGATATAGGACTCTTCAGGATATCTCCTTCTTCTTGAGTACCTAGTGCATTTTATCTAAGTTATCATATTTATGGACATAAATTATTCATAATATTCCATAATAATTCTTAATTAGCCTTTTAATATCTATAGAATCAGAGTGACATTACCACTCTCATTCCTGAGATTGATATTTGTATCTTGTTTCTCTTTCTTGATTATTCTGGCCAGAGGTTTATTAATTTTATTTTTCTTTGAAAGAATCAGTTTTTGGTTTCATTGATTTTGTTTTTCTATTTTCAGCTTCATTGAGTTATGCTCTTTTATTTGTTATTTCCTTCTGTATGCTTGCTTTAGTTTTGTTTTGGTCTTGTCTTTCTACTTGTTTAAGGTGAAATTTAGATAATTAATTTGAGACATTTCTTCTTTTCTAATATAAGCAATAATGTTATAAATTGCCCTCAAGGCACTGCTTTACCTCCACTCAACAAATTTTGGTGTGTTATGTTTTCACTTTCATTCAATTCAAAATGTTTCTTAATTTCTCTTGTGACTTCCTCTTTGACCATAGTTTATATAAAACTGCATTGTTTAATTTCTGAATATTTGGGATCTTAGTTCCTTGACCAGGGATCAAACCTGTCTCCCCTGCATAGTAACGTGGATTCTTTACCACTGGACCACCAGAGAAGTTCCCCTCCTGCCTACTTTTGAATTGAATAATTTTTTACTCCATTTTATCTCCAGTATTGGATTATTATTCATACCTTTCTAAAAATATTTTTTGATAAGTGTCTGTCTTAGTTCAGTCTGCTATAACAAATTACCATAAACTGTATGGCTTATAAACAACAGAAATTAATTTACTTCTCACAGTTTTGGAGACTAGAAGTCTAAGATCAGGTTGCTAGCGTGGTTGAGTTCCAGAGAGGACCTTCTTCTAAGTTGCAGACTGCTTCTCATTGTATCCTCACATGATGGAGAGCAAAGAGGAAAAAGAAGCTCTCACATGACTCTTATAAGGCACTAATCCCAAACATGAGGACCTACCTTCATAACTTTATCTAATGCTAATTAACTTCCAAAGGCCACACACCTCTTTCCTAATACCATCACAATGGGGGGTAATTTCAATATATGAATTTGGGGGTAGGAGTGGGGACACAAGCATTCAGTCTATAACAGGATTTACAATATACATCTTTAATTTATCACCTTCTACTTTCAAATAAACTCCAGGCCTGGAGGGTTTCATGGGCAAATAATACAAAACACGTCAGGAAGAAATAATAGCAATTATTGTTTTTCTGTGGCTGCTGTCAAGATCTTTGTCTTTAGATCTTAGTAGTTTGATTATGATGTATCTGGACATGGATTTCTTGGGTTTATCCTGTTTAGGGTTTGCTTAACATCTTGAATTTGAGGCTTATTTCTTTTGCCAAATTTAGGAAGTTTTCAACCATTATTTCTTCAAATATTTTTTTCTGCACCACACTCATTATCCTTTTCTTCTGGGACACAAATGTTAAAACTTTTAGTCTTATCTCACAGCTTCCTGAAGCTCTGTTCATTTTGTTTTCAATCCTTTTTACTCTGTAGTTCAGATTGGACACTTCTATTGATTTATATTTAAATTCACTGGCTCAGGGCTTCCCTGGTGGCGCAGTGGTTGGGAGTCTGCCTGCCGATGCAGGGGACACGGGTTCGTGCCCCGGTCCGGGAAGATCCCACATGCCGCTGAGCGGCTGGGTCCGTGAGCCATGGCCGCTGAGCCTGTGCGTCCGGAGCCTGTGCTCCGCAACGGGAGACGCCACAACAGTGAGAGGCCCGCGTATCACAAAAAAAAAAAAAAAATTCACTGGCTCTCTCAATGGTTATTTCCATTTTGCTATTGGATCCATCCAGTGAGGGTTGTTTTGTTGTTGTTGTTGTTGTTTCTGTTGTTTTTGTATTTATCAGTTCTAAAATTTCCACTTGGTTCTTAACAAAACTCAGAATTGTGCATTAATAAGGACAAATTCTACTATACGTAAATTATCCCTCGATAAACTTTATTTCTAAGAAATTGAATCTGTGCTGTATACTAGGGAGCAGAAGGCATGATGTGTGGTGCTGTTGTTCTAATAAGACTGAGAGATCCAGTAAAATGAAACTAGTTGAAGTTAATAATTTAGACTTAAAAGTTAGTAAATTATTTAAATTTAAAATAATTGCTGGCTAAAAGTTTCTTTGGCATCTATAAACAGATATTCTAAAACCAACCAAAAATCTTGATTTATCAGTACTACTGCCTACATGTACTTTGTTATATTAGAACAATAGTTATCTAGTATTGAGGAATTTCTGAAACTTGGGGGTCCTTTTTCAGTCTTAAGAAAATTAATATGACACCAACAAAGGCAATCTCTCAATCCCATTTTCTCTTTTAAGAAAAAGTACAGATATTTATCTATATAACAATTTTAACAAAGAATTTGACTAGAACCTCTCAGGGGCAGTCAAGTGATGTTTAATTGCCAATAGATCAGGCACCAAAGCCAAAGAGTTTGTTTCCTGATTCTAGAGATAAATTGTTATTGTAACATAACCTAGTTATGAAACAGTAGGATCTCATACTTCTTAGGACTTTTTTTTTTTTTTTTTTTTTTTTTGCAAAATAGAATTTAATTGAATTTTCTGGTTGATTTTTCAGAGTTCTGATGACCTCCTCTGTAAAACTAAGGGTTTCAAATCAGAGATCTATTTCTAAGGTCCCTTATAGCTTTTTTTTTTTTTTTTTTTTAAGATTTAATTTTATTTTTAGCAGTGTTGGGTCTTTGTTGCTGTGCACAGGCTTTCTCTAGTTGTAGTGAGCAGGAACTACTCTTCATTGTGGTGCTTGGGCTTCTCCTTGCGGTGGCTTCTCTTGTTGCAGAGCATGGGCTCTAGGTACATGGGCTCAATAGTTGTGGCTCGCAGGCTCTAAAGCACAATCTCAGTGGTTTGAGGCATGGGCTTAGCTGCCCCATGGTATGTGGGATCTTCCCAGACCAGGGATCAAACCTGTGTCCCCTGCATTGGCAGGCGGATTCTTATCCACTGTGCCACCATGGAAGTCCCCCTATAGTTTTAAAACTACTTTTCTTTGTCTTTTTTCATCCTTTGTAGCCATTTGAGTGAAATGTAGGAATATAATTTATTGAATTGGAAAAATATACAGCTATCAAGCTCTTTCAAGTATCTTGAATAAAAATTCAAATGTTCTTGGCTTGTCTGGAACTGTTAAGACTATAAGATCACCTCATTGATAGCTAATTAGTACACACCTTGAAAAACAGAATGTAGAAGTGAGTTTTCTAAAGAATGAACTCTAACATAAAGTAGGACCCAGAAATATAATTCTTTCTCTTAATGCTTTTGAGACCACTAATTTGAGGACTCATGGTTTCTCACCATTGCACTTATTACAGCTTTTAATAGAGTATTTGAGTTTTTTAAAATTTATTTTATTGAAGTATAGTTGATTTACAATGTTGTGTTAGTCACAGCAGTGTTTCAGTTATACATATATATGCATTCTTTTTCATATTCTTTCCATTATGGTTTATCACAGGATATTGAATATAGTTCCCTGTAGGAACAGTAGGACCTGCAACAGTAGGACCTTGTTGTTTATCCATTCAATACCATAATAGTTTGCATCTGCTAATCCCAAACTCCCCATCTGTCCCTCCCCCGCTCCCCCTTGGCAACCACAAGTCTGTTTTCTATGTCTGTGAGCCTGTTTCTGTTTCATAGATAAGTTCATTTGTGTCATATTTTAGATTCCACATATAAGTGATTTCATGTGGTATTTGTCTTTCTCTTTCTGACTTCCTTCACTTAGTATGATAATCTCAAGGTCCATCCATGTTGCTGCAAATGGCATTATTTCATTCTTTTTAATGACTGAGTAGTATTCCATTGTATATGTGTAGAGTGCTTCAGTTTTAAATGCCCATGTGATTTTTCAGACCCACAAAGGAGTTACCTAATAATGGAACTGGTTGAGTTCTTCTGATATTGCTTTTCGACGAGAAAAAATTCCACTGGTAAAATTTCTTTTTTTCTTTGCTTACAGACTTCGCATATCATTTAAATGGATGGTTCGAGCTTTCTCTGGATACTTAGCTACAGATCAACTCTTGCTTTTGTGGGATAGAATCTTAGGGTACAACTCTCTGGAAATTCTTGCTGGTAAGAGTAAGTGCTTGTTTGTAAAACACATGCTCTTTCTATAGTAAAGCCCCTTTCCTTTCTAACATTCACCATCTGTAATTGGAATTTGAGTCTACAGTTGTCTGGCATTTCTAATTCATGAACATTTAGTAGATTTATCTGCCTTAGAAGACAAGCACTGAGATTCTGCAATCTAAATATGTCTGACTAACTGCCCATCACGTCTATTCCTAGTCTTTTTTCGTCACTTCTAGGAATGTCCAGGTCCCCTCCCCTGCTTTTAGTCCAGCCAGGGCTTACAGACTCAGCACCTGTGAGGTTTGCACAGCAGAGTGTAGGTATACTTCTGTTCTTTTCCTGACTCCTCTGACTACCTTAGTGTTCTGTTCTGTGTCCTTTTTCAACTACTACCTAAAATCCAAACTGAGACTGAGCCTCCCTGCATAGTTGAAATCTCAGCTCTTCTGGACTTCAGTTTATACTGAACTCAAAACCTTTTCCTTGTTGCTAACAGTCTCTGACTCCTGCCCTGGTAACTGAGTTTCCCCTTTTACATATTCTCTTAAGCCAAAAAGAAACTCATCTTTTTTTCAGAAAGCCACAATTCCATCTCTTATTTAATAATTAAGTTCTTACAACAGATATACACAGAGGGCAACTGTGTGATAACACATAGGGCACAGATTCCTTATTATATTATTTTGCTTCTCTGTGTGTAAAATAGACTCAATTATTTTTATCATTGAAATTATCAGGGAATTCAAATAAGTATTACAGGGTTTTCACATGCATGGAGAGCGAGAAGTTGGCAGAGTGCTGGTTCCAACCTTCTCCAGTTTTGTGATATTGAACAAATTATTTAATCTTTACCCAGTGATAGCATTGTAAAGACACCTCTCTGGGCCATTTGGAAATAATGCTTAATTGATAACCCTTTTCTTGCAGAAGATTCTCTAGGTACCATATTAACATATTTTTGAATGCTGAGAGTTTGAGTAATTGGATGGCATTTTGAAAACGAAAATTGAGGTAATAATAAAATGCCATGAAGATAAATGTTGCCCCTGGTATAATGAGAGATCATTTACTGGGGATTTTAACAACTCCCAGTATCCTTCTATCTCAGTTGTTTTTAAAGCCCATACAAATATGAGTTAGGAAAAAATGGTCTGCCATCACCTCTTTTGGCTGAATGGCAGTGATACATACAATCTGGAGACAGAAGGGAATCCTAGAGGTCATCAGGTATAACTTCTTTTAAATATTTCTGACAGGCAGTCCTTATCCTGTGTTTGAACATTCAGTGTTGGATAATCCCTGTCTTACCAAGTAGCCCATTTCATTTCTGGATAATATAACTTTTTTTTTTTTTTTTGGCTACGTTGCATGGTGTGTGGGATCTTAGTTCCCCCACCACGGATCAAACCTGCACCCCCTGCAGTGGAAGCATGGGATCTTAACCACTAGACCACCAGGGAAGTCCCTGGATAATATAACTTGTTAAAATGTACTACTTTTAAACCAGGATCATCATCATGTTTTTTCTACTCTTTCACCCGCTCCTTTCCTCAAAATCTTCTATTTTCCAGGCTAAGTGGTCTTGTTTTTTGCTACCATTTTAGATTTTCTACCAAATAACTCTTCTGGGTAGGGCATAAATTTTGAAGAGTATTGTATGTAGCTTTTTCTATCATTTCAAAAAACATTAGAGCATGTTCAAGAAATGGGCTCAGTATTAGAAAGTACTTTCTAATAATTAGGACTTTCCAAAAGTAGAATGGGCTTTTTAACTGTCATCTGAAGGGTTAAGAGGTTTTCTATCATGAAAGAAACGTTGAATTGGAAGACCTTCAAAGCATCTTCCAATTTAAAGTCTCCCATTCTGTGACTTATTACCCCTCAGCAAACTGAAGTGAAAGAGAAATGAATGTTGAATGCTACATTTGCTCTAAGCCACGTACTCTGCTGTAAGCTTAATACATTAATACAGAAGTTATTGATGTATAGGTAGAAATGCAGTTCATACTACTGCATCCATTCACTTTCTCTGAGTGTTTTTAAAAAATCAACAGAGGGGCTTCCCTGGTGGCGCAGGGGTTGAGAGTCCGCCTGCCGATACAGGGGACACGCGTTCGTGCCCCGGTCCAGGAAGATTCCACATGCCACGGAGTGGCTGGGCCCGTGAACCATGGCCACTGAGCCTGCGCGTCCAGAGCCTGAGCTCTGCAATGGGAGAGGCCACAACAGTGAGAGGCCCGTGTACCGCAAAAAAAAAAAAGAATCCACCTGCCAGTGCAGGGGACACAGGTTTGATACCTGGTCCAGGAAGATCCCACATGCTGCGGAGCAACTAAGCCCGTGTGCCACAACTACTGAGCCTATGAGCCTAGAGCCCACATGCTCTGCAACAAGAGAAGCCACTACAATGAGAAGCCCACACACCGAAACAATGACCCAACACAGCCAAAAGTAAAAACAAACAAATAAATAAATTTATTTTTTTAAAAAAATCTGCAGAGAAGAATTGTAGAACATCTAGAAATGGAATTAGACTAATGGGAATTCCTACCATGGAATTCAAATAAAGAGCCATAGGGTAGGTAGGTAATTGCATGTAGATGTGTATATAAGTTAGTTGTGATTATTTTATACATTTTTTGGTCTGAATATTTTGTGACCACCTTTTTTGCTCAAGTGAGCTTATGTAATCTTTAGAAATATTTTAGTAAATATTACTGGTTTCAATTGTGAACTAATTAGGGCCTTTTGAAGAACAGTTTAAAGCATAGGTGTCTTAATGTTCATGATAGAGTTGCTTAAAATTAAAGTAATGAGAACAGTTTAAAAGACTAAAAGTAAATATTTGAGTTTCTATATTTCATATGAAGCATGACTTCAGTTGAAAATATTCCAGGACTTCCCTGGTGGCACAGTGGTTAAGAATCAGCCTGCCGATGTAGGGGACATGGGTTCGAGCCCTGGTCTGGGAAGATCCCACATGCCGCGGAGCAACTAAGCCCATGGGCCACAACTACTGAGCCTGCACTCTAGAGCCCGTGAGCCACAACTACTGAAGCCCCCGTGCCTAGAGGCCATGCACCGCAGCAAGAGAAGCCACCACAATGAGAAGCCTGTGCACTGCAACAATGAGTAGCCCTAGCTCGCCACAACTAGAGAAAGCCCATGCTCAGCAATGAAGACCCAACACAGCCAAAAAAAACAAAAATTTTTTTAATTAAAAAAAAAAAAGAAAATATCCCAAAGTATAGACCTCTTCTCCTTGGCAAATAAACCTGCTCTGAGGAAGGAGTGGGCAAAGCAATCATGAAGCAGACGGAGAGGAACTTCTGTGATGTGAAACCAAGATAAATAAAGGTTGTGAGCACATAAGCATTTTGGATGCTGAAGTCAATTAGTAACTACTCTTTTATTCCCCCTCTTATCTACCTTTGGAAAAACTATATATTTCCCACCATGTAAAACTCTTTCCTGCTACAGCGGAAAATTTGACCATCCTGTCAAGCTTTCACCAGCTCTGTTAAATTATACTCAAAAAAGGAAATAGTGACCACAACCCTTAGCTCCTAAAATGTCTCCATTTTCAAATATGATTCCAGATATTAGAAAAGTATAAAGAAGTTGTTGGTCCACAGAAATGGTTTTCTTTGATATTCTTGTAAAAATGGAAGCTGAGGGACTTTAGGTACTTAAGTTTTCTCCATTTCAATTAAAGGGTAAATTCTGGGACTTTAGGTACTTAAGTTTTCTCCATTTCAATTAAAGGGTAAATTCTTTGCCCCGGTCTCTTATATCCCTTGTTACATATTAAATAATCCCAGCTGATGACTTTTTTTTTTTTTTTTTTTTTTTTTTTTTGCGTTATGCGGGCCTCTCACCGCTGTGGCCTCTCCCATCGCGGAGCACAGGCTCCGGACGCGCAGGCCCAGCGGCCATGGCTCACGGGCCCAGCCGCTCCGCGGCATGTGGGATCCTCCCGGACCAGGGCACGAACCCGCGTCTCCTGCATCGGCAGGCGGATTCCCAACCACTGCGCCACCAGGGAAGCCCTAGCTGATGACTTTTTAAATTTTGTTTTACCACTACCATCTTTTTTTCTCCCAGAATTTTCCTAACTAGTTCTAATGCTTTTTTTGACAAACTGTCCAAAATCTGTTGTCCCCTCAAAAAATGCCTGTGTTTCCCAGTCACTCTGCCTCTATCTGGGGAAATTAAGAGACCTGGATCCTGACTTCTACTCCATAGGCATGACCCCTATCAGGTGGTCCAGAGTCCAGGACCACCATGCATCATCCTTCAGGCCATCTCTGGAAAACCATTCTTTTTTTTTTTTTTTTATTGAAATATAGTTGATTTACAATGTTGGGTTAATTTCTGCTGTACAGCAAAGTGACTCAGTTATACATGTATATACAGTCTTTTTTTATATTCTTTTCCATTATGGTTTATCCCAGGGGAAAACCATTCTGAGAGACAGAAGAGAAGGTGATTCTTAGGAAAGCACACAGATTTCTATATCAGGGATGAGTCATTACTGCTCACCTTCAATCTCTCTCTCTTTTTTTTTTTGGCGGTACGCGGGCCTCTCACCGTTGTGGCCTCTCCCGTTGCGGAGCACAGGCTCCGGACACGCAGGCTCAGCGTCCATGGCTCACGGGCCCAGCCGCTCGGCGACATGCGGGATTCTCCTGGACCGGGGCACGAACCCGCGTCCCCTGCATCGGCAGGCGGACTCTCAACCACTGCCCCACCAGGGAAGCCCCACCTTCAATCTCAAAAAAGTCATCACATAGTGGTTAAATGCTTGAGCTCTAGGGCCAGAGTTGAGTAGTCACTCTACTATTTTCTACCTGTGTGACTCTGAATATGTCATCCAAACTCACAGTGCCTCAGTTTCTACATTCGTAAAATGGGGCTAACAATAGTACTTAACTCATTTTTGGTATGAGAATTAACTGCTATTATCATTATTATTACTTCCATAGTAAAAATGTATTTTAAAAAAACATTTGCATTATCTATGCAATATACTTAGGAACGAGTCTTCCAAATAATTTTAAAGATTCCTTACCATTCATTTCCTAAACTTTAAGGACTTGTTGGGTAGGGAATGTACTACCACTACTAGTGATGAAAAAAAATGGGGAGAAGTCAAGAGTCATCTCCAGGCAGTACCTTTCCTTATCAGAGTTGCCTGAACCTATTACATGGTCCTCCCATTGTTCATGATGACTCATTCACTTTCACAAAGTTTTATGGTAGATTATATAATAAGACATAATGTCATGTCACCGTTACTCTCTTTTCATATGCAGTTGATTAATGGGAACAAAAATCCAAATGTTTTCTACTCAGTATATATTATTGACCTTCAAGATGTTCTGTGATGGTTTGGTTTATTTTCTTTTCAAAGTTTCAACTTCTTTTTCTGTGGCCAACATTAATGTAAATGTCAGGATCAATCCCACAGTAGCCTGCCCCACAGACATATCCATTTATGATACTCTAAGAAAGTCAATGCTGAGTGTAAAAATATAAATATAACAAAATAGTATAAAAATATTTTTAAGGAAAGACTTTATTGCCACATTTTTATCAGGATACCTCCTTGATACATATGAAACATCATCTGATATATTTAAAAATTCAGTCTGCGTATAACTTTTCAGAAGCCTCTCCATTGCATCAGTAAGAAACACCTGCATCAAAATAAATCTTTATTTATAAGATAGTCATTAGATCTTCATGCCAGTTAAAAATTGTTACAGTTGAAGTTATAGGTATGAAACAATTTATAAAATGGCTTTTTTAAAACCACTAAAATTTCCATTTTTCCCAAAACTGCGCCGTCAAGCCACTGTTCTCCAGAGGAGACAATTTCCATTCATCACAAGGCCTTAACTCAGAATGCAGCATGTAGTTGTGAAGCACTAATTCTGAGCCCTCATAGTGGGTTATGGGCATAGCAGTAAAATTGTCTGGCTGGGGGCTTTCCTGGTGGCGCAGTGGTTGAGAGTCCGCCTGCCGATGCAGGGGACACGGGTTCATGCCCCGGTCCGGGAAGATCCCACATGCCGCGGAGCGGCTGGGCCCATGAGCCATGGCCGCTGAGCCTGTGCGTCCGGAGCCTGTGCTCCGCAATGGGAGGGGCCACAGCAGTGAGAGGCCCGCGCACAGCAAAAAAAAAAAAAAAATTGTCTGTTTGATGAGTAGACCAGCAGTTGAAATAGTGTGCATTCTTTTCCAGTCCTGGCAGCTGCTGTGTTTGCTTTCCGAGCAGTGAACCTGATGGAGGTGACATCACTGGCTGCAGCTGAAGTAAGGATAAGTTTCACTCAGATGGGATGGAAATAGTTCCTGAGAGATTGCCAGGCTCAGGCACTTTAGTGTCAGATGCATAGGACACACATTACTCGCAGCCTAATTTTTTAACTTGGGTAAAACCCATAAGTTTTGAGCTAAGTAATATTAAGTATTAAGAATTCCTGAATTACTTGAAAACAATGTTCTTGTGAAGGAGTCATAAACAAGATTATTATGGGAAACCAGTCTAACCATTACAGGAAACAAGATACCTAGTAGTTTTAATAGAAACTATTGGGGCTTATGTTACATTTTCTTATAATTGTTCACATCCATGTGTTATGCTCATAGAACAAAGACAAACTAGTTGAAAGAATTAAAGAGCATGTGTTTGGATGATATAGTAAAGATACATGGGCTTTTTGGTTATTTTTAGTTGTGAGTTAATTATTTAAAGCTCGTTTCTTTTCAGTAATATATCGTACACCTGAAGCATGGTTCAATTAAATAGTGGCTTACAATATTACTCTATTTGTTATCTCTCATAGAAATGTAAATGTTATCCTTAAAATAGCTGCCTACATTCTTTGTTTAAAGGGAAGAGGATGTTTATGCATCTTGCAACTGAGTAAACATTAGTTCCATCTTAAAGTGATTTCCTAAAGTCAGTTACTCCTTAGTATAACGGAACTAGGATTCATAATGTACGTTTATTTATAGAAGCAAGTTGAAATGTTAGACCTCTTATAAACTCATGCTACCTTGTATATTTGAAGAAGTCTCAAGGCTAAAGTCCAGATTATTTTCTACTACACATTTGAGTATTTTGCACATGTTCTAGCATTAAGATGTTCAGAAAAGAGAAAGAAGGTTATAGCTTCAGTACAGAGATTTGGGACCAATCTGAAGAACTTAGAATGTGTTGATATCAGAATTACATTGTAAAGGTGTTTCTGTGTTTATTTCATAGGCTTCACTTTGCTGATCAGAATGCCGATATTAATCATTCCTTTTGTTTTTTGTTTCAGGCAGTTCTTGCTGACCTTTCTACTTTAAAAGTTATGCCTCTTCTTCAAATTTTTCTGTTTGCTACTGTCACCTGATCTTCTTCAAGGTCACTGACAACACATCTAGTTTTTCATTAGAAAGTAATCATGAACTATGCAAACTCTGCATAAAACCAAAATTAAACTTTGCATATAAGCCAATAAAGATCATGTTCCTCCTCAGTTAAACCTAAGTAGTTTTTCACTTTTTGAAACAATAACTCTGCACACCACGTACTGCACTGCATGCTGCTGATTTTCAAGAGAGAAGCAGTAGATATAACTTCTGCTAAATTGAGCATACATAGCATAGATAACCCTGGCTTGTAAAAGGCATGTAACAATACATGCAATAAGAACTAAAGATACTGTAATAAACTTGAATAGGTAATGTAGCATCTGGGACAGTTCTCTTATGTCAGTTTGTAAATTTATCTCTAGATAATGAATCATTTTGTCTTATAAATTGCTTTTCACTCAAAGCCAGGGGTGGGGTAGGATGTGGGAAAACTTGGAAAAGATAATGCTTTTAAGTAGGAATTCAAATGTACTTTGGTGTTTTTAACAACTTTTCTCTCATCAGAGATCTTCTAGATCCCTCTCCATTTTATTTCTCCCTCTATTGGGGAAGGTCAAATACAGTTGTTTCCACCTGACAGTGTTTTATTCATCACTTTCTGAAAAAAGAAAATAGAATGATCCCTTTAAATTTCTCAACCTTCCATCTCTTAGTTAGAAGACTTGACACTGCTAAGATCTGTTGCCAGATTCCATTACTTTGGAAGTATACAAAGAGGACACCCAAGGACTCAATGAAGGGAATGAAAAATCAAAACCATATGCACTTTTACTGAAGCTTGGTTTAATGAGATTTACTTCTAGGGCTGAGCAGCTTAGTGAGACCAGAAGTAGGTATTATACATTCATTCTAGAACTGAAGACATTATGCAAGGCATCAATCTTATTTTGGTCCTTATTGTAAGTGGAGGGTCTTATTTATATTACTTCTTAGAGACCTAGCATTTCTATAATGCAGAATGATAGTATGTGAAAAAAAAGTCCAAAAATCATTGTCTTTCAATTTTATACTCGAATTCAAGATGCTGATCACTTCAATAAAATTCTGAATCAATAGATTGATAGTCTTACTGAATGCTTAGAATTGTATTAAGTTTTATCAAAATCTATTTCCTGAGTCTTTTATTTAGAGAGTATATTTTTAGGAAATGTATGAGGTTTAGCACAAGACTGCAAGTGTGGTGGAATTTTACAGAACTACTAGTTATTCATTTGGAAATCTATATAAATGCTTTTATTCATCAGGTACTTGTTGACTTATTGAGGACTAAATAAACATTTATTCAGTGATTGATTCTTAATAAACTCCATGTTATTGCTTTAGAAGGCGATACAATTATAATCATATGCTTTGCCATTCTGTGTATACAAATGCACATTCATCACAGGGATAAGCATATACCCATGATTGTTAGGAAGAGAGAGAGTTTTAAATGATTAAGGTCAAATGTGTACAGATACACCCACCTTTGGCTTTTTTCTTTAGGAGAATATTCATAAGCTTTTTAAAAAGTAGCAGTGTAGTAATCTAGTAGGAGAAACATTAAGCTGGAGGAGTTCTTGTCCTAGCTTGAAGTCCCCAGATAATCTAATCTCTCTTATCTGTAATTTGGGTGGGGTATTCGGGGGAGAGGACAGGCAGCAGGAAAGTTTTGTATTTGCTCTGTTTACCTTACAGGGTTGAGTAAGACCAAATGAGAAAATGCATTTGAAAGTGATTTTTTTTTCTTTAACTACAAAGCACCAAGCAAATATAAGAGGTTGTCAGTAATTAATTTTGTTTTGTTTTATTTATTTATTTTTTGTCTATGTTAGGTCTTCGTGGCTGAGCGCGGGCTTCCTCTAGTTGCGGCGAGCCGGGGCTGGTCTTCATTGCAGTGCACGGGCTTCTCATTGCGGTGGCTTCTCCTGTTGCAGAGCACGGGCTCTAGGTACACAGGCTTCAGTAGTTGTGGCTCGCAGGCTCTAGAGTGCAGGCTCAGTAGTTGTGGTGCCCAGGCTTAGCTGCTCCGCGGCACGTGGGATCTTCCTGGACCAGGGCTCGAACCTGTCTCCCCTGCAATGGCGGGTGGATTCGTAACCACTGCGCCACCAGGGAGGTCCCAGTAATTAATTTTAAATATGACATTTTAAAATCAAGTGGTAGAAGATAAGATGTGAAGAATGCCCAACTTCATTAGCATTTGTATGACTTTGATAATTTGAGACTTCATCTATAGCTATAAGAAAATGAATGGACCATGGCATAGCAGATCCTTTCATTTGGAACAGGTGGCTCTAGCCAGGAATTCTGAATCTGAACCCCAAAGCCAAACCTAGTAGGCTGCCACACATTTTGCTGCTGTCACAAACCCCTCTCAGCCATATGCCGCTCTTGGCTGCTTGTTAAAATACTGCATTGAAGGCAGTCAGGTTGCCTTGCCCACTCCATCTCTAGCTACACTTCTCACACTACTTCTCTTGACATCCTCCCTCCAGCATTCTCCCACGCCATCTCCTACCAACCCCTGGCAACCTCTCAAATAGGCCCTGCCAGTGATCACAATGATCTGAGTGACCAGTGATAATTACATCATTATTCTACCTGTGGCATTCTTACTGATGGTGAAATAGCCTAATAGATGAATGGCATTTGGCTCTTCTGGATTTCAGTTCACTCACTATGTATGTATGTAATATGTATGATCTTATATTGTGGAAGAGTTTATTGAACAATCTTTTAGGTCAGAATGTTTTGGTAATGCAGCCTTCTCATAATTGAAATTTTCAGTGTATCTTAAATGCATAGCACCCCCTTACACTCTGCATGTACTCTCTTTGGCTCTTTCATAGAGGAAAATAGAGACCATTAGGCTTGAACTCCCTCAGGCTTCCACTTCACAACTTAGCTTTATTCCCCTATACTTATCTTCTTCCTTGTCTCAGGAAGTATCTAATCTGTTCTTGCAGCTCTCTAAATACAGGTTCGATTGTGTCACTTACACGCTTAAAAATTAAACGATACCACATTGCTTAAAGGATAAAGTCCAGGCTCTGTAGCAGAGTGGGGGAAATTCACCACAGCTGGATCTCTTTCCATTCCTGTTCTCTCACACTGATCTGTTACCCTGTGCTTCATCCTCACCAAATTGCGTGCTCATCCTCAACCAGCTATGGCCTTGTACTTTATCTCTGCCAGAAGGACCTCCATTTTTCAAGGCCCCACTAAGAAAACTCTCCTCTACTGTAAGATACCCTGGAGCGTATAAATTAGAATTAATTACATCCTTCTCTTTGTTCTCATAAAACTGCTCATTTACTAATATGGTGCTTAGAATATTGAGTGATAGTTTTTTGTATATGTATTGAGTCTCACATCACTTTGTTCTGAAGTCAATTTTCATTGACTAGTCCTAGGAATGGAAGATGAAAGAAGAAATTTGTCCATGTGTGTTTGTACCCCCGGACTTGTTCTAAAAATTGTTGGAATCTGTTCAACAATTATGTTTTTCTTAAAATATAATTCCTCCTAAGTATCTATAGTCTCCCTTCTTCTGCAAAGGCTCTAATTTTTATTTGGAGATCTACTCCTCCTCCATGCACTTCAAATGAGGCTGACTCCCACCTCCAGGACCTCTGGGTCCTGGCCAAGCCATCATTATGTACCATCTCTCTGGCCACAAGGATTGCTTCAGGATCCGTGCAAGTGCAAAACCTAAGACTGTGCAAAATCAATGAAACTTGATTATGAGGCTTTGGTTTAATCTTTCAGGGAAGCTGGATATGAACAAGAGAGTATATAGAGTCTGGAGCTGCTGCAGCCTAGGAATGCAAAAAGCGAGAAGCTGCTCTGTTGACCTTGTTAATTCCCAGGTCACACTCCATCAATCTACCCCTGGACTGTTTTTTTACATGAACCAAAAGATTCTCTTCGCAATAGAAAGGATCCTAACTGAAGGTATAGTTATTTTACCTTTTAGGTGATCCTCTACAACATGGATATCATCTTTGGTACAGGACCCCTATCTACACACTGGTTAAACTAGCAGAATCTTTTAAAACTTTTTTTCAGTCAAGACACAAGGATGAAATCTGTGTTCCAGATGTACTAAGCAACCTGCAGTACCTTAAACACATGGTATGTCTCTCTCTCCTTTGGCCCTTTGCCCACACAGTACCCTCTGCTTGGAATGCCTTTTCTACCTAACTCTTACTTGTACCTCAAAACCCAACTCAGGTGTTGCATCATCAGGGAAGACCGCTTCTCTTATGAATTCTCCTCATACCCTAAATATACATAAGCTGTATCCTAATGATATGTTAGCTTGTCTTTGTCTTCCACTAGACAGATTCCTTAAGGGCAAAAATGGTTTCTTTTTCAGCTTTATATCTCTAGAACCTGGCATATTTCTTGCCCATAGTGAGCTTTAGTCAGTGCTTATTGAATGAACAAATGAAGTCATCTAATTCACTCATTTTACTAATGAGGAAAATTGCTCAGTTCAGAGTAATAACTCACTTGTTCAGTGTCACTCAGCTATTTTACCTACTTAGTTGATTTGTGGAGTTGCCTGTGGAAGTCCAAAAAGGAAGAATATTTTGAGAGAAAAAAATGTACATGCTTCAGCTCACTCAAGTTATTTCACTTAAGTCAACTTTATTAAGATATAATTTATGTACAATAAAATGTATTCATTTAAATTATACAGTTCTATAAAGTTTGACAAATGTATAAACCCACGTCACCACCACCACAGTCAAGGTACAGAACATTTCCATCACCTGAAACAATTCTCTTTATGCTCCTTCCCATTTGATCTTCCATATGCACATTCATTCCAAACAACCATTGATCTGCTCTGTCCCTAAATATTACATTGGTCTTTTCTGGAGTTTCATGTAAATGGAATCATACATATGTACTCTTTTGTGTCTGACTTCTTTTGCTCAGCATGATGTTCTGAGATTCATCCATGTTGTGTGATTCGTTTTCCATTCCTTTTTATGACTTAGTAGTATTTCGTACAGTTTGTTTACCCATCATTGTTAATGGGCATCCATGTTGTTCTCATGTATTATGGATACAGCTACTATAAACATTTGTGTGCAAGCCTTCATGTAGAATATCTTCATTTCTTTAGGGTAAATACCTAGGAGTAGAATTGCTGAGTCATATGTAAGCATAAATTTAACTTTCTAAGAAACCTCTGAACTCTTTTCTGAAGTAGTTCTACCAGTTTACATTCCCACTAGCAATTTATAAGAGTTCCAGTTGCTCCAGATCCTCACCAACACTTGGTGTTATCATGTTAGTCATTCTAATAGGTGGTTTTAATTTGCATTTCCCTAGTTACGTATGATGTTGAGCATCTTTTTATGTTCATTTGCCATTTATACATATCCTTTTATGAAGAGTCTAAATCTTTTGCCCACTCTCAGCCTGTGGCTTGTCTTTTAATTTTTAACTATCTTTTAAAGAGCAAAAGTTTTAATTTTGTTGAATCAGTTTATCCATTTTTTTATGGTTCATACTTTTTGTCTCCTATTTAATAAATCATTTTATAACTCACGGTTACAAAAATTATTTCCTATGTTTGTTTCTAGAAATTTTATAGTTTTAGCTCTTACATTTAGGCCTTTGTTGTTGTTGTGTTTTTTTAGTTAATTTTTGTGTATGGTACCAATTAAGGGTTCAGAGTCACATTTTGCATATGGATATACAATTATTCCAGCACCATTTGCTAAAAAACTATCCTTTTATGTCAGCACCTCTGTATAAAATCAAATGATCATATATCTATGGGTTTATTTCTGGACTCTTTATTCTGCTCCATGGATTCATGTCTATACTTATTCCAATATCACACTGTCTTGATTTTTGTAGCTTTAGTGTAAATCTTGAAATCAAGTAGTATAAGTACTCTAATTTTGCTCACCTATGTCAAAACTATTTTGGCTGTTTTAAGTTATTTGCATTTCTAAATAATTCTTAGAATCAGCTTTTTCATTTGTACCCCAAAAAAGAAGCTGCTACAATTTTTATTTTTATTGAGATAGCATTAAATCTATAAATAGGTTTGGGAACAATTGATATCTTAACAATATTGAATCTACCAATCCATGAACATGGACTATCTCTTCATTTTCTTTAGGTTTTGTTTAGTTTCACTCAGCAATATTTTGTAGTTCTCCATGTAGAGTTCTTGCACATATTTTGTTAAAATTATCCCTAATTATTTCACTTTTTATGCTATTGTAAATGGTATTTTTAATTTCAATTTCCAATGGTTTGTTAATATATAGAAATACAGTTGCTTATTTTATATTGACCTTGTATCCTGAGATCTTGCTAAACTTACTACTTCTAGTATCCCTTTTTGTAGCTGCCCTAGGATTTTCTACATATGCAATGTGTCATCTATAAATAAAGACACTTTTACATTTTTTTCAAATTTATATGCCTTTTATTTCTTTTTCTTCCTTTATTCACTGACTGGAACCTGCAGTAGAATATAGAAGTGCTGCAGCTCACCTAATTTTAAATTAAATGTATTCCTTTCTTGAATAAGTGCAACAAATATTTTAAATATATGTCTGTTTACTAGTTTGGCCAGTTTAGGGATTAAACAGTAGAAGGAAATGAGACAGATTCAGAATGAGGTGGGGAGACATATTGATACAAAGTGAAGATAACTTTGTTAAGTTTTATTTTGCTGATGATCCAAATCGCTTCTTCAGATCATTTAATTAAACAATTGGCCTCAGGTATTAATGTCTTTGTTATGTTAATTAGGTGATTTTTTATATTACTTCAACTATTCTTTACCCTTAAAACTTTTTTCTTAGATATGTGGTATGCATGTATTTATTCAACAAACACTAAATGCTTACTCTGAACAAGGTACTATTCTGGGTGCTCATGTTTATATGTATTTGTGTGTTTGCTTTTTCAGTAATAAATGTGGTAAGAGACATTACTTCTTCTGGAACTAGAATACTAACACCTCTTTTTTTGAAGTAATGGTGCTATCCCTCTTACGATAGGAAGAATAATGTTTCCCCAAAGATTTTCATGTCCCAATCCCTGAATCCTGTGAATGTGTTACCTTACATGACAAAAAGGCATGTTGTTTGTGTGATTAATATAAGGGATTTGAGATGGGGCTATTATCCTGGATTATCAGGTGGATTCAATGTAATGACAAGAGTCCTTATAAGGAAAAGAGGGAGGCAGGCAGGAGTATCAGAGTCAGAGAAGGGTTTGAAGATGCTACGCTATTGGTTTTGAAAATGGAGGAAGGGACCATGAGCCAAGGAATGTAGGAATACATAAGGCAAGGAAATGGAATCTCACCTAGGGCTTCTGGGAGGAACTTGGCCCTTGATTTTCAGACTTCTGATCTTAGAACTGTAACATAATCAATTTGTGTTATTTTAAGCCACTGAATATGTGATAATTTATTACAGCAACAGCATGAAACTAACCTACTTCCTCTCAGATAAATTGTGTTTACCATATCGACTGTAACCTATGACAATAAATATGCATTGCTTCAATTCTCTTACCTAAAAAATAGGTGATTCTACCTGTCGAGTTTCTCTCATGTGGTTTTTATAATATTCAAATAGGATAAAATTTGTGAAAGTATTTTGAAGACAACCTTCTATTGCTCTGGTGCTGACAGGGAGAAGACCCCAAAAAGCTGGGCTTTTATAAAGCAAGTGTAGTGGAGGAAGAGATGTGTTGGGGGAAATGCATTGCCAAGTCGTAATGTTTCTCTCCATGTGGAAGGAGTTCACTGGTGTAATGCTTCTCACTCTCTCCTCCCATAGAGAGGAATGAATTATATTATTGTTGAGGTTGGGATCAATGAGTGGGCATGTAAATAAAGCCAGTCCCTTTCTCTCACCTTTCTTTTAAGGTCCAGCAGCCCAGAGCAAACGTTATGTTCTGTACTGTTCCTCTATGCCCTAGCTTTAGAAGTCTGGATCCTGTGGTATGGGGAGAAAGTGGGGTGAGGGGGTGGCTGCAGTTGTTCAGGTCATCACTGAGTGTGCATAAGACCAAGACACACTTTTGAAAAGCCTGTCCTTGCTGCAAAATTAAGTTATATTCCCGGGATTAACTTTATCAGTAGGAATGAAGATACATCATCTTCATCTGCTTTTATTTACCTAGATTTTCATTTTACCTCTCAAGTACTCAGAACTCAGGCAGGAAGAAGGGTGCTGTTTATTGGACCTCCAAACTTCATTCAGTAGGACAAAGAGGGCACTTCTTCGGCGGTCCAGTGATTAAGACTCCACCCTCCCAGTGCAGGGGGGCACTGGTTTGATCCCTGGTCGGAGAAATAAGATCCTGCATGCCGCAAGGTGTGGCCAAAAAAAGAAAGGCAAGGAAGTTAAGGGTTTGAAGGAAAAAACTATAACAATGGGTCATGGAATATAAACTAGAAAAGAAGAAATGAGGGATGAGGAGGGGTTGGTGATTGAGGGCTTTCATTCTCTTATATGAATAAAGAGAAGTGGATGTATTAAAGGTCACAACAAAAAAGTGAAGGCACTTTTGAAGAAAGGGTACTTTAGCAAGTAGCTTGGAAAATAATATTTGTAGCCGAGATGAGATATTTGCATTTGAAATTTTGGAGATTATGCCATTTTTGTTGATGCCGAGATCTAAGGCATAGTGGATAGCTATGGTAGGGTAGAAGAACACATCATTGAAAATATGAGGAAGTCAAGAAACCAGGAGTCTGTAGTATTGGATGAATCAATCATCAGCCTACATGTTGAAATCAGCAAGAAGGATGACGGGGTAGAGATAAGAAGAAAGTTGAATTGCAAGTTAGTTTTACTGAGAATGAGGAAGAAAGACCCAGAGGCTACTAATTAGTGACTATAGCATGGAAGAAGAAGAGTGGTACAGTTGGATGCTGTGAGCCTCAAAGGAGCGGAAGGGGTTTGCAAGAGGGAAGGGGGGATAAAATTCCAACTGGCAATGAGGAGTAAGGCTGATGCTGAAGCACTTTGGGTCTGAGAGAAGAAATAATCCATTTGAGAGGGCTGCATAGAAACCAGGTCCCCAGGATACAGCCAATTTTAGTTAAGAGGTGAACACAGTCTTCAGAGAAAGGGTTGAAAAATACAAGAGTTCATTGATTTCACATTGGGAATCAGGAATTTTAAGAGACAAAGGGGGAGGAATTTACTAGGGAGAGGAAAGAAGGATGGGTGGGAATTAGGTCAGAAAAAGGGAGGAAAGTTTAGGGAAGTAATTGATGACTGGGAAGCTTAGAATTCTGATGGAGAGAGGAATAAATGGAATCCTCTCAGAGATGATTGCTGTGCTCCAGACCTTTTTCTGTGATGGAGCAGCTGCTCCCTGAGGGAGCCTGGGGTTGGTATGGTCTAATTATAGTCAGCTGCTTCTTCAGTCAGCAGGAGTTGTGGTTGTCTCTGCGCCAGCACTGCACTAGTTTGGTGACTTAGCTATTTTTTTTCCCATCCAGTGAATTTGGTTCTCCTCTCCCTCTTTGGGCTTTTGCCTATTCATGTTTTAACTTATTTATGGCTTGGGGAGAGATTATTTTAATTACTCAGACCAAAGGATCCTTTCTTTGTAAATGGAATCACTGCAAATTTTCATGAAATAGAAAGCAACAAATTATCTCTAATTACAATTTAATTTGCACCCATTGAACAAGCGATGGATTGACTCATGGAGAGACAATGTGTGTATGTGAGAGAGACAAAAATGAATGAATGAATGAATGAATGAAAGGATGAGAATGTCAATGTTAAGACTGTATAGGAAAAAACTCTCTCACCTTTCAAAGGACTGTGTGCCTTACACTCAAAGAAGGGCATACTATTTTTTGTATTGATGGGCTTCCTCCCCTTATTGTAGGAGAAAAGTGGCTGAATAATTAAACATCTCAGGTGTAAGAGCCTAAAGACAATGGAAAGACTGGAATAAATGTATGGTAAGAAAGATGATCTGCGGACAGGCCTCTAGGACCCCAACTCTGACAGGGCTCTGACATTGCCAGGCTGGTGGCCAAGTTCACAAATGTTGTAAGGGGCACCGTATGAGGGGCAAGAACTCCCCTGAACAGAAGGCCAACCCAGGACTTCAGCCCTAGGACAAGGTCAGTGGCCTCATCCAGAGAGTAGGAACAACACACTTCCTGATCTTCAGGACTTCTCTTACCAATATACTCAATGACTGTGTGAGGACACCTCCCAGTATTAACTTTAGGACCCTCTTTAAGGGACCACCAGATACCTATTCTATGTGAGGGAGATTGTTGGAAGGGAGGGGGAGAGTTCCTATACCTGTGCTTTGTAGGGGACCATGCATATTAGTAACTCCTGTGCTGAAGACAGAGGTAATGGTCACAGCTCTTGAAAACAAATATTTTCACAATATCCCTTTCTTTTTAAAATTTATTTATTTATTTATTTTTGGCTGCATTGGGTCTTCATTGCTGCGTGCGGGCTTTCTCTGGTTGTGACAAGCGGGGGTTACTCTTCATTGCAGTGCACAGGCTTCTCATTGCAGTGGCTTCTCTTGCTGTGGAGCACAGGCTCTAGGCGCACAGGCTTCAGTAGTTGTGTCACGTGGGCTCAGCAGTTGTGGCTCATGGGCTCTAGACCACAGGCTCAGTGGTTGTGGCGCATGGGCTTAGTTGCTCTGTGGCATGTGGGATCTTCCCGGACCAGGGCTCAAACCCATGTCCCCTGCATTGACAGGTGGATTCTTAGCCACTATGCCACCAGGAAGCCCCCCATATTTTTTTATGCTCTATTAGACATAAACTTGAAGCCCAGGTCCACCATTTGCTAGCTATGTAGCCTTGGTAAAATTACCTAAACTTTATAAGCCTTAATCTCTTCATCTATAAAATGCTAATTAGAACCAAATAGGACTGATTACTCTGAAAAGTGAATGAGATAATGCATATAAAACATTTCACATGACACTTTACTTACAAAGAAGAAAGGAAACTTTTCTTTTCCTCAAGAGGTATAGAATTAATAGGTACATAGTTACACCAAAAATAACAAGTCCTGAATAGTAGGGCCCATCAAAATCTCTGCCATTTTTAGGATTTCATGATCAATGCATTCGGGAAATGTGTAGTACAATATCTTCCTTTTGGAGATTTACACTGCCATTAGAGACTCAGAACTCTTGCAATAAACAACCTGATTAACTACTTAGCCCTTGGTTTTTCAACATTGTATGTACACAAACTATTAACATCTTGCAGATTTAGTCTTCCCCAAAACACAGTTTGGGGAAACTTCCACTTCTATCCTAGGTGGTTGTTATTGACTGAGTGTTTGTGTTGCCCCCAAATTCATATGTTGAAGCCCTAACACAGAATGGGATGGTACTAGGAGGTAGGACCCGTGGGAGGCAATTAGGTTTAGATGAGGTCATGAGGGTGGAGCCTCCTGATGGGATTAGTGTCTTTGTAAGAGGAGGAAGAGACCAGAGCCCTCTCTCCAGCACAAGGAAGAAAAGGTCCTGTGGGCACACCAAGATATATTAGCCACCACAAGCCAAGGGAAGAGGCCTTAGAACGAAGTCTACCTTGCCAGAAACTTGATCTTGGACTTTCTAGACTCTAGAACTGTGAGAAATAAATTTCTGTTGTTTAAGCCTCCCGGTCTATGGTATTTTGTTATAGCAGCCAGTTAATGAAATAATTGGAATCATATTTACTCTTTCCCTAAAGCAACTAAAAAACAAACTAAAACAACAGGTCTCAAGACATGTGGGACATCAAACACTAAGGACAGTGAACCTTACATTGCCCCAACTTACTGCCTGTAGAAAGGTCCCATAATACAACATAGGAAGGGGAAACCCAGTAAGAATTTGATGGTCTCCCTGAGTTGAAGAAATGGAACTAGGAGGCCAAGGAGGCCAAGGCAACAGGAGTTTGCAGGACAGAGTACTGGAGAGGAGAGTGATGCACAGAGAAGTGAAACTAAGGATCTGCACAAAAATTCTTTTCAACTATCCAGCTGGGAGCTTTCCTCAGAGCATGCATGTGAGGAAACTACCCAAGGCCAAGAAAAAAAAAAAAAAAAACTACCCAAAAGTATTAGAACAATCCCTTGAGCTCACACAGGGCCAGGATAGTGCCTGTTCCCACCAGCCAAAGTGGAAAACCTCATAATTCATGGGGTATTAGGCAGAGTATTCAAAAGCATTTTGCCTCATTAGTGGAGAATATTAATCCTCAAACCAATAGTGCTCTGGTCCCACCTAACAAACCTTAACAGCAAAACTGAAGATCAAATGGTTTCCAAGTAACTTAACCCTAACCCAAAACAGAGCTCAAGAATATCTATAGGAATATAAATATACCCAGCACTCAACAAGGTAAAATTTACAATATTTGGCATTTAATTTAAAAATTACCAGGCATGCAAAGAAGTAGGAAAATTCATAAGAGGCAAGAAACCAGTAAATCAAAACTGATTGAAAAGACACAGATGATAGAATGTGTGAACAAGGACATTAAAACAGTTTTTTATAACTATGTCCTATATGTTCAAAAAGCTAAAGGAAAAACTAACCATGTTAAGTAGAGACATGGAAGATATTTAAAAGTTTCAAATCAATCTTCTGGAGAAAAACAAAAATACAGTGAGATGAAAAAAAATAGCTGGATGTTTTAACGTAAAATTAGACATTTCAGAAGAAAAGATTAGTGAAACATGAAGAAATTGCAATATAAAGTATTCACAATGAAATACAAAGAAAAAAAGACTAGAAAAAAATGAAAAGATAAATGAGATATATGTCAGCTTCAGACAACCTAATATACTTGTAATTAGAATTCCTAAGGTGGGGGTAGAGAGGGTGATATATGCAAAAATAAAGATAAACAATTTTCCAAATTTGATGAAAAATAACCTCACGTGCAAGAAGATCAACAAACCCCAAGCACAGGAAACATAAACCACAACAAGACAAATCATAAATTTGGTTAAAAGTAGTGATAAAGTGAAAATCTTAAAAGCAGCTGAAGAACTCCCATTCTATGCAGAGAAATGAGGTTAAGGATGACAACATATTACTTGCCAGAAACATGCCACCTAGAAGACAGTAGAGTAATATCTTTCAAGTAGAGAGAAAAAATATTGTCAATCTAGAATTTTTTACCCAGTAAAATTATCTTTCAAGAATGAATGGGAAGGGACTTCCCTGGTGGCACACTGGTTGAGAATCCACCTGCCAATGCAGGGTACACGATTCAATACTTGGTGCACGAAGATCTCACATGCCACAGAGAAACTAAGCCGGTGCACCACAACTACTGAGCCCACACACCAGAACTATTGAGGCCCATGTCCCTATAGCCCATGCTCCACAACAGGAAAAGCCACCACAATGAGAAGCACACACACCATAACGAAGAGTAGCCCCCATTCACTGCAGCTAGAGAAAATCCTCGCACAGCAACAAAGACCCAATGCAGCCAAAAATAAAATTTAAATTAAAAAAAATCTTAACACTTAAAAAAAGAATGAATGGTAAATAAAGATAATTTTTACACATTCAAAAGTTGAAAGAATTTATCACCAGCAGACATGCCTTAAAAGAAATGGTAGGAGGCGGAGTCAAGATGGTGGTGTGGGAAGATGTGGAGTTAGCATCTCCCCACAACTAGGCCACCTGCTGGCTGCTGGTGGGGAACTCTGATGCCCAAGGAGACGGGAGGAACCCCAAAGTGAACCAGTAAGACATAGGGGGACAGAGGGGGGAGGAAAAGTGAAGCCAGACAGCATCAGCGCCCCTGAGGCTGGGGACATCATGAAAGGCAGGCGGGAGGGACTCTCTGGGAAGAGCAGGAGAGGAGTGGAGGGCAATCACTTGGCCCACTCGGGCCAGGAAGCCTGCTGAGCTCCCAAGCCAGTACTCCCCCACGAAAGCCCCATCCAGGCCACGTGGGTCCTCAGGGCATAGGAGGGAGGCTGAGGAGATCAGGAGAGGCAGGTGGGAGGGGCGCTCCCAGACCAGAGGAGCAGGAGAGGAGAGGAGGGCATGTGCCCTGCCCACTCGAGAGCCCAGGAAGCCTGCTGGGCTCCCAGCTGAGGTCCCCCACCCTCTGAGACAAGGGGTGGAGGGCACACCTGGACCCCTTCTGTTCCTTGACCCTAAGCCCTACCCCCCACAGCCCCCAGGGCCTTTTCCAGCCCTGTGGGTCCTAAACATAGGCCCCACCCACCATCCAAAGCTCACCTTTGCTTAGGCCCTGCCCTCCGCAGCCAAGGCCTTCCCCCCACTTTTTCTTTCTTTCTTTTCCCTCCTCCTCTTTTTTACTAATGTGGTACTGAGGTACCTTCCTGTTGTTGATTCATCTGTATTTTTATTTTTATATTCTTTCTAACATATCTGTTAGTTTCCTAGTCTAATTTTATTTTTTACTTTGTTATTGTTCTATTTTTATTTTTTGCCACCCCACATGGCTTGCGTGATCTTGGTTCACGAGCTGGGGGTTGGGCCGAAGCTCCTGTGGTGGGAGCTCCAAGTCCAAACCACTGGACTAACAGAGAACCGCAGACCCCAGGGAATATTCATCGGAGTGAGGTCTCACAAAGTTCCTCATCTCAGCACCAGGACCCAGCTCTACCTAATAGCCTACAAACTCCAGTGAAGGAAGCCTCAGGCCAAACAACCAGTAAGACAGGAACACAATCCCACTCATTAAAAAAAGAAAAAAATGAGACGGCAGAAAAATATGTCACAGATGAAGGAACAAGGTAAAAACCTACAAGACCAAATAAATGAAGAGGAAATAGGCAATCTACCTGAAAAAGAATTCAGAGTAATGATAGTATACATGATCCACAATCTCGGAAGTAGAATGGAGGCACGGATTGAGAAAATACAAGAAAAATTTAACAAAGATCTAGAAGAACTAAAGAAAAAACGGAGAGATGAAATGAAAAATACTCTAGAAGGACACAATAACAGAATAACTGAGGCAGAAGAACGAATAAGTGAGTTGGAAGACAAAATGGTAGAAATAACTGCTGAGGAGCAGAATAAAGAAAAAAGAATGAGAAGAATTGAAGATAATCTCAGAGACCTCTGGGACAACACTAAACTCACCAACATTTGAATGTAGGGGTCCCAGAAGAAGAGAAAAAGAAAGGGACTGAGAAAATATTTGAAGAGATTATAGTCAAAAACTCCCCTAACGTGGGAAATGAAATAGTCACCCAAGTCCAGGAAGCACAGAGAGTCCCATTCAGGATAAACCCTAGGAAAAACACACCAAGACACAAATTAATGAAACTAACAAAAATTAAATTCAAAGAAAAAATATTAAAAGCAGCAGGGAAAAAACAAAATATAACACACAAAGGAATCCCCATACGGTTATCAGCTGATTTTTCAGTGGAAACTCGGCAAGACAGAAAGGAGTGGCAGGATACACTTAAAGTGATGAAAGAGAAAAACCTACAACCAAGATTACTCTACCCAAAAAGGATCTCATTCAGATTTGATGGAGAAGTCAAAAGCTTTTCAGACAAACAAAAGGTAAGAGAATTCAGCACCACCAAACCAGCTTTACAACAAATGCTGAAGAAACTTCTCTAGGTGGGAAACAAAAGAGAAAAAAAAGACCCACAAAAACAAACCCAAAACAATTAAGAAAATGGTAATAGGAACATACATATCAATAATAACTTTGAATGTAAATGGATTAAAGGCCCCAACCAAAAGACACAGACTGGCTGAATGGATACAAAAGCAAGAGCCATATATATGCTGTCTACAAGATACCCACTTCAGACCTAGGGACACATACAGACTGAAAGTGAAGGGATGGAAAAAGATATTCCATGCAAATGAAATCAAAAGAAAGCTGGAGTAGCAATACTCATATCAGATAAAATAGACTTTAAAATAAAGACTTACAAGAGATAAGGAGGGACACTGCATAATGATCAAAGGATCAATCCAAGAAAAAGATATAACAATTATAAATGTTTATGCACCCACCATAGGAGCATCTCAATACATAAGGCAAATGCTAACAACCATTAAAGGAGAAATTGACAGTAACACAATAATAGCAGGGGACTTTAACACCCTACTTACACCAATGGACAGATCATCCAAACAGAAAATAAATAAGGAAACACAAGCTTTAAGTGACACAACAGACCACATAGATTTAATTGATATTTATAGACCATTCCACCCAAAGGTGGCAGAATACACTTTCTTCTCAAGTGCACATGGAACATTCTCCAGAATAGATCACATCTTGGGTCACAAATCAAGCCTCAGAAAATTTAAGAAAATTGAAATCGTATCCAGCATCTTTTCTGACTACAATGCCATGAGATTGGAAATCAATTACAGGAAAAAAACTGTAAAAAACACAAATACAAGGAGGCTAAACAGTGCACTACTAAATAACCAAGAGATCACTGAAGAAATCTAAGAAGAAATAAAAAAAATACATAGAAACAGATGACAAGAAAAACATGACAACCCAAAACCTATGGGATGCAGCAAAAGCAGTTCTAAGAGGGAAGTTTATAGCAATTCAGTCTCACCTTAAGAAACAAGAAAAATCTCAAATAAACAATCTAACCCTACACATAAAACAACCAGAGAAAGAATAACAAAGAAAACCTAAAGTCAGTAGAAGGAAAGAAATCATAAAGATCAGAGCAGAAATAAATGAAATAAAAATGAAGAAAACAATAGCAAAGGTCAGTAAAACTAAAAGCTGTTTTTTGAGAAGATGAACAAAATTGATAAACCCTTAGCCCGACTCATTAAGAAAGGAGGGAGAAGACGCAAACCAATAAAATTAGAAATGAAAAAGGAGAAATCACAACTGACACTGAAGAAATACAAAGGATTATAAGAGACCACTAAAAAAAAAAAACTATATGCCTATAAAATGGACAACCACGAAGAAATGGACAAATTCTTGGAAAAGTACAATTTTCCAAGACTGAACCAGGAAGAATTAGAAAATATAAACAGACCTATCACAAATAATGAAATTGAAACTGTAATTTAAAATCTTCCAACAAACAAGAGTCCAGGACCAGATGGCTTCACAGGTGAATTCTATCAAACATTTAGAGAAGAGCTAACACCAATCCGTCTCAAACTCTTCCAAAACATTGCAGAGGGAAGTACACTCCCAAATTCATTCTACAAAGTCACCATCACCCTGATATCAAAACCAGAAAAAGATATCAGCAAAAGAGAAAATTACAGACCAATATCACTGATGAACATAGATGCAAAAATCCTGAACAAAATACTAGAAAACAGAATCCAACAGCACATTAAAAGGATCATACAACATGATCAAGTGGGATTTATCCCAGGGATGCAAGGATTCTTCAATTTACACAAATCAATCAATGTGATATACCACATTAACAAGTTAAGGAATAAGACCATATGATCATCTCAATAGATGCAGAAAAAACTTTTGACAAAATTCAACACCCATTTATGATAAAAAGCCTCCAGAAAATGGGCATAGAGGGAACCAATTCAACATAATAAAGGCCATATATGACACACCCACAGCAAGTATCATACTCAATGGTGAAAAATTGAAAGCATTTCCACTAAGACCAGGAACAAGACAAGGATGTCCATTCTTGCCACTTTTATTCAACATAGTTTTGGAAGTCTTAACCACAGCAATCAGAGAAGAAAAAGAAATAAAAGGAATACAAATTGTAGAATGGGCATCATCAGAAATTCTACAAACAACAAATGCTGGAGAGGGTGTGGAGAAATGGGAACCCTCTTGCACTGTTGGTGGGAATGTAAATTGATACAGCCACTATGGAGAACAGTATGGAGGTTCCTTAAAAAACTAAAAACAGAAGTACCATATGACCCAGCAATCCCACTATTGGGCATATACCCTGAGAAAACCATAATTCAAAAAGAGACATGTACCACAATGTTCATTGCAGCACTATTTACAATAGCCAGGACATGGAAGTGTCCTAAGTGTCCATCGACAGATGCATGCATAAATAAGATGTGGCACATGTATGCAATGGAATATTACTCAGCCATAAAAAGAAACGAAACTGAGTTATTTGTAGTGAGGTGGATGGACCTAGAGTATGTCATACAGAGTGAAGTAAGTCAGAAAGAGAAAAACAAATACCGTATGTTAACGCATATATATGGAATCCAAAAAAAACAAAAAGGTACTGATGAACCTAGTTACAGGGCAGGAATAAAGACATAGAGAATAGACTTGAGGACATGGAGTGGGAGGTGGAAGCTGGGCAAAGTGAGAGTAGCATCTCCATATATACACTACCAAATGTAAAATAGTTGGCTGGTGGGAAGCAGCAGCATAACACAGGGAGATCAGCTCGGTGCTTTGTGACCAGCTAGAGCAGTGGGATAAGGAGGATGGGAGGGAGGCTCAAGAGGGAAGGGATATGGGGACATGTGTATGCATATGGCTGATTCACTTTGTTGTGCAACAGAAACTAACACAGTACTGTGAAGCAATTATACTCTAGTAAAGATCTATTTTTAAAAAACCATAATGAAAAAGAATATTATATATGTATAATTGAGTCACTTTGCTGTAAGCAGAAATTAACACAACATTGTAAATCAACTATACTTCAATAAAATTAATTTTCTTAAAATGGTAAAGGGAATCCTGCAAGCAGAAGGAAAATGACATTAGAAGGCAACCTGGATCTAGACAAGGTAATGGAGAGCACTGAAAATTATAATTATGTAGGCAAATATAAAAACTTTTTTCTTATTATTTAAATCTATTTTTAAAATAAACCATGTCAAGCAAAAATAATAAGAAATTATGAAGTTTGTATAGAAGTAAAATGCATGGCAATAGCACAACAGCAAGTAGAGTAGAAATGTAGTATACATAGTTTAAGGTTGTCCACATGAGTGGTATGAATATCACTGGAAGGTATACTATGATAAGTTCAAGATGTATATAATAAATCTTAAGGCAACCACTAAAATAAAACAACAGTTATTATAATAAGCCAAAGGAGATAAAGTGGAATCATAAAAACATGCAGTTCAGAAGAAGGCAGAAGAAGGCAGAAAAAGGAGTAAAAAAGATACTAAACACACATGGAGAGAATAGAAAGTAGGAAAATATTCAGCCAAATCATAATCACATTAAAATGTAAGATTTAAATGTAAACATTTCAATTAAAAGGCAGAGATTGTCAGATTAGATAAAAAACAAGACCTAACTATATATTCCTTTTAATTAACCCACATTATTATGAAGGCATATTTAGGTTAAAAGGATGAAAAAAGATATAGCATGCTAATACTAATCAAAAGTAACCTGGAATGGTTGTATAACTATCAGACAATTTAGATTTCAAAGTAAAGAAAGGAACATTACCATAATGATAAAAGATGAAATTATCAAGAATATATAACAGCCCTAAATGTTTATACATACGAGTTTCTAAAATTATGAAGCAAAACTGATAGAGGTGCAAGGAAAAAGAGACAAATCTAAAATCATAGTCAGAGATTTTAGCACCCTTCTATCAGTTATTTACAGAAAAATCAGGCAGACAAATCAGGATGTTGGTGTTGGTAGTTTTGTGCTGATCTTCTGAGGTTCATTCTGTGCTCTTTCAACACATAATTTCAAAATTTTTTTTTTTTAACTTCAAGAAAATTTTCTTGAAATATAGTGTTTAGTATTTGTTCTGTTTCTTTGTTTTAGGTTTTCTTCTACAGGAAACCCTGGGATAGTAGGTCCCCTGATATCTTACATAGCTCTATTTGATAAGCCTTCTTCACTTTTCAGTGAATGAAACTGATGATCAGAAAGATTATGCAATTTCAAGCTTCCACAGCTTGTAGGAAGAGAACTAGAACTCTGGCCTGCTCAACTCTGAATCCTGAGGTCCTTCTCCCACACTACTCTGCTGCCTGAATCCAGAAATCGGCCTTTCGCTGCGTTTATTTCACTGCCTTTCCGTCCCATGGTCACTCTCATAGGTCTTAAAAGCTTGCTTCTCAAAGTAAGGTCCTTGGACCAGCAGCACTGGCCTCACCTGGGAACTCATTAGAACTGCAGAATCTCCCTTGCTTTAGGACTTCTGAATGAGAATCCGAATTTTTACAAGATGCCCTGGTGATTCCTGTGCCGTTAAAATTTGAGAAGCACTGCTCTAGGCGAAATATCTGAAGGTGCTTCATCCAGCAGTTCTCAAACTTTTACTACCCGTTAGAATCACCTTGAAATCATTTAAAAATTCTGATACCCAGGCCACAATTCCTACCAAGTAAGTCAGAATCTCTTGGGAGGCAGCCCATGCATCAGTATATTTTAAAACTCCCCAAAAGTACAGCCAAGTGTGGACACCAGTGCTTAAGGGAGAGCTTTTTAGTCTTAATGTTCCTAGGAATCACCCTGGAGCATCTTAAACGACAGATACTGATTTAGTGGATCTGGGGTGGGGCCTGAGATTCTGCATTTCTAACAAGTTCCCAGACGACAGATGCTACTGGTCCGAGGAGTTTCTGGAGCAAAATGAAACTCCCTGGGGTTACTTTCAACAATAGCAATAAATGCAAATAGCACAGAATCAAGGCAAGCTTATCTAAGGCACAATCCTGGCTTGCTCACCTCTGAGTGAGATACAATAAGGAGCTCTGGGAGAAGGGAGCGGGTGCTTCAGTCTCTTCCGTGGCCTTCCCGCTTGCTTCACACCTGGTGCTGGGCCGGGCGGCCACACCAAGCCCCGGCTGATGGGCCAGCCAGAACCGGGCTGCTGCACTGGGGCCCCAGGGCGGAGCTCTTGCAAGTTGGCGCTTCTCCTTTCCGGCTGCCTGTGACTTCACAGGCCGTCTTCCTTTTCTTCCTCTAGTTTTCCTCTCACTTCTCCCTGGGGTCCTGCGTCTACGCTTACCAGCAGGCCCTGGGGCACTTGCTCGGCCCCGTGTGTGCTGACTCGGGCTTTAGACTAAGTCAAAACTGCAAAAGTTCAGGCTGTAACACCGAGGAACCCAAGCCAGGAGAATAAGGGCCACAGGATGAGCTACCAAGAGACCCGGCGTGATGGAACTCGATTTGTTGTCCATCCCGGCTCCATGCATGGCAGGCAAGATTCGGTCTGACGACTGGAGCTTGGCAGGACTTAACACAAACTGTGCTCACTCCAGCTTCTAATTTACATATTTTTCTCCCTTGGCAAGACCCAAGCAACTGTCATCAGCAGGTTGCGTGGGACCTGCTGAGTGCGAGGCGGGCTTGTGTTGGGTCCAGAGTTTTGACTCAGATCCCCTGGCCTCCAGCAGGCAGGGCTGAGTTGGTTGTTTGTGATGTGAAGGCTGAGTAAGGGGCCCCTCTGGACACACTGAGGCTGAGGAAGCCCCCTGGCCCTGTTTCTAAGAAGGCAGGACACTTACCCAAAATTCCAGTGGGCCCAAAATTAACCTATACAACAAAGCAAACTAATTCACTTTTCTCTAGTGTTGGCAGGGAAAAAAAAGAAAAACGGGCAGGGAAAACTGAGACCTTAAGACGTCTAGTGCACAGGCCACCAAGTAGAGGATTCTTTCTGACTGGGATTATCCCATGTTTTTTATTTGGGGCTTGTTCACTGATGTTTCTAAGCCCTACTTACAAGGCATTTTACCACGTGCCACATAAAACTAGTCATCAGAGCACAAACTGTTTACCCTCTGCAATAACTAACACCTGCCCACTCCCTGCCCCTCCTGCCCTCCAGGCTCTTGAGACTCTCTTTAATTTCCTGCCAGTTTCCAAGGATTTAGAGAAAGCCACTCTGGGAACTAAAAGAGTTAATGTAGCTCAAAGGCTGAGCAAGTTTCTCCTCTCCACTGATAGCATAATTAATCCTTATTGTTCCCCAAAGGACAGCCAAGGGAATGCTTCATTCCCCAGATGCGGGTGCTCAACAACCTCCCAGAGGCTCTGGTCCCGGCTACTAAGTGGCCAAGTACACGCAGCGCAATCAGTGGGTTGGACCCAGCCTCTCAGATGGGCCTCTGGTCTCCCATGACAAATCTATAGATTTAGTTTCCTGTCTTCATTTCCCCAAGCCTAATAACACTCCCTGGGGTCACTATTTAAATGTAGGCGTTTGAATGTGGAAACAAAAGAAGAAATTACTTCCTGGCAGTGAGTAATTGGCCTAGTGAAACCTCACTTGGGGGTAGCTAGTTAACCAGTAGAGAGCAGAGACCCGAAGCAACTCTGGAGGGAAGTAGCCTACAAGTGACAAGTGGAGAAACAGCCCAGTGTGTGGAGATTGTCTGTTTATGGGACTGGAAGTTTCAGTCTGGCCACTGGGGCCCTCTGACAGCCCTAAGCATCCAATAAATTAGAGGAACTTCTTAAGGGCTCTAAGACCCAGGCCTTGAACTCTCTGCCTTGGAAAGCCCCAGAGTTAAGGTCCTGCTCTCACCCACTTGTTCTCAGTGTGGTTGCTAAGGAGCAGCATCCCTATCACCTGGGAATTTGTTAGAAATGCACATTTTCAGGCACCTTCCCAGACCCGCTGAGTTCAAATCTCTGGTGGTGGGATCCAGCTACCTGTGACTTAACAAGCCCTCCAGGTGATTCTGGCACAGGCTCAAGTACGAGGACTACTGCTCATCGTTTATTCAGCCCCTTGAAATCAGGCTGTTTTGGGACCATCCCAAATGGTCCCAAATGGATGTGACTTTGGGTCCCAAAGTGGGGCTTCCAAGTTAGATTGTCAGCTTCTGAATATTAGCTCTGCAACTTCCTAGTCATGTGACCTTGCAAAGTGGTTCCCTCGGCTCTAAGATGGGGGAAACAACACCTCTTCCACAGGAGGTCATGAGCATATAATAGTTTCTGTCTCTTTCCCACTCCACTGTTACTGATAGGAAATTTACAGAACAAGACCTACTGTCCTTAGAGTGAAAATCTGCAAGACAGGAAATGTCCACACATGTGTAGGATGCTAATATTAATATGTTTTAATTAACATTTTTTAATGGTTCTAAGTTTAAGAGTTCAGTTCATCCTTTGAATCCCGACGATAAGGATTTTTTCTTTTAGTAGAAATATATTTCCTCATGCTGACTTTCAACCAAATAGTTTCAAATATTAAATTAAAACTTTCCTAAAATGTGAAACTTAACTTCATGCAAAGATGCTTCCCCCTTTTTTATATATATATTTTTAAAGATATATTTATCGGAATGTAGTCTTGGGCCAAAGAATATGAACTCTCTCAAGGATGTTCATATACATGTATCACCAAACTACTTTCCATAATCTCTATGTGACCCTGAAGTCATGCACCTCTTTCATTTAATAACTTTTCAGAATGATGGATTTGACCAACTCTCAGCTTCACTTCCTAATTGAATAGAACACAGGGGAGTGAAAGGTAAAAACACATGATAAATGTACCATTTGGGGCTGAGATGTCAAGGAGCACAGGTGGGCAATGATGTCCCTGAAGCACGACTGTGCCCATGACCGTGATACCTACTCATTCACTGTATTGGTTTGCCAGGACTGCCTTAACAAAATACCAGGTTGGGTGGCTTAGACAACAGAATTTAATCTTCTCACAGTTCTGGAGGCCAGAAGTCCAAGATCATGGTGTTGGCAGGCTCCTTCCAAAGTCTCTCTCCTTGGCTTGCAAATGGCTGCCCACTTGCTACCTCTTCACATGGTCTTCCTTCTGTGTGTGCATCCCAGGTTTCTCTTGGTGTGTCCAAATTTCCACTTCCTTTTTTTCTTCTTCTTTTTTTCTTTTCCTTTTTTTCTTCATTTTTTTTATACAGCAGGTTCTTATTAGTTATCCATTTTATACATATTAGTGTATACATGTCAATCCCAATCTCCCAATTCATCACACCACCACCCCCGCCACTTTCCCCGCTTGGTGTCCATACGTTAGTCCTCTACACCTGTTTTGTTTTGTTTTTTTCCTTTTTAAGAGAGAGAGGAAGCTTAATTGGGGCTTTTCCTATATATATAATTCAGGGTCAGGCAAGGTTAACAAAACTAATCAAAACAATGTGAGCATTTTCCTTCTCTCTTAAGGCACAACACTTTTGATACTATATTGCATGCTACATTGTTTTTTTACTTATTAAAAAGTATATCTTTATAGCAAGAATTTTAGAAAATACAGAGAACTATGAAGAGGAAAGAAGACACCCATATCCTACTGCTTAGAGATTGTCACTCAAGTACTGTTCAGGTTTCAGTATATTTCTCTGTGGTTTGGTTTTCTGCTCACAGGTGTAACTATTAATACGTGTACATATAGAAAAACTTTTTCATAGGAGCTCACTGTATTGTTGTGATCACCCCAACTCAAAATTTGGTTCAACGTCAAAACTGATGATGCCACACATGCACCAGGAGGATATGAAAAGGTTTATTACTCACATTATGAGGTATTCTGAGGGATGCAGGGCAGGCTTCAAAGGAGGTCCAAAAATGGCTCGAAAGAGCAGAGAAAGGAGACTGGCTTGGGGGTTTTAGTGTGGTTAGAAGCGGGGGCTGGGTGAGGGTTCCTGCACGGGGACTGGAGCCTTGCATGGTTTGAACCTCCTGCTGGTGCCAAAGGAGGTTGCACCTGGGCGGGCTCCTCAGCTTGCCCAGCTGTGAGCCAGACAGGGAAAGGGAAAGGGGCTTGAAGGTTGTCGGCAGACAAACCTCAAAACTGGAGTTAGACTCCATTACTTGCACAGTTTTGCATCTTTGTCTTAAATTTAGCATTGCATGTTGTACTACGGTTAATGGCGACCAAAAGCTTTACTGTCAAATTAAATTTCTTTTGACATTAGTTTCTTGTGGCAATGCCTGTTTTCCCTGTAACTGATCGTTTATTTATTCATATTCCGGAAGGATGTGCGGGTTAAAAAACAACATTGATTTTTTTTTTCTTATAAAACAAATTTTTAAAAATCATGGAACCTACACACACTACTATATATAAAGTAGATAAACAACAAGGACCTACTGTATAGCACAGGGAAATATACTCAATATTTTGTAATAACCTGTATGGGAAAAGAATCTGAAAAAGAATATGTATACATATATGTATAACTGACTCACTTTGCTGTACACAACTATACTTCAATTAAAAAATAAATTAATTAAAAATAAATAAAATAAAATACAAACGGAAACAACATCAAATCATGGAAGAATAAAACATAGCATATATCCTGAAAGCAAGGCACTAATAAGTTTTCCTTGAAAATAAATACAGATTGCTCAGGGAAGAGAATACAAATAGTTTTCCTGTTTGTGAATATATTTGCATTTTTTATGATCACACATTCTACATTCTACAGAATGTGTGAGTCGCATGTCTAATCTGCTTTTAAATATTGGTCCTAAAGAATGTAAGTACTTACAATCCTACAGTTGGAGTCCACACCTTGTGACAACAAAAGACAACTCAAGTCAGCTTCAAACAGGAATTATAACTAACCTCAGGGCTATTTTTTCCAACTGTAACAAAGAATGTTCCAACATCTTAAATGACTGAAGATAATCCCCTGTCATGTTGTGCATCTAGGTTATAAAAATATATGCACTGCTTTGAAGAAAGGTTCTGGTCAATTGATGTCAACTGAAGGTCAGATTATGGAAAACTGGCATTGTTTCAACAAGAAATGAAGCCTGCTTATGTTTCTCTTGGTATTTTTGAATAAAGTAGGTTCCAACTTGAAGATTTAATTAAGGGCATGAGGAGTGATTGATTCTAGATGTTGATCAGGGAAGATGACTCACCGTGTGTTAGAGAAACACCTTCCATTGAAATGTATGAGGGAAACAAAATCTGGTTTCCTATTGAAGGTCTACTGAAAGACATTTTGAATAGACCAGAAGAGCAGAACAAATTGGAATACCTTATTCCAAGATTAAAAAAATCACTTTTTTAAAAAAGAAGCTATTTGGTAGAAACCTTAGCCAATCCTATTTTTTTTCCCTTTAATGCAAAAGAATTTGTCATCCCGAGAAATAAAGTAGGTATGCCTTTCCAGCTAAAGTGTAAAGATTGACAATACAATGTCAAAATGATAGCTAGATGGGGGAGGTATAAGATAGGAGGATGGAGGCGGGGTGAACAAATTGAGAAGGAATGCTCTTCACGGTTTTTAATTTAGAGAAATAGGTGCTCCTCATAGCTCCCCTGATAGGTATGGTTCAGCCGTGGCAGAAATGTTCCTGGAGCACAATGTCTTCTGGTGATCGCCATCGTCAGGAAGCTTCCCCCAAGCTTCTATGCAAATCATCAATAATACCAATAATGTATGCCGAGTGGTTAACACAATGTCTGTCACACAGTTTGCACTGAAAGATGTTAACGTGATGATGATGGTGATGACGACATGGCTATTGCCCTCCAGGAGTTCACAGCCTCGGGGAGGGAGCATTCAAGTAAACAGGTGATCATAATACAGTGCGGTGAGAATCTTGCATGAAGTGTGATCGGGACTTTAGATAGGAGAACACTAGCGAGACTGGGTGTAGGGGAGCAGGTGGGAACCACACCATTCAGTCAACACACAGAAGTGCTGCGTGGATGTGCATGGGTGGCTGACAACCGCTTGTCTGTCCATCTGCTGTGTAAACAGGAACGGAGTTGGGTTCAGACAACTGCTGCTTTATTCATTTCCTTTTCCTTGTGCTACATAGGACCAGGATCTCCAGGAGCTTTTTAAAATACCACTTTGGTTGCTGTTGAAGAGTAGATTGGATTTGTATTCCAGTCATCAGAGCTTTCATTGTGATATAAAGGGGCATGCAGGATGGAAAGAGAAAGAATTATGGTTGTTTAGGAAACAGAGCACTGTTTCCTGTGATTACAATCTCAAGGCTAAAGTTCAATGCTCACTGCAGAATTTTCTTGACAGCATTGTATACCTGTCAAAAGGGGGTTTTTTTGTTTTGTTTGTTTTGCAGTATGCGGGCCTCTCACTGTTGCGGCCTCTCCCGTTGTGGAGCACAGGCTCCGGACGCGCAGGCTCAGCGGCCACGGCTCACGGGCCCAGCCGCTCCGCAGAATGTGGGATCTTCCCGGACCGGGGCACGAACCCACGTCCCCTGCATTGGCAGGCGGACTCTCAACCACTGTGCCACCAGGGAAGCCCCTGTCAAACGGTTTTGAAAGAATATAAAACTCAGGTTCTTTGGGGTTCCAGGAGACGCTGGCTCAGGACTCTGACAAGAGACCCTTTGTCTGTTGACCTGTCTTGAATGGCCTTCCCTGGCCCTCGTCACCTAAAGACTTGGCCTTCTGCCTCTTGGCCATCTGGGAACATGTTTTTTATGGTCTCAGCCTGTCCATAAAAAGCAGGGTAAATATTCAGTCATTAACCAATTGTCAATAAGTATCCAAAATGCCCAAAGTGCTGTAGTAGGCTTCATGAGGGACACCTGATCCCTGTCCTTGGCGATTCCCATCTGGCTAGAACGGTAATGTCTTCACTAGGAAAGAATTGGTACCACACTGGGCTACCATAGGAGGCTTACGGGTACTGAGCGTCACAGGACATTGGAAGTGGAAGAGAACTGCTTTGCTGTATGTAGGTATTTGGGGAAGGAACAAGAGGGTGGTAGATGGTCAGTTGAATGGATAGATGGGAGGGTAGAGGGGTAAGCAGACAGATGGGTGCCTGCACACATGCATGGGTGCTGCGGCATAACCCAGTGGCTTTTTCTTTTTATGTTTTTTGGCTTTCTTTTTTTGGCTGCGCTGGGTCTTCGTTGCAGCGTGCGGGCTCTTCATTGTGGGCTTCTCTCTAGTTGTGTTGCGCAGGTTTAGTTGCCCCATGGCATGTGGGAACTTTGTTTATGCGTCCCCTGCATTGGAAGGCGATTCTTAACCACTGGACCACCAGGGAAGTCCCACTGTGGTTTTAAAGCCAACTGGGCAAGAGTTGCCCGTCTGTCATTTACTAGTGACATGACCTCAGGAGATTTAAATAACTCCTTCAAATCCAATTTCTTCACCTATAAAATAAGATGATAATACTTGCCTTGTAAGATTACTGAGAGAATCAAATGTGATAAGGTTTGTAAAACACCTCTTATATCGTAGGCACTCGATAAAGAGTGACTTATTTATATTCATAATGGTCTAGAAAAGTTTCCAGGTGGACATGAATTAAAGGCAGGCCTGGAGAAAGGATGGGATTGAGATGAATGGAAAGCAGGGAGAGGGTCCTCTGGCAGAAGAACAGCATGATGAGAGCATGTGCCTAGAAAAGCTGGAAGCACATTCGGTGTCACTTAAGGGGGGCTACCTGGAGCCATAGTTTCCTGAGGTGGCAAAGGCGAATTGAGGCCTGAGTTTAGAGGACTTGAAATGCTAAGGAGTTCTGGCTTTTCCCTAGAGGTCAGCAGAGAATATCGAAGGTTCAGAGGAAGCAGAAAGGCTCCCTCTGGGCCCCCTTTCTTCCTCAGCCTGACCTTGACAACATCTGGACTTCCTTTGAACTTGGAGGCTCTCATTTTTTACAGTATTTCTAGTTCCCCTTACCTTTTACAAGTAGCCCCTGGACTTCCTGTGCCCAGGACAGCTGCAGGACTGTGGCAGCCAGCCTTTCCTCCATTACAGAAACGCTCCTCTGACAGTGAAGAAGCAAATGCTTTTTAAAGATTAGCTGTCACAAAGGGAAACAAGGCCCCTTAAACCTCCTTTGTCAAACAAATGCTCCCTGTGAATCAGAAGAGCTTCTGCCATGACTCACACTTTCACAAGGCTGGTGGAGAAGGCTGTCTGCCAGCAGATCTGGGGGCGCGGTGCCAGGCAACCAGAGGCCTTGGCTTGTGGGGTGCGGCTGTGCTTAGCACAGCCAAGCGGACCTCCTGGAGGCTGACCCCGGAACCCAGAAGGTGCCTGGAGGTTTCCTTCCATAGGAGGCAGCGAAAGCAGGGGGAGCGGCTCTTCACTGCTTTTGGAAAGCAAGAGCGTTCAAGCTAAAAATTAACCAGAGTCAGCTGATCTTAACGAGGGCTACAGGGATACCCTTCAGGAAGTCTGGCAGTCCTGCAAAGTCAGGTGGCTATGTGCATTTTGTGGGGAGGGGACCCCTAGTTTTAGTTAGATACTTTCGGTTTTAAACCCCCCCTGGATGTCTTGATCACTTCTCAACTCCTCACTTTGCCCAGAGAGCATGGGTGAGTGACTTCCCAAAGTTACTCCACCAGTGGGCAGCAGAGAAGAGAGAGGAAGCGAGGTCTCCAGGGCCCTTTCCACTGCCCTGGCCCCATAAGACAGCCTAAAATAAGACGACAGCCCATGATGTTCTGAACAGGGCCCCCTAGACAGAAATTAGACCTGTCAGATGGACTACTGTGAAAGTCTTGATCCCGCCAGCCCCTCTCCGCCTTCCGCTGAAGCCCTCCCCCGCAGCCCACCCACCTGCCAGGCTGGCTTCCTGTTAAGAGAACAACGTGCTCTTAGTGACAGGCATTTGTGATGCGAGGATTGCTGAGGCTGGCTCCCTGATTATCAAGCACCTGGCAGGGAGGGGGAGGACGGGCATAGGATTGTTGCTGAGTTTATGGCCCTCTCGTCTGTACCCTCAGGGGAAACAGCAGATTGAAAGCGAGCAGAAAAATGGGAGCTCTCTGGGGGTCTAGGAGTCCTTGTTGCTTTTTTGTTCATTTATTGGGGTGGCTGGTCATCGCTTTGCCCTAACCTCCACGGAACATCATCACAGGTGTAGTGATAAAGAGCCTGTACTCTGGGCACTGACAGCTTGGGTTTGCATCCTGGCTCCATCGCTCTTTACTGATATAATCTTGGGAAATTTCTTATCCTTCTAGCCCTTGGTCTTATCATATGTAAAACAATATACTAGTGCCCACCTTTGGCAAAGACAGATATGTGCCCACTGTTCACACACAGCCAGACTGTTCCCAGCCCAGCCTCCCTTGCTGGTAGGTCTGCTATGGGATTGAATTCTCCAGCGAATGGAATCCAGCGAATGGAATGAGAGGAGAGTGATGTGCACTGATTCCAGGCCAGGCTCATGGAAACTTCCTGGGTGATCCTCCACATTCTCACTTAACCCATCCGCTAGCCTAGGGTACCTAAGAGGACTCTGAGGCCTTGGGGGTGAGGGAGCCACCAGATGGAAGGAGCCTGGGCCCCTGAGTCACCATGTAGAAGGCTGCCTGCCAACACCTGCATGAACTATTACTTGAGTGAAAACCAAACTTTTAAAAAATTTTTATTTATTATTTTTGGCTGCATTGGGTCTTCATTGCTACACGCAGGCTTTTTCTAGTTGCAGTGAGTGGGGGCTACTCTTCATTGCAGTGTGCGAGCTTCTCATAGCAGTGGCTTCTCTTGTTGTGCAGCACGGGCTCTAGGCACACAGGCTTCAGCAGTTGTGGCTTGCAGGCTCTAGAGTTCAGGCTCAGTAGTTGTGGCACATGGGATTAGTTGCTACGCGGCATGTGGGATCTTCCCCGACAGGGCTCGCACCCGTGTCCCCTGCATTGGCAGGTGGATTCTTAACAACTGCACCACCAGGGAAGCCCAAAACAAACTTTTATTGTGCTAAGAAGCTGAGAATCTAGAGTGGGTTTCTACAGCAGTTAGCCTACTTCATAAGGCAGTTGCAATAATTAAATGAAGTAACATAAGCAAAGCTCAAAACAGTGCCTGGAATATATATATAAATGAGCTACATACATGATTGCTATTATCATGATAGGTGGATGGATGGATGGATGGATAACTAGGTATTGAAAGAGAGAAAGTGAGAGACTGAGAGAATTACCTTTAAGGATTGCAAAGGTATTGGCCCCAGAGTCTTTTCCCAGTTTTATGAGATATAATTGACACACAGCACTGTGTAAGTTTAAGGTCTACAGCATAATGGTTTGACTTACATATATTGTGAAATGATTACTATGATAAGTTTAGTTAACATCCATCACCTCATCTCGATATAAAAAAAAGAAAAAGAATTTTTTTTTCCTTTTTAGGAGAACTCTTGGGACCTTCTCTGTTAACAGTTTTAAAATATACCATACATCAGTATTAAATATAGTTGTCATGTTGTACATTATATCCCTAGGGCTTATTTATCTTATAACTGGAAGTTTGTACCTTCTGACCACCTTTCTCCAATTCCGCCCCTACTCCTTCCCCCCTGGTAACCACAAATCTGATCCTTTTTCTAAAAGTTTGGTTCATTTTTGTTTTTTGTTTTGTGGTAGATGCTACATACAGGTGAGATCATACAGTATTTGTCTTTCTCTATCTACCTTATTTCACTTAGACCAGAGTCTTATTTCTTAGATTGTTGCCAAGAGAATATTAAAAATATATTTTTACCATACAGCTGTAGAGTTTGCATTTTGGGGGCAAAAAATGGCATTGTAGAAAAATACATTGAAGCATTTGTTAGTACATTCCTATGTTTCTTGAAGAAAAACAAAAGTCTACCACTTTCCTCATAGAGATATAGTATCGATGAGACAAACTTTTTTCCAATCAAATATGGTGTTTATGAAAAAATAATATTTTCACTTTTCCACTCAAATAATCATTATAATCATTTGCTTATTGGGAAATAAGAAGAAAAGAAGGAAGTTCATAACTGAACATGCCTCAGAAGAATCTCCCTCTCCAGATGTTGAGTTTTCCCTTGCAGTGCAGTCTTTCGGCCCCAGTCACAAAGGCTTAAACCCCCAAGTCATCATTAGTTCTTTTCTTGACTATAAAAATGGCCTCCTGCTGGCCAACCTTCCCCCAGTTTCCTCCCCATGGCCCCCCACCCAGCCCCACAGCCATCTATCACACTCTCCCCAAGACAGTTGCCCCCAGATACTCCTTTGTCCCTTCTCTCTCTCCTGCTCTAAACCCTGCATGGCTCTTGGCTGCTTCCCACAGAGAAGCTCAAACTGTTCTAGAAAAGAGCCATAATGGAATAAGAGAACAAACTCTGTCACCGATTCTTTAATCATCGATTCAGTTCATTCCAGTAACATTTTTGAGCACCTGTTATGAACCAGGGGTAGTGAAAAAACAGGCCAAAAAATCTCTGCCCTCATGGAGCTTACACTAGAGTGCAGGAAGATAGAGGATAAATGAATAAATAAGTTAAATCACAGTACATTAAATGGTGATAAGCGGAAGGAAGATAGTTAATTAGGAGTGAGTAATAGTAGGTACCAGGTGTGGGTGTAGGAGGATGCTATTTTAAATAGCACCTATTTTAAATAGGTGATCAGAGAAGGACTCACTGAAAAGTGATATTTAAGTCAAGACCTGAGAACATGAGGGAGCAAGGAATGTGCAGAGCCGAGGAAGAACATTCCAGAAGAAAGAAATTTGAGCCAAGAGCAGGCCTGGTATGTTTGAGGAGCAGCGAGGAATCCAGCAGGACTGGCATGGAATGAGTAAGGAGAAAAGGCGCTAGATCAAGTGAAGACTTGAAAACCATCAGAAGGACTTTGGCTTTTCCCCTGAGTGAACTGGGAAGCCATCGGAGGTTTCAACAGAGGAATGAATGGCATGGTCTGACTTATGTACTAACATGAGAGCTCTGGTTGCTAGGTGAAAAATACCCTAAAGTGGACAAAGGCGGAAGCCAGGAGATCAGTAAGGAACTGAAGAGTATATGAGCAAGAGACGATTGATCATTGCACCTTAGACCAGGGTGGCACCAGTAGAAATTCTGGATATAGTTTGAACATAGAGCCAAGACAATTTTCTGATTGATTGGAAGTGGGGTATAAAAGAGGAATCAATCATGACTCCATTGTTTGAAGCCTAAAAGTATCAAAGATGGAGTTGTCATTTAATGAGATGTGAGAAGAACAGGTTTACTGTGGGAAAACCAAAAGTTTCCTTTTTGGGTGTGTTAAGTATGAGATGTATATTATATTAGACACAAGTAGGGATGTCAAGTATGCAGTTGGAATTCAGGGGAAAGGTCCAGGCTGGAGACAGCAGTTTCGAAGTTGTCAGCATGTAGACGGTATTTAAAGCTGTGAGACTGGCCGAGATCACCACACCAGACATGTGAATAGAACAGGCAAAAAAGGGCTGAGACCCAGAATGCTCCACCCCCTTGCCTCCCCCCCGCCTCCATGCAAAGTGGTCTGGGAAATAAGAGCCAGCAAAGGAGATGGAAAAGGAGTAGCCACTGTGAGAAAAGAGACCCTAGGGGAATGTGGGGTCCTGGGAGCCAACTGCAGAGAGTGCTTTTGGGAAGAAAGGCTGGTAAAACTACATCAGATTCTGCAGTGGTCACAGAAGCTGAGGGCAGATAATTGACCACTGGATTTAGCAACATGGACGATACTAGGAACTTAGACAAGATCTAAGTGGGAGCAAAGCACTGGTAGGGTAGGTTCAAGAGAGACCAAGATGAGGAGAAGGAGAGACAGTAAATTTAGACATAGCCCTTTGAATGAGTTTTGCTATTAAGGAAGAAAAAGGGGCTAGAGCTGGAGGAGAATATGGGGTCAGGAGAGGGCTTTCCTGAAGATGGGAGAAATTGCATCATAATTGTATGTCACCAGAAAATTGGGAGTGCATTGGCTGAAGCAGCCTGTCATAAGCATAAAACTTCTTTGATGTCTTAAAGATTCAGATCAATTTTCCTTTTTATTCTGAAGAATATGTATTAATATGTATTAATTTACAAGCAACTTATCCTCCCAAAATCTCTGAGTAAAATTGACCCCCCCCCAAAAAAAAAAGCTATATTTGTCCTCTTTCCCTGCAAGTACTCAAAATATATACATGCCCCATTCTGAGAAGCTGAGTTCAGATCAAGGTCTGTCTGTTTAGCCTGGCATTCCAGGCCCTGTATACCCTGAACACAGCTCCTTTCCTGGCCTCCCTATCTCTCTGCACCAACACACACACCCTGTTTGCAGCCTTCCTGCCTTTCCAGGCAAATGGGTCCCTTAAGGAGGTAGTTCTGTGACCAAAAAATTAAACAATTCTGCCTTTCTCCCGAGTCAAAACATTCAAACTCCTAGACAGCTTTGAAATAAAGGGTTTTTGTTTCCTGTTACCCTTAAAAAACACCAACATTTAACAGACAACCATAAGACTTGGGGAACCAAATAATGTAGAAGTTGCATGCTGAAGAGACCTACAAGTGGGCCAAGAGGGATGCGAATAAGAAAACCTAAAGTATAGGGGGTGACTCTGCCAGTGGTGACTTGACCCCTCTCTGCCAAGAGATGTGCAGTGACCACGCAATCTGTGTCTATTAGGATTCCTTGTATGGGGTGTGTCAGAAGTCCAATTCAAACTCACTAGACATAAGTGGTAATTTACTTGCTTATGTTACTAGAATGTTCAAAGGAGGTGAATCAGCTCAGACATGACATCATGTCATTAAGAATCCATTGCTTTGTCTCTGTGTTTCTCTGTGTTGACTTCAGTCTCAGGCTCTTTCTAGTGGCAACAAAGACAGCCGCCAGCAGCTCCAGACTCTTGCTTCATAGCATCTGAAATCTCAGAAGGACCGTCTCTCTCTTTCCCAACAGTTCTAGCAAGCCCTGGGAAGAGATCTGACTGGCTCATCTTGGGTCCTGAGCACATTCCTGGACCAATCATGTAGCCAGGTAGATGCAGAGCTCTGAATAGCTAGGTCTGAGTCATGTGCCTCCATCCTCAAGCTTGGCAGTGAGATCTCATTGCCTAAGGATAAGGGAGACATTGTCCCTAAAGGAAAATTGATGTTCTGTTGCCAAAAAGAAGGGGGATGCATATTACAGGAGCAAAAAGAAATATTGATGTTAATTCTACACTACTAATTTCCATTTATTTTTGAAGGAAAAAAGTCCTAATTTAGTCAAGAATTACTGTCACTTAACTATTCACATTTTCCAGCCTACTTTGTTAATGCCTTGGAGCTTAAAATTAATTTTTCTTAATAAGAAAATAAGCCAAATGAACTAGGAAGATGAAATTAATGAGACAAAAATATAACATTATTGAAATAGAAATCAACAAAATAATGAAAGGATAAATAAATCCAAAGTTGAATTACTTGCAAAGACTAATAAACAGATTTTATGAGCTGTATTAAGGATAAAAGAGAGAAAATGTACATTTATAAGTAAAAAGGAAATACAACCACATATACAGAAGAGATTAAAAGTCACAAATGATGTACAATGGAAAACATCAAGGAAATGTATGATTTTTAAAACAAAATACAAAGTATCAAAATTAATCATAAAAGAACTAGAAAAGTCAAAGATTAATTACCATAGAGGAGATGGAAAATGTGACTTTAAAACCACCATTGAAACAGACATTAGTATCAGATGGAGTCACAGTTGAATTTCAACTTTTAAAAATGGATAATTAAATGTTACTTAAATAATTCTAAGCCACAGAAAGATGTAAAAAGTTCTGTAATTCATTTAAAAGATAAAATAAACTAATCAATTAAACATAAATGTAAAACTTGAAAACAAATCAGTTAATACAATCCAGCAATGAATCAGAAGAATAATAGCTTCATGATTGAGTTTTTATTCCAATCATTCAAGGTTAGTTTAGTTTCAGAAAATCTATCAACATAATTCATTACTACAACATTTTCCCAATTCTCTGTTAATACTTAACCAATGACCTCAAAACCTGAGGCTTCAGTAAATGACAATGTAGTATTGCTTGTGCTTCTGTAGTTGGCTGGGCTCAGCAGGGCAGCTGTGTTCCACATGGTGCTGTTGAGTCCCTCATGTGATTGTCTTTGACTGGGAGTTCAGCTGGGCCCGGAGCATCCAAGATGGACTCTCATCACTCAGTAGTTTAGCCTAAGCTTTGTTACAGCATAGCGCCTGGCTTCTAAGGGGGAGTGTTCCAAGAGGACCGCTTCCATTGTGCAAGTGCTTATCAAGCTCTGATTGCAGCATGCTTGCTAATGTCCAATTGGCTGAAGTCACACAGGGGTGGGAATACTGGGAAGGGTATTCACTGGGGTCACCAATGTAATAGTCGACCACAATATTAAAAGAGAAAAATTATAGGACCTTACCAATGAGTACCAAAACAAATTTCATAAAATTTAGCAGCCATTTCTAATTTTAAAAAAACTAGGTAAAAGAGGTATGGAAACCAAGAACAAACATTTCTATTGAATCATGTGAAATCACCAATGTTCAACTCTTTTAGACCTATAAAACAATTGCATACGGTTCAACCTAATATTGACCTAAATGCAAACTGCTGAAGCAGTTTCCATTAAAAAAAGGAACTTGGAAGGAAAACTATAATCATCATTATTATTTTTTTTTTTTGTGGTATGCGGGCCTCTCACTGTTGTGGCCTCTCCCGTTGCGGGGCACAGGCTCCGGATGCGCAGGCCCAGCGGCCATGGCTCACGGGCCCAGCCGCTCCGCGGCATGTGGGGTCTTCCCGGACCGGGGCACGAACCCGTATCCCCTGCATTGGCAGGCAGATTCTCAACCACTGCGCCACCAGGGAAGCCCTATAATCATCATTATTATTTAACAATGTCTTGGGTTCTAAAAAATGCATTCAGACAAGAATATGAAATAACTGGTATAAATGGTGAAAGAGTCTAAAAGATCTCTGTTTGCTGATGATATGGTTATATATCTAGAAAACCCAAGATAATCTTATAAAATGCTACAGGAATTAATTTTAAAAAACTACAATGAGGTATCACCTCACACCAGTTAGAATGGGCATCATCAGAAAATCTACAAACAACAAATGCTGGAGAGGGTGTGGAGAAAAGGGAACCCTCTTGCACAGCTGGTGGGAATGTAAATTGATACAGCCACTATGGAGAACAGTATGGAGGTTCCTTAAAAAACTAAAAATAGAATTACCATATGATCCAGCAATCCCACTACCAGGCATGTACCCAGAGAAAACCATATTCAAAAAGACACATGCACCCCAATGTTCATTGCAGAACTATTTACAATAGCCAGGTCATGGAAGCGACCTAAATGCCCATCGACAGACAAATGGATAAAGAAGTTGTGGTGCATATATGCAATGGAATATTACTGAGCCATAAAAAGAAACGAAATTGGGTCATTTGTTGAGACGTGGATGGATCTAGAGACTATCGTACAGAGTGAAGTAAGTCAGAAACAGAAAAACAAATATCGTACATTAACGCATATATGTGGAACCTAGAAAAATGATACAGATGAACCAGTTTGCAGGGCAGAAATTGAGACACAGATGTAGAGAACAAACTTATGGACACCAAGGGGGGAAAGCCATGGTGGGGGGGGCAGGTGTGATGAATTGGGAGATTGGGACTGACATATATACACTGATGTGTATAAAATTGATGACTAACAGGAACCTGCTGTATAAAAAAACAAATAAAATTAAATTTAAAAATTAAAAAAAAAACTAATGCGTTCTTTCTTTGGGCAATAAGCACTTGAAAAAAAATGGGGAAAAATGTTTCATTCACAATAAAGTCAAAACTTTTCTAGAAATAAATTTAATAACAAGGACACAACCATAAATCAAAGTATCTAAGTCGGGCTTCCCTGGTGGAGCAGTGGTTGAGAGTCCGCCTGCCGATGCAGGGGACGCGGTTCGTGCCCCGGTCCGGGAGGATCCCACATGCCGCGGAGCGGCTGGGCCCGTCAGCCATGGCGGCTGAGCCTGCGCGTCCGGAGCCTGTGCTCCGCAATGGGAGAGGCCACAGCAGTGAGAGGCCCGCGTAACCCCGCCCCCCCCCCCAAAAAAGTATCTAAGCCAAAATCTTAACAAATAGAAAAATATTTCATAGTCTTGGTTGAGAGGACAACGTAATTTAAAAATCCACTCTCCCGGGGCTTCCCTGGTGGCGCAGTGGTTGAGAGTCCGCCTGCCGATGCAGGAGACACGGGTTCGTGCCCTGGTCCGGGAAGATCCCACATGCCGCGGAGCGGCTGGGCCCGTGAGCCATGGCCGCTGAGCCTGCGCGTCCGCAGCCTGTGCTCCGCAATGGGAGAGGCCACAACAGTGAGAGGCCCGCATACCGCAAAAAAAAAAAAAAAAAAAAAAAAAAAAAATCCACTCTCCCACAGGAATAATGATGCAGACGTAAAGAATGGACTTGAGGACACGGGGAAGGGGAAGGGTAACCTGGGACAAAATGAGAGAGTGGCATGGACATATCTACCCTACCAAATGTAAAATAGCTAGTGGGAAGCAGCCGCATAGCACAGGGAGATCAGCTCGGTGCTCTGTGACCACCTAGAGGGGTGGGATAGGGAGGGTGGGAGGGAGGGAGACGCAAGAGGGAAGCGATATGGGAACATATGTATATGTATAACTGATTCACTTTGTTGTAAAGCAGAAACTAACACACCATTGTAAAGCAATTATACTCCAATAAAGATGTAAAATAAATAAATAAAATTCTTTAAAAAAAAAAAAAAAAAGAAGAAGAAGAAGAAAGAAACATGTATATCAACCCAGCCCAGCCAGGCCCACAGCCGTCAATCAGCAGTTCAGGAATCAGCCTTAATCTGTCTAAGAGCACACATTTTTATCGCCATAAATTTCTATTAGTAAAAATAGAAAAATCAGCCCTCCTTTTCTTCTAAAGGACTGATAAATTTGGAGGAAGGAATTATATGCCTGGTGAAACACTGTATTAAACATAAAAATCCAGTCTCCCAAAATTAAGATATAAGTCTAATGTGATTACAGTTGGAATGCCAGCAGCGTTAGGAAGGTGAGGAATGGCTAAAATTATCTTAAAATTTGTACGGAAGGATAAGTGCCTGAGAATAGCTAACAGAAAATTTTGAATAGGCAAAAATATTAATTAAAGTTACAGTGAAAACTTTTTTCCCATCCTTGTCCCACATCTGCCCAGGTCCCTCTTACCCCCCCACCATATCCTTCCAGAATTTCTTTGTATATGTATAAGCAGATACAAATACAGAATCTTGTTTTCCTACACTTTTTACAGAAAGCGTTGCATATTATTCATTCTGAATCTTGTTTTTGTGTTTACTAAGTCTCCAAGGTATTTGTAGTATAAAAAGAGCTTTTCTGTCTCTTACTGTACAGCTCTTCATGTTCTATTGCATAAATATACAGTAATTATTTAACTATTCCTCTGCTATTGAAAGTTGAGGTTGTTTCTAATATTTTGTTACTACAAATAATGTTGCAGCTGTGTGTGTCACACCTTTTCTCCTTAATGAAAATGTACCTGTAGAATAATTTCCCAAAAGCACAGTTGCCGGGAATATGCATTTGACGTTATCACCCAATTGCCTTACCTAGGGGTTATGCTTTTATCAGAAATGAATAAGAATATGTTTGCCCGTAGCCTCACCAACAGAGCAAACTTTTGCATTATTGCCAATTTAAGGGGTAAAAATGGTATCTTGGCACAGTACATTAGGAGTGAGATCGAGCATCTTTTAAAAGATATTTGTATTTTCTTTTCAAAAACTCTTCATATCCTTTGCTCATATTTCTACTGGGCTGAATGATAGACAAATAAATCAGTGGAACAAAGCAGGGTCCTGAATGGATCTAACCACATACTTATAGTTTTTGGTAGGACCAAAGTGAGTTTTCACCTATAGAAAAGGCAAATTTATAAACACAGAAAGCAGATCTGTGGTTGCCTAGGCTGGAGGGTAAACAAGCATTAAGAAAACTTGTTGGGGTGATGGAAATGTTCTGAAACTAGATTGGGATGATGGTTGCCAAACTCTCTAAACTTACTAAAAATCACTTAATGACGGGTGAATTTTATATGGTGTGTAAATTATACCTCAGTAAAGCTGTTTTTAAAAGTCATTTTTCAATCCAGTAGGTAAGGATTAGATATTAAATAAGGTTGCTAAAACAACTGACTATCCAGCCAGAAGAAAATAAAAATGAACCCCTCTTTTATCCCATATGCAAAAATAAATTCTGGGTGGATTAAAGACCTAAATGTAAAAAATTAAATAGGATAAATAATACTAGAACATCACATGTAAAATCAAGGATGGGTGAAAGCTTTTTAATCAGGACTGGAAACTTGGAAGCTATAAAAGGACATATATACATATTTGATAAAATGAAAATCAGAAATATTTGGAAAAGATACCATGAACTAAGTCAACAGATAAACACTAGATTGGGGAGCGGGGAGGACTGGCAACCCAGAGATCAGACAGAGGGTAAATGGCTATAATATACAAAGAACTCTTACAAAACAAATAAATAAGACAGGGATAAACACCACAACAGAAAATTGAGCCAAGGATATGAATAGGCAATTCACAAAAAAAGCAATTCCAGGTAGCCAACAAATACATGAAAAGAGGCTCAAACTCACATACAATCAAGGAGATGTGAATAAAGCCACAATGAGACATCAGTTTGCACGGGTCAGATGGAAAAATTAGACAGCAACAATCCTTATTGCTAAAGGGGATATGGAGACTTTCATAGTACATTTCTGGTTGGAAATATGTATTAATGCAGTCTTTTTGGAAAGCAATATGGCAACATCTGTTATGATTAAAAATACATTCATCTTTGACCAGAAATCCCACTCCCAGGAATCTGTCTCTTAGGAATGAAAGCTTCCAAACCGAAGGACATATTTACATGGAAGTGGACTGCATATGATAAAAACAAACAAACAAAAACAGAAAACTGGAAACAAAGCGAGTATCGTCCATATGGGAATGGTTGAATAAATTATAGTTCTGTCACCCCATAAAGTTATATGTGGTCATTAAAAGAATAAGTTGGAACTAAACTAAGTGAATTAAGAGAGATTCCATGAGGTGTTAGAGATTTTTTAAAAAGCAAGATATAGAAAAATATAAAAATAATAAAACAATGATAAACAACTTAAACTGTATAGATGTACACGGATGTTTACAGATGATTATATGAACATGGAGAAAAAATAATGGAAGGATAAGGTCTTACTCAGCTAGGGCTGCTGTAACAAAATACCATAGCTTAATTATCAGACATTTACTTCTTACAGTCCTAAAGGCTAAATAAAGTCCAAGATCAAGGTATCAGGAAATTCAATTCTTGGTAAGTGCCCTCATCTCACCCTAATTACCTCCCAAAGACTCCACCTCCCAATACCATCGCATTCGGAGTTAGGACTTCAACATATGAATTTGGAAGGACAGACACATCCAGTCCATGACAGATATGTCCTAAGTTGTCTATACAGGTTGCCTGGGGTACCAACAATGCATTGGCAGTGCTACAGTACAACTAAAAAAGAGAAGAATGGAAAAAGAAGAAAATAAAGCACAAGATTTATCTGTTAAAATAAAGATTTATCTTGTTCCAACAGATTTCAGGGCACCTGACTAATAGGGGCAGCCCGTAAAGTTTCTCCCTGTTTTCAACATGGAGAAAGGCTGGCTCAGAGAGGATTATTTCCTGAGCCAGGGCCTCACAGCAAGGCAATTACTGAACCATAAATACCACCCAAGCCTCCTGACTTTCCCATGGCTTGAATCGGAACTATTCCCAGATAAATATAACCAAGTCATCAGCATGAAATCGATGAACACAAACATATAAATGACAAAGGCTTGGCTTCACAGCCTGGGAGTTTGGAATTGGCCCTGTGACTTCAGAGAGTATCCAGTGTCGCTTCGCTGGGTGGAGGAGAAAGTGGCTGCCTCTGTGTTTCCGAAAGAAACAAAACAAATGCGGTTGTGGCTGGAGCCGCGTGAATCAGCTCTGCGGTCCCGCTCCCAGCTGTCTCCAGCCCATTTGTGGCAAACGGTGCATTTGGAGGGATTAACAGGCAGTAGGAGTGGGTGAACAGATGCAACAGATTAGAGAGGAAATCTGTTCCTGGGTGGCTCTTGGCAAGCTGGAGGGGGTTCTGGCAGAACAGCGGGGAGAGAGAGAGGTTGGGGAAAGGAGGAGATGGAAATGTCTCTTTCATGTTTGATTTTGCAGGGCCCTCTGAACAAGAATTTTTTTTTTTTTTTTTTTTTTCTGCGGTACGCGGGCCTCTCACTGTTGTGGCCTCTCCCGTTGCGGAGCACAGGCTCCGGACGCGCAGGCTCAACGGCCATGGCTCACGGGCCCAGCCGCTCCGCGGCATGCGGGATCTTCCCGGACCGGGGCACGAAGCCGTGTCCCCTGCATTGGCAGGCGGATTCTCAACCACTGCGCCACCAGGGAAGCCCTGAACAAGAATTTTTACTGCTTGCATGCCCTCAGTAAACCGCAGCTACATTATAAATAAAATGGAAGGGGGGAGTTGATTTAGGGAGGATGAATTTTCCGGAATTCAATGGATTCAAATGAATTCAGATGGAATTCAATGGGCAGCCTCAATTTCTCTTTCAGTGGACTTGTCTCAGAGGGCCCAGGGATCTAACTCCTACAAAAAAAAAAAAAAAAAGGTGCCTTTTTCTGGGTTATTAAAAGTTGACAACTGGTTATCTCTGCCAGCAGATCATGGGCATTTACCCTGGCATCTGAAAGTCTACTTGGGACATGACTCCCTCCCCAGCCTTTCACCTGGTGGTGGTGGGGGGGGTGGCGCAGTTGGCGGACCTCAGCTAAACAAGAGCACAGGGAAGCAACCTCGTCCCACTAAAAGGGGGGCTGGCTCTGATGAGCCAAGACAACCAGGCACGGCCGCAGGACTGAGCCGGCTTTGCCTGAGCAGCTGCAGGAGAGGCCAGCCCAGGCTTGAGGGCCCCTCTCCCCTTCCTTGCATGCAGCCATCCACTTCACTAGCACTTGCACCCTGTGCGATAAATGGAGCTCTTAAATAAATGGGAAGCGGCAGACACAGTCCAGAGGGCAAGGTTTATTTTTATTTAGAAACGTTGAAGAGGAAAAATTTAAACCTGATTTAAATATTTACTCAGAGAGGTGGACAGCTGATACATTCTAACCTAGACTCAGGATGAGAAGCTGAAGATTGCCTTTCTGCAGTTAGCCACCGGCCACAGAGAAACCCCCTGGTTGATAGAAAGAGGGCGTGAAGATTCAGGAGAGTCAGGAAATCAGTTTACAGTTTGAGGTCACGTGGCCCAGCTCCTCATTGCACAGATGCTTGATTGGACTTGCCATGAGACTCTGGGCAAATTACTTAGCTGCTCTCAGCCCTGGTGTTTGCTGTTTGCGTCTGTTACAGTTGGAGGGGAAAATACCTAGCTCATAGAGCTCTTATGAGATTAAAAAACAAAAAGGGAATGTAAAGTGCTGGCACATAGGAAGTGCTTAATAAAAGTGAGCTGTTATTCCCTATTTCTACGTTAGGCCTAGGAAACTACAGTTTCCTGGACCCTCTTATATGAAGACCCAGGGGGTCTGAGAAAAGGCCCAGGGATCTGTATTTTGAATATGCTCTCCAAGGGTTTCTACTGGGCAACCAGGTTTGGAGACCAGTGTCTCACGACCTCACACAGATGTGTTCCCAGCCCCGACAGTGGATGCCAGTGAGATTCTCAACCCAGAGGTCCTCATTAGGATTCGGATGAGGTGTCTAACAGACCAACGGATGCCTAACAGAAGTACAGAGCTGAGTACTTCCCCCCAACTGCTCCTACCTCACCCACACCTCCCAGATCGCAGCTTTAGCCACACAATAGCTCAGGCCTCGAGCTTGTGCTCTCTCTCCCCTTCCCCGCCTCCTACCCCAAGTCCCGTCACAGCCTCTCCTCCTGACCTCCCCTTTACCTGATCCATCTCCCATCTTTCCCTTGTGCTCCACTGCTGACGCCCATGCACGGGCAGAGAGAGCTCTATAAAGATTATATCAGGCCCCCAGGCCCCCTGCTCCCAAGGCCTGCATCTCTCCTCTCTCTTTGCTGCCCTGGTCTAGACTTCAGCCACAGCCTCCCCTCTCTCCTGTGCACATGCTAAACTTGTGCCTCACTCCCGGCCTTGGCACTGGCTCTTGACTGTGCCTGGAATACCTGTGCTGCCGCCCCATTCACCCCCCGGCCTTTCTGCAACTGCTGCTTTCTCTTCATCCAAGTCTCTGCTTGCAGGCCATCTCTTCAGAGAGGTTTGCTCTGACCATCACAGCCAAAGGGACTAACTCTGTGAGGTTTGGCAGGTCACTCAGCTTTTCCGGAACTCAGTTTCCTCATCTGTAAAATGGGGATAATATTAGCACCTGCCCCTTAGGGTCACTAGGAAGATTCTATGAGTTTAAATGTAAAATTAATTAAATTTTTTTTGTTTTATTAAGATATAGTTGACATATAACATGGTATTAGTTTAAGGTGTACAACATAATGATTTGATGTATGTATATATTGCAAAATGTTTACCACAGTAAGTTTAGTTCACATCCATCACCTCACATTGTTACAATTTTTTTCTTGTGATAAAACTTTTACAGTGTACTCTCTCAGCAACTTTCAAACGTACAATACAGCATTGTTAACTATAGTCATCATGCTGTATATTCCCTCCCCAGAACTTATTTATCTTATAACTGGAATTTTATACCTTTTGACCACCTTTACCCATTCCCTCCACTGCCACACACCCCACTGCTGGCAACCACCAATCTGTTCTCTGTAGTTATTTATTTATTTATTTATATTGATGTATAGTTGATTTACAATATTGTGTTAGTTTCAGGTATACAGTGGAATGATCCAGTTATACATATACATGTACACATCTATACTGTACATCTCTATATTCTTTTAAAAAATTCTTTTCCATTATACTTTATTACAAGATATTGAATACAGTTCCCTGTGCTATACATAATAGATAAAATCCTTGTTTATTTTTATTTTTTTTAAATTTTTTTTTTTTTTGTGGTATGCGGGCCTCTCACTGTTGTGGCCTCTCCCGTTGCGGGGCACAGGCTCCGGACGCTCAGGCTCAGCGGCCATGGCTCATGGGCCCAGCTGCTCCGCGGCATGTGGGATCTTCCCGGATCGGGGCACGAACCCGTGTCCCCTGAGTCGGCAGGCGGATTCTCAACCACTGCGCCACCGTGGAAGCCCAATCCTTGTTTATTTTATATATAGTAGTGTGCATCTGTTAATCCCCTACTCCCAATTTATCCCTCCCCCTGCTTCCCCTTTGGTAACCATAATTATTTTCTATGTCTGTGAACCTCTTTCTGTCTTGTAAATAAGTTCATTTGTACTATTTTTTAGATTCCACATATAAGTGAGATCATACAGTATTTGTCTCTGTCTGACTCATTTCATTTAGCATAATGCCTTCAAGTTCCATCCATGTTGTCACAAATGACAGGATTCTCTTCTTTTTTATAGCTCAATATTATATATAATAATATAATATTTTATATAAATAAAAAATAATATATAATATTTTATAGAAATATGTTATATAAATAAATAAATATTATATATCTTACATTTTCTTTATCTATTCATCCATCTATGGAAAATGTACATTGTTTAAAACAGTGCCAGGCACTTAGTGCTCAAGGTGTTAGATCATATTTGTGTCATTGAATTACAATAATTTACTTATGTGCCTACTTCATCTGCAGATTGTGAGAATATGGGGGATCTTACTCATCTTAATATTCAGGCCAACTGGCAGGGTGTCTGGCATAAAGAAGACATCTCTACTGGGTTGAATAATAGACCCCAAAATTCATGTCCACACAGAACCTCAGAATGTGACCTCATTTGGAAACAGTCTTTGCAGTTGCAATTAGGTGAGGTCATACCGGATTAGGGCAAGCCCTAAAGCCAATGACTGGTGTCCTTATAAGAGGCCATGTGACGATACATACAGGCACAGACACAGACACAGACACAGAGGGAAGAAAGCCATGTGATGACAGAGGCAGAGGTTGGACTGATGCAACTTGAAGCCAAGGAACACCAGAGATTGCCGGCAAGTTCCAAAAACCAGGATGAGGCAAGGAAGGATCGTCCCTCAGAGCCATCGGAGAGAGCGTGGCCCTGCTGACACCTGGATTTCGGACTTCCATCTTCCAGAATTGTGAGAGAAATTTCTGTTGTTTTAAGCCACCCAATTTGTACTTTGTTATGGCAAAGTACAAATGAATACAACAGCCAGTAGCTGCTGTCAGAGAGAGAGAATAATTCAAAGACACACTGTTCAGATTCTCCCAGCACACTGACTCCCAAGAGAAAGCAAACGCTACTCTTCTCCTTTTCCCTCTAACATTACCAGGGAGCTCTTCGGGGTGCTGGCAGACAGGGTCCCCTCAGGATATACAGTTGGGGACCCAGAGTCCTTCCCACCTTCGATTTGGAGGTGGGGAGACCAGTAACGGGCTTGCATCAGCCAAGGTCAGCCCAACATAAACCAAGCCGCCATCTGTCATCAAGACAATGGCCTCGGTTCAAGGTGAGAGGAAGGTCTTCCACAGCAAAAGCGGCTAAAACCCATCCATGGGTTCGGTGACACCGAGTGAGTACCCACCCCCACCCCCCAACGACACGTGCCAGGTACTGAGCCTGACTCTGGGCTCCCACAACCACTGCTCTGCTCTCTCTTGGGAAACCTCTCACTTCCTCTCTGAATCTTAGCTATTTATATACACTGAGCTGCCTCATTTTCCCAAGGGGGTCATTTGGCAAAGATAAAAATGGCTCGGCAAAACCACAGACCAAAATACGTTTCTGATGAACCGCCCACCCATCAATGTGCAACTTGTGGGTTGAGTTCATTCTCTCCCATCCACGGGGGACATTATCAGTTCGCCCGGGACACAAGAGCACGTAGCCCCGGTCGGTTTCTCTCTCTCTGGATCTTTGGCCTTTTAAGGTCAATCCCTATATTCTCTAGGCCAGGTCATAGGTTGAGACATAATTGTAGACTAATTAAAATAATGACAGCTGGTCCTACTGAGGGCTTACTCTGTACCAGGCACCGTGAACTCTATTTAATGTTCATCACACCCCACAGGGGTAAGGACTACTATTAACCCTGCTTTGGTGATGGGGAAATTGAGGCATGAGGAGGTTAAATAACTTATCCAGAGTTACACAGTGAACAAGGCACAAGTGACAAGCCAGAGCGTGATGATGGTGGTCTAGCCCCAGAGCCCAGGCTCCCAGCCACTGCTGATAGCAAAGCTGAAGGACTCATTTTTGCAAGAAGCATATTATGCTATCATTGAGGACCCAAAAATGATTTCTCTGAGGATTTACCTTGTTTGTGTTTCTAAAAATAACCAGTATCAACTTTCTTAGCAATAATACACTAGAAACCTTTATTGAAGCATAAAAGAATATTGAAAAAAAAAAGAAAAGAATATCGAATTTGGGGTCAGTGAGACATAGACTTCTTTCCTGGCTCTGGCCTCATTAGATATGTAGCCTTGAGCAAGTTACTCAGTCTCTCTGGATCCTGGTTTCTCCACCTGTAAAGTGATGGCATTTACAGGTTGCCTGGCACATGGTAGGTATTCAGCATTTTAGTTCTGTCACGTCCCTCTGCCCAAGCAGATTTTACATGAAATTCCACAGTTAAGGAGGTACGATATACCCACTGTCTTAGTCCTTTCCAGCCTCTATAACAGAATACCATAGACTGAATGGCTTAATAACAGCAGAAATTTATTTCTCACAGGAGGCTGGGAAGTTCATGATCAAGGTGCCGGCAGATTGGGTGTCTAGTGTGAGGCTGCTTCCTGGCCCTGTATCCTCACACGGCAGAAGGGAGAACCCCAGTCTCTTCAGACCCTTATAAGTGCACTATTCCCATTCTTGAGGGCTCTGCCCTCATGACCTAATCACCTCCCAGAAGCCCCACCTCCTAACACCATCTCCTTAAGGGTTAGAATTTCAGCACATGAATCTGGTGGGGGGATGCCAACATCCCATCTATAGAACTACCTTAGGTCACATCTAATCTAAGCGAGATCATTATTAAACTAAGATATTTGAAGCTAAAAGGGACCTCCAGGAATCAAGAAGTTTGGTTACTGATTCTAAGCACCAACTAAACAGCTATAGAAGTGTTTAGTAAACACTCAGAATATGGTCATTGTTGAGCACCAATAACCTTATTTTCTGGGAGGGCATAGTGTACTGGGGTGAAGGCTGGACTTTGAAGCAAAAGAGAAGATTTAGATTCCTGGCTCAATAGGAAATGAGTGTTGATACCTCCTCTGCCTAGCTGACCCAGTTATTTCGAGGCAAAAGGAATCTGGGGTCAATGTAAAGTAACTAACTATAAAGAGCTCACAAAGACAAGGCATTGTTGGGTAGAGCTGTGTTTGTCATGAAATGGTGAGTTTTCCAGCAGCATGGACGCTATTCTGAACAGTGCAGGTTGCACGCTGCGTCCTGGTGGGATACAGGTGTGCTGGATGTTCTCTATTTGCCCCGCACCCGGACTGTGCCCTCCACTCTTCTCCTTGCTCTGTGACCCTGGAGACCCTTCCTCTGGGACCTACCACATCACCGGGGCTTCCTTGTCCTCTGGCTGGGGGACTGGGCAAGAGAGGGGACAAGGAGCTTCTGCCTTCAGCTCCCTGCCTAGCAAGCAGGGCAGGGCTGCAATTCTCTACGTAAGACCACACTCCCCTTGGACAACCACTTTCCCTGGGCTCTAGCTCTCCATGTCTCCCACCAAGAAGATTCTTGGGTTAAGAAGGACTGTTTAGGGGAGTAGGGAGATGCGCCAGGAAAGGGAAGGCGGCGATACAGGGAGCGCTGCTGAGCTGCTCGGCTCAGACCTCGGTGAAACAGTGTCTACGCACCTCCGCGTTGTGCCGCCTGGAGGGTGGGGAGGCCAGGGTCCCCCTTCCGGTCCCGGAGCGCTAACCGGCTGCCCACGGACGACGCTGGCCTCGCCCGCCCACACCTCCAACCCCATCGTCCCTCTATGCAGTTCTCTTCACTTACCCCCTGGGCGTGCCTTCTCTTCCTTGCCTGATTCCAAAACTCGCCATGTTTTTCCAAATCGTTCTATCTGAAAAACCAGAGGGCGCAGATGCTTGGGTCCCGCCCCCAACCTATCCCTCAGGTTCTGAGGACGGCTTCTTCGCACGCCTGCGGCTCTGCCTGCGGGCTTTTCAGGCTGCAGGCTCCGCTGGCGCTCGTGCTGGGAGCCACAGTGTCGCGAGCCAAAGCCCCTGAGAGCTGCCCCCCAGCAATGACGCGGGAGCTGATGGACAGCCCCCCCCCGGCGTTCTCGCCCCTGGAGTGGAATAACTCCGAAGCATGCTCCGCAGTTTTCCAGGGGTCTGAGCCGGGCTGCTCAGGGCAGTAACTTCTCATCGGGGCCGCCTTCCCTTTCCCGGCCCACTTTCCCAACCTTTAACAGTCTTTCTTGGGATCGTCGCCCAGCGAAGCTGCTGGCCCTTGAACCTTTGCCTCAGAATCTGCTTCTGTGAGAACTCAACCTAGGTCCCCAGGTAATCAGGGGTCCTGATTAATCCTGACCTCTGGCATCATCGAGAGCCTTCTCTATTCAGGTCAATTACCAGCCACTATGGACCGAACTGTCTAAATTCCATAGCAAGGTTGATAAGATCTTCTATGATCAGGCCCCTGCTGGCTGTCCAGCTTCACCTTTCCCCAATCCTTTCTCCACCCCACCCTCCTGCGTGACTCCCACATACCAGCAACCGTCAGTTATGTGTGGCTCTTAGAATATTCCAATCCTCAAGCCTCTGGCCCAGTGCCATGCTGGTCTCTCTGCCAGGGACTTCCTTTGCTACAGTTCATTTGTCTCCCTCCCACTTGGGTGCGAGGCTGCCGGCTTGCTTGGCCACCTCGACAGGCAAGCACCCAAGCTGGGTGACCTGTCCCTCTTCTGTGCTCCCAGACCACTCCGTCCTCATATTGCCGGTTTTCTTTCACTAGACTGTAAGCTCCAGCACTCAGGAACTCTATCTTATGTATCTCCAAATTCTCAAGCCTAGCACCATACCTATGCAGAATAGGTTTTGAAAAAATGCTTGATGACTTAATGGGGAAAAAAACGTACTAAATGAACAAAGCTTTTAATTTTGAAAAGGGAATAAGACAATTCTTCCAATACAAGGTGGGATATGGTGAGAATCATGAGGCAAGTCTAAACCACATTGTGGGTAGCCAGTGTAGAGACAAGGCAGCCATGACTTCCTTGTAAAAGAGATGCACTTTGACTTTGTTAAGTCATCAAGGATGGTGATAGTTGGGCAGTGGAATTGAAGAGGAGGTGTTCTAGAGAGAGAGAACCGTGAGCACAAATGTCCTGAGGAATGAGCCAGGCCAGCAGAGTGCAGAGCACCCAGGAGAGCTTTTGGGGGGCAGTGAGGAAGGGACCGATGGGGGTGCTTCCTCTGACCATATAGACACCGTCGCAAAACGTGTGACTTCACTTATTGTTTCATATACTGACCCTCCCCCAGCACTGCCATCTTTCCTTCCTTCCTTAGCTTCCTCTGTTAGCGGGTGAGGCTTCCTGTTAAGTTGTTCTGAGAACTGTGGTTTTCAGAGCTTCAGAGACCGGGAATGCCTGCCAGCAAAATTACCACTAAAGATCCCCACTGAATTCCAAGAAATGATTCCTCACTCTGCTAACCTGGGCACTTCAGGGAGTGCCAACCATCCAGGGGGATAAGCTGTTCTCCTCACTGTGGGGTCCCATCCTTGACAGAGTATTCAAGGCCACTCAGGAAGAGTCCTGCACCGCTCCACTTCTTGCCACAAAGCCAATTTGGAATGACCAGGATGCTTGCTATTTAAAGGAATCCTGCTGTGAATCATTTCCAGGACAGAGACTCTCTTGTGAAGTGGATCACCATTCTCTTTACTTTTTAATTAATAATTTGAAAAGCCTATATAAGGTAAATTTCCATTTTTCTAGAGTCCAGACAATATATGTATCTATAAATAACTACACAGTAAAAGAAAGATTATAAAGGACAATCAGCATTCATAATAATGACAAGAAAATGCTCCCAACTCCTAGGATGACTTCTGAACATTTAACTACTGGTTAATAATTTCTTACTGACAGTTTCAAAAATCATTTGATAGCAAAAATTGACCTAAACTAATGAGCAGTTATTTATATTCATTTATCTCACTTAAAGTAAATATGCATGCCTTTTGCTTTAGACACACGAATATATTTTATTACAGGGTGGTGCCCTAGACCCTGGTGGGGGCATTATATAATACATAGTTCTTGAGAGTAAAAATATTCTCAATTCCGGAACACCTCTGGCCCAAAGGGTTTCAGATAAGGGATTATAAACTGAGCTCATGTAAATTGTATTCATCTTTATTTTAGTGTTAGTGAGAAATGGAATATTTCCTGCCATGTCAGTAAACAAAGGATGTCACAGTCATCAGCAACTGCAGCCAGTGGTGAGCCGGTGAGCCCTGAGGGAACTCCGGAAGGAAAGAATACCTGCCATCCAGCAGCCATCAGATTGCAGCCACTCCCTACAGTGAGGCCTAAGGAAACTCAGCATGTGAAAACACAGGATACTGGCCCCAGATAGGTGAGGTGCATATCAAAGGAATGATTTCAGGGAGCCCAGACTCTTTCATCTCCCCATACATAGAAAAAGCACTAAATTCCTTAACTTGGGATCTCTGGTTTTCTTTAATTAACAATACTCCTTGGACATTCAGAATACCTGCCCTTAGTTGCAAAACTTCTGTATAACCTGGCTTCCTCTCCCACCTCCTCCGAGCAGATGTTCTAGGGTTACTTGAGATGCTGCCTCCTGGGCTTGAAGTTCTAAAAACTCCTGCCAAATAAAACATAATTCTCAACTGTTAGGTCGTGAATATGTTGTTAGTTGACATTAGACATTTTTTAGGGTATTTCAACTTTGTGACGACGTTGAAGTGCTGGCTATTCCCTTTTCATTGCCTGCCGCCCTCCTGTCGACTCCTGGATCCATATTTCACGCCCATGGACGGCCTCATTCTGGCTGAACCTCTGGGTGGCCAGTGTCAGGGGCTGGCTGGAGAACCAGATGAGAGGGAAGCTGGGGTGTCTGCTCCCTACTGCACCCCACTTCAGTGCCCGTTGCTGGCACTACCTCCCTCCCTCCCCATGTCAGTTCCTGCCAGGCAGCCCAATTCACATTCACAGCTCCAACCACTAAATCCCTCCCCCCTTCAACTCTTAAGGGTAGTGTCTGCTCCCCAATCTTGCAGGAGGTGGATGTACCCATCTCCGTGTCTGTTCTCTGTATCCTGCCCACACCTCGTAAGCGGCTCGTTTGTTAGAGTCTCTCCATTCGAACCATCTGGAGTGAACGCTGTTTCCTGCTGTACCCCAACCAATACGCCGACAAATCAGAGAGTCCCTGTAATGCCCTGTAAAATGCACTGAGCTTGAATCAAGAGGCTTGAGTTTCAGGATTGGATGATTTGGGGCAAGTCACTTCACTCTTCTCCTCCTTCGTTTTCCTACCTTAAAAGGGGGCTGATATGCCTATTTCCAAGTGTGCCTTGATAATAAAACAAATCAATGTATGTAGAAATGTCCAGGAAACTACAGAAATACTAAGAATTTGAGAATGCTTAGAAAACTAGAATATTCAAATATTCCGAATAGCCTATTCTCCCAAATCTTCTGGAGAAGAATAGTTGCTTTGTGTCTTAGTCAGTTCAGGCTGCTATAACAAAAACAACATGGGTGGCTTAACTAGCAAACATCCTGGGACATCCAAGATCAAGTCTCAGGCAGATTTAGTGTCTGGTGAGGAGGCCCTTCCAGGTTTGCAGATGTAGATGGCCGTCTCCTCCTTGTATCCCCACCTGGTGGAAGAGAGATCCCGTGTCTTCTCCTCTTTCCATAAAGGCATTAATCCCATCATGAGGGACCCTCCCTCATGATCTCAACTTACTCCAAGAATCCTCCAAGGCCCCTCCACCTACTACCATCCCATTGGGGTTAGGGTTTCAAAATATAAATTTTGGGGGGACTCAAACATTTAGTTCATGACACTTTGTTAAAGCAAAGTACACCTATGCTGAGACCAGAGGTGACTAGACAAAGGAAAGCCCCCAGCCTGCCCTCTCTCTTTCCTAGGTGTCCACCTTCTTTGCTGCCTGAAGTTAATTTTTGTCACCCAACTTCAGTAAGTGTCTTAGCCAGAAGCTTGTGTGTTTTAACTTGACAGGGCTCAATCTACATTTTCTTTTCCATCTTCTGCCATTTGTAATTGTTTGGGCTCCATTTTTATGATCTTCAATATTCTGTCCTGTTTTGAGGGCTTCTCTATCTGCTTTAAAGTCACATATTTCCATAGAGTGTAAAGTAATATTTTTTAGTAAGGACTCTATCATTCACTGAAATTCTCTTCACTGCCTCAAGCCAACACTATCTTAGACAAGAATCTCCTGTGGATGGTTTTTATCAATAAGAAATTGTTGCTTTGGCTTTAGAAAAATCTAGATCAGTTTTCTTGAGTGGCCAAAATTCAACAGAAAGTTATTCTACTCTCTATTTTACTTTAATCATATAGTAGTGGCCTAAAATTTTGATCTTTTCCAGTAGCTGGTCATTCCAACACTACATGGGTGTTCCCCATAAAAGGGAACAATCAACAAGATTAAGTTACTTTGAGTTCTTAATTGGTTTGCCAGAACTTCCTCTTCCTATCACAAAATGTAGCCTGAACAGCACATTAAATTTTGCCTAATTCTGCCTGGAGCTTTAGCAAACAAGATGCATTCTGGAAATAAAAGAGACTTCACATATGAATGACCAGTTGATACTTTTAACTTCCCAATAACCCTTATTATTTATCTTTACCAAATCTACTGCCAAAACAGCTTTGAAAATTGTTCAAATTCGTTTGATCCCTGGAGTTTTGTTGTACCAAATATTTGCTAGAAATAAAGAGGAGGACATTCTTACAGGACTTGGCAATACTTTGAGATGCAAAGATTTTGATCATGCTAATTATGATAATTGTATTTAATTGCTGTGACTTGGTATAATTTTCCTTCTTGATAATTTATAGTTATACTCAAAAAACAAACAAACAAAAAACCAGAATTACTCTCTTTTAGGTACGACATTGCATGACACCTCTGTAGTGTGTGTGGTAGCCCAAATGGGGAAGCCCTACACATTCCTAGGTTCTGGGGCAGGAGTGCATGTGACTTGCTGTACCCTGATCCCCCCAGACCTGCTGTACCCCTCAGGGCCTACAGAGTAGATGAATATTGCCTATGTATGACTTAAACAGAAGTCCAGTTCAGCAGAGCTCTCCCCACAGGCCTTTTCATCAAGGGTTAGCAAACTTTTTCTATAAGGGCCAGGTAGTAAATATGGTAGGCTTTGAGGGCTATGTGGTCTCTGCTGCATCTTCTCAATTCTGCCATTATAGTGTGAAAATAGTCAGAAATAATAGGCAAGCAAATGGGTATAGCTGTGTTCCAATAAACCTTTACTTACAAAAATAGGTGTTCGGCTAGATTTGACCCAGGGGCTTGTAGCTTGCCATCCCCTGCTTTACTTTACCTCAGAGCATTAGTTATATTGTACTGTAATTTCCTGAAACTTGTCTGTCTCCTCCACAAACCCATGGACTTCTAATGCAGATTCTCCCCTGTTAAACATTTTCAAAAATAAAGACCAATTATTGGGCAACCCATCATAAAAATAATTGATTCAGGCAAGAGTCATCAGTGGATACTAAAACGAGTGAGAGAGTTTAATGAGATACAAGATATTTACATAGTCTCTAAGTATCTCTCCACAACATACTTATTAATTACAAAGGAGAACATAGTAATTTTACAGCGGAGAAATCAGGCAAAAACCCCCTCAATCAAGTGATCAAAGTTAAGATACCTGATCATGGGGTAAATTAACACCATACGTCTCACTTCTGTGGGATTCCTGCCAAAAATAAATAATCCAAGTCCAGTTTTGTGAAAACATCAAAGAAACCCATACTGAGGGACATTCTGCACAATATTTGGACTATACTCTTCTAAATATCAGTGCCACGAAAGACAAAGACTGAGGAACTGGTCCAGATTGAAGAATCGAAAAGAAACATGACAAATGAAGGCACCATATGATCTAGGATTTTCTTTTTATAAAGGAGAAACTGGGCATTATTGGGAAGATTGACAAAATCTGAGAAAGGTCTGCAGATTGAATAGTATTTTGCATCAAAATTGATCTCCAGATTTTGATAATTGTACAGTGGTTATGTCTCTGATTTTCGTAAGTACACACTGAAGTATTTACAGGTAAAAGGGCATCACAGCTGCAACTAGAGTGACCAGTTGTCCCAGTTTGCCTGGTACTGAAGGAGCTCTCAGATGTAGGACTTTTCATATTAAAATCAGCAAAGGCCCAGGCAAGCTGGGAGGATTTGGTCACCCCAGCTGCAACTGACTCTCAAAAGGTTCAGAACAAAAATGTGTATGTGTGTGTGTCTTGGTGTCTGGTTGTGTCTATGTGTCTGTATGTATGTACATATGTAAGACAAATGTGGTAAATGTTAACATTTGGGGGATGTGAGTGAAGAACCTTTGTACTATTCTTGCCACTGTTCTATGTCTGAAATTATAGCAAAATTTAAAAGTTGAAAGGAAATAAAGTCCAACTCAGTTTGAAGAAATGTCCTCCTAGGTAGATTCAAATGTGTCTTTGGTGTCATAGTAATAAGTACAGTGGCCCAACGTAGGAACCACAGTGATTTGAGTCTCTGAGTTGTGGGATGTTACTCAAAGAGCGGCCCCCTTGACTTCAGGGGAGGGGAAGCCCTGCAGTACCTCAGCTGGATTACTGGAAGCCCCTGTTAGATACCATGCTTTTAGACCCAAGAGTTAGAGGTGAGTCGGAAAATAACTGAAAGTCAGTTATTGTTTCGTCATCAATTCTATGCTGAGCACAATGTTATGGACTTTCTTTCAGGTACACTCTCTCAGTCCACAGAACAATCTTGGGGGAGACTGTTAGAAACCTCATTCTACAGATGAAGGGAATTTGATTAACGGAACATAGCTACAAGTGGCCAAGGAGGGATCCAAAATCAGGTCCAAATAATGGAAGACAACACAAATGCCTAACAGTGGGGGTGGGAGAATGGGGGTGGCAGTTAAACACTGTATGCTGATCCCTACTGGGGAATAGGAAGTGGCTGTTTAAAAATATGGGTTATTGCTGCATATACTGATACATGTGTTATTGAGTCAGATTAGCCCAGCCACATTCAGTTTGTGTTATATGAATCCCTTTGTGCAGGCAGTTATGTGTTTAATCTGCATGTGTGTGTGAGTGTTTGTGTAAAACTATATGTACACACACACATTTTGTGTTAATAGAAAGGTCAAGGACAATCAGATTTAGAGTCGGTAAGAACCGCCCGATGAACTTGTTAAAATGTATGTAGCAGCACGCTCTGCTTCTACTAGAGAGGTGGGGACCCACGAATCTGCATTTCCAACAAGCTCCTAGAATCTGGAAGGCCTCCAATCTAGCTGTTTCCAATGGTTTCACCCAGAGAGTAAGAATTTTTATTTTTTTACTTTAAAAAATATTGTATTGTGTGAATATCTTTAAACAGGCATATACCACTTTTATACTTTTAAAATTCATTTTTCACCCCTGCCTGGATCCCAGTCCTCTTATCAAACCCCACGGCCACCTGACAGCTACTGGACTCAAGAACAGCCCGTTACTGGCAGCTGAGACCCAGGCCCCAGGGGAAGCAGAGAGCTGTGAGGCCACGCTGTAAAAGTGAGTCTTTCCAGATGCCAGGCTTAAGGTAAGCCCAGAGGCTAGCTCATATGTAGAAAACTCATCTGAGCTTCTAGAAACAGCAGCTGTGGCATCTTCAAAGAAATGGATTCCAGGGAGGCCAACGCCCAACAAAGGCAGGCTGTGACCTCCCAGGGCAGCTGCTGGGAACAAGGATAAAAGAAATTCCCAGCGACTAACTGGTTCCTAGAAGAAAAGAGTAACTAGATTTTTTTTCTGTAGTGTTTGTGAGCAACTTGTTCTAAACTTGGGCATCTGTTTTCTCTCCCAGTGTAGCGCCTGCAGAGGTTCTAGGAACCAGAGATGGTGCATGGAGATCGAGGTGCCTGGGATGGAATCTCTGTCACTGAGAATGACTGGGATGGAAGCGGTGTTGGGTCTTCTGGGTCACCTATTCCTGCTCTGTTTTGCTTCCGTTTCCCCTGGACAGAGTGGGGAATGCTGGAGAGAGGAGGGAAGCACCCACACAGAGAAAAAGGAAAAATATGAAGTCTAAATGGATCCAGCGTCTTATCATTTCTCATACTTTCCATCACACACACACACTTGGTCCAAGCCTCCCACGTCTCTCATCTAGATGACTGTGAGAGCCATAGACTTGGCCATAGCAACAGCAAAACTCATGATCTCCCTGCTTCTGCTTTAGTCACTTTCAGTCTGTGCTCAACACTGCAGCCATGGTCATCTTGTCAATACTATGTAAATCAGATTGTGGCACACTGTTGCCTCCAGTGGCTTCCCATCTCACTCAGAATAAAGTCTAAACTCCTTACGATGATTCATGAGGCCCTTCCCAGTCTGGTACTCAGATGCCTCTCTGACCTTATCAACTACTAGTCCCTGCCTTGATTACTTCTCTGTAACTGTGCTGACCTCCTGCTCTTCCTCAAGCTGCCCAAACACTTGAAGCCTCTGGGCATCTGCGCTTGCTCCTCCCTCAGCCTGGAATGCTTTTCCTTCAGATATCTGCCTGACTTTCTTCTTCACCAATTTCAGCTCTTTGCTCAGATAACCCCTTCTCTATAAGGCCTCTCTTGCCACTATGTCTATCTAGAACTTCCACCTTCAGTACACTTCCTCTGCTTTACTTTCTCCTTAGCACCTACTGCCACCTAACATATTATACCTTTAACTTATGTGGTGATAGTCTTTGGCCCCATTAGACTGAAAGTTCCATCAGTACAGGGACTTGTTTTCATGGCTGTATTCTGAAAGCCCAGAACATCTCTTGGAATATAGTCGAATATAGTACATAAACGTCTGTTGACTGGTTACTAAACAGACAGGAATCACTCTACTCAGGTTTTCGTATGCCCTGACCCTCGTGCTGAATTTGGTGTAGGAATGCATGGGTCCTAATGTGATGCATGGAAGAGAGGACCTTTGGACTTAAGCATGCATGTGACTAAATACTCAGCAGCTTCAGACTGTTCGAAAGGTCTTCAAGTCCTAGCCACCCTTTCTCTTGAAGACCCCACATCTTGGAAAATCCTTACATCTTAGAAAATCTATTTAAACGCACCTACCTTTCACATTAAACATAACTTTAGCTTAAGTTTTTTTAAAGGACTGTTATAATTTTGCTTCTGAAATCATTTGGCAATGAGTGACAAAGTTAATTTACAACTGGCTGTGCCTTTCAGCAGTCATGCACTTGGGAGTTCTTTTGAAGTGGAATCAAATCTCACTTTCAAATGGTCTCCAAATGTAATGAAATTTTTCTGAATAATCAATTCAACAGTTAATGAAATGGGGAGAATACTGTGCTTTGCGAGCATTTATGTAAGCACCTGTGAATTCGGGTTTTGCAATGCTCCTGGTGTGCATGAGAACCGATCATTGTTTTCTTACTCAGGGACTCAGCCATATTTATGGGACCCTGGAATCTCATTGCACCAGGTCTTGGACCTAGAAAATCCAATGGATAAAATAGTCATGGCAGAAGTCAGAGATTAGAAAATGGAAGTGTCCCTTTACTGCCTGATAATGTAGGTCCTTGGCAATGAGAGATGTTCCATGAGGGTGGCTGGGAAGCCCGGAACTGGGGCGGGGCTCGCTGTGGATGGGCTGTGAGTCTCTGTCCTAGGCTGCCGGCGTGAATGAGCCAGGGACCCATTCTTGATGTGTGGTAGACCTCTGGTGGTCAGGCAGACCACTTCCCTTCGTGACCTTCATCATCTCGTAGGCCCTAGTGAAGGAAATGTTTTCAGTGACATTTTATGACACTTTTGCAGAATTCCGTTGACTCATGCAAGACAAGATGGGGGATTTTTCTGCAGCAGTTGCCACATGGGAAAACAGATCCGTTAGTCACATCATACGCCAAGCCCGGCTGCTGTCTATGCAGAGCATTTTTAATCATGTAACTTTCAAAGCTGTCCCTCAGCTACAATGACATTAGCCTGGGTGAATTTCTTCCCCAACTTAAGCTGTCAGTGGCTGAGCTTTTCTTGCTGCTCTCTCTGGCAGAGGCACATTTATTTATCACAGAAGAGCCTCGCTCTGAAAGGACCCATGCAAGCTTCCTTCTGGAGCTGAAAAGAAAACATCTCATTCCTAGCCTGTGCCATCCACCGAAAACCTTTCCAAACCAAAAGCTAGTGACTGTCCTAGGGGACAGATGTCATCCAAAGAAGGCATGGATCATTTTGCTTATTTCTCTTGCTAACCCTGCACGACTTTGAACCCACTCTAAATAAAAGAGACAGGAGCACAAAACTCCTTACACTTCCTGCTTTCCTCCCAGTGTGCTGACATTTCAAAGCCCCATATGTTTCCCTAAACAAAGTTTCATGAAAATATGTATTCAATAATAATACAATGGTTTTTAGGTTATTACAACCCAAGAGGAGTGATGCTGCCTGCCTGTGGCTGTGTAGGACAGTTTACAGGGTGCTCTGATCGCCCCTAACTGTCTTGGTAAACAGGAGGCGTGTTAGAAAGGCTTAAAATGGAGATATGGTTGAAGACCTGTGATATGTGTATGCTTCTTCATTTAGCCATGTGAGTTAGCAATATTCTGCAACTAAGCTGCAGGCAAGATATAGTTTTAATAAATATTTCCTGTTTAGAAATGGACATCTAGACAGTGTTTAAACACATCAGACTCCTAAAAAGTTGTTATAGACATTTGCTAGTCACCCCTCCAGCATGAATTCTTCCCTTTCCTGTGTTGACATTCCTTGGGAATACACACCTCTTCCACCCACAGTGGTGGTCCAGATGGGACTGACTTTGGCCCCAGCTTCAGGAATGAACTATAATTGGCTCAAGCCAATCAGTATATCCCATTCCTCAGGCCATATGGATTGGTCGGGGATGAGTTCATGATTCAATTTAAGCCAATGATTCATAGCTATAAACACCTACATTAAGAAAAAAGAAAGAGCACATATAAACAACCAAACTTTACAACTCAAGGTACTAGAAAAAGGAGAACAAACTAAGCCCAAGTTAGTAGGAAAAAGGAAATAACAAAGACCAGAGCAGAAATTTTCAATGAAGTAGAGACTAAAAAGGCAATAGGAAAAAAAGACAATAGAAAACATCAATGAAACTAAGAGCTGTTTTTTTTAAAAGATAAACAAAATAGACAAACCCTTAACTAGACTTACCGAGAAAAAAAGAGGGAGGACTCAAATAATAAAATTAGACATGAAAGAGGATTCCAATAAAAATGTAAAATTTTTAAATTAGAAAAAAATGTGAAAGAGGAAACATTACAAGTAATACCACAGAAATACAAAGGATTATAACAGACTATTGTGAATATCATATGCCAAGAAATTGGACAACCTAGAAGAAATAGATAAATTCCTTAGGCATAAAACTTATCAAAGGTGAATCATGAAGTAATAGAAAATCTGAACAGACTGATTACTAGTAAGGAGCTTGAATCAGTAATCAAAAACCCCGCAATAAAAAAAGCCCGGGACCAAATGACTTCATTGGTGAATTCTACCAAACATTTAAAGAAGAATGAATACTAATCCTTCTCAAACTCTTTCCATTTGGGCCAGTGAGAGAGGTGACAATCATAGGACTTGCTTGAAAAATACTAAAAGAGATTCTCTGTCCCTAGATCACACCTGGTGGGTGGTGAGGATGAGCAGTTCGCTACCCTGGAGAGAGAGCCCAGAGTTGCCAGGAGCCTTTGTGTAGAATCTGGAGCTGAAACTGTCACCACTGGAGAGACTGAAAGAGCCAGATCCTTGGGTAGCTTAGCCTTACTGAAGCCAGCCCGGATTTTTCAGTTATGTAAACCAATAAATTCTCTTTGTTGTTTAATCCAAATGTAAGTGAATTCTCTGTCACTTGCAACCACAAGAAATCTAAATGATTCAAGGCTGCTAATGCTACTCCTAGCCATGCCTAGCCAGCCTCTAAAGAAACTGCAATCTTGTGGTGAATGTGTCTGTTTTTGTGGCTTTTACCTCACCACATATTCTGCTCTTCTTTTTTCACATGGAACAAACCCCACTGTCTCTCAGGGAAAACACCTTCCCCAACTCTCACTCCAGCAATCCTAGCTAACCACACCTCCTGGTTCCAGCACTGCGCATGTGACCCAGGCATAACCAATCACGGCATTCCGTTCACAGAGCTGATAGGATCACAGATGGGTACACTATCCTCAGACGGCCAATGAAAATAAAATTCAGGACTTTTAAGTCTTATTGAAAAGGCAATTGGTGGATTTGTTGAGAGAGGAGGATACAAATAGATTTGTGAACACGTGTACCACCACATGGAGAGAACATTCCTAAAAACGAAGCAATAGAAAGAGAAGAAAGACAAGAGATAAAGAGATGGTGAGAGGTCTGAGACCTGGTCCAACCATTCCTGAGGCATGTTCAGGAATAACTTCCTTCTTGTTAAGACACTTTGATCTGGGTTTTCTGTCACTCAAAGTTTAGCATCTTGATTAATATAGACCTGAAATTTTTTCCCCATTAAAATAAATATTTTTATTTATTATAATATTCTTATTTCCCCTAGTACAAAAGTAATACATGATTAATGAAGAAAATCTGGAAAACACAAAGAAAATATAGCAAAATTCACTTTTAGTACTACAACTCTGATGTTATGACTGCTAACCTCTTAGTGTATGTTCTTTGAGTCTTTTTCATATGCATATTTATGGACTTCTACAATATAATTTCCAAATTATGCAGGTGCATTGTAATTTCTTTAATTCCTCCTTTTTAACAAATGAAGTTATTTTCTTTCCTTCTTTCTTTTCTTTTTCTTTCTTTTTCCTATTATTTACTATTTACTAGCATGAACATCTGTTTTGGTAAATCTTTGCTCACATCCATGTCCATTTCCTTAGAAAAAAATTGAATTGCCATATGCATAATAAATTTCTCATGAGGTTGCTCCCAAGTTTTTATTATAAATAATGTTTAAATAAACATATTTATGCATTCTTTTGTATAGAATTAATTCCTAAAAGTGGAATGGCCAGGTAGAGGGCATGCTTATTAAGGGTTTTTAAAAATTTTTTTAAATTTATTTTATTTATTTCTTTTTGGCTATGTTGGGTGTTTGTTACTGTGCAGGCTTTCTCTAGTTGTGGAGACTGGGGGATAATCTTCGTTGCAGTGTGTGTGCTTCTCATTGCAGTGGCTTCTCTTTCTGCAGAGCATGGGCTATAGGAGCGTGGGCTTCAGTGGTTGTGGCATGCAGGCTCAGTAGTTGTGGTGCATGGGCTTAGTTGCTCTGCAGCATGTGGGATCTTCCCGGGCCAGGGCTCAAACCTGTGTTCCCTGCATTGGCAGGCAGATTCTTTTTTTTTTTTTTTTTGTGGTATGCGGGCCTCTCACTGCTGTGGCCTCTCCCGTTGCGGAGCACAGGCTCCGGACACGCAGGCCTAGCGGCCATGGCTCACGGGCTTAGTTGCTCCGCGGCATGTGGGATATTCCCGGACCAGGGCACGAACCCGTGACCCCTGCATCGGCAGGCGGATTCTCAACCACTGCGCCACCAGGGAAGCCCGGCAGGCAGATTCTTAACCACTGCTGCCACCAGGGAAGTCCCCTTGTTGAAGGTTTTTGATACTGTGTCAAACTGCCCTGTGGAATGTTATTTGACCCTGAACCTCTCCTGCTCCTCCCCATGATCACACACACTGCGTATTACTATTACCACATTACTATCAAGATGAACATTTTCTTCAAACGTCGTTTGGCTATTTGCATTGATTTTTTAAAAACTTTTTATTTTATATTGGAGTATAGTTGATTAACAATGTTGGGTTAGTTTTGGGTGTACAGCAAAGTGATTCATGTATAACTGAGTAGAGTTTCCTGTGCTATACAGTAGGTCCTTGTTGGTTATCAATTTTAAATATAGCAGTGTGTACATGTCAATCCCAAACTCCCAATCTATTCCTCCCCCCACCACCCTTCCCACTCTGGTAATCATAAGTTTGCTCTCTAAGTCTGTGAGTCTGTTTGTTTTGTAAATAAGTTCATGTATAGATGTTCATGTATTGACTTGCCTCTTCAAAACCAAAAATTTGGAATTCTTTTACTTTTCTTTCAGGAGTGATGGGTAGATAAGGCAACACCTCATTTTCAGTTATTTTAATTATTTTTCCAGCGACATTTTCTGTAGGTGAAAGAAACAAAAACAAAAAAGCAAAAAGCAAAAAACCCTCTAGGCTCTAATGGATGTATTTTGGGTAGAAACACCCATTGCCCATGGCTTCAAATTTTTGCTGACAATTTTCTGTATCACTGACCTGCCATGAGTTAAGTACAATGACTTGAGAATTACTATTGTCTAGTCACACTACTTACGTAAAAGAGATTTGGAGCCAGATTTTCTGGGTTCAAATCCTAGCCCTCTCACTTAGTGATTTTGTGACAGTGGAAACATTGCTCAAAATCTTTGTGCCACATTTTCCTTATCTATAAAACCAGGATAAAACTACCTACTTCATAAGATTGTTATATCATTAAGGTAAAATGAGTAAAGTACTTGTAACAAAGCTTCCTGGTACAAGTTCAGCCGTTGATAAGCATTAACTATTAGTAATGGAATATAAAATAGTTAAACCATGTTGAATGTTCACTGAGATACAAAAGACAAAAACATCCCACTTGACCACTTGATCTTCATCAACTCTCTGTATCAGCTTCTTTTGTTACGTTCATTTTATAAATGAACTAAGATACAGAGGGGTTAACTAACTTAGCCAAAATCTCCTTGTTAAGATGTGGAATTGGGACTCAGGTCCATCTATATTGCCTCTGGAAGAATATAGAGGACAGATTGTTCACATTGAAAAATTTTTTTTTAACATCTTTTTTGGACTATAACTGCTTTACAATGTTGTATTAGTTTCTGCTGTATAACAAAGTGAATCAGCTATACGTACACATATATCCCCATATCCCCTCCCTCTTGCGTCTCCCTCCCACCCTCCCTATCCCACCCCTCTAGGTGGTCACAAAGCACGGAGCTGATCTCCCTGTGCTATGCAGCTGCTTCTCACCAGCTATCTAATTTACATTTGGTAGTGTATATATGTCAGTGCTACTCTCTCACTTCGTCTCAGCTTACCTTTCCCCCTCCCCGTGTCCTCAAATCCATTCTCTACGTCTGTGTCTTTATTCCTGTCCTGCCCCTAGGTTCTTCAGAACCATTTTTGTTTTAGATTCCATATATATGTGTTAGCATATGGTATTTGTTTTTCTCTTTCTGACTTACTTTACTCTGCATGACAGACTCTAGGTCCATCCACCTCACTACAAATAACTCAGTTTTGTTTCTTTTTATGGCTGAGTAATAGTCCATTGTATATATGTGCCACATCTTCTTTATCCATTCATCTGTCAATGGACACTTAGGTTGCTTCCGTGTCCTGGCTATTGTAAATAGTGCTGTAATGAACATTTTGGTACATGACTCTTTTTGAATTATGGTTTTCTCAGGGTATATGCCCAATAGTGGGATTGCTGGGTCATATGGTAGTTCTATTTTTAGTTTTTTAAGGAACCTCCATACTGTTCTCCATAGTGGCTGTATCAATTTACATTCCCACCAATAGTGCAAGAGGGTTCCCTTTTCTCCACACCCTCTCCAGCATTTATTGTTTGTAGATCTTTTGATGATGGCCATTCTGACCGATGTGAGGTGATACTTCATTGTGGTTTTGATTTGCATTTCTCTAATGATTAGTGATGTTGAGCATCTTTTCATGTATTTGAAGGCCATAATTTTGTTTAAAAAGTTTAATTGAATTCCCACTGTAGGTAGAACTTCACATTCTGTCTCCTACCACAAATCTAGCATTAGAGCATTTTTACCCAGCAACTTAATACATATTTAATGATGACAAGTATCACAAAAGAAAGGATATTTTTAAACAATTTAAAGTTGATATATATATATCAGTGCCCTTACTGTCTGGTTATAGTAGATGAACATTTTTTAGAAAAAAATACATGAATGACATTACTACTAACCATGTATAAATGCTTAACAGACTCTCCTTATTAAGGTAGCAGGGCTGTTACAATCCTAAACACTTTTTGTGGCTGTTCAATATACCTTTGGGTGTCATTGTTTTAATTGATGTCCACATGTATTTTGTTAGTTTGGGTTTAAATAGATATTCAAGCACCCTAACCACAAGTCCAATAAAGCTTGGCCCAATGACAGTTCAAGGATTATAACCCTGTTAGTAGGCAGAAAAGATGGTGCTGCTTTTACTTAACAAAGATTAGTGCTCCGATATTGGGTAGATGTTTATATTGGTTTAGGGTGTGGGTGGTGATGTAGATTGAGAGGACAGAGCAGAGAAAGTGGAGAGTAAAGTGTTATTAGCAATAAAAGATAAACACTTCTGGAGAAATAATAATAGTTTTGAAATAGGAATGAACCTCCCAGTCAGGCAGTTCAACCCCCTACTGAGAGGTGGAGTCAGGCAAGTCTCTCCCCTAAACTGGTTACATAATATTCCCCCCCCCCCCCCCTTAGGAGGTTTCACAACCTCTTTTATAAACTGTTACTGTGCTTATTCAATCGTATCCCGGGGAAAGGTAACTAATTTTTAACTTTAACCAGGATGGCTTGACCTTCCCATGCTAAGTCTGGTGAACAAGTGTAGGCTGCTGTTCCATAACCTTTCTTTGACTCCTCATCACAAATTCCATCACAATAAATGATAAATACAAAGATTGAAAACGCTTTGTTTTCCCTTTCACCTGATTGAAATACTCAGCTTTAAATGTATTGCTGTTTAAATGATCTCTCATCTTAGTCACCAAATCCATCATTTGGATCAAAAAGATTAGGCTGGCACCCACCTACCCAGCCCTAAATCCAAGCAAATGTTTTCGAGGAAGGGACCATTTCACTGGGCTTTGAGATGGATAGAGGCCATCCAACAAATCCATATCGAAGATTCTTAAAACAAAGAACTTTAAAATGGTTCCTCCAAGAATGAGTTTGGCAGATGTTTTGATGCCTATATGTTTAAAGGGTGGGATGGAAATTGCCCAGCGCTGCAAGTCCGAATACCTCAGCTCTGGCTCTCATTGTGTGCTGTCCCAGGAGAAATGTCAAGTACTCTGAGCCTCGGTCTCCTCTTCTCTAAAATAAGCTTTGTCAGAGGATCCATGGGCTACATGTGTGAACACAAGGGATGCCCATTTTGATTATTACTTCCGGGTAGACCTAATGTATGTCACCTGGGGAAATTAACTTCAGCCTCCAAGACTACAGCTTCAACTGCCTTAAATGGAAGGACATGACCTGTGAACCCTAACTTGGTTTATTTTTTTTAATTTAAAAAATTTTTTTTTGCTTTTTATACCACTGTATTCCAACCCGAGCACCTCAATATAAAACTAAACAATATAAAACTAAACCCTCGTGAAATGTTTTCCTTACTAATTTTGAGTTACTGTGAATGTACAAGTTCTGCTAGCAGTTCAACACTTAAATAGATTAAATCATCTCTGACACATGGTAGATTTCATATAATGAAAATACCTAAAACAATTAGTGCAATATACTGACCTGATCAAAATAAAATGAACTTGGGAAAACAAAGCTGCAAGATTGTTACTAACATATCCAATACTTATGTTACAAATTACTGGTACATTGTTTATTATGGTTCTAGCCAGGTAGGAACAATTGAAGTCCCTTCCTTTCAAAGGGGGAGAGAAGGAAAAAATTAGCTGTTTTAGTAACTGTACATTTGGTATACTTTTAAGCAACTCTTAAATATTATAGAAAAGTAATAAACATATATGGAGACTGCAATGCAGTACCCTATTTACAGTACAGCTGAAGATCGAATTTAAAATAATCAAGTTTGGGCTTCCCTGGTGGCGCAGTGGTTGGGAGTCTGCCTGCCGATGCAGGGGACACGGGTTCGTGCCCCGGTCCGGGAGGATCCCACAGGCCGGGAGCGGCTGGGCCCGTGAGCCATGGCTGCTGGTCCTGCACGGGAGCCTGTGCTCCGCAAAGGGAGGGGCCGCAGCAGTGAGAGGCCCGCCCGCGTACCATACCGCAAAAAACCAACCAACCAAACAAAAAAACAATAAAATAATCAAGTTTGAATGTACATAATTGTTAGTGCATTGACTACGTTTATGTCCAAAGGGCACAAAACCCCCTCCCTACTCCCAAACAACAAAAGGTATATAATGGCCAGCAGTGATTAAACAGAAATCACAGACACCTGGTTTGTTTCATTTTGTTGAACTTACATGTTTGAAGGGAACACTATCCTTTAAGAGGCATTTTATTAGTTTTCATACTTCTAAAATAAGATGGGGTTACATTTGATTTTTTTTTACCCCATTTAAAAAATAACAGGACTAGCTATAACTTCGATGCCACTAATGTTCATTTTTTTCCCCTGAAGATGTGGGACTGTTTCCTTATGGCTAATTTGTTAAAATGTAGAATGTATACTTTAAAAAAGGATACTAAGAGAAATTACAGGTTGCCTGAATATGATAACTAAGCATAAATATCTTTAGAACCTCCTTCCAAAGAAAGAATTTTTTTGGAAAAGTCCAAATGAGTTAAGTTCCAAATCTTTTTCACAGAACCGGCTGGTTAACTGTGGGTTCAGAGTCATTTGTTTATACCACTGGTGAAGAGAAATGAGTCCTGCTAACCTTCCAAGGAAACAAGTGTACACACAGCTCTCTTTTCTCCCTTCCACTGCTGAAACATTAGTCAGAGGGTCACATGCATGTTATTAAAAATTAAGTTCAAAACACATAAAATAATTCTGTATTAGAAACTTGGCTATTGTAAGTCTCTTCTTTTGGGAAGTCATACTGGGCTGGTTAAATGCTCCAATTCCACTGTTATTAACAATTAGGAAGCAGAAGAACATTCCAGTTAGTTTAAACTGGAGGTTTAGTTACTACAGCACTGACTCCTGGTTGGCTGCGTGGGTTCTGTAAGGTCTACTCCTCTTCCTCTGGCAGAATGTGCTCCTGGATTCTGCGGTTCATTCTTTGGCAACTTTTTAGCTATTGCCATGAATATTTCATTTACATTCATTGATGTTTTAGCTGATGTTTCCATAAATAATAAACTGTTGTCATCTGCATAGGACTGTGCTTCCTGGAAATTGACAGCTGTTTTATTTGCGAGGTCAGACTTGTTTCCTGATAAAGCTATTACAATGTTAGGATTGGCTTGCCTCTGAAGTTCTGTAACCCAGTTTTTGGCTCTGACAAAGGACTCCTCGTTTGTGACATCATATACAACTACGGCTGCTTGCACTCATCTGTAGTACATTGGTGCTAGGCTATGGTATTGTTCTTCACCAGCTGTATCCCATATTTCAAACTTTACTGGTGTGTCATCAAAACACACAGTTGGGGCTAGAAAAGCAGCCCCCATGGTACTCTCTTGAAATTCATGAAAGTGGCCCTTCACAAAACAAAGCACTAAGCTCAATTTGCGAAAAGCAGACTCTCCCAGAAGTACTAGTTTGAACTGGCATATTTTATTTCCAGTATTTGGCCTGTGGGGTCTTGTTGCTCCTCCATCAGCCATGTCCAAATTTGAAAGAAGTCTCTAATTTCAGTCTCTTAAATGAATTTCCAGGATGCAAGGTGTCAATTAATTGTTTGCTTTCTGGAGGTAAAGAAACCTGAGACCGCAACGCCTGGGGCTGCGGCTCCGAAGCTTCCGGCCGCAGGTCCGGGGCGGAGCCTGAGAGGCTAAGGCTGAGGCTCCCTAACTTGGTTTAAAATAGACTCCTTCTGGAAGTTTTTTCAGAAATTCACTATAGGAGCAGAGATAAAAAGAAAGTACTGAAACATCTTTGGCTGTTCCATAAAATCTTGGAGCTGTTGCTTTTATGCTGATTATTATCAGCATAAAAGATTACTAAATGGAAAGATTATTAGGTGGAAATCATTTTGTCGTTCAAAATCATCTCTAGATTAGCCTTTGCTTAGATGATAAAATACTAGATGAAATGACATTTTAAAAACTTCTATTGTAAAACATTGCTTCCTGAATTCATGCATGCCCGAGTATAATGCACTATGGTAAAGTAGTTGAGAGTCTGAGCTCTGGAGCCCTACCACCTTCAAATTTTGCTTTTGCCACTTATTAGCTGTGTGACCTTGGACAAGTTACTTAAGCTGTCTGTGCTTTAGTTTCCTCATTGTTAAATAGGGATAATAAAAGTACCTACCTTATAGGACTGTAGGAGAACTTGCTAAATTAACAAATGTAAGACTTGGAATATTGTGAGCGCTATGCTTAGTGTTAGCCCTTAGCACAGTGTTTGGCAGTTAGGCACTGCGTAAATGTTACCTTTTACATTTTACTGTTTTAAATGATAGAGGATGTGATGCAAGAGGGTGGGAAGAACTCAGGAAGAGAGATTAGGACAAATCCATTTCGTTTATATGCTTTAGTCATTGTATCTACAGTGTTTATCAAACCAATTCTCTTTCTTGACAGCTACAATTCCCTGGGCATCTGCAGATGCCCAGAACCCAAGATTGGAAGGAAACATGAAGCTCTAATAGCGGGTAATTAAAAGGAGCTCATTCTAAAAAATATGTTTGTTTTTTATTTTTAAAATAAATTATTTATTTATTTATATGTGTATTTATGTATTTATTTATGGCTATGTTGGGTCTTCCTTGCTGCACGCGGGCTTTCTCTAGTTGCGATGAGTTGGGGGCTACCCTTCCTTGCAGTGTGCGGGCTTCTCATTGCGGTGGCTAATTGCGGAGCACGGGCTCTAGGCACACAGGCTTCAGTAGTTGTGGCATGCAGGCTCAGTAGTTGTGGCACGTGGGCTCTAGAGCGCAGGCTCAGTAGTTGTGGCGCCCGGGCTTAGTTGCTTCTTGGCATGTGGGATCTTCCCGGACCAGGGCTCGAACCCACGTCCCCTGCATTGGCAGGTGGATTCTTAACCACTGCACCACCAGGGAAGTCCCAAAATATGTTTGTTTTTCAATGGCACTTTAATGAGCTCATGGGAAGTTTATTATAAAATGCTTGCCTGCACCAAGTGCCTTAATGGGAGAAGCCTTATTGAAATTCCGTTGTTTAAATAATATACAGGCCATGTCCCTCCTGGAACTCTGTTCCCTCTGTGGGAGTCAAAGATTCCTTGAATGTCCCAAGGTATTCCAAAGCAATCACAAAATCACATTTCAGAGCTAGAAGGGGATTTAGAAGCCATCTCCTCCTAAACTCTCCTTTTACAGCTGAAGAAACAAACCCAACAGGGTTAAAGGATTTGCCTGAGGCAACTCAGCAACCTTGAAGCTAAAGTCGACCCCCAGTTTCTTTAACTCTTAGTCCAGCCCCTTGCTACTAACCTGTCCCCAATCTTAGAGAGAGAGGGAGAGGGAAGGAAAGAGGGAGGGCCAGAGGGGAAAGGACCCTGCTACTTGCAGACTTGCAGATGGTGAGTGCCCCAGTTTTTTCCCTTTTACACTGAAAAAAGAATAAACTGACCACATACCTGTAGAAACAATTATAATTAGCAGAGAAAATATCAATGCTAAGCAATGAATCACCAAGCATTCAAGGTGAAAGTTTATTACCTTTCTTGTTTATTTTTACTTCATCAGGACTAAAACCTGTTGCTATGTTGGGTCTGGGCAGCATTTTGTGATGCCTGCAGACAAACAGAGAGGCTAACTACCCAGGTGGTGAGGCTTTGCTCCCCCGGAATTATTCTAGCAAACAATGTAACCTGACACGGGTGTGACAGGGCTCTCCGGTGGTTATAGTTTATCTTTGGCAATTCCTTCTGCACCCCTCCCACACCCATAAAACCATACAGGAACATCCAGGAGCTGGGCTTGGGGAAGAGGTACTCTGTGATGTGGGCCATTCCATCCCAAGGAAGTTACGGCTCTCCAATCTAGAGTGCCCACCGTCCACAAAATAGATTTTTGTAAGAAGTGGACCCTACCAGAGGAGCACCCAATCGCACATATTGAATTTAGAGGGAAGAACACGTAACTGTTTACTCAACTTAGCAGGTACTTGCAAATCACCCGCTCTCTTCCGTTGGTGAATAAACAAAGCTTATATGCAAATGATGAACACCAGTTTTGGCAGGACTCCTGAGCAGTGTGGGTTGGCATGTCAGTGGAGACTTCACCGGAGGGTTCCTGGCTCCTATCTTTATTTTTTATTTTATTTTATTTTATTTTTTTTGCGATACGCGGGCCTCTCACTGTTGTGGCCTCTCCCGTTGCGGAGCGCAGACTCTGGACGCGCAGGCTCAGCAGCCATGGCTCACGGGCCCAGCCGCTCTGCAGCATGTGGGATCTTCCCAGACCGGGGCATGAACCCGCGTCCCCTGCATCGGCAGGCGGACTCTCAACCACTGTGCCACCAGGGAAGCCCTCCCATCTTTAACTTGGTGGGTTATCATTTATTATTCCAGTTACTTTTTAAAAAAAAATTATTTATTTTAAAATTTTGGGCCATGGTGGGTCTCTGTTGCTGTGCGTGAGCTTTTCTCTAGTTGCGGCGAGCAGGGGCTACTCTTGGTTGTGGTGGGCGGGCTTCTCATTGCGGTGGCTTCTCTCGTTGTAGAGCATGGGCTCTAGGCGCGTAGGCTTCAGTAGTTTAAGCACGAGGGCTCAGTAGTTGTGGCACACGGGTTTGGTTGCTCCTCGGCACGTGGGCTCTCCCCGGACCAGGGCTTGAACCCATGTCCCCTGCATTGGCAGGTGGATTCTTAACCACTGCGCCACCAGTGAAGCCCCTATTCCAGTTGGTTTAAGTGTATATGACATCCTACCTCTGCAGAGATATTTCTGCAAACCTGACTTGCACTGCATACTAATGGGTAGAAAAAACTGAAAGAGGTAAGAGATTGGTCCTTGCAGTTAAGTGTGGGGCCCATACGGAACTCTCAGAGGTGTGCAGTGTTTGCATATTTCTGGGACGTTTATCACCCAACTGACCTCTGCAGTTGCCTTCTATTACCGGAGATCCCCTAACCACCAGATTGCAGCTTCTGCAATTCAGAGGCTCACAAAGGTTTTTGTTTGTGCCTCAGATCATGTAAAGCCAGCATCCAAACACTAATGTCTGCAGCCTAAATACCCTTTAAGCCTTTACTTTTATAAAACAAAGAGGCTGGGCTTCCCTGGTGGCACAGTGGTTGGGAGTCCGCCTGCCGATGCAGGGGGCGCAGGTTCGTGCCCCGGTCCGGGATAGATCCCACATGCCGCGGAGCGCCTGGGCCCGTGGGCCATGGCCGCTGGGCCTGTGCGTCTGGAGCCTGTTCTCCACAATGGGAGAGGCTGCGGCGGTGAGAGGCCCGCGTACCGCAAAAAACAAAACAAAACAAAGAGGCTGCCTCTGAGGTGTGATTTTCCGTGGATGCTGGCACCCTCCGCATCCCCCTCCTCGGACCAGCTCGTGCCTGGAGTCCTGCCTGTAGAGATTCATCAGTCAGTAAAAGAGCAATTTACCCGGACTGTACAGGTAGGCTCCAGACCTCTGTGAACGCTTGAGATTATACAGAGTTTGAGTGCATTTGCCCATTTTTAGCCCTAAGGGAGGCTCTTTAAGCCTTTGCTGGTACCCAAAAGAGTCGGTAACCACCAAAAGTTTAAGAATGATTGCTTTTTCTCATGTTTTAAGTTATTTACTATTGAATGTGCCTGAAAACACATAAACACAGGACCATAAATTTTATGTCAAAAAGAGGGCCAGCTGGAAACTTTGCCTAAGATATTTTCTAGGAAAACAAACAGTAATTTTATTAACTTTCTTCCTATTCTTTATTCAAAACAAAATATCTGTTCTCTTGAGAGAGATGTTCCCAACACAGATGCTACCTTTTCATTCTTCACTTCAAAAGTAAGGCCCGAGTGCAGGACTAATGGGGATTCTGAAACTGACTATGGAAGATGTTACCTCTTAGAGGAGAGATGGTCAAACTTCTGTAAACAGTCAGTAGTAAATATTTTCAGCTTTTTGGGCCATGTGGTCTCTGCTGCAACTCCACAGTTCTGCTGTTGTGTGGAAAGCAGCCGTAGACAATATGTAAACAAATGGAAGTGGTGATGTTTCAATAAAACTTTATTTACAAAAACAAGTGGCAGGCCAGATTGTCCCATAACAGCAGTTTGCACCCCTGTCTTAAAGGTTTAAAGATGCTATTGAATGAAAATAACAAGGCTCACATATTTGCCAGGTTTATGATGCATACCAGCTTCAATCTACTTTGCAAAATATGAAACGCCGGATTATATTATTCTATTGATTGTTGTGTTGGAATGAAAGCATTGAATAATTTCAGCAAGTTATTCTACAGGCTGGGCAAGCTATGGGCGACATTAAACACCTGACAATTAAAATCAATAACTCCACATGCCACCATCAACAAAATGAAAAGAAAACCTACTGAATGGGAGAAAATATTTGCAAATGATATAACCAATAATGGGTTAATATCCAAAATATATAAACAATTCATACAGCTCAATATAAAAAAAACTGATTAAAAAATGGGCAAAATGGGCTTCCCTGGTAGCACAGTGGTTAAGAATCCGCTTGCCAGTGCAGAGGACACGGGTTCGAGCCCTGGTCCAGGAAGATGCCACATGTTGTGGAGCAACTAAGCCCGTGTGCCACAACTACTGAGCCTGCACTCTAGAGCCTGCGAGCCACAACTACTGAGCCCACGTGCCACAACTACTGAAGCCCATGCACCTAGAGCCCATGCTCCGCAACAAGAGAAGCCACTGCACCACAACCAAGAGTAGCCCCTGCTCGCCGCAACTAGAGAAAGCCCGCACGCAGCAACGAAGACCCAACACTGCCAAAAATTTAAATTAAAAAAAATCAATACATTTTTTTAAAAAGATCAAAAGACCTGAATAGACATTTTTCCAAAGAAGAAATGCAGATGGCAAAGGCACATGAAAAGACGCTCAACATCGTTAATCATCAGAGAAATGCAAATCAAAACCACAATGAGATATCACCTCACACCTGCCAGAATGGCTATCATGAAAAAGAACATGAATAACAAATGTTGGTGAGGATGTAGAGAAAAGGGAACCCTCGTACACTGTTGGTGGGAATGTAAACTGGTGCAGCCACTGTGGAAAACAGTATGGAAGTTCCTCAAAAAACTAAAAATAGAACTACAATATGACCCAACAATCCCACTCCTGGGTATATATCCAAAGAGAACAAAAACACTAATTCAAAAAGATACATGCACCTCAATGATCATAGCATTATTTACAGTTGCCAAGATATGGAAGCAACCTAAGTGTCCATCAACAGATGAAGGGATAAAGAGGATATACATACATACACACAAAATGGAATATTACTCAGACGGAAAAAAGAATGACATTTTGCCATTTGCAACAATGCAGATGGACCTGGAGTGTACTATGCTAAGTGAAATAAGTCAGACAGAGAAAGACAAATACTGTATGATATCACCTATGTGTGGAATCTAACAAATAAAAGAAATGAATGAATATAACAAAACAGAAACAGACTTCCAGATATAGAAAACAAACTAATGGTTACCAGTGAGTGGGTAGTGTTAAGGGGAAAGGGGCAAGATAGGAGTAGGGGATTAAACGGTACAAACTACTGTGTATAAAATAAATAAGCAACAAGGATATATTGTGTGGTACAGGGAATAGAGCCAATACTTAATTAAAACTTTAAATGGGACTTCCCTGGTGGCGCAGTGGTTAAGAATCCACCTGCCAGCACAGGGGACACGAGTTCAAGCCCTGGTCTGGGAAGATCCCACATGCCGCGGAGCAACTAAGCCCGTGCGCCACAACTACTGAGCCTGCGCTCTAGAGCCCACGTGCCACAACTACTGAGCCCGCATGCCTAGAGCCCATGCTCCACAACAAAGACAAGGCACCAAAATGAGAAGCCCACGCACCGCAACGAAGACCCAAAGCAGCCAAAAATAAATAAATACATTTATATTTAAAAAAAAACTTTAAATGGAGTAGAATCTATAAAACTATTGAATCACCATGTTGGGCACCTGAAACTAATATAATATTGTACCTCAACTATACTTCAGTAAAAAAATTAAATAAAATAAGTAAAAGACATCGCTTTAAAAAAGAACTCCACATGTCAGATTTTTCCAGGGCATAAGACAAAAATAAAACCGGATTCTTTAAACCGATTTGTCTCCATGCAACTCAAGGAAATCATATTTTTGGCAAATGACAATGGTAAAATAATCCTTTTACCCTCAGGCCTCACTCCGGGTGGGAAATCCCTCCCCATCCTCCACAGGTAGACTTCTGTTTTTTTCTAGAAACCTGATATGCTTTAGAATCACAGGCTTTTGGTAGCGCAAACACGAGCAGGCAGCACCTGCCAGGCTTCATTCAGGCTGCTGCTTGTCCAACTGGGGAGGAAAAGTCATCTTTGTGATGCTCCCAAAGTCTCCTTCATTTCCAAGGAAGAATGGAGAAACTCTGTTCTTCTTTTTACTTTCTGCATTCAAAATAAGAGTCATTTTATCTTCCTTTTTAATATTTAGTTTTGCATGCTGTCTGGTTAGAACCTTCATATCTGCACAGTATCAGATGGCAAGGTTTGAACAAATGAACTAAGAGGAAACGGGAAAGGGCTGGAATCGGCACCCTATGAAGCAGAGGCAAGTCAATCGAAAGATGATCAAAGAGCCCATCAAAACTGAAATCACTCCTCTGGAAAATAGACACCCTCAGAATGAGTGAGTGCTGACTTACCTACAGGAAAAACAATCAAAATGTTTGTAAGCTCTGCCCACTGTCCACAGGAGCAAACAGCAGTTGCAAAAGCACAGAGGGACAAACCAGGAAAGATTTTACATTGCCCCGTAACAGATTTAAGTTGATACGAGTAGCCAGACTTCATACATGCCAAGGTAGGAGGTGGTACAAGAGAGAAGTCAAGGGTGCAATGCAGGTGCAAGAGTCAGTAGGAAGGAAAGATTTTTTTTTTAAGTTAAGCTTATTGAAGCATAATTTACAAGCAGTTAAATCACCCTCTTGAGTGTATAGTTCTATGAGTTTTGACAAACACATACAATCATGAAAAAATATTTCCATCACCACAAAAAATTCCCTTGTCCCCCTTTGTAGTCAACCCCTTTGGCAAATCCCAGCCCCTCCCAACCACTGATTTGATTTGTGTCCCCACATATATATTTCTGTCTTTGCCTTTTCCAGAATATCAGATAAATGAAATTATACAGTGGGTAGCAGAAAAAGTGGGATTTTAATCTCAAGCAAAGAGGAGTGTTTTAGAGATCAAATGTCTCTAAAGCATCTTAAGACAGATGAGGCAGCTGGTAAAGGTGGCCTGTGCTATAAAAACTGCCATGGATAGTGGAACTTCTGCAGGTATGTTATTTTCACACAAACTTCCTAAAATGAATACCTGATCATGCCACATCCCTACTGGAAACCTTCAGTGGGTTCCCATTGTCTTTAGGATAATATCCAAACTGTTTCATGTTGGCTCGCCAGGCCTTTCTTTTTCATTCTTTTTTTTTTTAAAAGGAGACGTTGGGGGTAGGAGTTTATTAATTAATTTATTTATTTTTGCTGTGTTGGGTCTTTGTTTCTGTGCGAGGGCTTTCTCTAGTTGTGGCAAGCGAGGGCCACTCTTCATCGCGGTGCGTGGGCCTCTCACTATCTTGGCCTCTCTTGTTGCGAAGCACAGGCTCCAGGCACGCAGGCTCAGTAGTTGTGGCTCACGGGCCCAGTTGCTTCACGGCATGTGGGATCCTCCCAGACCAGGGCTCGAACCCGTGCCCCCTGCATTGGCAGGCAGATTCTCAACCACTGCACCACCAGGGAAGCCCAGACCTTTCTTGATATGATGTCTTTTGCCTCCTCCAGCCCCATCTCTCCTCATTCTCCTCTTTGCCATTCTCCACTTCAGAATTTCTGTGCCTGCCACTCCACCCACACCTGGTTTTTCCTCCTGAAGTGCATTCTCTTTCACCTCTGGGCCTTTGTACGTGGGTTTCTTTCTATCAAGTGCATTTTCCCATGACCCCTACCTCTTTGGCTTCGGACTTCGGCTTCCTCTAGAAGCACTTCCTGATCCTCCCAGTTTGCTTTAAACACCATTCTTGTGTGGGCTCCCACACATGTACTTCCCCTATCTTAGTGCTCATCAAGCTACATTGTAATTGCAGGTTTAACGGTGTGTTTCCCCAAGGAGACTTTAAATTCCATGATGCTCCAGGGGAACAGAAGCCTAGCCTGTCCTACTCATAGTTGTATTTTCAGCACCTAGCACGGTGCCTGGTACCAAGCAGATTCTCTATAAATATACTTTTTTTTTTTTTGCGGTACGCGGGCCTCTCACCGCTGTGGCCTCTCCCGCTGCGGAGCACAGGCTCCGGACGCGCAGGCTCAGCGGCCACGGCTCACGGGCCCAGCCGCTCCGCGGCATGTGGGATCTTCCCGGACCGGGGCACGAACCCGCGTCCCCTGCATCGGCAGGCGGACTCTCAACCACTGCGCCACCAGGGAAGCCCTCAATAAATATACTTAAAATTGAGTCAAACAGACAAACAAAATTTAGACAAAATTCAGAAGAGGGAGCGTTTCTTTTAGCTAGGGGTGGTGGAGGGGCCGGGAGGTAAGGAATCAAGAGCTCCTTTAGGAAATGCATGGTATTTGAATGGGGCTTTTGTCGAGTTAATACCTGTTGTCTCACAGCCCCACCTGCCATTCTGTGCTATGCCTCCAAGTGGTAAGGCTGAGTGTCTGAAAACTACATTTCCTAGACTTTCTTATGTGCTGGGCCCAGAAGGGAATCCAAAGGCAGCAGAGAGAGGAGTCCTGCTCTGGCTCTGAGAGTGAGGTGGCTGCTGGAGCTGCAGTAGGGGTGGGGATCCAGACTGTAACAGCCCAGGCCATGGCAGCATCATTTCAGTAGTTCCAGCCTGGTCCAGGCAGCACCCCTTTGGCACATCCAGAACTGACAAGCAGTACAGTAGCAGGTGTGGACTGAGAAGCTTTAGACCAAGGGTGCTTAGCTCTGCCTTCTCTTTTACTCCTTCAGCTCCACTCCTCTCACCTTTTGCTATTCCAACACTTCCAGCATCTTTGCAACCAATTCCCTGTATTAAATTCCCTGTGTTTGAAACGCCTAGAGTGGTTTCCATTCTCCTGCCTGGACCCAGACCAATATTGCCTTGAAATCAGGATGGGGGTAAAGACAGAAAGGGAGAGACCGCCATGAGCAAAAGTCCAGAGTTGGAAGAGTTTGGAGGGACTTTTGGAGAGCAGAAGATAGTCCAGTTTGGCTGGTGTGTAGTGATTGAATAGGAGAGTGGCAGAAAGAAAAGCCACAGAGGCATAATAGGCTAGCTTTCCCACTATACTGCTTGTTGACCTTGGTCTACAACTTGACAAAGATGTGACATGATTTGGTAGTCATCGGCACAGAAGTGAGAATCAAAGACATAATGCTGGATGACATCACTAAGGGCGAGAGTAGAGAAGCCAGTCCCACAAGGATGCACGTGGGAGGTGGGTGGGAGGATAAAATGTTGGAGGTGAGAGAAAGGACATGGAGAAGTAGTGGGGACGTAGGTGGCAGGAGGACCAAGACAGTTCTGTGCCACAGAAGTCAAGGAAGAAGAAGACTTGCTGAAAAATGGGACTTGCCAAGACTGTCACTTCCTGCAAAACGTTAAAAAGAATAAAAGTTGAAGAATAATCCATGGGGTTTGTGCATGTCAGTCTTAGTGATGTAGCAGGCACAGAATTGAGATTTTTAATGGCTACAGTGGTTGGATAATGAGGAAGTAAGACAGTGAGCACGGCCTCTTGGCCCCTTCTGCACCCATTGTCTCTGCCTACCACAAAGCCCTTCCCTCCCCACACCCTCAGCCCCTTATCCACAGCTCCCCAACACCACCTTCATCCAAGTCTAGGCTGTGTCAACTGTTGGGATTATGTATGCAAAGCTAGCTTGCTGACTTGCAACTTTGGACTTCAGGTAGAGAGTATCAGCTTATTGTGGAGGCCAAAGCTATTCAATAGCATCAAAGAATGGTGCTCAAAGTTGCAGACTAAATGCCCTTAACATGATACTTTCAGTTTTCCTTAAAGATGTCTAGCAATTTATTAAATAAAGGCTGGTTGCTATCTACAACTTCATTAAAAACATATCAGAATTATACAGTTCTCCCCTCCCCTCCTTTTTTAAAATAAAGTGTAGCTTGTCTCATGTACTTGACATCCACTCAAAGTCACAAAATCTCATCGACACACATCATTGTGTTGAAAGCTGCATATCTTAACAAGATCCTGGTGAACTCTGCAGACCACACGCTAAACAGTTGGTGAGGGGAGAGGCCACAGAGGGAGTGAGCAGGCTTCCTGTATTTTGACAGACTAGCAGAAGCCAAGGTTAAAATCTGATTACTTTGCAAGGATTCCAAAACTTGACCTAAATCACCTCGCAGAAGTCCATTAACAAATCAGAGCATCTCCAGTTGCACCGAGCAAGAGGCATTCAATCCTCACAATTCTGGTAAGTGCCACTTTGGGGATAGGGTATACTTGCCCAAGTCAGACCTTTCATAAAATGTAGAACCTACTAAATCCAGAGCTAACTAGCTCATGATCAAATATCAGCCTCTAAATCACATTCTGTATGGAAAAACAAGCCTGCAAAACATCCAAATAATGGTGCAGTAGGTGGAAACAGATGTCACCATTTATTTTAAGATTAGTTTATTCAACAATTGAAAGGGAGAATGTTGCTTATTCTACACAACAACTTAGGATTTGAGTAGTTTACCTGTTATTTTTTAAAAATACAGGGCTATCAGATAGTTTTCTAGATTTTTTAAGCAGAGCCTAAATGTTGAACTCTGTGTTGTGCTGCTATATTAAAAGAAAAAACAAACAAAGAAACAGGTTAAATATTTTAAAGTAACCTTAACAAAAAAAACCTCTCAATTAGTCTCAAATGGCCTAATTTTATTTTTTCTAACTGCCAATAAGAGGCAATAAATACTCATGACTGGTATCTCTGAGGATGACACTTTAACAGGGAGCAGTAAAATCTCAGTTAATTTCCACTCTGGTCTTGAACTAATTTTTTTTCCCAAAGTGTAAAATTTCAAGCAGAGATGTTGCTTTATGTCATCTTGCTTTCTTTCTTTATTTAGTTATAGAGAGTGTGTGGGAAGGAGAAAGAGGGAGGAATAGGGATAGCTGGGTGGGTTCAAACTACTTTTCCATCACCCTCCTTTATGACAAAAAAAAGAAAAATGCGTGAAAAATGAGTCTTTACCCTTGCTGCCTCAACTTCATCACCTCCCATTCACTTCACAGCCCACTGCCATCTGGCTCCCATCCCATTGCTCCATTCAGACTGTTCTAACGAAGATGTCAACAGTGTTTTCCTACTTGCCGGATCCAATGACCTATTTTTAGGCCCCCTTCTGCTTGACCTTCCTGCAGCATTGGACAGGCTGTGGGACCCAAGTTTCTGATCTCGGTGCCCACGGTAATCGGCTTGGGGGAAGCAGGGCCCGGATGGCTACACAGGCAGAGCCCAGTGAGTCCTGGGAGGCTGGTCCAGCAGCAGCGATGCGGCCCTTGCAGGGGAGCAGTGGCTTCTCAACTTTGGTTGATTTTTGCCATGGCAGAGTGTAGACATGGTGTTGTTAAATCTCTTAATTTTTTAAAGAAAAGCTTGTTTTGTGAGAATGCTTCTCATTTCTAAATATTGGCTCAAATTTTTAAAATGCTTCTGGAACAAGTAACCGTATCTGTAGAGCTCCCAGGAGAAACCTCGGCTGGAGGTGGTCCTCCCCTTCTCTTGGCTTCTGCACTTACCTCTCTCTCCCTGTTCATCTCTGCCTTATTTTTTTTTAAACATCTTTATTGGAGTATAATTGCTTTACAATGGTGTGTTAGTGTCTGCTTTATAGCAAAGTGAATCAGCTATACATATACGTACATCCCCATATCCCCTCCCTCTTGCGTCTCCCTCCCTCCCACCCTCCCTACTCCACCCCTCTGGGTGGTCACAAAGCACTGAGCTGATCTCCCTGTGCTAGGCGGCTGCTTCCTGCTAGCTATCTATTTTATATTTGGTAGTACATATAAGTCCATGCTCTCTGACTTCATCCCAGCTTACACTTCCCCCTCCCCGTGTCCTCAAATCTGCCTTATTATTATTTTTTAATTTATTATATTTATTTTTTGGCTGCGTTGGGTCTTCGTTGCTGCGCGCGGGCTTTCTCTAGTTGCAGTGAGCAGGGGGCTACTCTTTGTTGCGGTGCGCAGGCTTCTCATTGCGGTGGTTTCTCTTGTTGCAGAGAACCGGCTCTAAGCGCACGGGCTTCAGTAGTTGCGGCACGTGGGCTCAGTATTTGTGGCGCACAGGCTTAGTTGCTCCGCGGCATGTGGGATCGTCCCAGACCAGGGCTTGAACCCGTGTCCCCTGCATTGGCAGGCAGATTCTTAACCACTGTGCCACCAGGGAAGTCCCAAGTCTGCCTTATTTTTTTTTCTTCCATCTACCTCTCTCATGTTGGAGCTCCCCAGTCTTCCTTCTTGGCCCTCATCTATTTTCTTATCCTCTTGGGCAGTGTCACAGGCCTAGGACTGGTTGCACGTGTTTGCAATTAGTACAGTTGCAAAGAGTCCCACGCTTGGGGTTTCATGCTGCTGTCCTGAGATTCTTATGCTGTCCTTGAATTTGTGTTTGGGAGGGAAGCCTGATAGCCAGTGGAAGCATGTGCTGAGGGCTTGGCATCTCAGTGTACGTGCTATCTTTCCTCCTGTGCCTCCCTGGGAAGTGTTCTTGGCCACCAGCTCTCTGACCCTTGCGCCCTGGGTCCTGCCTGCTCTCCCTTACTCCCCCTCTCCCCAAACTTCTGCCGCCCTCTGCCCTGGCAGGGATCTGAGTGCAGGTGTGAGGAGGTTTGGGGTCACAACCAGTGGCATCTCAAGGGCAAGGCCTGGCAGTGGTGGCTGTCCTCACCCCAGGCTGGCAACACTGCAGCTCCTTCAGTGGGCGATTGGCTGGGGCCAGCCTCTGCTTGATCCAAATAGCCGGCACATCCTGGCACAGAGGTTGTGGTACCCTTGGGGTTGCCTATCTGCTGTGGGTTGGGACAGATGGAAATGGGAGATGCCTGACTTGACTTCCCAGCTCCCACCTGAGCCATGGCACATTGGTCTGGGGGCTGGTGGGAGGGGGACACAACCTCTATCAGGTCCAAGTGCATGCAGATCTTGCCAGTCCCAAGGCGGAATCCCCAGCACCTTCAAGGCCCACAGATCCTTTGGGCCCACACTGTGCCTGGGGAAACCTTTTCTTCCTCCTAACTTCTCTGAATCTGGCTAGTATTCTTTTCGTCTGAGCAGCTTTGAGGCACCTTCCAGAGTCCAGCCGGAAATATGAATTGCATAATTTGTGTGATTCCATGTACACAGAACAGTTGAATGTTCTTATATCTACATTTAGAACTGGCATTGCCCAATATAAAGGTGAATGGTAAAATTCATGCCAATAATTTAAAATTTTTATTTACTTAGAAGAACATTAAATAGCAAATAAAAACCACCATGACATGCTGAGACTGTGGAAGAAACGAAAATGCTTTGTATTTTAGTACAAGTTTATTTAATAACTTTAATGGCACCCTATTCCTGCTTTGTGAACAAGGGGGCCCACATTTTCTTTTTCACCAGGCCCAACAAGTTGTATGTCTGGTCCTGTCCAGGCCGTCATTTGCTGATGGCTCCTACCCTTCTTCTTCAGTAGGGACTTCCCTCCTCTCAGACCCACATTTCTGAGGGCACACTGGGCCAGTGTACCTGGAGGCTTTGCAGGCAACTCAAATTCAACATATTCTCATCTGATCTCACCCCCCTAAACTGCTTCTCCCCTTATATTTCCTTTTTCTGTCATTGGAATGTCATCCACTCACTCTCTTGTAGCAGAGTAGGTAATAAAATTGTTAAATGAATGAGTAAAATCTTAGAAACGTTTTCCATTCTCTCCTTTCTCTCAATTTCCAACATCCAATTGGTCATCAGGTCTGTCAGTTCTACCAAATATTCCATGCCCTCTCCTATCTCTATGCCTATATATGATACATGCTGCCTGCAATACCCCTTTAATGCCCACTCAAAACCCAGATCACATACTACCTTGTCTAAGAAGCCTTTTCATAATTGCCCAGGAAGAATTAGTCATTCCTTTTTCTGTGATTCTATAGCCTGCTTTTACATTTGTTATGCTGTATTGTGATTATTCATTTATATGTCTGTCTCCCTTACTAGCCTGAGAGCAAGTCAAAGGCAGGGTATATTTATTTATCTCTATATTTTTATGTCTGGCATAGTATACTGGAGACTCAGTAAATGATTAGATGGTGCAGGGAAAATAAGACAGGATTTACAGGCACCAGAAAAAGCAGAATCTTATACAGAGTATACCTATTTTCTAGGAATACCTGGGCCCAGGGGGACCGAAAATGAAGGCAGACCCCACACCTGTGTAGCTAAAGGTTCATTTCAAGCACAGACGTATCATGAAGAAGAAAAACAGGAAGAGAAGCAGGAAAAAAATTTTTTTTGCCACTTGCAAAAATATTATATAATGGAAATTAATGAGTAATGAAATAATTCCTCTATTTTTTTTTTGGAAAGCATTAACATGACACTTTTTATTTTAAAAAACATTTTGACATACAAAAAGCTATACATAATTAATGTATACAACTTGATGGGTTTGTAGATAAGTATATATCTGTGCAACCATTACTGTGACCTGTGCCATAAACTTGTCCATTACCTCCGAAAGTTTTCTCCCAACCTCATATTTATTATTATTGTTGTTGTTGTTATTGCTATTATTATGTGATAAGAACACTTCACATGAGATCTATCTTCTCAGCAAAATTTTAAGTATTCAATATAGTGCTGTTAACCACAGGCATGGTGCTGTACAGCAGATCTCTAGGACTTATTCATCTTGTATAACTAAACTTTATACCCTTTGGCTAATACCTCACTGTTTCTCTGGCAATCTTCATTCTACTCTTTATTTCCAAGAGTCTGACTATTTTATAATCATCTTGTAACTGGTATCATGACACTTAAAGCTTCACACTTATTTAAAGTCCACCCAAGGAAAAACTATCAAGGCCATGTCCAAGTAAATTCATGTCTCCCCAAACTTTTTAGTCATAGCGTACATTTGATCAAGAGTTCTTTATGTTCATTACAGGTTTTTCCCCATTGTCTTACAAATCCAGATACCAGATGTTAGGATTAAACGTCTTAAAGAATCAGAGAGAGTCGATATGGTGCCAAAGCAGTCTGGTGAAAACACTATGATAAAATGTTCTACTGACCCCAAAGACCATTAATAACATATATTACATTTTTATCAACATTAACTAAGAAGTTCAGGACAAGGTCTGTTGTAACCCAAACTTTAAACTTTACTAATAGCAGAGAGAGAGTTCTTTAAAGTTAAAAAGAGGGCTTCCCTGGTGGTGCAGTAGTTAAGAATCGCCTGCCAATGCAGGGGACATGGGTTCGAGGCCTGGTCTGGGAAGATCCCACATGCCGTGGAGCAACTAAGCCTGTGTGCCACAACAGCTGAGCTTGCACTCTAGAGCCCGTGAGCCACAACTACTGGGCCCGTGTGCCACAACTACTGAAGCCTGCATGCCTATAGCCCGTGCTCCACAAGAGAAGCCACCACAATGAGAAGCCTGCACACTGCAACGAAGAGTAGCCCCTGCTTGCCGCAACTAGAGAAAGCCCACACACGGCAACGAAGACCCAAGGATGCCAAAAATAAATAAATTTATTTTTAAAATAAATAAATAAAGTTAAAAAGAAAATCATATCCTCAACATCCCTAATCATCCGGGAAATGCAAATCAAAACCACAATGAGATATTACCTCACATCTGTCAGAATGGCTATCACCATAAAGAACACAAATAACAAATTTTGGCGAGGGTGTGGAGAAAAGGGAACCCTCTCACACTGTTGGTGGGAATGTAAATTGGTGCAGTCACTGTGGAAAGCAGTATGGAGGTTTCTCAAAAAAACAAAAATAGAACTACCATTTGACCCAGCAATTCTACCCCGGGTATATATTTGAAAAAAAACAAAAACACTAATTCAAAAAGATATTTGTACCTTAATGTTCACAGCAGCATTATTTACAATGGTCAAGATAGGAAGCAACCTTAGTGTCCATCAACTGATGAATGGCTAAAGAAGATGTGGTATATATGTATATAATGGAATACTACTTAGCCATAAAAAAGAAGGAAATTTTGCCATTTGCAGCAACATGCGTGAACTTGGAAAGTGTTATGCTAAGTGAAATAAGTCAGAGGAAGACAAATACTGTATGACATCACTTATATGTAGAATCTAAGAAATATAACAAACTAGAGAATAAAACAAAAAAGAAGCAGACTTACAGATATAGAGAACAAATTAGTAGTTACCAGTGGAGAGAGGGGAGGGGGGAAGGGCAATATAGGGTAGGGGATTAAGAAGTACAAAGTATCATGTATAAAATAAGCTACAAGAATATTTTGTACAACACAGGAAATATAGCTAATATTTTATAAATGGAGTATAACCTTTAAAAATTATGAATCACCATATGGTACACCTGTAACTTATATAATATTGTACATCAACTACATCAACTATACTTCAATTAAAAAAAAACACTCTTAGAGGAAAACATAGGCAGAACACTCTACGACATAAATCACAGCAAGATCCTTTTTGACCCATCTCCTAGAGAAATGGAAATAAAAACAAAAATAAACAAATGGGACCTAATGAAACTTAAAAGCTTTTGCACAGCAAAGGATACCATAAACAAGACCAAAAGACAACCCTCAGAATGGGAGAAAATATTTGTAAATGAAGCAACTGGCAAAGGATTAATCTCCAAAATTTATAAGCAACACATGCAGCTCAATAACAAAAAACCAAACAACCCAATCCAAAAATGGGCAGCAGAACTAAATAGACATTTCTCCAAGGAAGATATACAGATTGCCAACAAATACATGAAAGAATGCTCAACATCATTAATCATTAGAGAAATGCAAAGCAAAACTACAATGAGATATCATCTCACACCGGTCAGAATGGCCATCATCAAAAACTCTAGAAACAATAAATGCTGGAGACGGTGTGGAGAAAAGGGAACCCTCTTGCACTGCTGGTGGGAATGTAAATTGATACAGCCACTATAGAGAACAGTATGGAGGTTCCTTAAAAAACTACAAATAGAACTACCATACAACCCAGCAATCCCACTACTGGGCATATACCCTGAGAAAACCATAATTCAAAAAGAGTACCAAAATGTTCATTGCAGCTCTATTTACAATAGCCAGGACATGGAAGCAACCTAAGTGTCCATCAACAGATGAATGGATAAAGAAGATTTGGCACATATATACAATGGAATATTACTCAGCCATAAAATGAAATGAAAACTGAGTTATTTGTAATGAGGTGGATAGACCTGGAGTCTGTCATACAGAGTGAAGTAAGTCAGAAGGAGAAAAACAAATACCGTATGCTAACACATATATATGGAATCTAAGAAAAAAAAAATGTCATGAAGAGATTAGTGGTAGGACAGGAATAAAACACAGACCTACTAGAGCATGGACCTGAGGATATGGGGAGGGGGAAGGGTAAGCTGTGATGAAGTGAGAGAGTGGCATGGACATATATACACTACCAAATGTAAAATAGATAGCTAGTGGGAAGCAGTCTCATAGCACAGGGAGATCAGCTCTGTGCTTTGTGACCACCTAGAGCGGTGGGATAGGGAGGGTGGGAGGGAGGGAGACGCAAGAGGGAAGAGATATGGGAACATATGTGTATGTATAACTGATTCACTTTGTTGTAAAGCAGAAACTAACACACCATTGTAAAACAGTTATACTCCAATAAAGATGTTAAAAAAAAGAGAAAAAGATGGAGTGTTTATAATAATATCAGAAAGCAATTACCATCAGAGATAGAGTTCATAAAGTTAAAGGGGTCAATTCAGCAAGAGGACATAGGAATACTAAGTATGTATACCCAAAAACAAATATACAAAACACATGAAACAGACATAACTGAAAGCAACTAAAAAAGTCCACAATTAGTTAGATATTTCAACACTCCTTAGTAATAGATGAAACAAATAGGTAGAAAATCAGAAAGGACAAAGACATGACCAACACCATCAATCAAGCTGACCTGACATTTACAGAACACTCCATTCAATCGGACACAGCTCAAATGTCCATCAGCAGGTGAATAGGTAAACAAATTGGGTATATCCATACAACAGAATACCACTCAGCAACAAAGAAGAGAAAGAAAACTGCTGACACAACAAGAAAAAAAAAAGAAAAAAACAGAATTGGGATTTCCCTGGCAGTCCAGTCATTAAGACTTTGCCTTCCAATGCAGGGGGTGTGGGTTCGATCCCTGGTCAGGGAGCTAAGATCCCACATGCCTCAGAGCCAAAAGACCAAAACATAGAACAGGAGCAATGTTGTAACAAATTCAATAAAGACTTTAAAAATGGTCCACGTCAAAAAAACCCCAAAAACAAAAAAATAGAATCATGAAACCTTAACTAAAGTCAGTACAGGTGTGATCCTCAACTGCTTTAAAAATGCAGCAGGTTATTTTGGGTAGGTTAGTATTGATACTTTCCTTTAATCTAACAAGTGAGGCTATCTACCTCTTCTTGTGCAGAGTAGCAAGCATAATATGTTCTGAGTTGGAGGCCTGATAAAGCAGAGAACTCACTAGTTATTCCTAAATTATGTCTTTATAGCTTGCTCCCACTGTTTCAGAATATCCAGAACACATCATCTGGTGTGTCTGTTAAAAATGCCAGTACTTAAGTGCCATCCCAGACCCACTAAATTAGGATCTTTTGAGGAAGGACTGAGGACACTGCATTTTTAATAAGCCCTCCACACCATCCCAAATGATCATTAGGCACTCCAGATTTTAGGAAAACCCAATTTCCAACATAAACAGAAGAATTTTAGATTGTCAAATAAAATAACTTTTAATTTCTTTTTAACAATACTGGGAAAATGAGGAGTTCCAGCTAAGTGAGTTTCCCAGAAGAATTTAATAACAGTTTACCCCCGGAAGTCCTGGAACTTCTCAGTGTTTTAAACATTTTAATGAAAATCCTTCAAAACTGTGTTATATAATGCACCACCTTCTCAAACAGAATATATTACACACATTGGGCATCGTTATGGGTGACTCAGGGTCATTATTACAAATATCCATTATTATAAGCATAGCTTAAAGTTATGAAGTCTATAAAACTGTCTGATCCTACCCTAAATTCTACAGCCAGCTGTGTTTTTATGGTACTACAGCTGCTTTTTTGTGTTTTGTTTAGATTATTTTCCTGTTTTCTCCCTTGCTGGTAGGTAACTTTTATTAATGGTACCATTACTTTTTCTACTTTCCACGTTTCTCTTTAATAAACTCTGGGAAAGCATGAGGAATTCTAGATGAGAAAGTTCTTGTGTGGGTGTAAGGATCTGTTGGAATGCTTTCAGGTGTCATAAAAAACCCCAACTCAGACTGGCTTAAATAATAAAGGATTTCATTATCTCCCATAACAAGAATCCTTGTTTTTGCATGGTAGTTGAAATCAAATTGTATATACAAGTTTTATTCTGCTTTTTTCACTTATTATAGCAAACCATTTCCTATTTCATTAAAATCCTTAACAAATATTCTTACACGTAACACTTCATCATACTAATTAATTCAGTGGAACTGTGTTGGGTAGCTCTTAGGTGCCAAGCACAGGAAGGAGTGTGGAGATGAAGAGTAATAACAGACATGGTTCCCACTGTTCTGCACTTCCACTTTACTAGGAACGTGCCATTATTGACTTTACCATTATTTTGATTCCAAAGAATTGTTTTACAATTATAAATAACATTCTGATAAACATTTTGCTTAAATTTGAGTTTATTTCCACATGAGTAATTTCTTAAAGTGAAATCACTGGGTCATTTTAAGGCTCTTAATATATATACACACATATATATATACATATAAATGTATATATATATGTTTTAAGTTTTTTTTGTGGTAAAATACATATAAGTAAAACTTACCATTTTAACTATTTTTTTTAAAATTAATTAATTAATTCACTAATTATTTTTTGCCTGAGTTGGGTCTTCATTGCGCGGGCTTTCTCAAGTTGTGGCGAGTGGGGGCTACTCTGCTGCTGTGCGCAGGCTTCTCATTGTGGTGACTTCTCTCGTTGCAGAGCCCGGGATCTAGGCACGCAGGCTTCAGTAGTTGTGGCTCACGGGCTCAGTAGCTGTGGCTCAGAGCTGTGGCTCACGGGCTCTACAGCTCAGGCTCAGCTGCTCCGTGGCATGTGGCATCTTCCTGGACCAGGGCTCGAAACCCATGTCCCCTGAATTGGCAGGCAGATTCTTAAGCACTGTGCCAGCAGGGAAGCCCCCATTTTAACTATTTTTAAATGTGCAATTCAGTGGCATTAGATATACTCACAATGTTGTACAACCATCATCAATAACCATCTCCAGAGCTTTTCAACATCCCAAATTGAAACTCCACCCATGAAACGATAACCTCCCACTCCTCCCTCCCCAGACCCTGGTAACCTCCATTCTGCTTTCTTTCTCTATGGATCTGACTATTCTAGGTACCTCATACAAGTGGAATCACACAATATTTACCCTTTCATGTCTAGCTTACTTCACTTTGCATAATGTTTTCAAAGTTCATTCATAATGTAGCATGTATCAAATTTCATTCCTTTTTAAGGCTAAATAATATTTTATTGTGTGTATATACCATATTTTGTTTATTCCTTCATCTGTTGATGGACATTTGGATTGTTTCCACCTTTTGGCTATTGTGAATATCTCATTCTATTTTTAAATTTCTTTCTGAAATAAATTGTACCCACTTAGGTAGGTCTCCTGACAGTATATAAGTATTTTTTTTCATAATTCATTTCCCATAAAATTTTTAAACTTTGTTAATTAATTGGAAAAAAAATCTTAGCATTGTTTTAATTGATAGTTCTCCACTTGTTAGTCAAGTAGATCATTTTCAACTGTTTATATTTCCACTTTTGTGAAATGTCTGTTCATGTTTCTCATCCCTATATGTGTTAGAGTTCTAAGATTTTTCTTATTGTAAGAGTTTTTTCAATTTAAAAATATTTCCCCATTGTCAAATTTACTGCACACGTTTTCCCAGTTTATTTTAGCCTTTAGTTTTGATTAGGCTTCTTTTCAATGCAGAGAATATATTTCATTTTAATGGAATCAAATTTATCATTTGGTGCATTTGTAAATTATATAATTTATTTTAAGCTTAGAAAAGTCTTTCCCATCAAAAGCATATTTCTTCACTGATTCTTTTCACTCAACACTTTATCCATCTGGAATTGGATATATTGGTGTAAGATGATCTAAGCAATTTTTATGGACACTTTTTATTGCCAGTCTTACTTAATCTTTCTGCTACATTGGCTCCTAACCACTCTTTCTGGAAGTATGTCTACAATTTTGCTGCTCACTCTTTCCTGGTTCTTCCATATTCTTGCTATTGGTTTTCAGGCTCTTTTCTTGCACCTATTTTTCTACCTGTTCCTAAAATTGATTTCAATCATTTATTCTTCTCATGTTGTACATGCTCTCTGACTAATCAGCCCCTTGGACCCATATGTAACTGACACCCTCCCCCCTTCTTTTAATCTTTGGCAGAAAATCCTACCTGGATCTGTATGTTCAGTCATTAATTCATTTAATATTCACCAAATATTACTTGAACATTTACTCTACCAGGCTCAGGAGATAAAATGCCTACTCTCATGGAACTTACATGGGGGAGACTGACAATATTCTAAGTACATACAATATACAGTATTTAAGGGCTATAGAGAAGTAATGCAGGCAAGGAAGTTTGAAAGTATCTATGGGTGGATATGAGGGTGCAATTTTAAATTGAGTGGTCCAGGAAGGCCTGCTGAGAAGGGGACATTTATGCAAAGAGCTGAAGGAGATAGATGAGGGAACAACCATTGTGGACATCTGTTAGAAGAACATTCCAGGCAGAAGGAAAACCAAAAGCAAAAGCCTGAGGTAATGTACCTAGTTTCTTCCAGAAGGAATGAGGGAACTGAAAGGCTTATGCAGATTGAATCAGGAGGAGAGCAATAGGAAATGTGGTCAGAGATGCAACTGGGGCCAGATCAGCCATTTCTTGCTTTTACCCCAAGCAAAATGGGCTGTTCAAGAGTTTTAAGGAGGGAAATAAAATGATCTCTGGCAGATGTGCCAAGAATAGCCTTTGGGAGAGCATGGGCAAAATGGGGAAACCAGTTAAGAGGTACTTGCAATAATCCAGGCAAGAGGTGATGGTTGTTTGGACCAACGTGCTAGCTGTAGAGGCGATGAGAAATGGGTAGAGTCAACAGGATTTGCTGAGTGATTACATGTGGAAGTGTGAGGAAGGATCTCAGTCACTGACTGAGTTGGGGAGTAGAGAGAAGCAGGTTTGGGGAGAATATCAGGAATATGGGTTTTGAACATGTGAACTGGAGATGCTAATTGGATATCCAAGTGGAGATGTCAGTGTGAGTCTGGAGTTCACAAGACAGCTTTGAGCTGGAGAAATTAATTTGGGAATCATTAAACTATGATGGCATTTAAAGCTATGAGATTGGCTGAAATTATCAAAGAATGAGTATAGCTAGAGAAGAGTTCTATACACGGAGCTCTGGGCACTCTGTATATATATAAAACCACCATTTTGATAGAATAGAGGAATAAAAACTGCGAGGAAAGAGTAAGCTCTTATATAGGTTTAAGCTCTTATATGATTATTAAAATCTCAGAGCAAATTTAGACTTGAGCTTCTTGGAAGCCAAAGAATGAATATTGCTCATCAAATTCCCAGAAGCCTTATTACCATCATTACTTCTTTCTTTTACTTTGCAACGATAAGCCACTAGCTTTTCTAAAGATCTTCTCCCACCCATTTCTGCTCCAGTGGGTGTACACAACTGTGGTTTTCTTCCATCTGTCCCACCATATTGTTTATTAGGTAGAAATAAGCTTTTAGGTTTAGATCTTTCAACTCATAATGTAGTATTCTAAGGACTTCCCAAATGGTTCAATGTTGAAATGTGCATGCACACATACACACAAACACACACACACACCATCATGAATTTGAGGGCTCATGATGTCAAGATCTATTATTCAATTATCTACATGCTAATGTTGAGTGAAATATGGTTCTCCAAAGAGTGCATAGTTACTTTTCATAAGAAAGTTGGTTTTAAAAAAAAAATTTATTTATTTACTTTTGGCTGCTTTGGTTCTTTGTTGGTGTGCGTGGGCTTCCTCTAGTTGTGGCAAGAGGGGGCTACTTTTGTTGTGGTGTGCAGGCTTCTCATTGCAGTGGCTTCTCTTATTGTGGAGCATGGGCTCTAGGCACACAGGCTTCAGTAGTTGTGGCACACGTGCTCAGTAGTTGTGGCACGCGGGGTCTAGAGCACAGGCTCAGCAGTTGTGGCACACAGGCTTAGTTGCTCCGCAACACATGGGATCTTCCCGGACCAGGGCTTGAACCCGTGTCCCCTGCATTGGCAAGTGGATTCTTAACCACTGTGCCACCAGGGAAGCCCTATAAGACAGTTTTTACTTTCTTTTTTCAGCTGCTAGTACTTCCAACTAGACCATCTTCCCCTTCCTCTTTGTCTTGTTACCCTTTAACTGGTAACAGCTTCTTAACCTTCAAAGCCATCTAAATTATTGTCTTCTCTAAGACAATGGTCTCCTCTATTGTCTTCCCTAGTGCCCCAGTAGGACTGTGGTTATACAGCATTCTCTTTTTACCCTTATTACTATATTTTTACCCCATTATGACATTTTTACTGTAAATCCTTATTCATATGTCTCCATCACTAGGTAGAGTTTCTTGGGAGCAGGCAATCTGTCTTTTTAACTTCTGATGCTCAGCAAGTAGCACAGTGACTGGCATTAGTAATCAATTGATACATATATGGTGAAAAAATTAATGCCCTTTGCAAATGAAAGAGCTTTAATGAACACAGGAAATTAAGGTTCTCTTGTTGTTGGGTGGGCTTCTGATCCACATCACATTAACTTTAATTTCTAAATTATTTTCCAAGTTTTAGAATAACCTAATACACTATTATATGCAACTTTTGGTTGGCTCTGAGGGAGAGTGAAATTTTCATTATTTTTATAGCCAGCTCATGTCTGGTACCATGTTAACGGAAGGTTTTTTTTTAAGGGATTATACTTAGATCACTATTGTTTGCCAAACCGTATTTTCTGTTACCCTACAAAATCTGATTGCCTACTATATGCCAGGTGCTGTATTAGATACTGGACTTATTTAAGCTTCAGGATAGTCTTGAAATCTAGGTTTATTATTTTCATAGGCACTGCATTGGGTTGAATTGTGTCCTTTTCCTAATTCATATGTTGAAGTCCTAACCCCTAGTACCTGAGAATGTGACCTAATTTCAAGATAAAGTCTTTGCAGAAGTCATCAAGTTAAAGTGAGGTCATTAGGGTGGGCTCTAATCCAATATGATTAGTCCTCATAAAATGAGAAAATTTGGAGACAGATGTGCGTGGACAGACGGGAAAGTGAAGAGACACAGGGAGAAGATGGCCATCTACAAGCCAAGGAGAGAGGCCTAGGCAGATCTTTCTCTCACAGCCCTCAGAATGAACCAGCCCTGCTGACACCTTGGTTTTGGACTTCTAGCATCAAGAACTGTGAGAAAATACATTTCTGTTGTTTAAGCCGGTTTGTGGTACTTTGTCATGGTAGCCCAAGCAAATGAATACAGACATGTATTAATTTTCTCAATGACAAACAGAGTAGGCTGATCCCAGGGTTGATTGGTGTCAAAGACTTTTTGTTGTATTGCAAAATACACTCCTTGACATTTCAAACTTTGGGTGAGGGGTACAAGAATATAAACCTAAGATACCGAATTTTCTTTATACACTCACTTTGGATCATTTGGCCATTAATTTAACAAAGCCTTTGCAGTTATTTGAATACTTATTTTATACTACTTCTAAGGTTAGTACAGTCTATAAATGAGTTCCTTGCTGTAATAAGTACTTTTTCTTTTATTTGCACCTGTTTCGTGCACAAAGGACAAGATAGGATGGGTACATTTTGGTAAAGTGTGGATAATCTCATGGTTTTATAGTCAATCTATATGCTGATGACTTCTACATGTATACCTCCAGCTTGGGCTTTTCCTCTGAACTCTAGACCTGTATATCCAACTGCTCATTGATGTTTCCACTGAGATGGCTAAAAGCATCTCAGATTGAACCTATCCAAAACAGGCTTTTAACCTTCTCCACCACCCACCCCCACCCCTGCCCTGCTCTTCTCATAGTCCTTGCCATCTTAGTTGATGACAACTTCGCTCTTACAGTTGCTTAAGGCAAAAATGTCAGTGCTATCCTTGACTTTGTTCTCACACGTTGTTTTTAGTTGGCTCCATAAAGCCAGTTGATTCTACTTTCAAAATTTACCAAGAATTTTACTATTTTTACCATCACTTCTGCCTCTATTCTGGTCCAAACTGCCATCACCTCTTGTCTTGCTTGTTACAGGAGACTCCCAACTATTGTCTCTGCTCCTGCCCTGAAGCAACTGGAGTGATCCTATAAAAACGTACGTCAGATCTCATCGTGCTATGAAAAAACTTCCACCATTTTTTTTTTTTAAGATTTTTTTAATGTGGCCCATTTTAAAAGTCTTTATTGAATTTGTTACAACACTGATCCTGTTCTATGTTTTGGTTTTTTGGCCACGAGGCATGTGGGATCTTAGCTCCCCGACCAGGGATCGAACCTGCACATGCTGCATTGGAAGGCAAAGTCGTAACCACTGGACTTCCAGGGAAGTCCCCTTCCACTAGTTTCTGACCTTATTCAGAAGAAAAAGCTAAAGTTCTTACTGTGACCTGGGAGACCCTGCACTTTCTGGCTCCTATTTCTAGGCTCCTATTACATCTACTATTCTCTCCCTATGTCAACTCTAGCCATACTTACCCCCTTGTTATTCCTGGAACAGGCCATACATATTGTTTCCCCCAAATCTTCCTGCTTCTGGGATCCTCTCTCCCCAGATATCTGCATGATCATCTTACCTTGTTCAAGTCTTTACTTAAAAATCACCTCCCTTCACCTTGCTTTTTTTCCTCCTTTATTACTTATCAGCATCTGACACTTGACATATATTTATCTTACATATTGTCAGCTTCCCCAGCTAGAACGTAATTCCCATGAGGTGTGTTTTTCTTTTCTTTTTATATTTCCCCAAAGTCAAGGGCCCAATAAATTCTGGACAAATAGCACTAATTTGTCCTGCTTAGAGAGAGAACACTGAACTGTCATCTTCTTCCTTCTGGATTTGCAGTAATGCTACAAGAATGTACTCCTCCATAATCTGAACCTCCACGTTTCCAAGCTGTTTTCCTTCTTTTCCATGTCAGAAGGCTTGTTCCCAAACAAGCCTTTAATCATTCCACTCCTCCAATTGAAAACACATTCTGGAACACCTTTGTGTAAATATTAAAACATTCAGACAAATGCCTAATTTTCCAGTTCCTGGCAGTTACATTATGTGAAGTATGAGATCATTCATAAACTCACTTGATATTAATTTTTTGAGGGAAGAACTTGAAAAATGAACTGTTTTCTTGAAAGTTTTAACCACACCAGAGATTGTAGAACCATCATTTAATGATGACAGATATTATTAAACAAAGCACGAATAAATATCTATTTTTTTTATTGCTGTTATGTGACTGTGAGCTCCTTAAGTCCTGAACGTAAGGATTGTTATTTTCATCTTTGATCCTAGCATCTAATATATTACCTGACACTTAAATTCAATGTTTGATGCATGAATCATGAAGGGCTTCTCTTAGTTCATAATGCCTTTTATGCCTTGGTCCTCCTATGTCTCTGCCATTACTGTTATTTTGAACCCAAGTTATGTGTCTCCCTGAGTTTGCTTGGTCATAGTCTTCTGTTTGATGCTACATTTGCCATCCAGGAACATTACTACACTGCAACAGCACCCTTCTAGGTTGCAAAAAGGATGCTTCAATCTTCCTTGGAAGGAGGCTTGTTGAAATCTGTGGCTGCCTTGGTGATAGCAGCCAAGACATTGTGTTGCTCTGCTTGCTCAGGTCCCTCATGCTGCTTTGGGGCATGATTAGTAATGTTTTGCTTAATACCTTTAATCCCCAGCCTTTTTTTCCTGGAGGCTCTCTGTTGCTACAGAGGTGGTAGGCACTGCTGGAAGCTGCAGGCTGCGGGTGGACAGTTGGGGAGTGCTGTTGGCTCCCATTCACTTGCCGGCTGAGCTCATGCATGGATAATGCCACTGCTGCTGAGAGTGTGGCTTCCCTGGCAGCTGCCTGAGGAGGCAGGAGCCATGATTCAGAAGTATGGAGGGCTCACAGCTCCTGCAGGAACCTTTGCCTGAACGGAGCTCGGAGCTCCATTGTTCTACCTTCCTCTGTTCCAAAACTCTGTCTCCAGTGTCTCCCAAGTCTGCTATGGAGAAATCACACTAGACCCAGCAGCCAGTTCAGGAGTTCATCCCCTTCATTTTTTTCTACTTCCTTCCCTGCCTCATTTCCCCTTTCCCCTCACTCTTGCTTCCCTGGCATTGCACTCCCCAAGGAATTGTTGTTATATAAGCCTTTACCTCAGATTCTGTTTTCTAGAGAACTGGGATTCAAATATCATCATTGATCATAGGCCCTGATCATAGGCCCTCAGGCATAGGCCCTGTAAAGATTTTTATGTGCTTACTTTTGTGGTATGTGCTCTTATGTTTTTCTTGTGTTCTTTCTTTCCATGTTCCTCTTTTGCACAATTTAAGTGAAAACAAGCTCTTGTCCTTAACACCCTTATGAGCTTAGATACTAACAGCTATTTATGCACCAGGTACCTTTACAACCATTTTTACCTCACAACAACCCTGTCTAGGTACTATTATTATGAACTTTTTACAGAAGAAACTGAAGTTAAAATGTTTAGTGACTTGGCCAAAGTCATACAGTTAGTAAATGGCTATGTGAACTCCAGAATCCATATTCTTTTTTAAAAATTTATTTATTTATTTTTGGCTGTGTTGGGTCTTCATTGCTGTGTGCAGGCTTTCTCTAGTTGCAGTGAGCGGGGCCTACTCTTCGTTGTGGTGCGTGGGCTTCTCACTGTGGTGGCTTCTCTTGTTGTGGAGCACGGGCTCTAGACAGGTGGGTTTCAGTAGCTGTGGCAGGCAGGCTCAGTAGTTGTGGCTCGTAGGCTCTAGAGCACAGGCTCAGTAGTGTGGCGCACGTGCTTAGTTGCTCCGTGGCATGTGGGATCTCCCCAGACCAGGGCACAAACCCGTGTCCTCTGCACTGGCAGGCAGATTCTCAACCACTGCGCCACCAGGGAAGCCCCAGAATCCGTATTCTTAAAGACATCATAGCTCAAATAAGCCTGCAGCAAGGACCTGCCTTTCCTGGAACCAAGATACAGGAGCATCTCTCCTTACAAAGCGTTTAGATTCCAAATGGCTGTACTTATGGCCATGTTTTTATTCATTCAAACTTAATGAGAAGGGGTTTAAATTTGCAGCCTCCAGATGAATTTTCCACAAAAGGAAAGGGAGATGGGAAACCTTTGGAACTTTAAAACTTTAAAACCCTTTGAAACTTTGAAACGTCCTTGCTCATATATGTTGTATGGCATCTTTTCCTAAAATAGACATGTTTTGTATATAGTAAGTCCCCTTCATATGAATGAGTTCCATTCTGAGAGCGCATTCATAAGCCCAATTTGTTTGTAAGTCCAACAAAATTAGCCTAGGTACCCAATTAACATAATCAACTATACAGTACTATACTGTAATAGGTTTATAATACTTTCCACACAAATAATACATAAAAAACAAACACAAAAAATAAATAAAACATTTTAAATCCTCCAGTACCTTGAAAAGTACAGTAGTACAGTACAACCAATGGTATACAGGGCTGGCATCGAGTGAACAGGCAAGAAGAGTTACTGACTGATGGAGGGAGAGGGGGTGGGAGATGGTAGAGCTGAAGGATCGTCAGCAACAGGAGACGGAGGGCAAGCTGCAATTTCACTCACGCCTGATGTTGATGGAACGTGCGTTCGCATCATTGAAAGTTCTCAACTTGAAGGTTCGTATGTAGGGAACTTAATGTACTTTGAAATTGAGGGTAGGTAATTTCCTCCTAGATACTCTCTTCAAGTATTGAAAGGAACACTTTAGCAGCTTTGTGCCCTGTAACTCACAGGTGTTATGAACATTTGATTAGTGCTTTGAGCCCACGGAACCACACTTTGCCGGAAAACAAAAAATTTACCATCCTAAGCTTTAGTTCTAGAACAAATACTTGGTCTTAACTGACTTCAGATTAGGTTAGTAGGCATCTGACTTAGAAGCTTACCTCTTGCATCATACTCCAAGGTTTTTCCATTCCATCAATCACTTTTCCAGTCTCTTGCTGTCAAGAGCATAGGCGTATCATGTTTTACCTGTTGCATAATTTGCCTTTTTGTCTTCAGAATTGTCAGTACTATCCAAGGAAGTCATCTGTGTGCAAATGAAGCAATTCTCATTCTCTCATCATTTTCAATTATGAATATCTCTTCTTTTACCTCCATCACAATTCCACTCTTTTTTACAGGAACTGTCAACTCCTACTGCTTTTGCACTTATCAGATACTACATGATCATTATTATTCATGTAACACCTCAGATTAAGCAGTACCAGAGCCAACATCTTTAATAATAGTAATGACCCCAGAGCCTGCTGACTCCCATAGCTTTGGTGGGCAAAGCTGACTTCGCTCTGATGGGTGGCTTTTAAAAAAAGTTATGTTAATACATTAAAAATTCTTAGTTTTTTATTTCCTACTCTGGATGCACGACACCTTTTAGGAGACTTCCTTTCTCCACTCAAGCAGAAAGATGGTATGAGGTTTACCACCTTCCCTGGATTAGGTGAGTAATATTCCATGCCTATTGGCTTTAGGGGGAAGGAATCTTGCTAATGAGTTACTCCCAATGTGTCACTTTTTTTTAGTGCTTTAATTTATTCAACAATTTGAGGGCCATATTTATACGCGGAGGCTTCACTGATCAGATACTGGAACCATCATATAAGCAGTATCACTTTGGACGTGTTTCCAAAGCTCTCCGGGCCTCGATTCCCTAGCAAGCTAGTGTGGGGAGTTAGTGGGAAAACATAGAAAGGTTGGTACGCAACGGTGCTTCCACCAAAGGGAGCTCTTTGCATTTCTCCGAGGGGCTTAACCAGGATGAGCAAATGAAGCGGGCTCTCGGATGATGTTCTGTCAGCCCCCGATATTCCAGGGACACGAAGTCGAAGGTGAGAAATCCTACTTGCAACCGCCCTCCAGGTCACAGGCGGACCGGAGAAATTCCGTGGGCGGTGCGAGTCGCAAGACAAAGCCCCTCTCGGTTAACCACAGGCTGGAGCTTCCCACTTCTCCACCCACATCCCTGCTCTCGCTCCACGCCCACCCACGGCCCGCCCGCGTCACAACGTCATCGCCTGGCTGCCGGGTGCAAGGATGCGCCGCCCACGTAAGGGGAGCCGGAAACCGGGAGGGCAGCCGCGCGCGGCGTCCCGGAATCGCGGGAGCCTGAGAGCTCGCGCACCTGGGGAAAAGCGGCAGGAGACAGCGGGCATGCGCGAGGCTGCCGGGCGGCGCAGGCGCGCTGCTGGCCTCACGCGAGTGACCAAATCCGGTTCTCCGGGTTGGAGCGGGTGGGATGTCGTGGGTAGTTCTGGCTGCCGGGGAGAAGGGGGAGAAAAAGGTGATGCGGAAGGAGGCAGACTCTTCAGAAGGGCGGATTTGCTTCTGGGATGGAGAGGGCCCGGGTGGACGGATCCTAGTGTGCGTCTATGCTGGGCGCCCCACAGAGTGAGGGATTTGTCGGAAGATGAAATCAATCCACCGCGCAAAGTGCGATGCAATTTTCCTAAGCCAGGAACACGCTTAGAATACACGCCCAGAGCCTGGGGCCAGTTCTCCCCTGGGATGACTACGTGTCTGTGTGCCGGGCACCGCGCAATGGCTGACCTGTTATTTCAGTCTCCCGCTGCCACCAAAAACCCTGTGAGGCGGGTTTATTACGTGGTCCCCAGTTTCCTCTTTGGAAACCCAGGACAGATTATCTTGTCTACAGGTCGCACAGCTGAAATATCGTGGAGTTGCTCTTGCCACCAGGTTTGTCTGATTTCAAAGCTCACTGCTGCCTGTCAGACGCTTGAAGTCATGAATGGGTGAAAATTAGACAATACATTCGGTAAATAAATGGTAAATCGTGAGATTTGGACGTTAAAAAGGTATAAATTAGGCTATAGGAGTAAGTAGGTGTCAGGGAAAAGGGGTCAAAGTGGATTTTGAATAGGATTTGGCTGGAGGTAAGAAAAGGGAAAGCAAAGGCTTGGAGGTGGAACAGGAAACCTGAGAAGAAAAGGAAGCGATTGCTTCAACTGGAACCTTGTCTTTACGTTTGGCTTGCAAATTGTAGCATCTGTAATTCTAGAGATAGGCTTGTCTTCCAAAGCAATGGACTTTCTTTTTTCTGCACCTAGATTTCTGCTCGATGCACAGTGATAACTATTCCTCTGTTCAGCAAGAAGATGCATTCTGGCCACTCATTTAACAGCAGGAAACTTTGGTACCCATGACAAAGATGATAGGAGATGGAGGATGTCTTGCTGAACCCTGGCCTGCCTGAGACAGGTCTCTTTAGTGCTTGGAGGTTCTTCTACCTCTGTAACTCCTTTGTGGCTCTAGTAGTGAGAAGAATAAACAATCATAAGCCCCAATCCAGTACCATCTCAGTGCCAACATCTGTCTTTAAAAGAAAGAGAAAAAAAGCCCATATCATCTTTGTTTAAAGAAGCTTGGACCCAGTGATTTGTTAATTTGTTCGTGGTTTCATACTGCTATTGAAACAGCAGTAACAGCTTGCTCTGCCCAATTTAACTGATTAACTACTACCTTGTATTAGCCTCTAATTGTTTAATGGGTGTAAATTTTATCTGCTAAGCAAGATTGTAAGATTCCCCAGGCAGGAATGGTGTTCTCTGTTTTATATCTCTGAACTGACTTGATTTTTGCAAGTGTCTCACTTATACCTCCTTGAATCCCCACTACTAAGTACTCTGCCTGGCACATGCTAGGTACTCAGTTAATGTTGAATGAAATGTTGCATTCTGGAGAGCAGAAAACAAGCCTGCTATTTCTTTATATTTTTCTGGCCCTCTAGCACAATTATCTCCTTTTGGAGGACATTCAGCCAATATATGACTTGATTGCTGTGCCTTTCAGCAGGGGAAATATAATCTCCCTGATGCCTTATAAAGAATTGCCACCTAAACACCGTGTCCCCAAGAAGTCTGTCAAGAAATCATTGTTGATAGATTGATTAGCCTCAAAGAAATTCTTAGTTCTTTTCTGAAGTGTGCATCTGTCCTTCCACAGTCAGTGACATTCATGGTTATGTTGGTCAGACTGCCTAAGAAATTATTTGGGAGATTGCGTAATTTGAGTATTTTCTTGACTTGAGAAAACAAACCAATCAAAAACCAATCAAAACCCTAACCCAATAACAGAAACCCAATAACAAACAGGACCTTTGCGCTTAGAAACACGGTTTTTCTGTCAACCTATTCAGCTGACAGCAAAGACTCCTTGGGGTGGGGTGCGGTTAGGGAGGTGATGAGGGTGATGAGTTCAGGTAATGTTTGAACACAGGAGAGTAGAGGCTAGACCAAATCTTTTTCAATATTTACATTCAGTGGCGCTAAATCTGGCACTGTCTCCCATTTTTTAGCTGTGGAAACTGGGGGCAAATAACGTTTCTCAGCCTTAGTTTCCTCTTTTGTAAAATGAGGATGAAAACGATATTACTAACTTTTAGAGTTACAATGTGTAAATCTGTAAAGCGCTTAGGATATTACCTGGCACACTGGCACTTAGCAAGACCTTTAAGTCTTCGGTAAGTAAATAAAACGCTATTACCTCCATTTCCATACTGCTATAGCCTCTTGTAAGCCCCACCTATACCGAAATTTTGGAGACGCCGCTGTTTCCGATTACAAGGTTTTCTGACCTATGCAATTATTTTTGCTGCCATCTGCACGGTTAAAAGTCGCCCAAACGATTTTGGATGTCCGTACTTTTCTCCCCGTCCCCTTGGTTCCGGTTCCCGCTCCCCCTCCCCCGCCGCCTCAAGCTTGGTGGGGGCGTGAATGGGGGAGGGGGACGTGAATGGGGGAAGGGGGCATCTCCGCCTTCCTCCCCACTCCCTATCTTTGCTGCTCAGCGAAAGCCTTGGAAACCACCCCACCGCTCTAGTCCTAACCGAAACGCCTCCGGGGGCGGGGCTCGCGTGCCGCGCAGGCCCAATGCAGCCCCGTCGCGCCTGCGCAGTGGAGGGGCTGAAGGAGGCGGGGGATTGGTATGCGAGCGAATGTGTGAGGGGAGGAGGCGTCCGGGCCGAGCGTGGTACTACGACGGGCGCGGGCCGGAGGGGGCGGGGGATGCGCCGCGGCGGCGGCGGCGCCGGCACTGGTGTTTGGAGGCGCCAGAGCAGCGGATCCCAGTCTTGTTGCCGCAGCAGCGCGACTGTCGCGCGCGGCCTGAAGACGACGTACCTTTTTGCTCCTCACCTTTTTTTTTTTTTAAATAACCGAAACCAATGAACGCAGCCGGGGCCCGAGCTCCAGAGGCCGCCGGTGCCGACGGGACCAGGCTGGAGCCCGACAGGAGCTCGCGTCTGAGGCGGCGGGGGCGGCCCGAGGAGTCGCAGGAGGCGGCGGCGCCTCGCGAAGCGGGCGAGTGGCTGGCGGCTGGGGCGCCGCCGCGCTTTCCCCCCACTCCTCCTCCGCGTCCTCATCCCGCCACGACGCCCGGCCCGGCCTCGGGCGGGCTGCGGCGGCGGCGCTGGGCTGCACTGCTGGTCCTCGGGCTGCTGGTGGCAGGCGCGGCGGACGGATGCGAGCTGGTGCCCAGGCACCTCCGCGGACGGCGGGCGGCGGGCTCTGCCGCGGCGGCCGCCTCCTCTCCCGCCGCGGCGGGGGGCGACAGCCCGGCGCTCATGACAGGTGAGGGCCGGGAGGGCGGCGGGCGGGGCTCGGCCGGGCGCTGCGGGACCCCCATCCCCGGGAGGGGCCCGCGCCCCCTGCCCGGCGCCTGCTATTCGACGGCCCTCGTCAGTACGCGATGCCCAGCCGGGTGCCCAGACACCAGCGCCCTGGCAGCTGCTTGGGCGCTGCACTCCCGACGCCTTCCCTCTACCCCTTCATACCCCGCCCTCGTCAAAGCCTCTCGAGGGCAGTCGCTTCCCCGCCCTTAAGTCTGCTCTCCGGTGTTCCACGCTGAGCAATGCGGTGGTTTCTCTTCCGTGCTGCAGAAGAGCCAGCAGGGTCTGCAGGGTACTGGACTGATTTTTTTTTTTTTTTAAGCTGCTGGAAGAAGTCAGCAGCAATGCGGTATTGAGTCCGCCTTTGGTGCTGCTGTTGCAAAGGCAGCTGGCAGCGAGTCTCACAGGTTCAGAGACCCGCTGAGCCCAATGTCCCAGGGGAGGCTGCTGGAGAGGATTCTTTGAGAGTCATAATACTTAGTGGTATTTAGTGGTTCCTTATTAGCATGCGGAAACCTCTAAGTCTGATGTGGACTTTTTGAGGAGTGGGGAGAAGACCGTTTTAAAGAATGGATAGATAGTATTTGCTGGTGGGAGCATCACTGGGTGCAAAGGGTGCAGAAAGCTGAGCAGGTTACCAGGAATATACCGAAAATTTACCAAGTGCAGGATATTCGTTGCTCGTATTTGAGCAGCACAGTTCTGATAGACTGCAACAGCACTTTTTAAAAATATGGAACGTTCTTGAAATTATTGAAAACAGGCGAACATATGTGGTAAGGTGAGGTAGAAAATTGAATCCTTTTAAAGCTTTCCATTGTCATGTAGTGCTGATAGGTTGTGGTTTAAGTAAAAAGGTAAGGATCTTGAAATGATTTCTTTTGGAAAAGTAGTGGAGTTTAAAGTAAGCTTTTTTTTTTTGTACTTTATTTTTAAAAGTACTTTGTAGATTTTCTATATAATTGCAAGACTAAAAAGGAAAAAGTAAAGTGGAACAAGATGACCCATCAGTAATTTAACCAAAGTGATAGTCCAACAGGCGTTTGAAAGTTACTAACAGCTGCTGTGAGTGGAGCTCAGGAGCTCTGTTCTTTAGAGCAAAGCAGCTATTCTCTGGGTTCTATGACAGGATGTTTACTATTCTAGAGAGGAGGGTGTTGGTAAACTTTCCAAGCTCTTTGGAAGTTGTAGTGTATGGAACATAATGATAGGAATATTTAACTTGCTTTACCCTGAAGTATATTAAACCCTTTAAGTGGAAATTGAAACATCAGACTTATCGCTGGGTAATTTTGATAAAACAATTACAGAATGATCAGTATTAGGAGTGTAATAGAGTTTGAGTGAGAGGATAGATTGGATAGTTTTATGCTTGAATAGTCTTATAGTGATTATTGGGAAAGTAGGAAGATAAAACTAGGTTTAATGAAGGTTTAATGCCTCGTGCACGAAGGGAAGGAGCAGAATTACTTGGTTTTCTAGAAGCTATAGGAGTGTGGCTCTTGGTTTCTTGAGCAGAAAAGTTTGGTTAATAAGTAATTGGCTAGTGTTTTATCAATATGTAGTTGCTAAAAGGGCACATGATTCGGAAAATGTAGTATTAACCACTAACAGTATGTTGTGTATCATGTAGATTAGGTCAAGAAAATTACTTAAGATCGAATTTTATTTTAATAAGCTGTTTATAATCCTTCCTTTTGAAGATTTAAATTCCTTTGAGTTATTTATGTTATTGTGAAAAAGGAAAGGTGATTCTTATTGGATGAAAAGTCTGATATATCACACAAAATTAGTTGTGCTGTAGTGCTTTAAAATAAGTTTACTAAAATAATATTGACCCTGGAATTTATTTTTAATATTCTTAATATTCTTTCCCTTTGTTAGAATATTGATTTTAAAATAAATTTTTTTATTTTTATTTTTGGCTGCGTTGGGTCTTCTTTGTGCTCACGGGCTTTTCTCTAGTTGCAGTGAGTTGCGGTGCGCGGGCTTCTCATTGTGGTGGCTTCCCTTGTTGCGGAGCACAGGCTCTAGGTGCACGGTCTTCAGTAGTTGTGGCGCACGGCCTTAGTTGCTCCGCGGCATGTGGGATCTTCCCGGACCAAGGCTCGAACCCGTGTTCTTTGCATTGGCAGGCGGATTCTTAACCACTGAGCCACCAGGGAAGCCTGAATATTGATTTTTTGAATCATGTAAATCACTTGAAATTTAAGATAGTCAAATTACACAGTATACAAGTTAAATTGGGTCATTTTAATAAGTTTATGTAAATAACAGTCAACAAAGTTAGAGCACACTGAAAATTTCTTTGAATTATATGGTCAGTATAGGGCTCCTTCCTATTCTGATTGTATGAATAGTGCTTTCTTTTGTGGTTTCCATTTGTAAATGTTGTGCTAAACCCAGAACATAATTAATTATTGCTATTGTACACTTCAGGAAGTAGAACCATAGACTGAACTTAAAAAATACTGTTATAATCTAGGCAGTGTTAACGGATAGAAATGGAATAGAGAGTTTCAATAATGAAACTGAACTTCATGTAAATGTTGAAAATGGAAAATTCTTGTAAGAATTTTGAGAGAATTGTTCTCTCTGGCTCTGTATTAAAGATGTCATTTAACTGTGAATTCTTAGTAGCTCTGAAAATGACACCCAAATCACTTTCTCTTTTTTTCTCTTCAGGTTAGTATTTTAAATACTTACCTTTAGGAACTTAATAAGAGTTTGCCTCTTACTAATAAAATCTAGAAAACAGTCTTTTCCACTGAAGTTTGCCTCTCAAGAGTTTTACTTTAGAGGTTTAGTGTATTTTAAGAATAAATTGCCTTTAAATCATCTATTGCATGCTTAGTTTTGAGCAAGCAGCTGTTCTTTTAAAGAGAGAGACTGTCACATCAAAATAAACAGGCACATTGTCATAAGAATATTGGTTTATATTTTCTTTTTTTTTTGCGGTACGGGGGCCTCTGACTGCTGTGGCCCCTCGCGTTGCGGAGCGCAGGCTCAGTGGCCATGGCTCACGGGCCCAGCCGCTCCGTGTCATGTGGGGTCTTCCCAGACCGGGGCACGAACCCGTGTCTCCTGTATCGGCAGGCGGACTCTCAACCACTGCGCCACCAGGGAAGCCCCTTTTTCTTTTTTTATATTACCTTTTCAGGATTCAGTGTGTGCAAATGTTTTGATAAGGTGAAACCATTAACTATTTACAATGCTGTGTAGTAAGGGCTTAAGTTATATATATGTGTGTGTATTTATTGATATATAAAATTTTAATATAATTTAATAATAACAATACATTTATATTTAGGGTTCTTACTTTCAAAGTGATTGAAATTTAAAGCAAGTTAGGGATTGGTGATTGAGTGCTTGTTGATTATAATCTAAAGCAGTGTTTGAATAATTCAAAACATCACTTTTTTTTTCTTTTTTGCCTAACAGATTCAGAGTCTATGAATTGATCCCAGTAGGCAGTGATTGATCTCATCCAGATATGGTCCCTGACAAATAGCTTATGAAAGGGCACACATATATACAATAGACATACACATATACATACATATATCGAAGTTTATAGAACACAATTATTTATTCTAACAAAATATGTATATTTTGTTCTATATATGATATATATACATATATATGTTACTTTGAGTAATATTTTGTGAATTTGCACGTGTTAATGTTTTCATTGTGACAATAGTTAAATTCATAGTGTACTTCACATAGTGTTAGAAAATGTTTTTCCTCCTTTTGTGAAGTCACTCTTTTTGAATTTAGCTTAGGATTTCCTGAAGCTGCCCTTTTGATGGCTAGGTCTTCTGCTGTATCCTTTTTTTTCCCTTTCCCATAGTTAGTTAACATTTACCAGTCCCTTTCTTAAAAAAAAAAAAAAAAAAAAAAAATTTTTTTTTTTTTTTGATGTGGACCATTTTGAAAGTCTTTATTGAATTTGTTACAACATTGCTTCTGTTTTATGTTTTGTTTTTTTCGGCTGTGAGGCATGTGGGATTTTAGCTCCCTGACCAGGGATGGAACCTGCACCCCCTGTATTGGAAAGCAAAGTCTTGTCACTGGACCGACAGGGAAGTCCCATACCAGTCCCTTTCTTTACTAGTCTTTGATCATTGCTCTAGGTTGTTTTTTCTTTTTCCTGTTGCTGATTACTGAATTAATGCATATACTCGTATCCCTTTTGATCTAGTCTATTCTGACCATTTAAGAATTGGTAGTAATCTTATTGGTCTGGAAACATTGCATCCCTTGGTACTGTTTTTGAGAATCCTATGGCAGAATTGAGTGGTCTCTGTTGGGAATCCCCTGACACAGGAAAAACTCAGAGGGCCAGCTGGAAAAGTGGGTTCAGGATTTAGTTTAATTTTAACAATAGGATCCACACAGGAATTCTTTAATTTGCTAAAGGTTTGCCTTGTGATTGGATACATGCTAATGTTTTTAGATTAATTTAGACTTTTGAGTAACTGTATCAAGTATTTCGAATATTTCCCTACTCATTGATAGTAATGCAGTGTGGAACATTTTCGGAATGATGCATGGAGATCTATATTTGTGTATAGGGAAGCTAAAGTTTGAACTCATTAAGCTAATGTTAAAATTAACAGCTAATAATATGATTAGCAAGCCATTTTTGATATTCGCCAGAATTTGGACCTTACCTTATTAAGACCTACCTAGGAGATTACTTCTGAATTGATCAGATTTCATCAGCCAAGCAATTATTAAGTGTATGCCGAATACCATGTAGTACAAATGGGAAAAAATACAAAAGAGACTAAGACATGGGTCTGCCTATTGGGAATAATAGGTATATTTATTAAACTATTACTGGCAGTCAGTATTGTGCTAAGTGCTTTATATACATCACTGTTTTTGATTGTGAGATTAATTCTGTTAGATAGTTTATTTCTTCATGTAAGAGATGAGGAAACTGATGCAGGATGATCTTAAGTAACTTGTCCAAGGTTACATTTAGTAAGTAGCAGAGTCTGATGTTGACCTGTGTTTCTTTGATTCCAAAGCTTTGATTCTTAGCTGGTATGTTGTATGCTTCCTTATACACACAACTAGACATAATAATGAGATAGACTGTGATTAACAATAACAGACCTAAAAATGTTGGAGAAAGAAAGGCTACTAGAGACTATTACTTGGAGGAGGGTTGAGTTTGAGCTGGACCTTGATGTATAGATAGGACTTGTGGAGATGAGTGAAAAGGCTTTCAAGGAGGAAACCGTATGCAAGAATAAGGAATAAGTTAATAGTTTTCTTTAGAGTTAAGCATAGGTTGTATTTAGAGTGGCAGAAATGCAAGGAGAAAGATTTGGCCAAATTATCAAGAGCTTTAATATTCCCTAGTTTATTCCCTGTTTATCAAAATGTCAGCACATCTAAAACTGGGGTACTCAGCCATGTGCTGGGGAGTATGGAAAGCCACAGGAAAGTTATGATACATTTTCTTGGCATATTCATTTTACTAGATTATTTTGAAAGCAAACATTAGATATTTAATAGATAGTAATTTAAAACATTTAACAATACTAAACGTGCACAAGTTATGGAAAATGTAAGTTTACTTTAAATTTTAAGGTCAAATGAAAGGCTTAAAAAGGTATTTTGACCTTTCAGAATGTTTTGTTCATGAACTTAGAGTTCTAAATCTATTATCCTGTCAGGGGTTGAGAAGCCCTGTGGTTTTTAAACATGGGAGTGACATGACCTCAGTGTTTGAAAAGCTAAGTCTAGGTGGATGGAAGTGAGATAAGAGAGATAAATAAAGAGGCCAATTAGTAAGCTATATAGAGGTGGAAGTCTTGAAAGTTTAAAAGATACAGTGGCTGTGAAAATGTTTAGAGGAAATTTTATAAAATTTCCTTTATGGTTAGATTAGAAAGGAATCTATATAAAGTCTAAGAAATAAAAATTGCCTTTAAACCTTTAAACTAGAGTTTGTAAAATGACTTAAATTGGTACAAGTCCTTGAAAATAGGCAAGAAGGAACACTTTGTTGTAGAGTGTCTTTATTTCAAATGTGCCTATTTAATTAAAAAATTACCATTTTTGTATATGATTGGACTTATGTGATGATTTACAAACTGTTTATATGAAACTTTTTAGTATTCCATATTTAAAAATGCATGTTTATTCCTTAACAAAGGATAACTGTTTCCAGATTGAACTAACATTACAATGCGTCAGGGTTGAACTCCCCACCAGCCACCATTTGAATAACAGTGTCTCAGAGTACTGATGTATTATTTGTTTCAAAATTAACTTTTGAATTTCATTGTGTGAATTTCACACTTGATCTGTAGATGATTTCAAATGCCAAATCTAAATGATTTGTTCCTTTCCTTATCCTTCTAGATATTTATATTAGTAGGTATTAGATATTCAGTCCGTCTTGACACTTTCTAATCCTACCTTCAGTAACTATTCTCCTTGACTGGTTTCATTGTTGCAGATTTAAGGTTGGTTCTCCTCTAAGCCTGTGTCCTCAGTCTGTGTTCCTCTAGTCTACCTGAACATTTCCTCCTCAGAGAACTTCATTACTAGGAAAGTTCTAAATTGGGGGTGGGGAACCCCAAGCCAATGATTGATTTGACTTTTGGCTTTATTTCATTTGGCCCTTGAGGTCATACTGCACAACCATCATGGCTGCAGTCCTGAGAGTAATTTCCTTTCTGTTAGGCTTTATCAACCATCTTGTCTAAAGTGAAACAACTTTAGGATTAAGGCTAAGATTAGTTTTAGAATGTTTAATAGTGACTTTTCAGTGTTTTCTTAAGATAGTGGTAAACCCCCCACCCCAGGACCAGGGAACCAGAGTATGACTAACACAGTTTACTTGGACTAGTTCATTTCAGAACTCAAGTGCCTGTATCTGTCCCAGTGTTCTTGCAAATGAATTTATCTTTTTGTGTGCCTGGATCTTGGCCTCTGTAACTTACTCTTTTTCCTTTAGTCATTTTAGCTTTCTCTACCTCTCTCTTTGATTTTCCTAAACTTGACATTATATGGAACTGAAAATGTCAAAGAAGATTTTATTGAATTAAGTAAAAACTGGTTTTTAAGTTTTGAAAATATTTGAAGTGAGTATCTTATTTAGGTAATTAAAAAATAGTAAGAAACCTCATCACAAACCCCCAGAGTAATGAAAGTGATTTGTAATTGTTTCTTAAGTGATTCTCAATAAGTGAAAAAGGTTTAAAAATCCTTACTTGAAATTTTTTCCTGCTATTCAGCACAGTGTACGGGTCCATGTTATTGCACTTATGTTTTCTTTGCACTATTGTTTTTCTTTCCTTTCAAAAATATATGATGTTGGGCTTCCCTGGTGGTGCAGCAGTTGAGAGTCTGCCTGCCGATGCAGGGGACACGGGTTCGTGCCCTGGTCCAGGAAGATCCCACATGCCACGGAACGGCTGAAAAAAACAAACAAAACAAAACAAACAAAAAAAAAATATATGATGTTGAGTAATAGATAATCTTAACTTCCTTTTTTCTTTACTCCTAGTCTCCAGCAATAAATCTTTTAATTTTTCCATTAATGACAAGTATGTAATTTTTCCTCTTTTCCTGCTGTCATCTTCATCTGTTCTTTCTACTTTTTTTTTTTTTTGGTATGCGGGCTTCTCACTGTTTGTGGACTCTCCTGTTGCGGAGCGCAGGCTCAGCGGCCATGGCTTACGGGCCCAGCTGCTCTGCAGCATGTGGGATCTTCCTGGACCGGGGCACGAACCCGTGTCCCCTGCATCGGCAGGCGGACTCTCAACCACTGCGCCACCAGGGAAGCCCTTTTCTTTCTACTTTGTCACAAACATTCAGACTGTGTTAATCCTTGATATATCTTTCTTCTGTATTTGTGTGTACCAAATTTTAAAAAAAGCTACTCCAGATCTTTGTCCAGCTGTGGTACAGGTATCCTTTGCTGTTTCTTGAATTTGTTTTTTAAAATTTACCTTGTAGTGTGCATCCAGTATTTGGTTCTAGGTCGGTCGAAATGGATCCTAAAAAACCCAGAGGCTAAAAGTGAGAAAGTCAGACTTCAGTGAATGTGTGTGTATGCACATAGTTTTGAACATTTTTTAGTGACTGTTTTGTGTCAGAATGATGCAAAGAACTGGGAATATAAAAATTGACCATTTTTATTGTTGCAAGAACAATATAAACTTGAAAATTGCTAGAGTGGATTACATGATTTTAAAAATGTATAAATATCATTAAAAAATTGAGGTATAGATGATATACAATATTATATGTTTCAGGTGTACAACAGTGATTCACAATTTTCAAAGGTTATACTCCATTTATAGGTATTATAAAATAGTGGCTGTATTCCCTGTTTATCCTTGTAGCTTATTTTATACATAATAGTTTGTACCTCTTAATTCCCCACCCCTATCTTGCCCCTTTCCCCTTTCGTCTCCCCACTGGTAACCACTAGTGCTCTATATCTGTGAGTCTTTCTTGTTTTGTTATATTCACTAATTTTGTTTTTTAAAATTCCACATATAAGTGATATCATACAGTATTTGTCTTTCTCTGATGTATTTCACTTAGCATAATAACCTCCAAGTCCATTCATGTTGTTACAAATGGCAAAATTTCATTCTTTTTTATGTCTGAGTGGTATTCCATTGTGTGTGTGTGTGTGTGTGTGTGTGTACACACGCATACATACACACCACATCTTCTTTATCCATTCATCTGCTGATGGACACTTAGGTTGCTTCCATATCTTGGCAATTGTAAATAATGCTGTTGTGAACATTGGGGCACATGTACCTTTTCAAATTAGTGTTCTCCTTTTTTTTTTTGATATATACCCAGGAGTGGAATTTCTGGGCCACATGGTAGTTCTGTTTTTAGTTTTTTGAGAAATCTCCATACTGTTTTCCACAGTGGCTGCATCAGTTTGCATTCCTACCAACAGTGTGCGAGGGTTCCCTTTTCTCTGCGTCCTCACCAACATTTGTTATTTGTGTTGTTTTTGATGATAACCATTCTTAATAGATACCTCATTTATAATGAGGTGATATCTCATTATAGTTTTAACTTGCATTTCTCTGATGATTCATGATGTTGAGCATCTTTTCATATGCCTGTTGGCCATCTGCATGTCTTCTCTGGAAAAATGTCTGTTCAGGTCTTCTGCCCATTTTTTAATTGGGTTGTTTGCTTTTTTGATGTTGAATTGTATGAGCTGTTAATATATATTGGGTATTAACTGCTTATTGGTCATATCATTTGCAAATATTTTCTCCCATTCAGTAGGTTATCTTTTTGTTTTGTCAGTGCTTTCCTTTGCTGGGCAAAAGCTTTTAAGTTTGATTTGGTCCCATTTGATTATTTTTGGTTTTATTTCCTTTGCTTTAGGAGACAGAGCCAAAAATTATTGCTATGATTTATGTCAGAGAGTTTTCTACCTATGTTTTCTTCTAGAATTTTTGTGGTTTCTGGTCTTACACTTAGGTCTTTAATCCATTTTGAACTTATTTTTGTATATGGTGTTAGAGAATGTTCTAATTTCAGTCTTTTACATGTAGCTATCTAGTTTTCCCAGCACCACTTATTGGAGAGACTGTCTTTTCTCCATTGCATGTTCTTGCCTTCTTTGTTGTAGATTAATTGACCATAAGGGCGTGGATAAGTATGTAGGCTCTCTGTTCTGTTCCGTTTATCTGTGTGTCTGTTCTTATGCCAGTACCATACTGTTTTAATTACTGTAGCTTTGTAGTAGAGTCTGAAGTCAGGGAGCATGATTCCTCCAGCTCTGTTCTTTCTCAAGATTGTTTTGGCTCTGTGTGTTTCCATACACGTTTTAAAAATATATATATTTTAAAAATTTATTTTGCTGCATTGGGTCTTAGTTGCGGCACATGGGATCTTTCGTTGTGGCGCGTGGGCTCTTCGTTGTGGCGCACGGGCTTGTCTCTAGTTGTGCATGGGCTCTCTAGTTGTGGCGTGTAGGCTCTAGAGTGCATGGGCTCAGTAGTTGCAGTGCATGGGCTTAGTTGCCTCGCGGCATGTGGGATCATAGTTTCCTGACCAGGGATCAAACCTGTGTCTCCCGCATTGGAAGGCAGATTCCCAACTACTGGACCACCAGGGAAGTCCCTCCATACACATATTAAAATTATTTGTTCTAATTCTGTGAAAAATGACCTTGGTTTTGATAGAGATTGCAATGAATCTGTAGATTGCCTTGGGTAGTATGGTCATTTTAACAATATTAATTCTTCCAGTCGATGAACACAGTATACCTTTCCATCTATTTTTATTGTCTTCAGTTTCTTTCATCAGTGTCTTACAGTTTTTCGATTACAAGTCTTTTACCTTCTTAGGTAGATTTATTCCTAGGTATTTTATTCTTTTTGATGCAGTTGTAAATGGGAATGCTTCCTTAATTTCTCCTCCTGATAGTTTGTTGTTAGTCTATAGAAATTCAACAGATTTTTGTGTATTTGTTTTTTAAAAGGAAATGACTGTGTTAGCTTATCTAGGCGCATTCCTGCATTTACTAAAAATATCTTTTAGAATTTTTATTATAAATGCTTGTTATACATTTGCAGTATTGAAAATAAGTCTCCTTTTCCCTTTCTTTGGAAAAAGGTATAATGTAAACAAACATTCTTTTTTGTTCACCCCTTTGTATTACTTTTATTCTTCATTTACAGACAAACCAAAAACTACAAGCAAACAAACAAAAACCTTCAGTGACTTTTATATTCCAATCAGCAAATCAGATGTTTGGAATTCCAGGATTAATAAGCTATTGACTGTGCTTTGTTTTCCAGGAGGAGATATAACCACTTAAAGGGTGATGATACATTGTGATGAGGGTATATGGACATTAGGGCATGTGCTGTATTTAGTAAAATTAAATACAAAGTTGGGAGTCCCTAACTTTGATGAGAGGAGGTGGCTTATTAATGAAGATGTCCCCCCTTCCTCACAGTAGGGGTATTCACTGAGACTATATAAGAGTTTGTCAGATAGGGAAAATTATAATGGTATGAAAGAAGTAAGTTGAGTGGGGAATGACGTTGATCATACACATTGGCATTTGAGAATGCTGGTTGGTGATTGTGAATTACCAAATACCCAGGATGGCAGAGTCAGTGGTCAGCCTGCTTGTAGTGTACGAACATTTGTGTGTGGGATTCAAATTTATACCTGGCATTTTTATGTTTTATCTCATTTAATCCTTATAGAAGCCTTGTGAAATTGTCATCTCCATAATAAAATTATTCCGTATAATGGAGATTTAGGATTGCTTTCAAATAGTTTATGCCTTAAAAATCCTCCAGTGCCAAGGAGTGTTACGACAAAGTCCAGGGTGTGATTAGAAGTGAATTAGGAAATGAGGCTAGAGAAATAGCAGAATTAAACTTTTTTTGTGTGTGGTACGCGGGCCTCTCATTGTCGTGGCCTCTCCCGTTGTGGAGCACAGGCTCCGGACACACAGGCTCAGTGGCCATGGCTCATGGGCCCAGCCGCTCCGCAGCATGTGGGATCTTCCCAGACCGGGGCACGAACCTGTGTCCCCTGCATCAGCAGGTGGATTCTCAACCACTGCGCCACCAGGGAAGCCCTAAACTTTTTGATTAATGTTAAATTCTAGATCTTTATTGTCCAAGGAACTTTATGAGTTCTTTCTTCATTTATCTTTGGTAAATAACCAGTTTTTCATTTTTTAAAATTTTGCTGTTAAATATTCTGAACTCTTAAAAAATACACATTTAAAATGTATGATTTCTGGGGCTTAAGACAAAGGACTTTTTAAAAAAAATTGGTATTCTCAATAAGTGGGTAATTCCTATTTGTACTTTGTTTTCATGAATATTCCTTAAGGATGGAATGTAATTTTTTAAGAAACATAGCATTTTATATCTTGAATTTTTATTTGCGCCATAAGTCTGTTTTAACTAGTGTGGTTAAGAGCATAGCCTCTCGACTAGAGCACGATTTCCTGGGCTTGAGGCCCAGTCGGACAGTGGTTTTGTAATTTAGGGTAGGTAACTTAACCTATTAGTACCGAAATTTCCTTATCTCTAAAATGGGTTTAAAGTAAAAATGAGTTAATCTATGTAAAGTGCTTAGAGTGTGGCAAGTATAAGTGTTCAGTTACTGTTGATTTTTAAAAAAATCTATAGGTATAGATTTAGGAAAGTTGTAGAAATGTGCTGTGATATATTGAGTATTATTAAAATGTTTTATATGCATTTAGAAAAGTAAGTAGGCATAGTTTGAGTCACTTCTGTGATCTAAACAACGATTAATGGTCTGATATTTAAACTTTGTAGAAATAGAAAACTTAAGTATAGGCAGAGATTGAGGAGTACTGTTGTGTTTTTAAAAAGTTGGTTGTATCATTATCTTGTTTTGTACCTTTATTTTATATAATTAAAAGATCTGAAGCATTTAGAAGTTAAAATATCAGTCTTAAAAAGTATAAAGATTTATTATAGGAAAGTTAGAGCATATCAAAAAGTATAAAGTCAACATGTCTACCTCAATAACTAGAAATAATAGTTGTCACATCAGTTAGTCTTTTAAAGATCTGTATGTATATTTATATATGTTTAATAACAGGCTTATAGAATGATTTTTTCTTAATGTGAAGTTATTCAATAAATATTTGAATGTTAAGTATATAGCAGGCATATGATAAGTATTCAGGACATAATGATGAATAGGATTGATGAGGTCCTTGTCCCTGTGGAGCTTGCATTTTGTTTGGGAAGATAGGGGAAAAAAATAATATTTTAATTTGTGAGAAATGCTACCAAGGAACAGAAGAGACATAAGATAGAAAAGAATATGGATGGTCTGGGGACACCTATTAGTTTAGGTAGCCTGGTTAGGGAAGGCTTCTGAGAAAGTCACATTTAAGGTGACATCTGAAGGATAATAAAGAGCTAAGTCTGTGAAGAATTAGGGATGAGCATTCCACACAGGGGTGATAGAAAGGACAAAGACCTTGAGGCAAGAAAGAATTTGAATTGTTTGAGGAAGTGAGAGAGTATCATTTTGACTGAGCATCTTGAAGGAGGAAAGTAGCATGTGATCTGGCTGTACAGGCAGGAAGGACCAGATGGTACAGAGCCTCATGGACCTTGTTTGGAGTTTATCAGTGGGTGATAGGAAGCAGCTGAAGCATTTTAAGGAGGGGAGTGAAGTGATATGATTTACTTTTTTTTTTCCCTTTGGCCTACTGTGTGTGTATGTATGTTATGAAAAAAACATAACATAAAATTTACCATCTTAACCATTTTTAAGTGTACAGTTCAGTAGTGTTAAGTATATTCACTACTGTCTGCTTTGTTTCTATGAATTTGACTGTTTTAGATACCTCATATAAGTGGAATTATTCAGTATTTGTCTTACTGTGACTAGCTTATGTCACTTAGCATAAGGTCCTCAAAGTTCATCCTTGTTGTATATGACAGGATTTCCTTCTGTCTTTTTTTTTTTTTTTTACTGAAGGTATAGGATTTTCTTTTTTAAAACATCTTTATTGGAGTATAACTGTTTTACAATAGTGTGTTAGTTTTTCCTTTACAACAAAGTGAATCAGTTATACATATACATATGTTCCCATATCTCTTCCCTCTTGCATCACCCTCTCTCCCACCCTCCCTATCCCACCCCTCTAGGTGGTCACAAAGCACAGAGGTGATCTCCCTGTGCTATGCGGCAGCTTCCCACTAGCTATCTAATTTACATTTGATAGTGTATATATGTCCCTGCCACTCTCTCACTTCGTCACAGCTTACCCTTCCCCCTCCCCATATCCTCAAGTCCATGCTCTAGTAAGTCTGTGTTTTATTCCCGTCCTATCACTAATCTCTTCATGACATTTTTTTTTTTTTCCTTAGAGTCCATATATATGTGTTAGCATACGGTATTTGTTTTTCTCCTTCTGACTTACTTTGTATGACAGACTCCAGCTCCATCCACCTCATTATAAATAACTCAGTTTCACTTCATTTTATGGCTGAGTAATATTCCATTGTATATATGTGCCACATCTTCTTTATCCATTCCTCTGTTGATGGTCACTTAGGTTGCTTCCATGTCCTGGCTATCGTAAATAGAGCTGCAATGAACATTTTGGTACATGACTCTTTTTGAATTATGGTTTTCTCAGGGTATATGCCCAGTAGTGGGATTGCTGGGTCGTATGGTAGTTCTATTTTTAGTTTTTTAAGGAACCTCCATACTGTTCTCCATAGTGGCTGTATCAATTTACATTCCCACCAGCAGTGCAAGAGGGTTCCCTTTTCTCCACACCGTCTCCAGCATTTATTGTTTCTAGAGTTTTTGATGATGGCCAATCTGACTGGTGTGAGATGATATCTCATTGTAGTTTTGATTTGCATTTCTCTAATGATTAATGATGTTGAGCATTCTTTCATGTTTGTTAGCAATCTGTATATCTTCTTTGGAGAAATGTCTATTTAGTTCTGCTGCCCATTTTTGGATTGGGTTGTTTGTTTTTTGGTTATTGAGCTGCATGAGTTGCTTATAAATTTTGGAGATTAATCCTTTGTCAGTTGCTTCATTTGCAAATATTTTCTCCCATTCTGAGGGTTGTCTTTTGGTCTTGTTTATGGTATCCTTTGCTGTGCAAAAGCTTCTAAGTTTCATTAGGTCCCATTTGTTTATTTTTGTTTTTATTTCCATTTCTCTAGGAGATGGGTCAAAAAGGATCTTGCTGTGATTTATGTCATAGAGTGTTCTGCCTATGTTTTCCTCTAAGAGTTTGATAGTGTCTGGCCTTACATTTAGGTCTTTAACCCATTTTGTGTTTATGTTTGTGTGTGGTGTTAGGGAGTGTTCTAATTTCATACTTTTACATGTAGCTGTCCAGTTTTCCCAGCACCACTTATTGAAGAGGCTGTCTTTTCTCCACTGTAAATCCTTCCCTCCTTTATCAAAGATAAGGTGACCATATGTGTGTGGGTTTATCTCTGGGCTTTCTATCCTGTTCCATTGATCTATATTTCTGTTTTTGTGCCAGTACCATACTGTCTTGATTACTGTGGCCTTGTAGTATAGTCTGAAGTCAGGGAGCCTGATTCCTCCAGCTCCATTTTTCGTTCTCAAGATTGCTTTGGCTATTCGGGGTCTTTTGTGTTTCCATACAAATTGTGAAATTTTTTGTTCTAGTTCTGTAAAAAATGCCGGTGGTAATTTGATAGGGATAGCATTGAATCTGTAGATTGCTTTGGGTAGTAGAGTCATTTTCACAATGTTGATTCTTCCAATCCAAGAACAAGGTATATTTCTCCACCTATTTGTATCATCTTTAATTTCTTTCATCAGTGTCTTATAGTTTTCTGCATACAAGTCTTTTGTCTCCTTAGGTAGGTTTATTCCTAGATATTTTATTCTTTTTGTTGCAGTGCTAAATGGGAGTGTTTTCTTAATTTCACCCTCAGATTTTTCATCATTAGTGTATAAGAATGCCAGAGATTTCTGTGCATTAATTTTGTATCCTGCAACTTTACCAAATTCATTGATTAGTTTTCTGGTAGCATCCTTAGGATTCTCTATGTATAGTATCATGTCATCTGCAAACAGTGACAGCTTTACTTCTTCTTTTCCTATTTGGATTCCTTTTATTTCTTTTTCTTCTCTGATTGCTGTGGCTAGAACTTCCAAAACTATGTTGAATAAGAGTGGTGAGAGTGGGCAAGCTTGTCTTGTTCCTGATTTTAGTGGAAATGGTTTCAGTTTTTCACCATTGAGAACGATGCTAGCTGTGGGTTTGTCATATATGACCTTTATTACGTTGAGGAAAGTTCCCTCTATGCCTACTTTCTGCAGGGTTTTTATCATAAATGGGTGTTGAATTTTGTCAAAAGCTTTCTCTGCATCTATTGAGATGATCATACGGTTTTTCTCCTTCAGTTTGTTGATATGGTGTATCACGTTGATTGATTTGCGTATATTGAAGAATCCTTGCATTCCTGGAATAAAACACCACTTGATCATGGTGTATGATCCTTTTAATGTGCTGTTGGATTCTGTTTGCTAATATTTTGTTGAGGATTTTTGCATCTATGCTCATCAGTGATATTGGCCTGTAGTTTTCTTTCTTTGTGACGTCTTTGTCTGGTTTTGGTATCAGGGTGATGGTGGCCTCATAGAATGAGTTTGGGAGTGTTCCTCCCTCTGCTATCTTTTGGAAGAGTTTGAGAAGGATAGGTGTTAGCTCTTCTCTAAATGTTTTATAGAATTCACCATCTGGTGAAGCCATCTGGTCCTGGGCTTTTGTTTGTTGGAAGATTTTTAATCACAGTTTCAATTTCAGTGCTTGTGATTGGTCTGTTCATATTTTCTATTTCTTCCTGGTTCAGTCTCGGCAGCTTGTGCATTTCTAAGAATTTGTCCATTTCTTCCAGGTTGTCCATTTTATTGGCATACAGTTGCTTGTAGTAATCTCTAATAACCTTTTGTATTTCTGTAGTGTCCGTTGTTACATCTCCTTTTTCATTTCTAATTCTATTGATTTGAGTCTTCTCCCTTTTATTCTCGATGAGTCTGGCTAATGGTTTATCAATTTTATTTATCTTCTCAAAGAACCAGCTTTTAGTTTTATTGATCTTTGCTATTGTTTCCTTCATTTCATTTTCATTTATTTCTGATTTGATCTTTATGATTTCTTTCCTTCTGCTAAATTTGGGGTTTTTTTGTTCTTCTTTCTCTAATTGCTTTCAGTGCAAAGTTAGGTTGTTTATTCGAGATGTTTCCTGTTTCTTAAGGTATGATTGTATTGCTATAAACTTGCCTCTTAGAACTGCTTTTGCTGTATCCCATAGGTTTTGGGTCGTCGTGTCTCCATTGTCATTTGTTTCTAAGTATTTTTTGATTTCCTCTTTGATTTCTTGAGTGATCACTTCGTTATTAAGTAGTGTATTGTTTAGCCTCCATGTGTTTGTATTTTTTACAGATCTTTTCCTGTAATTGATATCTAGTCTCATAGCGTTGTGGTCGGAAAAGATACTTGATATGATTTCAATTTTCTTAAATTTGCCAAGGCTAGATTTGTGACCCAAGATATGATTGATCCTGGAGAATGTTCCATGAGCACTTGAGAAAAATGTGTATTCTGTTGTTTTTGGATGGAATGTCCTATAAATATCAATTAAGTCCATCTTGAGTAATGTATCATTTAAAGCTTGTGTTGGCTTATTTATTTTCATTTTGGATGATCTGTCCATTGGTGAAAGTGGGGTGTTAAAGTCCCCTACTATAATTGTGTTACTGTCGATTTCCCCTGTTAAGGCTGTTAGTATTTGCCTTATGTATTGAGGTGCTCCTATGTTGGGTGTATAAACATTTACAATTGTTGTATCTTCTTCATGGATCAATCACTTGATCATTATGTAGTGTCCTTCTTTGTCTCTTGTAATAGTTTTTATTTTAAAGTCTATTTTGTCTGATACGAGAATTGCTACTCCAGCTTTCTTCTGATTTCCATTTGCATGGAATATCTTTTTCCATCCCCTTACTTTCAGTCTGTATGTGTCCCTAGGTCTGAAGTGGGTCTCTTGTAGACAGCATATATATGGGTCTTGTTTTTGTATCCATTCAGCCAGTCTGTGTCTTTTGGTGGGAGCATTTAATCCATTTACATTTAAGGTAATTATCGATATGTATGTTCCTATTACCATTTACTTAATTGTTTCGGGTTGTTCTTGTAGGTCTTTTCCTTCTCTTGTGTTTCTTGCCTAGAGAAGTTCCTTTAGCATTTGTTGTAGAGCTGGTTTGGTGGTGCTGAATTCTCTCAGCTTTTGCTTGTCTGTAAAGGTTTTAATTTCTCCATCAAATCTGAATGAGATCCTTGCTGGGTAGAGTAATCTTGGTTGTAGGTTTTTTTTCCTTCATCACTTTAAATATGTCCTGCCACTCCCTTCTGGCTTGTAGAGTTTCTGCTGAAAGATCAGATGTTAACCTTATGGGGATTCCCTTGTGTGTTATTTGTTGTTTTTCCCTTGCTGCTTTTAATATGTTTTCTTTGTGTTTAATTTTTGACAGTTTGATTATTATGTGTCTTGGCGTGTTTATCCTTGGGTTTATCCTGTATGGGACTCTCTGTGCTTTCTGGACTTGATTGACTATTTCCTTTCCTATATTAGGGAAGTTTTCAACTATAATCTCTTCAAATATTTTCTCAGTCCCTTTCTTTTTCTCTTCTTCTTCTGGGACCCCTATAATTCGAATGTTGGTGCGTTTAATGTTGTCCCAGAGGTCTCTGAGACTGTCCTCAGTTCTTTTCATTCTTTTTTCTTTCTTCTGCTCTGCAGTAGTTATTTCCACTGTTTTATCTTCCAGGTCACTTATCCGTCCTTCTGCCTCAGTTATTCTGCTATTGATCCCATCTAGAGTATTTTTCATTTCATTTATTGTGTTGCTCATCGTTGCTTGCTTCCTCTTTATTTCTTCTAGATCCTTGTTAACTGTTTCTTGCAATTTGTCTATTCTATTTCCAAGATTTTGAATCATCTTTACTATCATTATTCTGAATTCTTTTTCAGGTAGACTGCCTATTTCCTCTTCATTTGTTAGGTCTGGTGTGTTTTTATCTTGCTCCATCTGCTGTGTGTTTTTCTGTTTTCTCATTTCGCTTATCTTACTGTGTTTGGGGTCTCCTTTTTGCAGGCTGCAGGTTCGTAGTTCCCACTGTTTTTGGTGGCTGTCCCCAGTGGCTAAGGTTGGTTCAGTGGGTTAAGTAGGTTCCCTGGTTGGGGGGGACTAGTGCCTCTGTTCTGGTGGATGAGGCTGGATCTTGTCTTTCTGGTGGGCAGGTCCACGTCTGGTGGTGTGTTTGGGGATGTTGGTAGCCTTATTATGATTTTAGGCAGCCTCTCTGTTAATGGATGGGGCTGTAGACCTGTCTTGCTCTTTGTTGGGGATAGGGTGTCCAGCACTGTTCGTTGCTAGTCCTTGAGTGAAGCTGGGTCTTGGTGTTGAGATGGAGATCTCTGGGAGATTTTGGCCGTTTGATATTGCGTGGAGCTGGGAGGTCTCTTGTGGACTAGTGTCTTGAGGTTGGTTCTCCCACCTCAGAGACACAGCCCTGGTGCCTGGCTGGGGCGCCAAGAGCCTTTAATCCACACGGCTCAAAATAAAAGGGAGAAAAAATAGAAAGGAAAGAAAAGGAAGGAAGGAAAGAAGGAAGGAGGGAGGGAGGGAAGGAAGGAAGAAAGGAAGGAAGAAATGAAGGAAGGAAGAAAGCAAGAAAGGAAGGAAGGAAGGTGGAGAGGAAGAAAGGGAGGAAGGAAGAGAGGAAGGGAGGAAGGAATGGAGTAAAGAAGGGAGGAAGGAAGGAAGGAGGGAAGAAAGGAAGGAAGAAAGGAAGAAAGAAAGGGAGAAGACAAAGTAGGATAAAGTATAGTTATTAAAATAAAAAATAATTATTAAGAAGAAAAATTTCTATTAAAAAAAAACAGAAAAACGGGTCAGTCTAACCCTAGGACAAATGGTGAAAGCAAAGCTATACAGACAAAATCTCACACAGCAGCACACACATACACACTCACAAAAAGAAAAAAAGGGGAAAATAATAGTATATCTTGCTCCCAAAGTCCACCTCCTGAACTTGGGATGATTCGTTGTCTATTCAGGTTTTCCACAGATGCAGGGCACTTCAAGTTGATTTTGGAGCTTTAATCCGCCACTTCTGAGGCTGCTGGGAGAGACCTCTCCCTCTCCTCTTTGTTCGCACAGCTCCTGGGGTTCAGCTTTGGACTTGGCCCCGCCTCTGCGTGTAGGTTGTCCGAGGGCATCTGCCCTTCGCTCAGACAGGACGAGGTTAAAGGAGCAGTTGATTCGGGGGCTCTGGCTCACTCGGGCTGGGGGGAGGGAGTGGCACGGGTGCGGGGCAAGTCCGCGGCGGCAGAGGCTGACGTGACTCTGCACCGGCCCAAGGTGCGCCACACGTTCTCCCGGGGAAGCTGTCCCTGAATCCCGGGACCCCGGCAGTGTTGGGCTGCACAGGCTCCCGGTAGGGCCGGTGTGGAGAGTGACCTGTGCTCACACACAGGCCTCTTGGTTGCAGCAGCAGCAACCTTAGCGTCCCACACCTGTCTCTACTGTCCGTGCCGACAGCCGTGGCTCACGCCCGTTTCTGGAGTTCCTTTTCGCAGCACTCTTAATCCCCTCTCCTCGCGCCCGAGGAAGCAAAGAGGCAAGAAAAGGTCTCTTGTCTCTTCGGCAGCTCCGCGCCCGTTTCTGGGGCTCCTTTAAGCGGCGCGCTTAATCCCCTCTCCTCGCGCCCAGGAAGCAAAGAGGGAAGAAAAGGTCTCTTGCCTCTTTGGCAGCTCCAGACTTCAACTGGACTCCCTCCCGGCCAGCCGTGGGGCACTACACCTTCAGGCTGTTTTCACTCTACTAACTCCAGACCTTTCCCTGGGCTCCGACTAAAGCTCGAGTCTCAGCTCCCCGGCCCCCGCCCGCTCCGGGGGAGCAGACAAGCCTCTCGGGCTGGTGAGTGCCGGTCGGCACCGATCCTCTGCGGGAGTCTCTCCGCTTTGCCCTCTGCACCCTGTGGCTGCACTGTCCTCCGCAGCTCCGGAGCTTCCCCCTCCGCCACCCACAGTCTCCGCCCGCGAAGGGGCCTCCTAGTGTGTGGGAATCTTTCCTCCTTCACGGCTCCCTCCCACTGGTGTAGGTCCCGTCCCTATTCTTTGTCTCTGTTTATTCTTTTTTTTTTTTTTTTTTTTTTTTTTTTTTTTTGCGATACGCGGGCCTCTCACTGTTGTGGCCTCTCCCGTTGCGGAGCAGAGGCTCTGGACGCACAGGCTCAGCGGCCATGGCTCACGGGCCCAGCCGCTCTGCGGCATGTGGGATCTTCCCGGACCGGGGCACGAACCCGTGTCCCCTGCATCGGCAGGCGGATTCTCAACCACTGCGCCACCAGGGAAGCCCTCTGTTTATTCTTTTTTCTTTTGCCCTACCCAGGTATGTGGGGAGTTTCTTGCCTTTTGGGAGATCTGAGGTCTTCTGCCAGCGTTCGGTGGGTGTTCTATAGGAGAAGTTCCACGTGTAGATGTATTTCTGATGTCTCTGTGAGGAGGAAGGAGATCTCCGCGTCTTACTCTTCCGCCATCTTTTTTCGGAAGTCTCGAGATTCAGATGTCCCTCTCGTCAGGTCACTGTTCAGGCGCCACTTACCGCCAGCCGCGGCGGGTCCTCTCCTTCTGTCTTAAGGCTGAATAATACTCCATTGTATGTTTATACTGCATTTTTTAATATCCATTCATCTGTCGAAAGACACTTGCGTTGCTTTTATCTCTTGGCTATAGTGAATAGTGCTGCTATGAACGTGGGTGTGCACATATCTCTTTGAGACTCTGCTTTCAGTTTTTTGGTGTATATGTACTCAGTGGTGGGGTTGCTGGAGCATATGGTAGCTTTTTTTAAAAAAAATTTTTTTAAGAAACCTCTGTACTGTTTTCCATGGTGGTCGTACCATTTTACAGTCCCACCAACAGAACACAAGGTTCTAGTTGCTCCATGATTTACATTTTAAAGATTTCTTTGGCTGCTGTTTGGGGAATGAATTGTCGAGAGCAAGAGTGACCACAGGGAGATTGCCTAGGAGAGTAATTGTTAAGAGTCCAGTTGAGAGTTAATAATGGCTTGGATTAGGATGATAGGAGAAAAGGAAGGGTTAACAAGATGTTTTGGAATTATTGAATAGAATCAATTTGACTTGCTGATGGATTGGGAAACAAGAGTGAAGGAAAGGGAGGAATCAAGGGTAATACTTAGATTGGTGGTTTCAAGGTTCCTAATGACATCCATGATGCTAATGCAGGTAAGAAAGTTTCCCGGAGCCCTCAACATATTTCTTCTCATGTCTCATAGGTCAGGCCTGGGTTATTGGATAATGGAAATAGGATTTCCCTTGTTTAGAACAATCAAGTTTTATTGTCCCAGGCCTAGGAGAGTGGCCCACCTTCCTGAGCACATTGCTGGCCCATATTTGAACAAAATGGAGGTTCCTTTAGGAAGGAAGAATAGAGGGAGTGACACACAACTAATTAACTTTGTGAGCTTTGGGGAAGCATCTTGACTTCTTTGCTTCATTTGTAAAATGGGAGTATAACTACCTCACAGAGTTGTTGTGAAGTCTAAATAAAATAGTGTATTTGAAATGCTTATCAAAGAATAAACACTCAACAAATGTCATTTTCTTTACGTCATTCTCCCTCCACCCCATCTTTTTTTTGACTTTATATTTCTTTTAATTATGCCACTGTTTTCTGATCAGCCAAACTCACAGTCTTGGAATTATATTTGACCTTTTCCCCATTCTTTTCATTCTTATTGCTACCATATTTGTTCTGAACCAAATCATTTGTGTTAGAGGAGGCAATAATCTTATAACTCATCTTGCATTCTCTTATATTCTAGTTTCATTAATAAAGCTTTTATTATTTTCCACTTATACCAAATTAAATTTAAACATGTTATGAAGTTCATAGTGGACACAAACTCCTGCTGATCTTCTGCATGTTATAAATATACTCCAGCAAAATTAGGCTACTCATTGTTCTTTGAACACACCTTATTTCCTCCTTTATTCTTTTCCTTACCTGTTTCCCTCATGCTAGAGCATCCTCTCAATCTCTCAAGGTCCATTCTAAATGTTTGTTTTTTCAGTCAGTAAATATTGATAATATTCTGTGTTCAGCGCACTGTTGTAAGAGTTGGAGATGTCATAGTTGGTAAAAATTGAGATGGCTCCTGCTCTTCCGTGTTTCTGTTGTCATAAAGTCTTTCCAGAGTCATCTTTAATTTGAGGGCATGACTTCTTCCACCTTGGAACTTTCTTATCGGATTCTTTATACGCCTCTTACTGCAATTCTGACAGGCAATATCTGTCTACTTAACGTTGTATTATAGTGGTTCTTCTTTCTTTTTTACTCAATTGAGGTATCTTTCTCTTAAAAGTTGTACCATAGTCTTGTAGATACTTTTTGACTTGAAGCTTTGTCTTTGATTGTAATCTGTTATAGTTAATGATACCTTATATTTATATAGTGATTAATCATTTACAAATATCACTTTGATACAGTGTGTCCAGCACTTTAAAATAAGTTAGTCTGGAATATTGCACGATTTAATCATTGACATCTGTTCTGCTAATATGTCTTTGTTGGTATTGAAAAATTTTTTGTGTTAGGTATTTTTGGGAAGAACTGTAGCACATCTTCATCTGACTGCTAACTTCTAATGGAAAAATGTTACAGCATTAACTTTGTTTTTCACTTTTATAGACTGAGCAGTTATAATTAATATATTACTCAGTTGGCTTAAGTCATGAACTTTTCTTTAATTGATAATTTCACATCTTTTTGAAAGAGTTTAGGGAAATTTAAAAGGATGTAATTATTAAAAAGGATGGAATTTTATTCAACCTGTAATCTTACAGACTTTAAAAACATTTAAAAAGTGCTGATTAATGTGAAATTAAGAGTAGTAGAATCAGTAAGTATTAGGCAGGGACTGTGAGATTACAGTGTGTTATTTAGTTGGGGAGTGTATTCAACAGATGTTTGAATGCGTACTTCAAACTACTAGACACTTTTTAGGTGCCGGAGAAATATAGAAAACTAAACAAATGAAGTCTGCTCTCCTTTCACTTTTAATGCTCTGGTTACTTGTCATGCAGTTGTAGTTTTGCTATATACAGTATCTGATCTTGAACAAATTGACAACTTCCTCAATTTATGGTTGCCACTGATCCCAGTGTTCACTAGTTCCCAGACTCCTTTGTAGTTGAAGCTAAGTGGCACGTTGATTTTATTTATCATTCTTTTTACTCATTTATAATATTAGTTATACAAGTCACGATAAATCTCTTTTGAGTTTTAGACAAAGCATATACAAATACATGTTTTCTAAAATCAACTTTAGTACAATATGGTAGACCTAGAACTAGAATCCAGAATCTATTAACTCCTGGTCCTGTGTTGTTTTTGCTGTATGCTATATAATATTTCTTTATGGGACCTATTTTTTTCTCACTGTCCCTCTCCCCATCCCTCCATCCCTTCCCTGCCCCCCACTGCTTCCTCCTCCCACAGTCCACCCATAGCTTGATGCAGCTGCCTCTGCCTGACATGCCCCCATCTGCTCTCCTCCTAGTGTGTGCTTCTGCCCTCAGCTCATGCTTCTGCCTTGTTAAAGGTGTGTGGTTAGCTTCATGTTTGATGTCTCCTTGGAAGCCTCTTTCTGGGTAGTGCGGCTGTGTGCAAGCATTAGGGCATCCATTTTTCTGAACCTGTATCTTTGTCAGTTTTTATACTTTTATTTGTAGCTCTTGGAGTTTACTTATGTATCTTCTTTTTTTTAGCTTTTATTAAAATTTTTTTTCTATAGTCATATGTTTGTTACCATTTGTAAAATCTTAAAAAGAAACGAAAGTTCATATTTTGTGTCTTAACGTGTATTTTAAAAATTTTTACTGTTTTTACTTTTTGACTTTTTGGGGGTGTATTTTAAAATGTCATAGAAACTTGAAGATATGTTGGCCCTCTGAATTTAGTCAAAACACATGAAAATCTCTGATAAATTGTTTAAACTTGTTTATAAAATTATCAACTAGTTGTTATGGTGTACTGAAAATTTAGGCTTACATTTTGAAGTCTTTAAAAATTTGTTTTCAGGTACATGGCTGATAGTCATGACATATTCATTATAAGCCTTGAATACTGAACTGTTTATAATTAGGACTGTTTTTTTAAAATATTCTAGGTCAGTAAAGGAGTAAAAAATTGTTATGATATTGTAGGACCTCTAATTTATAATGAAACAATGTGGGAATAGACTCTGCTTAGGAAATGAAAGTTAATAAGATAAGTCAGTTTTTTGTATTCAGTCATTTTTTCCAGATTTCTAGATAAACAGCAGCTGTACTTGTTAAATACAAATTCCAAAGCAAGACATGGTATGTTTATAGATAACTCCTTTCTAATCATGCTGAAGATGTTCCTGAAAAATCTTAACCCTACCACAATTTGAAATTGAAGAACTAAGATCCTATGGGAAAAATGGGCTTTGAAGTGAGGATCAACAGACACATGAAAGTCTATTTTTTAAAAATAAATTAATGAATTTATTTATGGCTGCGTTGGGTCTTTGTGGCTGCGTGTGGGCTTTCTCTACTTGCAGAGAGCGGGGGCTACTCTTTGTTGCGGTGTGCAGGCTTCTCATTGCGGTGGCTTCTCTTGTTGCGGAGCACTGTCTTTAGGCACACGGGCTTCAGTAGTTGTGGCACGTGGGCCCAGTAGTTGTGGCTTGCAGGCTGTAGAGAGCAGGCTCAGTAGTTGTGGTGCATGGGCTTAGTTGCTCCGCAGCATGTGGGATCTTCCCTGTCCAGGGCTTGAACCTGGGTCCCCTGCATTGGCAGGAGGATTCTTAACCACTGTGCCACGAGGGAAGTCCTCTAGTTCATTTTTATGTGGAGATAGTAAATAATATGTTGTATTTTTATGGGTAATAGAAAATATTTTTACAATATCTGCTAAATACATACTCCTCAGTAGCTAATTATTTCAAGCTATATCTTTATTGAAACCTTTTATTTTAAACTTGCTTGATATAAAATAATGATAACTTCACAATTTTAAGAGTTTTCTGACCTCCTTGGGTCTGTGATTTGTTGTCTTTATTTAATTTTGGAAAATGTCAATTGTTATCTTTTGAGATAATTCTGTTCTATTTTCCTTCATTGGGACTCCAGTTAAGTGTATGTTAGACCATTTGATATTGTCCCACAATCATTTGGTGCTTCCTTCTGGTTTCTTTTTTTTTTTTTAAACACCCTTGTTTTCTCTCTTTGTTTCACCTATAGTTTCCATATCTCTGCTGAAATCCCCTATCTGTTCATACATATTATCCAGATCCTTTTACATACTAATCTTTTCCTCTGGGTCTTTTAACATGTTAATCATAGTTATTCTGGCATTCCCTGTCTGACAGTTCTAACATCAGATTCATCTCTGTGTTTGGTTCTGTTGTTTGCGTTATCTCTTTTTTTTAACATCTTTATTGGAGTATAACTGTTTTACAATGGTGTGTTAGTTTCTGCTTTACAACAAAGTGAATCAGTTATACATATACATATGTTCCCATATCTCTTCCCTCTTGTGTCTCCCTCCCTCCCACCCTCCCTATCCAGCCCCTCTAGGTGGTCACAAAGCACGGAGCTGATCTCCCTGTGCTATGCGGCTGCTTCCCACTAGCTCTCCACCCTACATTTGGTAGTGTATATATGTCCATGCCACTCTCTCACTTCGTCACAGTTTACCCTTCCCCCTCCCCATATCCTCAAGTCCATGTTCTAGTAGGTCTGTGTGTTGATCTCTTGACAATGAATTTGTTTTTCCTTTTTTATGTGTCATAATTTTTGATTGGATGACAGAACAGTTGAGACTGAGGACATAAATGTTGCATATGTCCAGAAAGGGGTATGTTTCTTCTATTAGACAATTAGTATGGTAGTTTGAGTTAGTTTTGTCACTAGTTGAGCTGGGTATGGCTCTGTTGTTACTATTGTCATGTTCAGTGCACCACAGACCTGAAATTTCCCCAGTGGAGTATTGCTTTTACTTGGTGTTTTGTGTGGCCTGAGTTTTGTTCCTGCTCCACTGGCAACTATCCACCGCATGGCTGTGCTACAGAGGGGCCCTCTTTGTGTGTGCTACTGTGGGAGTGGAGGAGTTCTTGGTTCTCCTGATTTGCCTTCAGCTTTAGGTAGAGCTTTTGAGCTTGGACCTTGGCAGTGAACAGCTAAACTCTGCCTTGTATCTGAGGGAGGACTTAGACTTGAGAGAGTTTCCTGTCTTTTGCCCAGGGGTAGCTAACTGCTTAGCTGCAGTATGGGATCCTGGGCCAAGTGGGTTTCTTGTCTTTCTCCTGAGGTAGTGGGATTTTACTTCTGCCTCTCCTTTAGGAGCAGTGGATCGTTGCCTGAGCCCTGGGGATAGGAGAATTTCTCAACTCTATCCCAGAGGTAAATACCTGCTTCTTCTGGTCTGTGCATCTCTCTCAGACTCTAATACTGGTTTTTGGTATATGTCTCTTTGCTAATGCTTTCCTTCCAGGTTTTGGATTCTGTTCTCTTATCCTGATACTTGTATTCTCTGTCAAGGTCTTGACTTCCTGTTGATAATTCTTTGCTGCCCAGACCCCCATGCTCTAACTAAATTCCTAGTCTTGTGCTCCCTCTGCATTCTGTTCAGGTTGAGTCATCAACATTACTGAAGTAGGGTACTTACTGAAAAGACAGTAAGGTTTTCACTTAATTCTGTGATTCAGAAATTGCCAATTATTCTATTTAATCTACTTGACTGTGTATTATACTTAACCCTCTGGACCTTGGATTGTTGTGTAATTTGTACCAAAAAGTTTCTAATGAGGATTCCATCTTCTCTTTGGTTGATTTCCCAATCTAACGGTTGTTACAGTTTTTATTCTTCATTGCTCACCTGTGGTGTAGAGTGTATGGTTTTGTAGAGATTGAAGTTAGATGACCTGGGTTTAAATTCCTATTTCACCATTTCTTTTATCTGCCTGTCTATTTATCCATAAAATATTTATTGACTAACTTCTCTATTCTGGTTCCAGAGTCATTACTATGACTTCTGGCAGATTTAATTTATTGAGCACAGTCATTATGTTAAATAAGTGTTTTTCATAGGTTCACATTTAATTCTTCTAACAGCTCTGTAAGAGCAGTAGGTGTTTTTGGTTTTTGTTTTGTTTTGTAGTAATTATATGAGGAAATATTGAGTAATTATTTTAGGAAACTGAAGGCCTGAATAGTTAATCATGTCCACTGCCTCTAGATAGTAAGAGAAGCAAACCTTCCACAAACACTAGTAATGTTTATCTGATGGATACTTCATACTATACTTAACTCTTCTTCTGTTAGAAACACACTTTAAGTTTAAGTTTTGTAAGTAATGATTCAGCCAGACTCCTAGGAGCTATACTTGATTGTTCTGAGTTCTCATTTCCCACATCCTGACCATCTGTCAGTAAATACTATGGGTTCTAACTACCTACATATGTTTTGAGTTTTTCTACTTTTCTCTATTCCCATTGCCATCACTCTAGTCCAGGCCACCGTTACCCCCAACTGAGATTCCTGCAGTAGCTTCCTAACTTCTTGTTATTGCTGTTGACCTTTAACAGTCTGTCCTCTCAGAAGCCTCTAAAAATGAACATAAGATCATTTTCTTCCCCGTTCAGTGGCTTTACTTTGTAATTATAATAAAATAGCAACTTTTTACACTGGTCTGCAAATCCTTGCTTGTTCTGGCCCCTACCTACCTCTCCACATCTCTTTTTGCCATTTTATCCCACACTGAGTTCCTTTCTGCTGCTAGAATATGCCAGACTCTTTCTCTGTTTCTAAGTCTTAGCACTTGAGGTTTTCTGTGTTTACTGTTCCTCTGTTCCTCATCAGCTTTTTTGCATGGCTAACTTTAGTGTTTGGTTTTGCATCTTTTTCAGAAAGATGTTTTTGGTGATCACCTATGGGGCAGTCTCCTTCCTATTTTCAATAAATTCACAAATCACTTTTAATACTTAGATACACTTATAACTAGAAATTATATTTTGATGTATTTATTAACTTGCTATCTGTACTTGCCCATAGAAGTGTAAGCTCCTTAAAAATTGGACCCCTGTCTGTCTTGTTTGTATATTACCTAAATAGTGTCTAATATGTCATAGGTAATCCATGAAACTTTTTGGATGATGAATGTCTTGATTATGCCTTTTGTGCATAAGCCTTTTTATGTATTTTGATCTTTTCTCCCCTGAAGCTAGAAAGCCAAAGTAAAATTAAGCTAAGGGGAATGTTTACTGTATTTTTAACCATATGTGGTAATTTATACTTTTCAGAAATGATTTCCTCTCTTTTTATTTAGATCTTATGATACTTAAAATGAGTGCTGGGCCATCTCAATTTTCATTCTTGTTTTATATAGTTTTTTTAATTAGGAACTTGGAAAATACAGATAAGTGTAGCTAAGAGGATAAAACAAATTTCACCCTCAGAACCACTTTGGTATTGTTCTTTTTTATATACAGTATTACTGTATGTATATAGTTGCAGTCCTCTTAGACGCAATTTTGTATCTTGCTTTTAAAAATCTAACATTCTGAGCTTTTTCCTGTTAAATGGAATAGAAGACATATTTACTTGTTCTTATTGTTGGATAGATTCCCATTGTTAAATAGATTGTCTTCAGTTTTTCCACTAAAAATATTGTTGTAAACATTTATGCGCAGAAACCTTTCTGGCATTTTGGATTTTAAGTGTACGTTCCCAAAAGCATACTATTAGATTAAAAGGTATGAATATTTTAAGATTTAAAAAATATGTATTACTGGCAGTGTATGTATATTTTTGCCTAATTCATATATTACTGCCAAATTGCTTTCTGGAAGGGTTGTGTTTTTGAGATCCCATTGGTGTTTTCATTGAAAAAGAATCTTTGCTATTTTGGGTGAAATATCATGTTTCATTTCTTTAATTATTATAGTTGGAATGTTTTCCCCTTTGTGTATTGTTAAATACATCGTCCCTTGTGATCAGTGGTCCTGACAACAGATATCTTAAACGAATCAGAAGATGAAGCCTGATTCTTTCCTGACATTCCATTATTGTGACTCTTGTAAAAGTGTGATATTAAAAGGGTTGCACGTTCCGATAGATTATTTATGCTTCCATTTTTTCCAGTTTTGTTAAAGTTTTAGCTGTTGATAGTTTTCTCCCCTCCTTTTAATTCTGATTTAATCTGGAACCTAGTTTCTTGAATTTCTTGAATTTAGCAACTCAAATTTCTGACCAGTAAGGTAGCATGAATACTACAAATGTTGGTTGCCTTTATTTTCTGTTGTAAGTTCCTCTTGACTATTCACTACTCTCTAAATGGTGATGTCCATGATACCTAATTGAATAGTTAGTCTGGAGTTTGTGTTATTTATCGCTTTTTATGACTTTAACTATAATATGTAAGTCTAGGAACTAACTGTGTGTCTCTTCCACCATGGGACTGGTGATCAGAGAAAACTGCAGAGTGAGAAAAAAGAAGGGTAGGGAGTAAAGATAGTCTTGGAATAAAGGAAAAACTAGGCTTTAGAGTGGAAAAACTAAGCTTTAGAGTAATGTAAACCTGCATTTTAATTGTATATCATTTACTAAAAGTTTCTGCGCCTCAGTTTCTTTTTTTTTTTTTTAACATCTTTATTGGAGTATAATTGCTTACAAATGGTGTGTTAGTTTCTGGTTTACAACAAAGTGAATCAGTTATACATATACATATGTTCCCATATCTCCTCCCTCTTGCGTCTCCCTCCCTCCCACCCTCCCTATCCCACCCCCCCATCCCACCCCTCCAAGTGGTCACAAACCACCTAGCTGATCTCCCTGTGCTATGCGGCTGCTTCCTACTAGCTATCCACCCTACGTTTGGTAGTGTATATATGTCCATGCCACTCTCTCACTTTGTCACAGCTTACACTTCCCCCTCCCCATATCCTCAAGGCCATGCTCTAGTAGGTCTGTGTTTTATTCCCATCCTACCCCTAGGCTCTTCATGACTTTTTTTTCCCTTAGATTTCATATATATGTGTTAGCATATGGTATTTGTTTTTCTCCTTTTGACTTACTTCACTCTGTATGACAGACTCCAGGTCCATCCACCTCACTACAAATAACTCAATTTCGTTTCTTTTTATGGCTGAGTAATATTCTATTGTATATATGTGCCACATCTTCTTTATCCATTCAGTTTCTTTCTTGGGGAAAAAAAGGAGATGATAATTCCTATCTTTCAAGGTCACAGTAAGGATCAAATTATACACACACATAGTATGTATATACCTGTGCTGTGTAGTATGTTATATGGTGTTCAGTAAATAGCTGTTTTTTCCCTTTGGAAATAGAGGGATCGTCACGATGTCTGGGAGGACCATATTGTATAAACACAGGTGTGAGTTGTACGAGCATATGTTAGGACATTGTCTGAGATGCCGAACATATACAGTAAGTTACGCTGTGGTGAGCAAAACACTTCAACAGATTTGTTCTCTGTAACCAAGCTGTAGTGGAAATATAATTGTATAATTAAAATAAAGTATGAAAAAACTCTGAAGTTTAATTAAAAATGAAAACTTCCTGCTACATTTATTAATTTTTTGGAAGGAGACTTAATGCTGTATCAAATAATGCTTCTTTGGTAATTGAAGGTAAAAAAGCAGCATGTAGGATACTGGAGTACTGTTGCTGTACTGTGAGGCATGTAAATCTGCAAGATTGTGTCTTTTGATAGGATGTTGATAACTTAATTTCATATTAGATGCCCATCCATTGGATCCTCAGCATTTATCTTATTCTCTGAAAAGTATTGTTGAAATAGGATTATCAAAATATCCCCTGGATTAACACCTGGTAAATGGATAACCGTCTCAGCAAACCAAGCAAGTTACCTCAAATGGGACTGGAATAATGAATGGGATTAGATGCTTGAGTTCTTTACATTCCTCTTCTGGAAGAGAAGATGATTGCTCTAGAATTCACTCAAACGCAGCTGGGCTTAAGAGTTACATCTTTTTTTTTTTCTTAATATTTATTTATTTGGCTGTGCTGGGTTTTAGTTGCGGCACGCAGAATCTTTGTTGTGGCAGCATGCAGGATCTTTTAGTTGCGGCATGCGGGATCTAGTTCCCTGATCAGGGGTCAAACTCAGGCCCCCTGCATTGGGAGCGCAGAGTCTTAACCACTGGACTACCAGGGAAGTCCCAAGTGTTAACAACTTTTTAATGAGCCAGTTCCTGAGAACATTCCTGAGTCCCTACTTTGTGCTGTACTCTGTGCCAGTTCTGGGAAAGGGGAGTTGAGGTATTTATAACCTAAGAAGGAAGAGCAGGTATAACTACAAAACACTGTGATAACTGAGGTGTATATAAAGACTGAGAGAAAAAAATTGTGAGAGAGGGCTCCCCTGGTGGCGCAGTGGTTGAGAGTCCGCCTGCCAATGCAGGGGACACGGGTTCATGCCCCGGTCCGGGAAGATCCCACATGCCGCAAAGCGGCTGGGCCAGTGAGCTATGGCCGCTGAGCCTGCTCGTCCGGAGCCTGCGCTCCGCAACGGGAGAGGCCACAACAGTGAGAGGCCCGTGTGCCGCCAAAAAAAAAAAAAATTGTGAGAGAATAAGGTGGAGATAAATGTAATAAAGTGGGCTCTGAAGTAAAATGGACTTTGCCATTTTAGTTAGGGCAAACGATATAATACCTTTTTAATAGGGTTGTGAATGAATACGATCAGTATAAGAAAAATGTTTAGCACAATGTTTGCCACATAGTAACTCTTACAAAGTGTTAAGTACTAGTATTACTTTAAATTCTTAGTTTCTTTCTGTGATGATGCAGTGCTCTAAGTGGTTATTTATTTAATTCTTAAAGCTATTTGGAGTAAAGGATTAAAAAAGACCCAGAATGGGACTGGAGTATGATTTGTTGCTACTATCCCAACTTCTCTGGGAAATTCAAATATAAGGAAAGCTAATAGTTAATGATCCTGTATTATAGAAAGAGCGTGGTACATGTTATTTTAAGAAGGGGTTTTTTTTGTTGCATTCTAGTGCCCATCTGTCAGTTAGCTATGGTGGAAACACCCCACCCTGTTTATTTAGCATCATTGGGAGATAAAGTATGCCAAGTGAGTGAAAAGCCAGCACTTATCTGAATACTTACTTTGTGTCAGATGCAGTTCTAAATGCTGTACACAGAGTAATTCATTTAGTCCTCACCACAGGCTTATGAGGTAGATCTCCATTTCACAGGTGAGGTAATGGTGGCCCAGAGAAGTTAAGAACACATTCACAGAGCTGGCAAGTGGTAGAGGTGGGATTCTACCAACAGCTGTCATATCCTTAACCAGTACTCTTTTGATTCTTGAATAATTGCAGCTTAACTCTTTTGAATTATAAACGTCTTTTATTTTAAACATTTTGGAATCAAATTATTTCTAAAATTTGTTACTTACTTCCCTGCCTGGTACTGAGTGCAAGTTAACAGGCACATTGTTACTGCTGGTGCTCATGCCAAAGCACAGGTATTTTTCAGGACTGTTGATTCATATAGAGTTGTTCAACCTTCTCTCTCATGGCCTTGAACAGCTGTAGTATTTATTTATTTCTTCATAAACTTTTTACTTAAGTAGAACAGTACAGAAAATGGCACGAAATCTTTAGACTGCTCAGCTGTTTTTCACAGAGTGAATCCTCCCATTATTACCAGCACCCAGCTCAAGAAACATAATATTGCCCTCACCCCTGATGTCCCTCATGCCCCCTTATAATCACTGCCTGCCTCTGCCCAGGGTTAACTGCCACTGTCCTTACTTCAAGTACCGTAGGATCGCTTTCCTGTTTTTGAATGTAATATAAATATAGAATCATCAACATATGATTACATCACAGTCTATTCATCGGACAGCTGTATTTTAAAAAAATTTTTTGGTATCTGCTGAGGCCGGAAAGATGGGTGTCAAGTCTTGAGTTGTCATACCTATTGGTAGTGTAAGGGGTCTCCTTTGAGTAAAGCATGTAGAGTTTTTATGTGTGATATTTGTGATATCTTTTTTTCATTTCTGAGGATGTATTTGTAGTTTTTCAGGTTTATCTGTGTTCTGCCTAGGTGAAGTCAGAAGGAGCTTTCAGATAAATGAAGTTTATCTGAGTTTAACTCTGATTATCAGACTAAGGAGTTTAGGCGCAGAGAAACTCAAAATGTAAGGTTCAGTGTTACTTGCATTTTAATTAATAATTATTTTAAATTTAAATATTAAAAAATAACTAAATATATACATATTGAAATAGATTAATTTCAGGGAACTACTAGCAACAATTCCAGTTTTTCTGTAACTCATCACGTGGTCGTAGTTGGTATTTCTGCTACCTTCTTCTACTACCCATTCCATATTCTGTTTGTTCGCACCTTAGCTGGTTGTGGTTCTTTGCTTGGTGAGGTGACCCAAAACTTTATTCCTGAAGGATCTGGGCCATTAGTCGTCCTGCCTGGATGGGGTTGTTGTCATTTTCTATTGACTTGAATCACAGGGCATGGTAGTACTATGAGTTACCTTAAGGGATTGCCTATATTTCAGACTTATTCTTTCTTACCATCCTTGTTTAACACCAATCTAGTCTCCTCTTGGTAATCAGGATTCCTCACACCAGTCAGTAAAGTAGCTCTCTTCTTTGCCTGTTGATGTAGAGGGAGGAAGATCCTAAAGTGGCCGGTGGCAGTTTTAACTTCTAGTTCAATGTAATCGTTGTGTCTCCCGGTGGCAGCATCTTCCCTTTGGAACTAAGACCTCTAGACAATCAGAACATAAAGTCATGGGGACAGGAAGCAAAAATTTTGCTAGTGGATCTCAAGGGGCAGCAGTGAGTGATGCCACTCTCATTTCTGCCCTTAGATTCTAAGATCTATGAATCCTAGCTGTGGGAGAAAGGGCACTATATATTGGATGCTGATTTAGAACATACATAACCTCCTGGAGGACATTGCCCCAACCCTGCAAGATATTGCTGCCTAAGTAGCACCGTAACTGAGTCTTCAAAAGGCCATTCTATTGTTCTATCAGCCAGCTGCTTAGGATGATGGGGAACATGGTAAGACAAGTGCTCTTACCAAGTGAATTCCACGAGCATAAGCCCATTGCTGCACTTCTTCTGCTGTGAAGTGAGTTCCCTGATCAGAGGTAATTTTGTGTCTGATATCATGATAGTGGATAAGCCTTCTGTAAGTCCATGGATGGTAGGTTTAGCAGAAACATTAGATGCAGTGAAGGCAAATCTGTATCCAGAATGTCTGTTTCAGTAAGGACAAAACTTCCCCTTCTGTGATGGAAGCAGTCTAGTGTAATCAACCTGCCACCAGCTAGCTGGCTGATCCCCCTGGGGAATGGTGCCATGTTGGGGACTCAGTGTTGATCTCTGCTGTTGGCATATTGGGCATTCAGCAGTGGCTCTAGCCAGGTCAGTCATCATGGGTTGAAGCTCATGTTGCTGAGCCCACGTGTAACCTTCCTTCCTCCCATGACTACTTGGTTCATGAGTTCATTGGGCAATTATAGTAGTGGCTGGGAAGAGAGACTGACTTGTATATACAGAACAGGTCATCTTATCCACTTGATTATTAAAAATCATCCTCTTCTGAAGTGACCCTTGGGTGAATATTCACATGGACATAGATATTTTCATGTTTTTTGCCCATTCAGAGAGGTTTATATGTCTCCTCTCCAGACCACCTTTTCACCAGTTTCCCAATCATGTCCTTCCAGGTCCCCGATCATCTAGATAAACGATTTGCTACATCCTATGAACTGGTGTGCAGTGGCACCTCTGGCCATTTCTGCTAAGCAAAATGATCAACAACATGCACTGCTCGAAGTTCTGTCCACTGGGAGGATTTCCTTTACCACTATCCTTTAAGGATGTCCTGGAATGGGGCTGCAGTGCTGCAGCCATCCACTTTTGGGTGGTGCCTGCATATTTTGCAGAGTCATTTGTAAATGAGGCCCAAGTTTTCTCTTCTTCATTCAACTGATGGTAGGAAATGTCACATGAGGTCATAAATGTCGGTTGGGACAGAGAAAATAATGTAGCAGGAATGGAGACCATGGGCATTTGGGTCACTTCTTCATATCTTACTTGTGTATGTGTAATCTCCAACTTGTATATACTATTTATTTCCATTTGATGCTGGAGTACTGATATGCATGCCTAATCTTATGGCTTGATGGGTCAGATAATACCCAGTTCATGATGGGTAGCTCAGTTTGCATGGTAACTTAATGGCCCATTGTTAAGCATCAGTCTCTGCTGAAGGCCCAGTAGCATGCCAGAATCTGTTTGTTAAAAGGAGAGTAGTTATTTGCAGAAGGTGGCAGGGCTTTGCTCGAAAATCCTAAGGATCTGTACTGTGTTTAACCTATATAAGCCTGTCAGAGGCTCTAAACAGCATCTCTGTCTGCTCTGACACTTCAGGCATCATTAGATGTGTTGGATCACATGGTCCAGAAGCTCGCAGGGCAGCCTGAATTGTCCCAGAGCCTTCTTTTCTTCTGGGCAGTACTCAAACTAGTAGCTTTTTAGGTTACTTGATATGATGGGTAAGTTTTATGTGTCAGCTTGGCTAGGCTGTGGTGCCCAGTTGTTTCATCAAACACTGCTGTAGATGTTGCTGTGAAGGTAATGTGTAGATGTGATTAACGTTTACAATCAGTTGACTCTCTAAGTAAAGGAGATTCTTTGATAATGTGGGTGGGCCTCATTCAATCAGTTGAAGGTCTTAAGAGCAAAAACTGAGATTTCCCAGGAAAGAAGAAATTGCACCTCTAGATTGTATCTAGAAATCTTGCCTGAGTTTCTGGTCTGCTGGCCTGCTCTACAGATTTTGGACTCAAGACTGTAACATCGACTCCTGTCTGAGTTTCTTGCCAAATGGTCCATATTACAGACTTCAGGTTTGCCAGACCCCACAATCGTGTGAGCCCGTTCCTTAAAATAAGTATGTATTCTCAGTGTGTATTCTCTCTCTTTCTTGCCATGGATGTGTGTCTGTGTGCGCGCGCATGAGTATATACTTGTTTATATCTCCTATCGCTTCTGTACATTTGGAAAACCCTGACTGGTGCACTTGGTTAATGGGCTGGAGTAGTACACCCAAATGAAGAGTATGTTCCCTCTCAAATCCAAAGAGGCCCACTAGGTGTTCTCTTTTTTTGTGTTTGTAGGAGGGACCAGATGCAACTTATCCTTTACCTTAGAAGGGATATCTTGACATGCCCCATACCACTGGACTTCTAGAAATTTTCCTTAGGTGGAAGGCCCCTGAATATTTGTCCGATTTATTTCCCACCCTCTGACATGCAGTTGTCTTTACCAATAAGTCTAGAGTAGTTGCAACTTCTTGCTCACTAGGTCCAATTTGTAGACTATCATGAATGTAATGGATGTGATCTCTTGTGTAAAAGAAAATCCATCAAGATCCCTGAGAACTAAGTTATGACCCCCATCAAAGGGCTAGGGAGAGTCAATATACCCCTGAGTGAAGATGTAGCGTTGGACTTAACCATGTGAAAACAAACTGCTTCTGGTAGTCTTTATTTTTTTTATTTTTTACTTTTTTTGCATTTCAATATTTTACTTTAGTTTTTATTTTTTTTAAACATCTTTATTGAGTATAATCGCTTTACATTGTTGTGTTAATTTCTACTGTATAACAAAGTGAATCAGCTATACATATACTTATATCCCCATATCCCCTCCCTCTTGCATCTCCCTCCCACCCTCCCTATCCCACCCCTCTACGTGGGCACAAAGCACCGAACTGATCTCCCTGTGCTATGCGGCTGCTTTCCACTAGCTATCTATTTTACATTTGGTAGTGTATATATGTCAGTGCCGCTCTCTCACTTCATCTCAGCTTGCCCTTCCCCTTTCCCATGTCCTCAAGTCCATTCTCTACGTCTGTGTCTTTATTCCTGTCCTTCCCCTAGGTTCTTCAGAACCATTTTTTTTTTTTTTTTTTTTTTAGATTCCATATATATGTGTTAGCATACAGTATTTGTTTTTCTCTTTCTGACATACTTCTCTGTATGATAGACTCTAGGTCCATCCGCCTCACTACAGATAACTCAATTTCATTTCTTTTTATGGCTGAGTAATACTCCATTGTATATATGTACCACATCTTTATCCATTCGTCTGCTGATGGACACTTAGGTTGCTTCCATGTCCTGGCTATTGTAAATAGTGCTGCAATGAACATTGTGGTACATTACTCTTGTTGAGTTATGGTTTTCTCAGGGTGTATGCCCAGTAGTGGGATTGCTGGGTCATATGGCAGTTCTATTTTTAGTTTTTTAAGGAACCTCCATACTGTTCTCCATAGTGGCTGTATCAATTTACATTCCCACCAACAGTGATAAAAGAAACTGAAGAAGACATAAACAGATGATCTGTATTTCTGTTTTTGTGCCAGTATCTGGTAGTCTTTATTAATAAGTATTGCGAAGAAAGCATTCGCCAATCTATATCTGTATACTAGGTACCAAGAGATGTGCTGATTTCCTCTCACAGTGAAACCACATCTGGAACAGCAGCTACTGTTGGAGTCACCACCTGGTTAAGTTTATGATAATCCACTGTCATTCTCCATCTGTTTTCTGCATAGGCCAGATAGGTGAGTTGAATGGCGATGTGTTGAGAATCACCAGCCCTGCCTTTAAGTCCTTGGTGCTGGCACAAATCTGTGTAGTCCCTCCATGAATGCGGTATTGCTTTTGGCTTAATATTTTCCTAGATAGAGGCAGTTCTAGTGGCCTCCACATGCCCTTTCCTATCCTAATAGCCCTTACTCCTCAAGTCTGGGAACCAGTGTGGGGATTCTGCTAGTTGCTGAGTATGTCTTTTCTAGTTATGAATTTTGGAACTGGGGAAATAACCACAGGAGGATTCAGGGTACCCAGTGGATCTGCTGTAATATGGACCTGAGCTAAAACCCCATCAATTTCCTGGCCTCCGTAGTCACCTACTGTGACACGTGGACACAATGACATTTTGGATCTCTTGGAATTAGTGTCAGTTCAAATCCAGCATCCAATTGTCCCTGAAAAGTCTAATTATTTCTTTTTCCCAGTGCATAGTCACCTTGGTAAAAGGCTGTAGATCCACTTGGGAAAGGCTGGGACAAAGATTAACAAAATGAAATTTTTGCTCTGTTAGGAGGGGCTTTCCTCAAGGGGGCCTATTCCTCCCTTCACCCAAGTAGTTCTGAGTCTGTAAACTGGCTTAAGTTTGGGAGGGCTTTGACTGTGTTTTGGTTTTTCAAGTTAGTCTTGTGTTCACTTGACCTAGAACTCTTTTGCCCATAAAGCTCAAATAATTTAGTAGACAGCTAGGCACCACGATCAGCTAGAGAATGCCACACACAGGTCTCTGAGTCAGACTGTTCTGATTTCCGTTTTTACCCTGCTATCCATTGTGGTAACAAAGTCCACCTTGTATTTGGTGATTAAATACTGCCACTTGGCCCCTACCTCCCGGGATGCAGTTTTCCCCATTGCATTTAAGGATCCCAGTTCACTGGTATCAGTTCCCACTGTAATTTCTGGTCTGCAGAGAAGAGCAACCATGGAGTTCTTCAGCGATGCTGACTCACCTCACATGTTTATTTCTGACAGTTGTGGTGAAAGGTAGGTCTTCTGGACCATCCTGGTGTAGGTGAGCAGGTTTTACATGATAAAACCATTTTTTACGTTTCATTTTCTCAGAGCCTTTGGATACCACCTTCTACATTATACCAAGGCAGTCCTGGTATTTCTGGTTCATTTAATGTAGACCACCTTTTGGGGCATGTTTTATGCAACTCACCAAACTGCTAGAGCCTTTTCTAACCCCTTGAGCTACAATATTGACTCTAGAATATCTGTTTAATTAGTCTCATAACAATAAATTCGGCCTCATCCAACTTTATGTTTTTTCCATATTATCCCACATCCATAATATTAAATCACACACATATTCCTCAGGTTTCTGTCTATATAAATTGGAAAAATCATGCTGTACTCTTTTGAGTTGTAGTACATCTCCTAGAGGTCACACTTTGTATTGCACCTTTCGGGGCCAGTGGGACTTGAGTCTAGTTGTAGGTCTAGAAGCAAAGGGTCGGTGTAGGTCCTGAGAATAATCAGCTGTGTCTGGCAAGGCAACTACCTAAGGGGAGGTCATTATAGATGCTTCATGCATAGCATAGTTCATCTCTGTCAAGGGTAGAAGGTTTGCTTCTCCTAGCAAAGAAGACCCAGCAAAATGTAAGGCTTCAGTGTCCCCAGCTTCATTGAGATGTGTCCACATGTGCCCATTCCAGTTTGCAGAATCCCATTTCTTCCTAATCAGTGCCCTTACTTTAACAGACGGTATCTTGTGAGGTCGGGAATTCAATTTGTGTTGGAATTCACCCACTCACAGGATGACACTCTGGGTTTGGTTTTCAGAAATCTCAGCTCTGAGGCTTCAGTAGATAAGGGTTTCTCTCAGGGAAGACAAAAGCTTTCAGGTCATTTGTGTAGCATTTGAGCTAGGCATATGAAGTGCTGAGCTTATCCTTTTACTTCTGCACTTTACCCAGCACAGTTAGGAGTCACCAGCTAATTTTATTGTAATTAATAATTTGACAGATGTTTGACAGATGTTCTAAAGTGTCAATTGCATGTTCACCTAGAGCCTTGGTTTTTGTAAGTATTTGATTAGGAGTATCCAGTGGTTATATTTTGTATATCTCTTTTGCTGTATCATGCCATGGATCACCAGTGCCTACTTTGCCTCTTTAGTGGAAATGGAGCCATTAGTGCCTTTATTTATTTATTTTTAACATCTTTATTGGAGTATAACTGTTTTACAATAGTGTGTTAGTTTTTCATTTACAACAAAGTGAATCAGTTATACATATACATATGTTCCCATCTCTTACATCTTGTGTCACCCTCTCTCCCACCCTCCCTATCCCACCCCTCTAGGTGGTCACAAAGCACAGAGGTGATCTCCCTGTGCTATGTGGCAGCTTCCCACTAGCTATCTAATTTACATTTGATAGTGTATATATGTCCCTGCCACTCTCTCACTTCGTCACAGCTTACCCTTCCCCCTCCCCATATCCTCAGGTCCATGCTCTAGTAGGTCTGTGTTTTATTCCCGTCCTACCACTCATCTCTTCATGACATTTTTTTTCCTTAGATTCCATATATATGTGTTAGCATATGGTATTTGTTTTTCTCCTTCTGACTTACTTCACTCTGTATGACAAACTCCAGGTCTATCCACCTCATTACAAATAACTCAGTTTCATTGCATTTTATGGCTGAGTAATATTCCATTGTATATATGTGCCACGTCTTCTTTATCCATTCATCTGTTGATGGACACTTAAGTTGCTTCCATGTCCTGGCTATCGTAAATAGAGCTGCAATGAACATTTTGGTACATGACTGTTTTTGAATTATGGTTTTCTCAGGGTATATGCCCAGTAGTGGGATTGCTGGGTCGTATGGTAGTTCTATTTTTAATTTTTTAAGGAACCCCCATACTGTTCTCCTTAGTGGCTATATCAATTTACATTCCCACCAACAGTGCAAGAGGGTTCCCTTTTCTCCACACCCTCTCCAGCATTTATTGTTTCTAGAGTTTTTTTTTTTTTGTGGTACGTGGGCCTCTTACTGTTGTGGCCTCTCCCGTTGCGGAGCACAGGCTCCGGGCGCGCAGGCTCAGCAGCCATGGCTCACGGGCCCAGCCGCTCCGCGGCATGTGGGATCTTCCCAGACCGGGGCACGAACCCGCGTCCCCTGCATCGGCAGGCGGATTCTCAACCACTGTGCCACCAGGGAAGCCCTGTTTCTAGAGTTTTTGATGATGGCCAATCTGACCAGTGTGAGATGATATCTCATTGTAGTTTTGATTTACATTTCTCTAATGATTAATGATGTTGAGCATTCTTTCATGTGTTTGTTGGCAATCTGTATATCTTCTTTGGAGAAATGTCTATTTAGTTCTTCTGCCCATTTTTGGATTGGGTTGTTTGTTTTTTGGTTATTGAGCTGCATGAGTTGCTTATAAAGTTTGGAGATTAATCCTTTGTCAGTTGCTTCACTTGCAAATATTTTCTCCCATTCTGAGGGTTGTCTTTTGGTCTTGTTTATGGTTTCCTTTGCTGTGCAAAGCTTTTAAGTTTCATTAGGTCCCATTTGTTTATTTTTGTTTTTATTTCCATTTCTCTAGGAGATGGGTCAAAAAGGATTTTGCTGTGATTTATGTCATACAGTGTTCTGCCTATGTTTTCCTCTAAGAGTTTGATAGTGTCTGGCCTTACATTTAGGTCTTTAACCCATTTTGAGTTTATTTTTGTGTGTGGTGTTACGGAGTGTTCTAATTTCATACTTTTACATGTAGCTGTCCAGTTTTCCCAGCACCACTTATTGAAGAGGCTGTCTTTTCTCCACTGTATATCCTTCCCTCCTTTATCAAAGATAAAATGACCATCATTAGTGCTTTTAAATCTACTCACAGTAGAGAACCAATTTCGTAAACCCCAGAACCAATTCAGAAAACTCATCCATAAGTTTCTGTTCCTCTAGAACTACTCTTATACCCAAGTCAGTATCAGTCAGGGTTCTTCAGAGAAACAGAACAAGTATATATGTGCACAGAGATGTACACATTACTTCTGTGGTTGTTTCTTTTTTTTTTTCTTGCGGTACACGGGCCTCTCCTGTCGAGGAGCCCAGGCTCCGGACGCGCAGGCCCAGTGGCCATGGCCCACGGGCCCAGCCGCTCCGCAGCACGTGGGATCCTCCCAGACCGGGGCACGAACCCACGTCCCCTGCATCGGCAGGTAAACTCCCAACCACTGCGCCACCAGGGAAGCCTTCTTCTGTGGTAATAATTTTCTTCCTTTTGTTTTTGCTTTTACCATTTGTATATGTATATCTAAACAATATCGCTTAGTTTTGTCTTGAAGTATATATTAATAGAATCATTGTATGTACTTTTCTCTCTCACTTATGCTCAAGAAAAGTATGAGTTTTGTTCATTTTATTCTATGTAACTACATTTTATTGCTGTATTATATTCCAGTTTTGAATACTCCATAGTTTAATAAATTTTTAAAAATTGTTTCTAATTTTGGCCTTTTGTGAATAATGCTTCTGTGAATATCCTCATATTGTACATCTGTGTGAGTTTATGAAGGGGATGTAATCAAGGAGGTTGCTGGGTCGCATGATATCATCTTTACTTAGTAATGCCTAATTATTTGCCAAAAGAGGTGTATCAGTTTATTTTCCAGTATCACCAATATTGGTATTATACATTAACAAAATTTCTGGGGTGGATGTGAAACGGTATTTTTTTGTGCATTTAATTTGCTCTTTACTATTGAAATTGAGCATTATTTCATATTATTGGTTATTTGGATTTCTTCTTTTGGAGATTGTCTTTCAGGTCTTCTGTCCATTTTTCTATTGGGTTACTCGTTTTTTTTCTTTCCCTATAGTGTTTTTGGAATTCTTTATATTTCTGTTCTTTGTTACAAAGTATTTTTGGAATTCTTTATATTTCTATCCTTTGGTTACAGTTGCCATATCTTTTTTCAATTTATGGCTTGTCTCAATTTATTTACTTTACTAATATTAGTATTATCAAATTAACTGGGCTTTTTATTGTTAAATGCTTTTGGTGTCTTAGTTAAGAAATTCTTTCATACCCTGATGATATTGTCGTACATTATCTTAAAGCGGTATAATTTGTATTTCAAATTTAGGTTTTTAATTTGCTAGTAATTGATTTTTGTGTGTTTTGTGAGAATCGGGTCTGATTTCCATTTTTTTTCCTATGTGGATGCTCAGTCAATTCCGAACCATTTATTTTATAAGTGAATTTTCCTCACCAATTTGCATTGCTCATTCTGTCATATATCAAGTGTCTGTATATGTGTGAATCTGTTTTTTCTTTCTTTCTTTTTTTCTTTTTTTCTACGGGCCTCTCACTGTTGTGGCCTTTCCCACTGCCGAGCACAGGCTCCAGACGCACAGGCTCAGCGGCCATGGCTCACGGGCCCAGCTGCTCAGCGGCATGTGGGGTCCTCCCGGACCGGGGTACGAACCCGTGTCCCCTGCATTGGCAGGCGAACTCTCAACCACCGCGCCACCAGGGAAGCCCTGTGGATCTGTTTTTGAGTTCTTTATTTCTTCCACTGATTTGTCTGTTATTTTGACAATACTCACAATTTTTAAAGTTACTGTTGTCTTATAAGTCTTAATATTTGGTATAGCAGGTTTTCTCATTTTTTTCAAAACTGTCTGGCTGTTCTTTGCCCTTTGTATATTCATGTACATTTTATAATCAGTTTGTCCAGCTCTAGGGGAAAAAAAACCTATTGGGTTTTGACTGGAATTGCATTGATTCTTTCAAATTGATTTGGAGACAGTTGACATCTTTATAACATTGAATCTTTCAGTCTAAAAATTTGGTGTATATCTCTGTTGGTTTAAATTTATTTTAATGGCTCTCATAAAGTTTTATAATTTCTTTTCTTAGAGGTCTTGCACATTGTTGTATTTATTCCTAGGTACTTTATGTTTTGATCTCCCCTTCTGTCTGAAAAAATAGTATCTTTATTTTTAAAATGGGATTGTCAGTTCTCATGCTTTAGGATAACAAGTATTATAGATTGATGATTGTCTTGATTGTCTTTGTACTTCAAGAAACATGAACTTGTAAATATTCTCTTTTCCTGAAAGTTTTTAGCATGGGTAGGGAAAGGCAGGAGTTGGGGCTTAAGTTGGGTTTTGGAAACCCTCTATGGATGAGAAATGTGAAAAACAGGAATTTGGGTCTAACCAAATTTCATCAGTTTTAAGTCTCTGTCTTGCTCTGTTGTTGGTGAGTTGTAATCCCAACCATGGAACTCTTTGGATAGTTTGTTCTTATGAAACTTTCAGCCAGAACATGAGGGCCTAAGGTTCAGACACATTTTGAATTAGTTTGAAAAAGTAAATGAATCTATTTTTGGCTTTATCCACTCCTCGAAGTCATAGTCTGCATGTTTGAGGAATAATTGTCAAACTCAGTGTATTAGTTATCTGTATTGCTACATAATACATTACCGCAAACTCGGCTGCTTAAAACAGCGTGAGTGTATTTTATCTTGGAATTTCTGTTGATCAGGTGTCTTGGCGTGGCTTAACTGGGGTCTCTGCTCAGAGTCTCTCAGGCTGAAGTCAAGGTGTTGGTTGGGCCACATTCTCATCTGGATCGTAGAGTCCTCTTCCAAGCTCGTTCAGAGTGTTGGCAGAATTCAGTTCCTTGTGGTTATAGTACCAAGGACTTTGATCTCTTGAAGTTTTTTTGCCAGTTGTTGCTTTCTTCACGTCATGATGATTTGCTACTTCTAGGCCAGCAGGTGAATCTCTCTTACGTGTTGTGTCTCTTTGACCTTTTTTATTGGCCTTTTTAATGGATGAGGTATTCCCACCCAGGAAAGATTCTCTTTTGAAGTGAAGTCAGAGTCAACTGATTGACGTAACCTTAATGACATCTACAAAATCTTTTCTGCCATGTAATATAACATAATCACAATAGTGATATCCTATTATATTCACAACTCCTCACATTCAAGAGAAGTGGATTGTACAGGATGTATACACCAGGGGGCAGGAATCTTGGGAGACATCTTAGAATTCTGCCTATCACACTCTGATCCATATGTGAAAATTCCAGTTTCTCATATCAAATGATACCTTGATTCTTCTTCACACCTGGATTGCTTTTATTTTGAACTAATTGTAGAATCAAGAAGTTGCAAAACCTTTACAGAGAGGTTCTATATATCCACCCTGATACTGAATCTTCCAATCTAATAATTGGAAGTTTTCCCCAATGGTGACATCATACATAAATATAGTACATTAGCAAAACCAGGAAATTGATATTAGCATACTATGATTAAGTAGACTACACACTTTACTCCAGTTTCACCAGTTTTGTATCATTAATTTTTAAATTTTGGTATGTCTATAATTCTATGTATAGATTCATATAACCACCACATTCAAGATACAGAACTGCTCTGTCATCACAAAGAAATTTCCTTATGCTCCCCCCATATAGTAACACCCTACTTCTGAATCCCTGGCAGCCACTGTTCTATTCTCCACTTCTATACTTTTTTCATTACAAGAATGTTATATAAATGGAATTTTAGATTATGTAACTTTCTGAGATTGACCCTTTTCACTCAGCATAATGCCCTTAAAATTCATTCAAATTGCTGAATGTATCAGTAGTTGGTTTCTTTTTATTGCTGAGTAGTATTCCATTGTATGGATGTACCACAGTTTGTTTAGCCATTCACCCACTGAAGGAAATTTGGGTTGTCTCCAGTTTGGGCCTGTTAACAAAGTTCCTATAAGTATTTCTGTTCAGGATTTTGTGTGAATGTGTTTCTCTTTTTCTAGAATAAGTGTCCAGGAATGTAATTGATGGGCCATATGGCAAGTGTGTGTTTAACTTTTTAAGAAACTGCCAGACTGATTTCCAGGGTGGGTGTACAATTTTACATGCTCACCAGCAAAGGATGAGTGATACAGTTTCTCTGCATCCTTGTCAGCATTTGGTTCTATTGGTACTTTTTATTTTGGCCATCCTAATAGATGTGTGGTAGTATCTCATTATGATTTTAATTTGAATTTTTCTAATTGCTAGCAGTGTTCAGCATCTTTTTATGTGTTTATCTGCCATCTCTGTATCTTCTGTTCATGCCTTTGCCCATTTTCTAATTGGATTTTGATTAGTTTTTACTGCGGCCATTTTCAAATAAATATTAAAGTTGAGACCGTGGTATAATGAACCCCTATTATCAAGTTTCAGCAGTTACATTTTACCCTTTTGTTTGTTTTGAATATTTCAAAGCAAATCAGATACATAGACTTCATGACATTTCACTTGTAAGTACTTAATTTAATGGTAATTCCTTAATATATAATAATAATACCTAATGGTATTAGTATATACTTAGTATATGTTAGTAGCTAGTATATCCTTAGGATATGTCACTAATAGATAATAGATATCTAATAGCTAATACTTAGTCCATGTTTATATTTTTCTGTTTTAAACATGTATTTTTAAGTGGTTGGTCTGAATCAGAATTCAAATAAGATCACTTAGTTATGTATTCTTTTTTCATAGCGCTCCCTCCTTTTTTTTTCCCCTCAGGCAATTGATTTCGTTGGAGAAGTTGGGTCATTGGTCTTCTAGACAAGTTTGGATTTGGCTGATTCCTTTCTCTTTGTGTCAGTTAACTTGTTCTATGCCCTCTTTCCTCTAAACTAATAGAAAGATTTAGTGGCTCAGTTAGATATATGGATTCAAATTTTTAGACAGGAGTACTTCACAGGGATACTGTATACTCCCTGTTGCATCACATAGTGAGGCACATGATGTTTGATTGTTCTGCTTTTTGGACTACTAAGTTCAATCAGTTGGTTCAGGTGTTGTCAGCCCCATCCCTACATTTATGCATTTTTCATGTATTTTTCACCTAATGGTTATGGCTTCTATAGGTGATTGTTGCCTAGGTCCAGTATTTCATTTGGGATTGCAGAATGATGATTTTCCAATTTAGTTATTTCTGCTTTTTTTTTTTTTGCTATACGCGGGCCTCTCACTGTTGTGGCCTCTCTCGTTGTGGGGCACAGGCTCTGGACGCGCAGGCTCAGCGGCCATGGCTCATGGGCCCAGCTGCTCCGTGGCATGTGGGATCCTCCCGGACCAGGGCACAAACCCATGTCCCCTGCATTGGCAGGCAGACTCTCAACCACTGCGCCACCAGGGAAGCCTTTATTTCTGCATTTATTTTCTGGACTGTTGAGAACTTTCATCAACTTTTTGGTTTTCATTAAATACACTCATACAGGAAAGGTAGGAAAAAATGCTCAATTTCCCCCACTCCCCTTTAATTATCAGTTCTCAGAGTAATGACTTGCTGCCCAGGTCATCTACAGAAGACACCAATGAGGTGTTTTTCCCCCATCATTTTCTCTGTGTATTATTTTGAATTTGTAGATTCTTTAAAAAGGTATTTGATGCTTTTCAATGACAAAATTTTTTTTTTTTTTTTTTTTTAAATGACAAAATTTTTAAAGAAGGTATTGGATGCTTTTAAAATTTCACTTTCTAACCATAGGTGTACAATTGATTTTTGTACATTGATCTTTTTAATCCATCAACCATTAAATTCTTGTTCATTTAAATTCATTTTTAGATTTTTATCATTGCAGATGGCAGTTTTTTATTCTGCTTTTCAAGTCTTTATACCTTTCATTCTTTTTTTGTTCCTTACTGTGGTAGTACAGTACTCGAGTATTATTCGAATAGAAACGGATAATGCAACCCTTTTGTTATTCCTTACCTCAGGGGCAACACTGTCAATATTTCACTATTAATAATGTGTTTTACTCTAGGTTCTTTATCTGATTAAGGATGTTGTTCCCTTATATACCTATACATTTTATCATGTATTAATGTCTAATTTTATGAAATGCTTTTCTGTATCTGTTTCTATAATTATATGAGTTCTCTGCCTTTAATCTGTTAATGTGAATTATGTTAATTGATTTTCTAATGTTAAACCAGTCTTTCATCCTTGGGATAAACTCAGCTTTACCATGATGTATTATTATCCTTTTTGTAGTTTGTTAAATTTAATTTGCTAATATTTTCAGATTTTTACATTTATGTTCACAAGTGAGGCTGGATTTATAGTTTTCATTTTTATTACTTCTTTCTTGGTTTTGGTACTACTGTTAAGCTATCCTCATAAAATGAGTTAAGGAAGTTTCTATTCTCTTTGAGTTAAAGGTAGAATTCCCTTTTCCTTAATTATTGTTAGAACTCACAAATGAAAACATCTGGGCTTGGAATTTTCTTTGTGGGAAATATTTCCAGGTGGTTTAGTTTTTAGTTCTTTGAAGAATATAAGGTAAAAGTAGTATCTTCCTGTGGTGACAAACTAGTAGTTATAAGTGAAAAATTCATTTTTTTTTTTTTAGGATCCTGTAAACTGTTTTAAAAAAAAATTCACAGGAGTTCTTAGTTTTCAATTTATGTATGTATGTATTTATTTAAATTGAAGTATAGTTGATTTATAGTGTTTATTAGTTTCAGGTGTAGAGCAAAGTGATTCAGTTATATATATATGTACTTTTCCAGATTCTTTGCCCTTATAGGTTATTATAAAATATTGATTATAGTTCCCTGTGCTATACAGTAGGTCCTTGATGGTTATTTATTTTATGTATAGTAATGTGTATATGTTAATCTCAGACTCCTAATTTATTCCTCCCTGCTTTCCCCTTTGGTACCCATAAGTTTGTTTTCTATATCTGTGGGTCTGTTTGTTTTGTAACTAAGTTCATTTGTTTCTTCTTTTTAAGATTTTTTTTAAGATTATTTTTTTTTAGAGTCCACATTTCTTTGATTAATATTTTTAACTGAATGGTTTGAGTTGAGCTATTTTGTCTCCGTTTGTTGAGGTATTGCCTACATGCTTTTTGTCTGTAAATAACTCAAATACAGTTACATTAAAAAATAGGTTATCTACTATATTGCTTTACTACTGTTTAGATTTGTGTTTTAATTTTCTTAAGTTTGTAAGATTTCTAAATAACGAATCTTTAAGGAATCTTTAGAGGACTTTGATCTAGATACCTAAGTTCGGCTTCTTGCTCTGCCAGTTACCATCATGAGTATATCTCTTACTTTTGGGGCTTCAAATTCCTCATTGTAAAACACGTATCTACTTCACATAATTTTCATGGGGATAAACTGTGAAGTGCTTTATAACCATAAACTATATGTAAATGAAAGGTTTTAAAGGTAGTGAATATAGATAAATGTTCCAAGAAAGAAAGAGGTTAGAAGGAAACAATATTATATAAGTTATAGGTATGCAACATAGTGATTCACAATTTTTAAAGGTTATAGTCCATTTATAGTTATTATAAAATATTGTCTATATTCCCTGTGTTATACTGTATATCCTTGTAGCTTATTTATTTTATACATAATAGTTTGTACTTCTTAATCCCCTACCCCTATTGTGCCCTTACCCCCTTCCTCTCCCCACTGGTAACCACTAGTTTGTTGTTTATATCTGTGAGTTTGTTTCTTTTTTGTTATATTTACTACTTTGTTGTATTTTTTAGATTCCACATATAAGTGATATCATACAGTATTTGTCTTTCTCTGTCCAACTTAAGTTCACTCAGCTTAATACTCTCCAAGTCCATCCATGTTGTTGCAAATGGCAAAATTTCATTGTTTTTTTATAGCTGAGTAATATTCCATTGAATATATATACCATAATCTTCATTCGTTGATGGACACTTAGGTTACTTCCATATCTTGGCAATTGTAAATAATGCTGCTACGAACATAGGGGTGCATGTATCTTTTTGATTTAGTGTTCTCATTTTTTTGTTTGTTTGTTTCTGGATATATACACAGGAGTGGAATTGCTGGGTCAAGTGGTAGTTCTATTTTTAGTTTTTTGAGAAACCTCCATACTGTTTTCCACAGTGGCTGCTCCAATTTACTTTCCCACCAACAGCATAGAAGGGTTCCCTTTTCTCCACATCCTCACCAACGTTTGTTATTTTGTTTGTTCTTTTTATTGATAAGTATTCTGACAGGTGTGAGAGGGTATCTCATTATGGTTTTAATTTGTATTTCTCTGATGATTAATGATGGTGAACATCTTTTCATGTGCTTGTTGTCCATCTTCATTTCCTCTTTGGAAAAATGTCTATTCAGTTCTTCTGCCCATTTTTCAATTAGGTTGTTTGTTTTTTTGATATTGAGTTGTATGAGCTGTTAATACATTTTGACTATTAACTACTTATTGGTAATATCATTTGGAAATATTTTCTCCCGTTCACTAGGTTGTTGTCTTTTTGTTTTGTTGATGCTTTCCCTTGCTGGGCAAAAGCTTTTAAGTTTAATTAGGTCCCATTTGATTATTTTTGGTTCTATTTCTTTTGCTTTAGGAGACAGAGCCAAAAATTATTGCTATGATTTACATCAAGAGTATTCTTTCTGTGTTTACTTCTAGGAGTTTTATGGTTTCTGGTCTTACACTTAGGTCTTTAACCCATTTTGAACTTATTTTTGTATATGGTGTTAGACAATGTTCTAATTTCATTCTTTTACATGAAGCTATCTAGTTTTCCCAGCACCACTTACTGGAGAAACTGTCTTTTCTCCATTGTATATTCTTGCCTCCTTTGTTGTAGATTAATTGACCTTAAGTGTGTGGGTTCTGGGCTCTCTATTCTGTTCCACTGATTGTCTAGGTGTCTGTTTTTCTGCCATTACCATACTGTTTTGATTATTGTAGCTTTGTAGTATAGTCTGAGTAAGGGAGCATGATTTCTCCAGGTCTCTTCTTCTTTCTCAAGATTGTTTTGGCTATTTGGGGTCTTTTGTGTGTCCACATAGATTTTAAAATTATTTGTTCTAGTTCTGTGAAAAATGCCCTTGTTATTTTTAAATTTTTATTTATTTTTAAAATTTAATCAATTAATTTATTTTTGGCTGTGTTGGGTCTTCGTTGCTGCACGTGGGCTTTTTCTAGTTGAGGTGAGCAGGAGCTACTCTTTGTTGTGGTGCGTGGGCTTCTCATTGTGGTGGCTTCTCTTGTGGAGCACAGGCTCTAGTCATGCGGACTTCAGTAGTTGTGGCTCGCAGTCTCTAGAGCGCAGGCTCAGTAGTTGTGGCACACAGTCTTAGTGACTCCGTGGCATGTGGGATCTTCCTGGACCAGGGCTTGAACCCGTGTCCCCTGCATTGGCAGGAGGATTCTTAACCACTGCGCCACCAGGGAAGTCTGCCCTTGTTATTTTGATAGGGAATACATCGAATCTGTAGATTACTTTGGATAGTATTGTCATTTCAACAACATTAATTCTTTCAGTCCATGAACATGATATATTTTTCCTTCTGTTTGTGTTGTTTTCAATTTCTTTCATCAGTGTCTTAACAGTTTTCTGAGTACAAGTCTTTTACAAACTCCTTAGGTAGGTTTATTTGTAGATATTTTATTTTTTTTTGATGTGATGGTAAATGTAATTGTTTCCTTAATTTCTCTTTCTGATACTGTTTTGTGAGTGTTTTGAAATGTAACAGATTTCTGTGTATTAATTTTGTATCCTGCCACTTTACTGAATGCATTGAAGAGCTCTGGTAGTTTCTGGTGGCATCTTTAGGATTTTCTCTTTGTAGTATCATGTCATCTGCAAACAGTGACAATTTTACTTCTTTCTAATTTGGATTCCTTTTATTTCTTTTTCTTGTCTGACTACTGTGGCTAGGACTTCCAATATTATGTTGAATAAAAGTGATGAGAGTAGGCATCCTTGTCTTGTTCCCAGTCTTAGAGGAAATGTTTTCAGCTTTTCACTATAGAGTATGATGTTAGCTGTGAGTTTGTCATGCATGGCTTTGATTATGGTGAGGTATGTTCCTTCTGTGCCTACTTCCTGGACAGTTTCTGTGTAAATGAATGTTGAATTTTGTCAAAAGCCTTTTCTGTGTCTATTGAGATGATCATGTGGTTTTTATTCTTAAATTTGTTAATGTGGTGTATCACATTGATTATTTGCAGATGTTGAAAAATCCTTGCATCTCTGGGATAAATCCCACTTGATAACAGTGTATGATCCTTTTAATGTATTGTTGGATTCGGTTTGCTAGTATTTTGTTGAGGATTTTTGCATCTATGTTCATCAGTGATATTGGCCTGTAATTTTCTTTTTTTTGTAGTGTCTTTGTGTGGTTTTGGTTAGAAGTAACCTTTGAGATCTGGTTGAGTCCCTCTGGTTTATAGGAAATAGAAGCTACTAGTGTATGTATGTATAGATCTGTCTGCACAACCTAGGCTTCCTGTTTTCCAAATCATTGGTTTTTCTTAGTTTGTCTTCCTTCAAATTAAACACTGGATGCTTGAGAGAAACTTTGACTTCTTTAGGCACATAGTTGAGTGTGTCATTCCCAAGAGGTTAGGTAGAAAAGTACATGTGATATTAGGGAGAAAAAGGAATTTTAAGACTTTAGTTTCTTAAGTTACCAGTAATTAAAACTGCTGTCAAAGTAGTTATTGATTTTTTTTTTCTTTCCACCAGAGTTTAAACAAAGAGAACCTTGTTATACTTTTCAGGGATTAAAATTCATGTAATGCAGTAAGAAGTAAGGCTCTGTGTGGTTGCTGCATAACTTTGTACTTGAAATTCAGTTGAAATTTTACTTAAAAAAATTACTTCAGTATAATTTTAGTAAAATTTTACCTTATATTTAACATGAAAACTTTCAAACCAATTGTGTTTGTAAGAGTTAGTTCCTTGAAATCTAATTTGCCTGCTTAATTCCTTATTGTCACTAAATATAGTCTTGAAGAAAATTGTTTCCTTCAGATTTAAGTTCATTCTCATAGTGGGAAGGGTTGTTTTTATTTGTGCTTTGAAGATTCAGTATACAGTAAGTCCCCTACATACGAATGAGCTCTGTCTGAAAGTTCTGTTCCTAAGTCCAACAAAGTTAACCTAGGTACTCAACTAACACAATCGGCTATATAGTACTGTACTGTACTGTAGTAATTTTAAATATATTGTTTTGTATTTGTGGTGTCTTATCCCCGGGATGGGCTTTTTCCTCCCTCTCTCTCACTGATGCAGTAACTGGAGACCCCAGACTGTGCTGCTCTCCTTCCCTCCAGTTTAGCCTTCTCTCCCCCTTCTTCTTCATTAGAACAGCACATATTACAGTTGCTAATCCCTATCTCCAGTTCCTGTTGTCTGCTCTCATTTAAGAATTTCCTCTTTCCTTCCTTTCTTACCCTTCCTTTCCCAGGAAGTTATTCCTTATGAAATGATGAGACACACAGGGACATATTAAAAGGACATATTAAAAGGGAGGAGCCCAGGTTTGCTGAGGCAACTTTAAAATACCAAATGTCTTTGTAGAAAATATGTGTCCCATATTTTAAATGAATTTTTAAAAATTTTACTTAAGTCATTTTCATCACGCTTGCATTATTTTTAAAGGTAATGCCGTTACATGCTAGATTTGTCAGTAGTTTTGAATAAAAAGTTTCTAGGAACTGAGGCTGTGTTGTTTTTGTTTGAATACTAATTTCTCTGAAGACTTAATAAGCATTTATATAAAATTAATTGTAATTTTGTTGATTTAAAGTTGAAGGTCGCATTTAAGGTGTCTTGTTACTTCTTTGCTCTGAAAAGCAGGACATTTTACTTAAATAAAACTCATTACCTATATCCTCGTCACAAAAGTAGGGCTTATGCCTTCCATAGAGAAGATTTAGTTCCTTTGTATAATACATGTTAGTTTCTTTTTAGGTTTTATGGGTGTTGTTAGCTGCACTATAGTTCTCCAGGTTTACTAAAACCATGTATTATTTTTTACTTATATTTTTCAATGCTACTCATAAGTTATGAGGGTGAATACTTTATGCTAATTTTGCTGGTGAGGAAGTTAAGAACCAAAGATGTTAAGAGGTTTGCTGAAGGTTACATGGTTACTGTAGTGAAATTGAGATTAGAGCTCATGTCTGTTGCCAGAGTTGATGGTATTATGATTATTTAGGGAATATATGAGCTGATAGGTAGACAGTTACATGTGATTATAATAGTTATGCATAAAAATGCTGTGAAAGTGGAGAATAGGAAATATCTGCTAAGCAGTCAGGAAGGCTTTATAGAGGGGGTAATCACTAGTGAAGTGATTCTTCAGGGATCAGAATGTCTTTGTATTTCATGCTGGGGTGATTGGGTTTTATTCTTTGGGGGATTGGGAAGTACTGAAGGATTTCATCAGGAGGGGTGATGTGACCATCTTCATATTCTAAAGATATGGTGGCTGTAAAAGGGGATACATTTGTAGCCTGGTGGTACTAGAGATAGGGAGACCATTACAGGAAAGCTGTGGGGGAAGTGATGAGGTTATCTCTGATGGCAGCAGTGGAGAGGAGGAGAGGAAGGAACTGGATTTGAGCTTTTAATCCAGACAACATACAGATGTTGTTCTCACTTCTTCCATCCCCCCCCCCACCCCACCCCCATCAGAAAAAGAGCTAAAAGTTTGCGTTTAGAAAACTGACCCAGTTCTGATCATCTTCAGATTGCTGATCTGCAAAGAGCTTTGCTCTTAATTGTTAAGGGTATAGCTACATTTAGGATAGAAATCATGTCTTTCTGTGGCAAAGCTCTTTCTTTGGATAGAAATGAAATTTATGCCTGGATTATGGTAATAGTGTAAATAAGACTTTTCAATATAGGATCTACACAGTCACATCATTTCAGGAAGCAAAACTAACATTACTTAAAATGATCAGTACTATTTTATGAATGACTTCTTTCATTCCATTCTAGATCATTCTAAATCATTTCTTAGAAATTTCTGACTGAGTTCTGTAGGCAGGAAGAATGCTGTAATTGTCAGTCTCTTTTTGATATCATGTCCTGCTAGGCCAGATTCTGCCTAATTTGATGCCACCCTGTATCTTGTCCTTTCCTCATATCCTGAAATAGAAGGGACCTGTTGCAGCGTTCCCATCTGTCATGTGGTAGGTGAAGTTTTCTTGGATTGTCTGTAAGAACAGTCTTCTATTGCTAATTGCCCCCCCCAAAAAAACAGGTTTATAATAGTATGAGTTTAGTTTTTAGTATCTAATCATTCAGAGATTTAGTTTATATATCTTTCTCTAAAATTATGAGATTTAGTTTATATATCTTTCTCTAAAATTATGAAATACAAAGGAAAATGATGCATAGTTATATTTATGCTTGATAATCAATGAGGTCTTTTTCTGATTGATGACATATCTATTTGATGGAGACTGCATACCATAGTGGAATGAATGAGAGTTCTAGAAATTTGTAAAACTTACCTTTTAAATATTTTTGTCTCTTTAAATATTTCTGTCTCACCTTATTAGCACAATCTTAGTTTAGACCTTGTGGCTTGGCATAATAAAATAACTTGTCTCTCTGCCTTCAGTCTGTTGTCCTCGAATCCACACTCTGCAGCTACCTCAATATTCTATAGAAAACACAAATCTGACACCATCCCACCCATGTATCCATGAGTCTGTTGTTGCTAGTGAGTTCTGCTAAATGCTTGAATTTGTGGCATAACCAGAGTGGCTCCTTGAAGATTTAATTTCCATGAAGTCTTGCTAGCTCTAACAATTTGACACACACACACCCATGCACATACTTGACTTCTGTAAAATATTTTAATGCATTCATTTCTTTTTATGCTTTAAGTGCTGTTTATTTATTTACTTAATAACTTGTTGATAGTATTTATTAAAATACCTGATATAGGTTGATGTTAATTGAGATGGGTATAAAATTATGAAAAGATAGAAAATAGGACACATAACTGATAGTAAATAAGAAAGCGACACAGATCTCTGTCAACCATCTTCATAATTCTTTTAAAAATTTATTTATTTATTTATTTAATTTTTGGCTGCATTGGGTCTTCGTTGCTGCTCGTGGGCTTTCTCTAGTTGTGGTGAGCAGGGGCTACTTTTTGTTGCGGTGCGCGGGCTTCTCATTGCGGTGGCTTCTCTTCTTCCAGAGCATGGGCTCTAGATGCACAGGCTTCAGTAGTTGTAGCACGTGAGCTTCAGTAGTTGTGGCTCACAGGCTCTATAGTGCAGGTTCAGTAGTTGTGGTGCATGGCCTTAGTTGCTTTGCGGCACGTGGGATCTTCCTGGACCAGGGATTGAACCTGTGTCCCCTGCATTGGCAGGCAGATTCTTAACCACAGCGCCACCAGGGAAGTCCCTTTTATACAATTTTTAAAGGTTACTTTCCATTTACCGTTATTACGTATTAGCTGTGTTCCCTGTGTTGCACAGTACATCCTTGAACCTATCTTACACCCAGTAGCTTGTAGTTCTCACTTCCCCACCGATATATTGCCCTCACCCCGCCCAGACACTATAGAGCAGACTCTATATCTGAGTCTATCTTTTTTGTTATATTCACTAGTTTGTTGTATTTTTTAGGTTCTACATATAAGTGAAAGCATACAGTATTTGTCTTTCTCTGTCTCCCTTATTTCACTCAGCATAATACCTTCCAAATCTATTCATGTTGCTGCAAATGGCAAAATTTCATTCTTTTTTATAGCTGAGTAGTATTCCATTGTATTTATATACCACATCCAGATCCATTCATCTGTTGGTGGACACTTAGGTTGCTTCCATATCTTGGCAATTGTAAATAATACTGCTATGAGCATTGGGGTGCATGTATCTTTTTGAATTCGTGTTCTGTTTTTTTTTTGGGGGGGGGGATATATTCCCAGGAATGGAATTGCTGGGCCAAATGGTAGTTCTATTTTTAGTGTTTTGAGAAACCTCTGTACTGTTTTCCACAGTGGCTATACCAATTTACATTCCCACCAACGGTGTACAAGGGTTCCCTTTTCTCCATTTCCTCTCCAACATTTTTTATTTGTGTTCTTTTTGATGATAGCCACTCTGACAAGTGTGAGGTGATAATCTCGTTGTGGATTTGATTTGCATTTCTCTGATGATTACTGATGGTCAGAATTTTTTTCATGTTCCTGTTGGCTATCTGCATTTTGTCTTTGGAAAAATGTCTATTCAGTCCTTCTGCACATTTTTTAATTGAGTGGTTTTTTTTTTTTTTTTTTAATCACCTTTTTTAAAAAAAATATTGAGTTTTGGCTGCTTTGCGTTTTTGTTGCTGCGTGCGGGCTTTCTCTAGTTGCGGCGAGTGGGGGCTACTCTTTGTTGTGGTGTGTGGCCTTCCCATTATGGTGGCTTCTCTTGTTGTGGAGCATGGGCTCTGGCATGCAGGCTTCAGTAGTTGTGGCACACACGCTCAGTAGTTGTGGCTCACAGGCTCTAGATTGCAGGCTCAGCAGTTGTGGCACATGAGCTTAGTTGCTTTGTGGCATGTGGGGTATTCCTTGACCAGGGCTCGAACCCGTATCCCCTGCATTGGCAGGTGGATTCTTAACCACTGCGCCACCAGGGAAGCCTGAGTGATTTGTTTTTTGATGTTGAGTTATATGAGCTATTTATATATGTTGGATATTAACCCCTTATTGGTCATATCATTTGCAAATATTTTCTGCCCTTCATCAGGTTGTCTTTTTGTTGATGGTCTCCCTTGCTGTGCAAAAGCTTTTAAGTTTAGGTAGGTCCCATTTGATTATTTTTGCTTTTATTTCCTTTACTTAAGGAGGCAGATCCAAAAAAATATTGCTGTGATATATGTCAAAGAGTGTTCCACCTATGTTTTCCTCTAGGAGTTTTATAGTATCTGGTCTTACATTTGGGTCTTTAGTCCATTTTTAGTTTATTTTGGTATATGGGTTAGAGAATGTTCTAATTTCATTCTTTTACATGTAGCTGTCCAGTTTCCCCAGAACCACTTATTGGAGAGACTGTCTTCTCCATTGTATATTCTTGCTTCCTTTCTTATAGATCAATTGACCATAAGTGTGTGGGTTTATTTCTGGGATCTCTGTTATGTTCCGTTGATCTGTGTCTGTTTTTGTGCCGGTACCCTACTGTTTTGATTACTGTAGCTTTGTAGTATAGTCTGAAGTCAGGAAGTGTTGTTCCTCCAGCTCTGTTCTTTCTGAAGATTGTTTTGGCTGGAGTGGTTTTTTTTTTTTTTTTTTTTTAATTTTTTTGTGATACGCGGGCCTCTCACTGTTGTGGCCTCTCCCATTGCGGAGCGCAGGCTCCGGACGCACAGGCTCAGCGGCCATGGCTCACGGGCCCAGCCGCTCTGCGGCATGTGGGATCTTCCCGGACCGGGGCACGAACCCGTGTCCCCTGCATCGGCAGGCGGATTCTCAACCACTACGCCACCAGGGAAGCCCTGGAGTGTTTTTTTAACAGAGAACAGGAGGAGAGAAATTCAAGATGGTAAGTTAGCAATGTTTTCAAGGAGATTTTCTGCAAAGGGAAGTAGTAAAGTGGAGTTGAGAGTGTTTTGCCTTTTTTTTCTTTTTTTTAAAGGGTGGGAGAAAAGCATGTTTATATTCTGATGCCAATGATCCACTGAGAACAAAATGTTAAGGATGAATACATGGAGTAGTGCTCTTGAGGAGCTTGATGGGATAAGATTTAGTTCACAAGTGTAGGGATTGGCATTATATAGAAACTTGGATAATTCCTCTGTGTTAATAGGCCAGAGGCACAGTATGAGGTTTAGTGTCTACACTCCTAGTGTCTACACTGGGAGGTAGTTTGATGGGTTGTGAGAGTTTGTGGAAGATCTCTTCTAATTGCTTCATTAAAATTTTTTTTTTCTTTCAGTGAAGCATAGGAAGCAAAGTCATTGCCATGAGTAAGGGTGGGGAGAAGACATTGAGGGTTGAGGATCAGGAAGATGTGAAATAGAGTGGGAGAGTGAATAGACCAGGGAGTTACAGTATGATTGCCTGGCAACATTAAGGGTGCTGTTGAAGTCTGTGGCTATGGATTTAAGGCATCATGATCAGCTGTGTTTAGATGCATGCGTATAGATGCACAGTAGGTGGAGAATTAGGTTTTTATCTAATTGTTGTGGCTTTGCTAACCAAGAATGATGAAGTGAGAGAATGGCAAGGGAGTTGAGGGTGTTTGCAGAGGAGTGATTATAATGGGTGGCCATGGATTTAGCTATAAAAGGAAGGGAGAGAAATCATTAAAGATGAGGGACAGTAATCCATGCGAGAGATTATGACTCTGAATAGGGTCTACATAATGTTTCACAGGTAGAACCGACAGGTTTCCTGAGGTTGGATGTGACGCATGTGAGTGTCGTCAAGAATGACCTTAGAGTTTTTGACCCTTAGCACTTGTAAGAATGGAGTTGCTGTCAGCTAAAGTGCTTGGTACTTTATCACATTTGGTGGTTTGGTTATATTTTGTTGATTTGATTGTTTCATATAAAAAGAGAACATTTTCTAGTGTAATTAAAGGTAGGCAAATATAAATATAAACCAGCTTACCCATAACCACTCATCAAGTTTCTATATTGATTCACTCATTCAGTTCATACTTATTGAGTACTTGTTATGTTTCAGGTGATGTTCTAGGAGATGGGAATATAGCACAAAATATTCTTTTTGGGTATTTTTAAAACTAAGAAGTCTTTCTTTTGACAGATTGTGGGATATAGGGAAAAATAAAGTTCTTTGGATTTGGACAGACCTAGGTTGAATTTCAATAAAATGGTTAAAGCTTTTCACTGTGGGTAAATTACTTTACATATGAGAGTCTTGGCTAATTCATTGTGTGAAGTAGTAGCATGATTCCAACTTGGTAGGTTTGTTGAGAGAAGTAGAATTAGATAACCAAGTAAGGCACCTGGCATATAAGTTACCCAACAAATACTCTGCTCCCTCTTTATCTTCTCTCTTTGTATTTTAAGGTGTATTTGGTTTTGGGGTTGGCCAAAAGATATTTAGAGTTAAGTCTAATTAAAAACTAATGTTTTTTATATCTGTTAAGGTAATAGTAATATTGATATTATAGGAAGAGTACACTTAGATTGCAGGAGACTTGGCATTGAATTCCTACTGTGCTGTTTAATTTCAACAGGCACCTTACCTTTCTGGATAATAATAAAAAGTATCTATTGAGTGTTGTCTATGAAGTTCCAAGTATGTGCCGCACACTGTGTTAGGTGTTTTATGTATAGATGTCTCATTTTATTCTAACAGCAACCTTGCAAATTTACTATTATTCCCATTTTACAGATGAAGAAGTTAAGGCAAATAAGTTAAATAACTTTCCTGAGGTTATATAATAAGAGGCAGAATGAGAATGAATTAAAAGTTCTTTTTCCTCCTACAAAGTGCTCAACATTTCTCATCTGAAAAATTGGGATACTGATTTTATTTTTGTCTGTTGTTAAGTTCTCGCACTGAGAGAGAAGTGAAACAGTTGGATCAATGCCTGGCAGTAACAACAATGTTCTCTTTATTTCCTGAGGTGTTGATATAGGTAGAATGATTTTAATGGTCTTTGTTCTCCATAGCTTATATTTTGCTTATAGCTTTTAAAAAAATTATGGTAAAATATATATAACATAAAATTTACCATTTAAACCATTTTAAGTATATAATTCAGTGGCATTAAGTACATGCACAGTGTTCTGGTTGTAACTTTGAATTATCTTTTTCTTCCCTCCAAAACAAATAAAAATAAGCAAAGCTATTTCACTACTCTGTGCACATAATGTTGCTAATCAAAATGTTAGTGTTTAGGGCTTCCCTGGTGGCACAGTGGTTAAGAATCTGCCTGCCAATGAGGGGACATGGGTTCGAGCCCTGGCCTGGGAAGATCCCACATGCCATGGAGCAACTAAGCCTGCACGCCACAACTACTGAGCCCATGTGCCACAATTACTGAAGGCCACACACCTAGAGCCCGTGCTCTGCGACAAGAGAAACCACCGCAGTGAGAAGCCCGCGCACCGCAACAAAGAGTAGCCCCTGCTCGCCACTACTAGAGAAAGCCCGTGCACAGCAATGAAGACCCAATGCAGCCATAAATAAATAAATAAATAGATAGGTAGATAGGTAGATAGATAGATAGATAAAGTTAGTGTTTATAGCATCCTGGGAAGTTAGGAGTCAGTAAATAAGTATATGCATGCATCTGTTTACTTTTGTGTTTTGCACCTAGTCAACAGTATTTTCCTGCATATGACAGATGCAGCAAAGTATACTCAGATATAGTATTGCTTTCTAGGAGGTTATAGTATAAAACACAGTGGAAAAAATTAGGCAGCTGTCAGTGAATCTAGAGATAAATACAGCTGCATAAATACTTCTCATTTATTTACATACATTAAAGGAACATATTGGTTAACCACGAATATAAGTGGAGATATTTTGGGGTTGAGGAATATGTTGGTAAATGAATTGCATATTAATATAGTTTTGAGGCAGAGGCATCACCTTGTCTCCTACCTTTAGAGAGGCTCTTTGAGAAGATTAGCAGGAACTTTCTGAGGTGGCAAGGACAAGATGCTTTGTGAGGGTGGGGGAATAAGTGGGAGTGAAATAATCAGAAGATGGTAAGTTGAAAAATATCCCTGGAAAGTGAGAAAGGACCTAAGTAACTGAGTTTGTATCAGATAGTCTGTTTAAAACATTTGGAAGGTGTAATTGAACTTAGCAATTTTTAGGGGAAATTTTTAGCTGACAGATGAGGGGAAAGTTCTTTCTTTTTACAAGAGTCAGACTAATTCATGAGTACTTTGTAAACAAAGTCAGTGATTCAGAGCTCCAAGAGGCAGTCATCAATCAGAAAGGGTTTCAAAATAAAGGCTCTTTATTTTCTTTTCAGTATAATACTTAAGCCATAGTTTGATATATCAGCAGTGGTTTCTCAGCCCTGTTGTTGGTGAGGTCTGTCTCCTTTGTTGAACTTTTCAAAAATCTGAGTTAAACATTTGAGATTCAGAATCCACCTGCATTTTTATAGCATCCTGGTATAGAGTTGTGTATACGAGTTACAATTTTCCTTTTCTCATTTGTTGTTCTGACATGTAATATACTTTCAGTAAATATTAGCATAGTTTGAATATCTACCATATATCGGGAAATATAATAGATTATGGGTTGAAACTTCTCTTTAAAAAAGTATGTGGCAGTCTTTATTATTTATTTATTAGACTTTTTGAGAAACATCCATTAATCCTCCTGTATGCCAGGTGTTGGTGATATGCTAGACATTGGGATAATAAGAGAAATAAGGCAGACTCTACCTTAAAGAGGATATCAAAAAAGAAAGAAGACATTATTCACTTTCTTTTTGAGTTTGAATCAGATTGTTGGTTTATTGAAAAATGACACCAAACAGTTATCTCTGAAGATTTTAGGGAAAATTTGTTCTCAAAATATTCAGATTGAAGTGTTTGATTTGATAAATGCTTGAACTATTAATGGAAGTACTAAATATGAACAATATTTATTTAAAAATTTTCTCTCAGTGGTAGTAATTAAGAAAATCCTAATCATGGGACTCATAAATAGTTGCCAGCATGGTAAGCCACGTTCTTGGCAGTATATGATGCACATTGTTAATGGGCTACAGTCATTGGTTTGTGATTAAAAGTTGGCTGGCTCTCCTCCTTAGTTCTCTTCTGCATGAAATTTGCTGACCTTAAAGGTATTATAGGAGAGAAACTAGCTTTAAAGGCTGGATTTACTTTTTCGGTTTCATTTATTTCTTAAGCTCTTATTTTCTTACATTTCTGAACTGTATTCCTTGCCTATATCAATTGCCTGGGACAACAAAATATAGAATATGGCATAAATATTTATGCCTCTAGTAAAGGCTTAATGGAATCACATTTGGCGCATTTTGTAACTATGTTGTTTGGTTTCACTCAGCCAAATAGAAGTGTACCTTTGTTTTACCTAGACTTTTAGTTCATTCTAAAAATGTCAGTCATATTTGTCTCCTTTCTCTTACTACACTCAGTTGTCACTTCAGTCTGACCTCTTCCATCTATCCTCACTGCTGTGGTTGTAGTTTATATTGTTACTTCCTGCCTGTACTGTTGGAATACGCATTCACTAGTAACAAGCATGTAAACTGAGACTAGTTTTTTCTCTAGATTAAAGTAAAACTGACTATATGGGAAGCATTTTTTGAACTTGAAAGCACTACACAAAATATAAGTTGTGATTTCTATTATATTTGCCATCAAGTCACAGTTCACTTAAAAATGATCAGTGGTTTCTTTTAGACTCTTCTTTCTTGGTTCATTGTCATTCACTGACTGATAGCCCCAAGCCATCTTTCCAGATTCATATCCCACTGCTCCTCCACCCATGCTTGCTAGTGTTTTCTTCCTCCCTCTGGGCAGTACTGTTAGCTAGCAGAGGACAGTTCTTTGTTATGTGGGACTGGCCTCCCCACCCCTCCACTGAAGGCCTGCAGCAGCAGCTGGAGGAGAGGTTGAGCAGCGAGGAGCACTGAGTGGCACTCTCAGTAGAGAGCCAGGCTGCTAGCCAGACTGCTCTTTGTGGGTCCCAGATGTCATCTTATTTCCTCTGTGGGTTTGTTCTTGTTTTCTCTTTTTCTAACCCCACTTATTAAAATCCAATTTCTCTTTCCTAATACCACCAAAAATGCAATTGCTTGCATGTAAAAGCCAGTCAGCCATAATTATTTATTAGGAGTGGTACTGTCTAATAATAATGTACATATGTTAAACATATATAATAATAGTAATAATATATAGTAATGAATAAAACAAGCTTAGTCCTTGCCTTCATGAAATTTTATCTTTGCTGCTAAAGTATAAGGGCCTTGAATCTTAAATATTTTAAAGTTCCCCTCTATTTTTTTTATAATGTGTTGTATATTTTGTTCATTAAGTATTTAAACAGCAGTATTTGACAGTGAAAAAATAGACTTTATACTTTAGGCTCTTGGGGGCCACTGAATAGTTTTAATTGGAGCAGGAGTAATATTAGTAGATTTCTACTAACAGAGTTAACTTTAGTACTATAAAGAGGTGAGGGGTTTTATTGTCACTTTCTACGTCTTAGTTGTCTAATCAGCCAAGTAATTTCATGAAAAGTTTTTCTCTTCCAAACATTTATATTGGAAACTAGTTAGGTAAGTAATGCAGTAAACGTATTTTTTGAGCGCTTACTATGTACCAGACACCGTTCTAGGCACTCAGAAAAGAGCAACAATCAAAACAAAGCCTTTCATCTCATGATTGCATTATAGTGGAGGATTGGACAGTAAGAAAATAAATACATAATATGTGCACTGTGATTAAGTGCTGTGAAGAAAAATATAACAAATAGAAAAGGGGAAGGCTATTTTAGATAGGGAAATAAGATGACCTCTGAGGAGAAACATTTGTGTTGGAATGAACCAACAGTGGGTGTACTTGGGAGAAAGAGCTTTGTAGGTCAAGGAAACTGCAAGTAGAGGGTTTCAGTGAGTAATTTATTAATATTTTTTCCCCTTTATTGTCACTTTAGAATAATCTGTAGATCCCTCCATAATCTGACCCTCAATGATATTGTCAGTCTTTTCACTTAATTACCTAGTCAAATGGTAATAATAATGCCTATTTTGTAAACAAAGTGAAATATATAATTTATATATACATTTATCTAATATGTTATAGACACTCTGTAATTGATAGTTATTGTCATCATTATTTTGTTAGTATAATAACTATTAGCAGCTTATGTTCTTGCCTATTCATGTCTTCCTAGAGAACACTTGCTCATCTTTCAAGAATCAATGTGTAAATATCACTTTCTCCCCAAATCTTCTTCTTGCTATACAGGACTACTCCCTTAGTTTTACTGCCATTATATATTTATTACATGTCTGTCATTGTACTTGCCATATTTAAGTTGGTTTGTTTTTACCCTTTGTATACCTGGCTTCTAACCTGAAGTCTGGCGTTTATGTATTTTGCTAGATAAGTAACAAATTCAGAAGTTTATTTAGTTGGCTTCTAATATTTATATATGTTTAAACTTTCAACATATGTCTGTTACTGTGGTAATATACTTATTGTAAAGGTTTGTTCAAGGGGAGTGTGAATTAAAGGTATATTATTATCAAAAGAAGAAGTAATCTAAGAAGTATAGGTCTGTATTTTAGATTATGTCTGTCATTTATGAGGTTATCTAGTGATCCCCTTCCTTGGGACACATTTATGCTTCTTGGTTCTCTCTGCTTCTCAGCCAGGTTCTGGCAGTATCTATGATAGCAGTCCTTTATTATTCTCTGACACTGGTGACACTGACGCATTTATGTTCAGTATACTGACACTCGATTATGAATTGGAGTCTTGAAGACTGGTGTGAATCCCAGGTCTGTCATTTCTAGGGGTGTGATCTTAAGAAAGTAACTCATTAGTCTCATTTCCTCATCTGAAAAATGGAGATAATATGTTCCTCACACAGGGTTGTAGGGATTACATTATGTACATAAAAGAGCATTGGCTTCTGGAATATATCAGATGTTTCTTACTAGGTGAAATCATTTTAATTTGGTAACTGTTTCTGCAGAATCAGATTGAGCGTTTGTTTGGCTTTGGGTAGAGGAAAACAAGGTGGAATTTAACAATGGTGTTGATTGCTGACTTTGGTTAAGTCTTACTCTGTTTCAGCTGATTCCTTTTTTTCTCAGTGGAATGTGCTGGCCTTGATCCAGAGAAAAGAAAGGAATGCTCGGCATAATAATAATGCTAGAAAGATATATCACACCATGTTGCATTTAACTCAAGGTGAGGGCACCAAGGGGAGGAAATTTGTCTTAGTTGGGTGTCCAGCACCAAGTACAGGGCCTGGCACATGACAGGCACTCCATATCATGTTTAAATGAACAAGTGAATTCTGTTTAGATGAGAAACCTTTTCTGGCTGTGGAGTACATAGTGCATTTTGGGTAGCTAAGGTAGATGTCTGTACGATGTTGGCAAAGGAGACTGATTTTGGTATTTTAGCAGTTGTCTTTGAAACCATTATACCTGATTCATTATATGTACAGTTCTTTTATATCATTTTGTATATTTTAAAGGAAATTTAGGTCAGTTAAAAATGATCATTTGTGCTAAAGTAACCTAGAATGGAAACAACTGAGAAAAAGTGAAAAAGACCTTAGAACAGGTAATGGAGTTCAGAATTCACAACTATTCTAAGTTAGATTTCTAGGCCTTAAGTCACTGTACCAAAAGGAAATAAAATTTTATGTGGAGAAATGGATCACTCTTGCCATATCCTCAACCCCTGTCTTTCCTTTCCTTCTGCTGTTCCAATTTGGCAAAACACCAAGCCTTAGAGCAGCCTTCATCATTTACCTCCTCCATTTGGGGGCATGGCCTGTTGAGTGCAGCCAGGATTCCTGAAGCACTTCCCGACAGCTGTGGCTCCCAGTCTTGCTTCCATTTTGTCTATTTTCCACTGTCTCCAGAATGGTCTTTCTATAATGAATCTGGTTGTGTCGGTTTTCTCCTTGAAATCCCTTATGGGCTTCTCAGTTTTCAGTATAAAAATCCAAATTCCTTAGTATGGAAAACCAATTTTAGAGATTTGACCCCTTCTTATCAACCTCCTCTTTTTTTTTTTTTTTTCCCACCCACATATTATCTGTACCAGACATATTAACCAGTTGCATTTCTCTGAGTGTTTCATGTTCTTTTCATGCCACTGAACATATGATGTTTCTTTTTCCAGGCATGCTTTTCTCTCCTTCCCAAGGTCATGAACTACAGGTCCTTTAAAACTCCCCACGGTTACCTCTGGAAAACTTCTGACTTTTCCTTTCCCAGTCTGGATTAGGTGCCCTTTCTCCATGCTGTCATAATGCCCTACAATTAATGTTCTTAGTGGTACCTAATCCAATAACATGCCTTCTTCCTCCCTAGACTGTGCGGTTTTTCCAAGTACAGGATACTCTTTTATCTCTTTAATTTCTAATGCCTGTCACTGGTTAGCACAGTATAGAAGCCTAGAACTTTGTGATTTAGTTAATGTATGAAGTAACAGAATTTATCAGAGGTCCAGATTGTGCCCAGCTAAGTCCTAGGTATTATGAGCATGTGAGAAATGGAATAACATGATCCCTGCCCTTTTCATAAGCTTAGTTGTATGGACAAAATGACATTAAGCAATTAAAGGTTAATTAAAAGTACAACATTAAAAGGTGATTTGAGAATAAAGATACAGTTGAAAATTTCAAATCCCTTGGCATTTCATTATCTGCTTTTTGCTTTGTTTTTTCTTAATATTTACCACTACTAACATTCTATGCCTTTTATTTATCTTATTATGCTCATCTCCTCCACTAGAATGTAAGTTTTATGAGGAATTCTTATCTCTTTTGTGTACTGTGGTATTTCTAATGCCTGACACATGGTAGGTGCTCAATAGATACTTGTTGAATGGATGGAATGGTGTTCAGAGAAAGAAGTACTCACTAGGAGTATTTATGAGATACTTCATGGAGAAGTAGACCCTAAAAGACCCTAAAAGATAGTGTTTTATTAACTAAGTTAATTTAAGTAAAAAACTACCCATTTTGTTTATATATGAGTTTTTTCCAGATCATATGTTCCTCTTAATTTTCTCTTAAGCTTTTTTTTTTTTTTTTTTTTTTTTTTTGCGGTATGCGGGCCTCTCACTGTTGTGGCCTCTCCCGTTGTGGAGCACAGGCTCCGGCCGCGCAGGCCTAGCGGCCATGGCTCACGGGCTTAGTTGCTCTGCGGCATGTGGGATCTTCCCGGACCAGGGCACGAACCCGTGTCTCCTGCATCGGCAGGCGGATTCTCAACCACTGCGCCACCAGGGAAGCCCTCTCTTAAGCTTTTTAATGTTTCTGCCGTTCCCTCTGTTGACTTTGCTTAGAGAGTTTGACAACAAAGCCTATTTAATCAGAGTGAGTGATGCTGAGCCTTTCCTTATTGTACTAGTTGTAATAACTTTCACTCCATATGTTAGCAAAATAAATATGTGTTAAAAATATGTCTGCTGGAAGCAGTAGCACGTTGTATACACATCTTCTTCACACCATGTGTAATTGTGATACCTGAGAGCTTATATTTTATTTTGCATCCATTCAGAATAACTTGTGGGCATATCAGCGTTCTGGAAGTCTTGTGAGTTAGGGATCATAATTGACCATTATGCCTGTAAGTTCTTAGATTTTAGCAAATCTTAATCAGAGTTTTGAATATTTATACACATATTTATGTCACATAACTTATAATTTCATTTTTAGAGAGTTTCCTTTTCTGTTTCCTTCCCTTCTAAGATTAAAGGAATCAAAATTAAGTTTCAGATTAAAAACTTAAAACTATTAGAAATGTTAAATTGCCAAAATGGTCTATAAGTAGAACATGCAGGTAATATAGGCTTAAATTGGTTTTTTAAGAAAATTATTAGTTGGTCTCCAGGACTGGCTTCTTTTCTTGTAATTTTTTTCCCTAAGTGCAGAATTAGATATTCTTAGGCCATTATGGCTGTAATAGAGCTTAGTAAACATCTAGTCTACTTGCTTTATTTTAGAGAGGTAACTAAGATACAAGGACAGGTGATTTGTTCACAGTCAGTTTAACTAATTCATAACAGGACCAGGTGATAAACTAGATTTTTAACTATTGTTGAGGAGATAGCCAAACTGTGGCTAACCCTTCTGTTATGGTAATAACCACTTTAAACTTTAAGACTATACTGTTCCTAGAAATACATGTGGATCTGATGATGTTTTAAAAGGATATTATTTTAGTGACCTGGTAGTCAGTTCTTGGAATTTGTCAATCCAGCAGTCAGCCAGATTGGGTGTGAGTGAAGTTTTGGCAGTACTCTTCCATTTTGGTATGTAGACTGTTTACTAGTTGAGTCAACAGGAGGTAATTTTTATTAATCTCATTTTAAGCCATGAAAAACCCCACATTCTCTTTAAATTGTTAGTTTTTGACAACCTAAATGTGAGGATTCACTCATTTTCCATAGGAAAAGGTTTAGCCAATTAAATATATGTTAAGAAAAACATGAAGAACAAGATTTTTAAAAAATTCAGTTTTTCCTTGTTGAATCTAAGAAGTTATACATTTTATTTTAAAAAGTCATATGGTGGACTCTTGGATTCTGTTAAATAGAAAAATGATTTAAAAAGTCTAAGGATCATGTGAATAGTCTGCATTTCTTTTTTTTTTTTGTATTCTTTGTGATGTTTGCCTAGGACTTACATTTTAAACTGGACTATACAAAAATAGCACCTTGTACTCTGTGATTTTTAGCTTATTTATTTATTTTTTTTAAAGGAGGGAGTTTATCTGTTTTGGGGGAGGAATAATTTATAAATATAATGAGCTGGATAAGAAGAAAATGGTTAAAGATGTGGAAGAATGTAGACAACCTGAATTTAGTACTGGTTTTAGTTGACTAATATCAATTAAATTTAATTATTTATTTTTAGTCAGTGTGTTCATATATTATACTTTTTTTTTTTTTTTTTTTTTTTTTTTTGCGGTACGCAGGCCTCTCACTGTTGTGGCCTGTACCGTTGCAGAGCACAGGTTCCAGACGCGCAGACTCAGCGGCCATGGCTCACGAGCTCAGCCGCTCTGTGGCATGTGGGATCTTCCCGGACCGGGGCACGAACCCACATCCCCTGCATTGGCAGGAGGACTCTCAACCACCGCGCCACCAGGGAAGCCCCATATATTATACTTCTGATGTGAAGAATACCCTACTAGACTTCTTAAAGCCTCTTAGTTTGACTTAGTCTGAAATTTAATTTGTTGGTTTTGTTTTAAATTACATTCTCTTGACTATAGCTTGTGTTTGGGGATTGCAAGTTAGTAATTGCCCTTTGTTCTATTTCAGATACCTGCATGTCACTGAGTCCACCATGCTTCACAGAAGAAGATAGATTCAGTCTGGAAGCTCTTCAAACAATACATAAACAAATGGATGATGACAAAGATGGTGGAATTGAAGTAGATGAAAGTGATGAAGTATGTGGAAACCCCTTTTCCCTGGTATTCTCTTAAAACAGAATGACCAAGTTTTTAGTCTTAAATTTTCCCATTATTCCTTGTATGACTCAACTCCTTCATCTTCATTATCTTTAGTTTTTCTCTTTACATTTTTTTTATTTTTATTTTTTGTGGTACGTGGGTCTCTCGCTGTTGTGGCCTCTCCTGTTGCAGAGCACAGGCTCCAGACACACAGGCTCAGTGGCCATGGCTCACTGGCCCAGCTGCTCCACAGCATGTGGGATCTTCCCAGACCGGGGCACGAACCCATGTACCCTGCATTGGCAGGCGGACTCTCAACCACTGCACCACCAGGGAAGCCCAATTTTTCTCTTTACATTTTTTTTTTTTTTTGCAGTACGCGGGCCTCTCATTGTTGTGGCCTCTCCCGCTGCAGAGCACAGGCTTCGGAAGCGCAGGCTCAGAGGCCATGGCTCACGGGCCCAGCCGCTCCGCGGCATGTGGGATCCTCCCGGACCGGGGCACGAACCGGTGTCCCCTGCATCGGCAGGCGGACTCTCAACCACTGCGCCACCAGGGAAGCCCCTCTCTTTACATTTTAATTTTACCCTTTGTATTTACATGGTTTTTCTTTTTCCTTTTTTTTTTTCACATCTATACAAGTCTTCTTAGTTTTATAAGAATTCCCAATCTTGTGTACTTGGGTTTCTCAAACATATATCCTATTCTGACTATGTCAGTTATCTATCGCTGCTTTACAAACCACCACAAAATTTAGTGCCCTAAAACAACATTTTGTTATTTCTCCTGATCCTCTGGGTTGACTGGGCTTTGCTGAGCACTTTTTCTGTTCCCGTAGTTATGGCCCGAGGTCACTGTGGCAGTTGCATTCAGTTGCCAGCTCTGCTGGGCTGGAATATCTCAGATGACCTCTTTTTCATCAGAGTCTCTCTCCATCCAGTCTCTCATCATTCAAGAGTCTAGCTCAAGCTTCCTTACATCATGGCAGCCAGCTTCCAGATGGCAGTGTTCCAAGAAAACAAGTTCCCATGTGAAAGTGCTTATCATGCCCCTGCTTGCCAATGCCTGTTAATATCAAATTGGCTTAAAGCAGGTTATTTGGCTGAGCTTAGAGTCTGTGTGGGAAAGGATTATACAAGGATGTGAATACCAGGAGATGTGGTTTACTGGGAATCCATCAATGTCCTAATCTACTGTACTCACCATACAAATAAATAGTGCTTTATTTCTTAAGCATTTTCATCTTACCCCTGTCTAGTGTTCCTTTTAGTTTTCTTCTTAGAGGTTGTTTTCTTTATCTGACAATGGTCTCATTCTAACCAAATTCCCCGGTCATTTTTTAGTTCTTTTCACCCTTTTTGTTGTATTTGTCACTGTTGAGATGCTTCTCTTTTAGTTTACATAATACTAAATTATACTATTTTCTACATTATTGTCTTATGTTGTATAACAGTGACATCCTCTCATCTTATTTTTATCTGATCACATTGTTATGTAACAGAAACATTCTCTAAAGATCAATTTTTGACCTGCTGTATAAAACATTTACCTTGAGAATGCTCATCCATTTTTAGGTTACTCCTGTTTCCTCCATCTCTAAGCCAGTCCAGATTCTGACCTACATATATTGCTTTCTGCCTGACATCCTTTGAGGGCTCTTTTGTTTTCAGCTTAGTTTATCTAAAGCAAAATCCCAGATCTTCTCTTTGAAATCCCTCACTGTTCAATGGCAATTGTGGACATACTTCTCCTCACTTTTTACTCTTTTATTTTTTTAAAGTTTATTTATTTTTAATTTTTGGCTGCGTTGGGTTTTTGTTGCTATGCATGGGCTTTCTCTAGTTGTGGTGAACGGGGGCTACTCTTCATTGCAGCGCATGGACTTTTCATTGCAGTGGCTTCTGTTGTTGTGGAGCACGGGCTCTAGGTGTGTGGGCTTCAGTAGGTGTGGCACATGGGCACAGTAGTTGTGGCTTGTGGCTCACGGGCTCTAGAGTGCAGGCTTAGTAGTTGTGGTGCATGGACTTCGTTACTCTGTGGCATGTGGTATCTTCCTGGACCAGGGCTTGAACCGTGTCCCCTGCGTTGGCAGGTGGATTCTTAACCTCTATGCCATTAAGGAAGTACCAGTTTTTACTCTTTTAAATTAGGAGTTGGCAGACTTTTTCTATAAAGGGCCAAATTATGGGTTGAAATATGTCCCCCGCCCAAAAATATTTTGAAGTCCTAACCCCCAGTACCTCATAACGTGACCTTATTTGGAAATAGGTTCATTTCAGATGTAGTTATTTAAGAGAGGAGAACACCATGTGGACAGACAGACACAGGGGAGAAGATGATCATGTGACAGTGGATGCAGAGATTGGAATTATGCAGCTACAAGTCAAGGAATGACAAGGATTGCTGGTGACACCAAAAGCCAAGAGAAAGGCATGAAACAGATTCTCCCTTAGAGCCTTTCAGAGAGCATGGCCCTGCTGATACTTTATTTAGATTTATAGCCTCCAGACCTGTGAAAGAATAAATTTCTGTTATTTTAAGCCACTCAGTTTATGGTACTTTGTTACAGCAGCCATAGGAAACGAATATAGGCCAGCTAGTAAATAGTTTAGATTTGTGTGAACCGTATGATCTCTGTTGGATCTACTTAACTTTCCCATTGTAGTGCCAAGCAGCCATAGACAGTATATGAACTAATGGTCATGGCTTTGTTCCAGTAAAACTTTGTTTGCAGAGACAGGCATCAGTCTGTAGTGTGCCAACCCCTGCTATAAATAAAATTTTGTGTTCTTAGAATTTATGCCTTTTTCTTTCTTTTTCACTTACCTGTTTTCGTTATTTACTTATTCCTTTTAAATCTAGGTATTTATTATCTTATGTCTAGATTATTACATCTAAATTTTTCCTCTCTAATCATCATGGATATCACTTTGAGAGTGTCTTTCTCTAGCTAAGAAATTTAACAATGATTTCATAGTACTTATTAGATCAGATATTAACTCTTTAGTCTTTTTTTTTTTTTTTTCTATCTCTGTATCAGCTGATTCATGCTTACTGAGATAATCTCTTCTCATTGTGGTTAAATCATTTTAGTTAGAGTTCAGTTCTATTAATACCAAAATCATGGCTTTCAGTTCAAAATAGTCAAATTTATTTCTTTCATTTTTAGAACTGCTGATGACAGGATAGTCCTATTTTACATTGTTTCCAACTTAAAAAGTATTTGAAGTATGTAAATATATTCTGTTGGTCGTAAAGTAGAGTAAATGAAATGAAGTTGATGATTATTAGGAGTTTTACTAACTGAAATATAACAAAGTAGTTGTCATTTATTGAGGGTCACTTTATTGTACTGAGTAATTCATTCTCTCAACATCATCACCATTCCTTCTCTTTCTTCCAGTACAAATACACACATACACACAATAAAATCAAGCTATAAAACTACTTTTTTTTTTTTTTTTTTCGGTACGCGGGCCTCTCACTGCCGTGGCCTCTCCCGCTGCGGGGCACAGGCTCCGGACGCGCAGGCTCAGCGGCCATGGCCCACGGGCCCAGCCGCTCCGCGGCACGTGGGATCTTCCCGGACCGGGGCACGAACCCGCGTCCCCTGCATCGGCAGGCGGACTCGCAACCACTGCGCCACCAGGGAAGCCCTATAAAACTACTTTTTAGAAGTAATACTCTGAATTATTAGTGATGAATTGTTCTTTCTAATCCTCCCAGGATTGTCTAAGTTGTTTACTTAGTTGCTAATATAGTTGCTTAAGATTTTGAATATCACATATTCTAACATAAATTCCATTTACTCCATAAATTATTACTATCCATATGAATTATGGAGTCAGTAGAATTTTATGTTCATATGTTTGATACTCTTTGTAGAGGAAATTATTCTCTAGACTAAATAGATTTCCTGAAATTATTGTTGTACTTTTTCTTAGTCATTTACAGTATTTCATCAAATTCCATGTCAACTCAGAGAGAGGGTAGTCTTTAGTAGATGAGTACTCTGTGCAGTTTCATAATTCTGTCTATCAATTAGATTGGAGATAGTTTACAACACTAATTCTTGTACTGTGTTGAAAGGTTATAGTTTTAAGTTACTACACTGATGGTGCTAAGTTTTCCTTTGATTTTGGTATTTCTGAGGAACTAATCATTGCTTAGCATTGTTTTAGGTTAAGAAATATATTAATTCAGAGGGATTATTATTTTTTTTTATAATTCAATTTATTTTTTTGGCTGTGGTGGGTCTTTGTTGCTGCGCGCAGGCTTTCTCTAGTTGAGGTGAGTGGGGGCTACTCTTTGTTGCAGCGCAGGGGCTTCTCATTGCGGTGGCTTCTCTTGTTGTGGAGCACGGGCTCTAGGCACACGGGCTTCAGTAGTTGTGGCTTGCAGGCTCCAGAACACAGGCTCAGTAGTTGTGGTACATGGGTTTAGTTGCTCTGCCACATGTGGGATCTTCCTGGACCAGGGCTCGAACCCATGTCCCCTGCATTGGCAGGTGGATATGGTTAATTTGAAGAGTTTTAGTATTATAAAATATTTGAAAAGATTGGTGTGCACTTTCACTTTTTAAAGCTGGAATAGTTTTAGGTAGCCACATTTCAGAAGTTACAAATTAACTTATTAAGATTGGTTAATTCTGAGCCTAGAATAAGGCTAGATTCTTTATATTAAAAATCTACATAATAAAATTACTTTTGTTATTAATTGATATATCAAGTTATAAATATTACTACTCTGGGGTGTTTTCTGACACCAACCAGTTCTTCAGTTTTCCAACACCAACTGCATTTCCAACAATTCAGTTCAATTCTGACGCTCTCTCCCTGATCCCACAAGTTAAAGGGCTCAGTCCCATAATACTGCCCTCACCTCAGATCCCAGTCACAAGTCTCTGGTTATGTTTTTGAACTTCTGACTGACTGGCGATAAATCTGGGGTTCCCATGGCTCCTTCCTCAGGTTTGAACATTTGCTGGGTGTGTATCTGAAAAAAACAAAAAAACATGAATTCAAAAAGATACATGCACCCCAGTGTTCATAGCAGCATTGTTTACAATTGCCAAGATATGGAAGCAACCTAAGCATCCATCAGCAGATGAGTAGGTAAAGAAGATGTGGTACATAAATACAGTGGAATACTACTCAGCCATAAAAAGAATGAAATTTTGCCATTTGTAGTAACATGGATAGACTTGGAGGGGTGTTAGGCTAAGTGAAATAAGCCAGACAGAGAAAGAAAAATACAGTTTGATAGCACTTATACGTGGAATCTAAAAAATAAACTAGTGAATAATACAAAAAAGAAGCAGACTCACAGATACAGAGGACAAACTAGTGGTTACTAGTGGGGAGAGGGAAGAGGGGAGAGACAATATAGGGGTAGGAGATTAAGAGGTACAAGCTATTATATGTAAAATAAATAAGTTACTGTACAACACAGGGAATATAGCCAATATTTCATACTAACTATAGAGTATATATATATATAGAGTATAACCTTTACAAATTGCAAATCACCATATTGTACACCTGTAACTTATATAATATTGTACATCAACTGTTACTTCAGTAAAAATAAAAGAAAATTTGCTGGAATGGCTCACAGAACTCAGGAGAACACTTTACTTATGTTTACTGGTTTATTAAAAAGGATATAACTGGAACAGCCAAGTGCTGTATATGTATAGGACAAGGTATGGTAGAAGGCGCATCCTGTGGGCATGCCGCCCTCCCAGCACCTCCCACACCTTGATGTATTCACCAACCTGGAAGCTCTCTGAATCTCGAAGTTCAAGAGTTTTTACAAAGCTCAGTTTTCCCAGAGGTCAGGTAACTGGGACTGAAATTTCCAATTCTCTGATCACTTGGTCTTTCTGGTGATCAGCCCCATCCTGAGGCTCTCTGGGGGCCCCACCCTTAGTCATGTCATTAGCATGAACTCAGGGGTGATTAAAGGAGGAAAGGACACTTTCACTGAGGAAATTCCAAGACTTTTAAGAGCTCTGTGCTAGGAACCAGGGATAAAGACCAAATATATTTATTATTATATCACAATTTTAAAAATATTTAAATATGGAAAAAATAGCAAAAATTCTTATTTTTTAATTATTAAAAATACCTTCAAGAGAAGGATCTGTTGCAATTGTGTATAATATACAGACAGAGAGGTATTAAGTAAGCTTATGCAGATATTTGACAGCCCATTTGAATGTATTTGATTGCATAATTCCTAGAATTACAAGTTATTTTAATCTTTTTACCTCATCATCAGATAGTAAATGCTCAAATGTGTGAAATAGTATCATTATCACTGTGCCAAACAAAGTAAGCACGCATGGCTGTATAATTTATACTTCAGTGGAATTCTTATTGAGTCTTTTAAATTTTAGTGGAATTCCAAATATTTTGTAATTAAAAAATAACTTTATGTTAAAAAGTAAAAGTATGTTAAAAGAACTTAGAATTCTATCAGTATAATATGTGAACTTTAATGTTTATAAACAGAAGATATCTTTCTCTCTGTATTTCTTTGAATATTTAAAAGCAAATATAGTATGCTTCTTTTTTTTTTTTTTTTTTTTTTTTTTTTTTGCGGTACGTGGGCCTCTCACTGTTGTGACCTCTCCCGTTGCGGAGCACAGGCTCCAGACTCGCAGGCTCAGCGGCCATGGCTCACGGGCCAGGCCGCTCCGCGGCCTGTGGGATCTTCCTGGACCGGGGCATGAACCCATGTCCCCTGCATCGGCAGGCGGACTCTTAACCACTGAGCCACCAGGGAAGCCCTATGCTTCTGTATTTTATTAGTACCCCAAAGAATCTAGAAATCCATTGTACAATATGGTAGTTACTAGCTATATTTGTCTATTGAGCACTTAAAATTGAGGTGTGTTATATGTGTAAAATGCACTTCAAAGTTTGAAGATTTACATAAATATTGAAATATTGATTACATGTTGGAAATGATTATATTATGGGCATACTGGCTTACATGAAGTATAATATAAAATTAATTTCACTTGTTTCCGTTTACTTTTTAATGTGACTCCTAGGAAATTTTTAATCACATATGTAGATCACAGTTTATTTATATTGGACAGGACTGATCTTAGAGACTATAGTGTGTTGCAGGCTTTAAGAGAATGGGTTTTTAATTCTGTAGTTCTTGGACCAGTTTGGTGCCTTCAGTTCATTATTGCTACATATTGATTTGCATTTCTTGTTAAAGTGTCTCTTTTTTAAAGAAGTGAATATTAATACTGTTATAGGTCTCTAGTAGCCATCATTAGGAAACTTCATGAGTTTAATTTAGCAAAATATTTAGCATTTGAAAATGGTGGTTGGAAGCTTAACTTTTTTCTCTTTAGTACCTATTGTTTTTGGTCATATGAGAAAGCATTTACTTTTCTAGTTTATTTATTCATTTGATATTGAGCTAATATTTGACGATCTATTCCATGCCAGATACTCAAAATAGATCTTAAAATATATCAGGAAAAAAACAGATAAAATCTCATATAAATCTTCAAGTCCTTAGCCTAACATTCTGATGGGGCTTGTGACTAAACAAAACAAGACTAAAAAAAAAAAACTAAATAAGCAGGGGAAGGGGGATCAGGACAGGTAGATAATGGATGGCTGTAATTTTAAATAGGATGGTCATGGCAGGCCTCATTAAGAAGATAACAAATTGTGTACTCTTTGCAGTGCTTGGACAAGTAAGAGAATAAATATCTGGCAGTTTTCCAGAGCTATTCTACAATTGAAATTGGCAGACTAGGGGTGTTTCAGATTAGGAACAGGATATACAGCTTTTGCTCTCTAGGTCATTGTCTTCTGACGCAAGATCTAGAAGATTAGATGTCAGTGTATGCTGAATTTGTGACCTGCTTAGATTGAGTTATTGATTACAGTTAAGTTTGCCTGTTCTGTCAATATTGAAGATATTTTGGACAGTGTAGGTACTTACTTGATTAGCAAGTAATTTAAATGAGAGTATCGAATGGTTTTGTGGCCCTGAGCACAGCAGTAGGAGGCAGTGAGAATTGATATTGTTATTGCCTACTTCGTGACTGGAAGTTTTATTATAGTTCCTAGTGTGTATGAACTTTGTTTTCTGTTTTTATTTTTCCCGCCTTTTCTTTTATATTTTAAAAGGTTTCTTCCCCCTTTTCTACTTTTTCTTCCTTTTTATCCATTCTTCCCATTCATTTATGTGATTCCAAATAGTTTTAGAGTATTTGTTATCAGTTGGTTTTGTATACATATGTATATAAAACCAACTTTAAGGCCAACTTACGTGAAAAATCTGGTTGTACCTGGTATTTGTTTTTCTTATATTAGCTATTCTGCCTGAAAAACACCTTTGTCATCATTTTTCTGTACACTTCTCAGAAAACTTAGTTTTAACCACACAGATGAATCTGTCTGAAAAAAGGAGAATCACTTAAGAAAATAGGCAAAAGTAGGGTTAGAAAAAAATAGTAGAAAATACATTTTAAAAAAGGATCACTGAGTTTTGAATTACATGGAGTATTGTTTCTAAAGGAATAACTGTGTCTGTTCTTTACTGAAGTTTTCTAAGTTAAAATTTCAACTTAGGTATTATCTATTATTGTGTAACAAATTCTTCCCAACTTAGTGGTTTACTAAGCCGCTCACAGTTTTATCATCTCATGGTTTCCCTGGGTTCGAAATCCAGGAGCAGCTTAGCTGGCTCTTCTGGCTCTGGGCCTCTCACTAGCTGCAGTTAAGATGTCAGCTGGTATTGCAGTCATCTCAAGTCCTGATTTGGGGAGGATCCACTTCAAGGCCTACTCACATGGCTGTTGGCTCCACAGGTCCTCACTGGTTGCTGGTTGCAGATGTCGGTCCCCTGCCACATGCCCCTGTCCATAGGGCAGTGGTCTTCCCTGAGTGAGAGGGGCTGAAGGGGGGTGGGGGGAGCATGGAGGGAGGGAGGGAGGGAGGGGAGGGAGAGAGAGAGAGGGAGGGAAAGGACAACATGGAAGTCAAAGTCTTTTTGTAACCTCATCTTGGGAGTGATGTTTCATCACTTTTTGCCATATTCTGTTTGTTGGAAGTGAGTTGCTAGGTCCAGCTGATACTCAAGGGGAGGCAGTTACACAGGAGCACAAATAAGAGGATGTGTGGGTCATTATGAGCCATTTTAGAGGCTGCTTAACCATGGTTTGTTTTTGTACTCTGCTAGAGAGATTGGATGGGAAATTCTCAAGCCATGGTAAAGTATAAAAGCAGTAAAGTTATGTAGCTTCCTTCAAAAGGCTTTGCTTTGGAAGTGACCCACAATAAGACTTTTCATGTTTATCTTTGTATTAGGATATGTTTAACATTTTAAAGCATGTTAAATTTGATTAAAATGATCTACTGAGTAGTACTTTACATGCACAAATGTACCGGTACAACTTATTTGACTGAAGGATCACTTGGCGTTCACCTGAAAGGACAGGCAGGGCAGAGGTAAGGTGAAGAGAGTAGGTGCTAAAGAATTCTTGCTGTTAAATTGTAATTATTGAGGTATTTTCCTGTATACTGAAATTTTCATAGTTTCATAGTTCAATTAGTTAAAAACTTGATGCCATAAAAACAGGCTTTAATTCTTTCTGGAAAATAATAGTAATAAGCATACAACTAGAATAGCAGAGAATGTTAATAGTTATTCCACAGAAAAAAGGGTTAGATGGCCAAAACTGGGAAATGATGAATTAATTTAGTTTTGTTACTGGAGGACGTCTCAAACTTGTATTTATGGATTTATGTACTAAAATAACAGAAAACATTTATTTAGCATTTACTGTTTGTTCCACACTGTGAGCACTTTGCATACACTATGGAATGGACTCCTCATAGCAACACTGTGAACTAAGAATATACCTTATCGGGCTTCCCTGGTGGCGCAGTGGTTGAGAGTCCACCTGCCGATGCAGGGGACACGGGTTCGTGCCCTGGTCCGGGAAGATCCCACATGCCGCGGAGCAACTAAGCCCGTGAGCCATGGCCGCTGGGCCTGTGCGTCCGGAGCCTGTGCCCCGCAACGGGAGAGGCCATAACAGTGAGAGGCCCGCATACCGCAAAAAAAAAAAAAAAAAGAATATACCTTATCTATTTGCAGATAAGGAATAGGCTTAGAGAGATGAGGCAAATGCCCAGGGTCACCAGCTTATAAATGATAGAACAGACTGAACCCATGTTCTTGATTTCTAGTCTGTGTTGCTTTTCTGTGTTAATATATATCATTAATCTCCATCATTATGCCCTCCCTGATACAAATTATAAATAAATAGCTGTATATAAGTAGTATGTAAAATATTTTTATCATATATACATTCTGTTATACCAGTGTTATGTCTTTTTGTAAATGTTCATGAAAATATAAATTAAAAATGAGATAAAATTAAATATAAATGGAAGTTCTAATGTTTTCTCCCTCTAAAGAGGATTAGATTGTACATCCCTATGCGTCTGGGCAAACAAATTTGGAGACCACTGCTGTAATGAATTGTAAAGCAAGGTCTGTTATTAGACACATAGGCTTCATTCCATTTTTATAAGAACAGGCAACTGTTGGAATTTTTCAAAAAAGCAATTCCCAGAAACACTGATAATGTTAATATTCATCTCTAATTTCCACATTCTTTGTATACAGGTCTCTACTATACAGCACATCAACTACTGATATTCTTATGATAACCATTCTACCTTTCATGACTGAAATTAGCTCTGATACTGTGATATCTAGAAGAAATGGTATTGTAAGTGTAAGAATGGAGGGAAGGTCACACTCATTTATACTAATTTAGGAAAAAAAGGTAGGGAATGACTGAGGGAGAAAATGTAGATACCAATTTGATGAGAGAAGAAATGATTAAAATCTATACTTTATTTCCTTTATTTGAAAAATACCTTTTTCTGTACATTTGCCTATGATTTTTAATTTTAGCTACAAATTCTAAATTAAAAAATTTAATTTTTAAATTTAATTTTTATTTGGAATGTGTCTGATTATTGATCTATAGAGCTCATAAAAGAAGTAATGATTTTGAACACCTTTAAATAGGAGTCTGTGCAGGAAACATCCTTTTTGGGCTTCCCTGGTGGTGCAGTGGTTAAGAATCCGCCTGGGGCTTCCCTGGTGGCGCAATGGTTGAGACTCCGCCTGCCAATGCAGGCGACACGGGTTCGTGCCCTGGTCCGGGAAGATCCCACATGCCGCGGAGCGGCTGGGCCCGTGAGCCATGGCCGCTGAGCCTGCGCGTCTGGAGCCTGTGCTCCGCAACGGGAGAGGCCACAACAGTGAGGCCTGCATACCACAAAAAAAAAAAAAAAAAAGAATCCGCCTGCCAATGCGCACGGGCATGGGTTCAAGCCCTGGTCCAGGAAGATCCCACATGCCGCAGAGCAACTAAGCCCGTGCGCCACAACTACTGAGCCTGTGCTCTAGAGCCCACGAGCCACAACTACTGAAACCCGCGTACCTAGAGCCCATGCTCTGCAACAAGAGAAGCCACTGCAATGAGACACCTGCGCACGAAGAGTAGCCCCCGCTCGCTGCAGCTAGAGAAAGCCCGCGCACAGCAATGAAGACCCAATGCAGCCAAAATTTAAAAAAAGAAAAGAAACATCTTTCTCTTACTTAGGAGGAAGTCATCTCCTGGGGTTTGGGTACAGTATTTTGATACTCTACAGCACATCAAAATCTGTTAAGTACCTAATATCTGTTTGTCACTCTGCTTATTACCTCTTCTCTGTTTGCATGTTCTTAACTGTGGCTGGAGCTATTCAGAATAATGTGGAGGCTGTATACATGTTTGGGAAGTAAGGCAGAAATAAGGTTGGGGCACTCTTCCATTCAATACTTTGCATTTACCCTACAGAATGAGGAAAGAAAGGCAGTGAACCCGTAAGACAGAGTGGATTACTGCAGCCAAATCTTTGGGCCTCAAGGGAGAGAAGTGGATGAAAAAGAAATTGGTATAGTTTTGAAAGATTGCTCTAAGGAATAAATCAAAGTTTGCTTCTGGGACAAGCAGCAACTTATTAGAATTGCAAATTTTCAGACCCCCTCCCAGCCCTACTGAATCAGAAACTTGGGGGTGGGGCCCAGAAATCTGTTTTAACAAGTCCTTCCATGATTCTGATGCCTGCTTTGTACTTTAATAAATTTTAACAGCTGTTTTTGCATTATACTTTTGTAACAGTTCTTATAATCTCAGGCATTATATTTGGCTACTGTGATGGTCTTGCAAAAGACATTTTTTCCTGCCCCGTACTTTGCGATTTCACGTTGGCCAAGTTCCACCGTAAAGAGATCATGGACTTGCAGTTACTATAAAGCAGGGCTATATGTGTATTTTTCTGGGTAGAAGATTCTTTGTTTTTGTTAAAGTAAGATGGTTCTGTAGCCTAGAATGATTAAGAACCACTGTATAAATTAATGGGATGTATCTTAAGAAAATATCTCATTTTATAGTTATATAAGCATAACTAGAGTATTTCTTAAGTTCTACATTTTCTATCCTGCGTCAGCATTTATTTACTTGAGTACCTGGGCTCTTATGTCTTCCCTTGACAATTATAGTACCTATTTACTAGAATTCCTCCTCTATCTCTTTCTTTTCCAATTCATTTACCAGCTGCTGTTGTTAGTCTTTCTCTTTATAGATATTTTATAAGAACTAATTCTCCTAGAGTATTTCAATTCATATACCTCGGTCTCTTTCAAAGCAACCACTGTAGAAACCAGAAGACTTTCTCTTTTCTTACCATCCAGACTGTCTCACCTCTACCTCTTCAATCTCTTCTTGATGATTCCTTAGTCATGGGTCATTCGAGAGCACCATTGGTACTATATAGTTCAGTTATCTATAGATTAAATATTAGGCTTTTGTTGTAGGAACTTAAATAGCACAACAGTTTCTGTAGAAAGATGTGTTTCAAATGGCAAATAAATGCTCTTAAATGCAACTGGCTTAACTGGGAATTAAGTCTATGGTTATGAGTTCTGTCTATAAAGAACCAAAAACTTCTGAATTATTTTATGGCCATGAAACATTCAACCCAGGGCCTTTTGCCTCTTTCTGGGAATTACCACAACCCCTGCTTCAACTGGTACATATTTTAGCCCCTTCCTCCGAATTATATCTGCTTTTCTTAGTCATACCAAATAATAATCATTAAAAAATACCATTTCCTATTCCTGTTCCATTAATTTTTAATTTACCTTACAAAGAGTTTCGTATTAAATACTGTTATAGGCTGGAAGAGGGGCAGAGGCGTGGGAGTGTGCATCAGGACCTGCATGTGTACTCCTTCGGTTCCAGCCTAACTGTACTGCCAGTCCTGCTCTTTCCTCCCCCTCCTTTCCTGGGCATTTTTAGCATCACAGCATGGCATTGCATTTATGTAATTCTTTTTTTTTTTTTGAGAGATTAGCACGCTTCACATATTGTTTCATATTGTAAAAGGTCTCTGAGTTCGGGTGGGTACAGAACCTATTTATTCCCATTTCACAAGTGAATTAAATAAAATTGTACCTTTACTATATTACTTTTTACTATTTACTATATATACCTTTACTATATTACTATATATTAACTTGATCTGCCTTATATTGTTATTATAGATAGGATGACCATATAATTCATCATCCAAACTGGAATACTTTTGAGAGTGAAAGAGGAGGGTGCTATTAGTAATTATACCAGGACAGCAGGTATAAATGAGGAGTAACCCTGGCAAATGGGGCTGTATAAATTACCTTGCTATGTGTCTTATCACAGTCTGCTTTCTATTGTACTGCTTATCTTTATCTTTGTTTTGCTCCTTTACTAAGTTGTTATTAAATAGATCTAAGTTTATGCCAAGGTTTGTTCTGTTAGTAAAGCTTGGTTGGATCTATGTCAGTTTAGTTTATCATCTTATTAGTCTTTTTACATGGTATAGTTTGTTTTCTAGTAACATGACAGAGATTCGGGCATTTTTCTATTCCTTTTTCTTAGAGTTAAGTGATTTTTTCCTGTCTCTCTTTTCTTTAGAAATACTATAACTTAACAATATATTCTTTATTAACTTAAAATGATACTCATTGACCCTTTCATTGATTTTTACAATTTCTTTTTTTTTAGTAGTAAGTTTTCTGGCTTTCCCTAATTTTCATATCTGAAGAATGTAGTCTGACTTTTCCTATGGACCTGTTTAGTGGTCAGCCTGCTGGCAGAAGGGAGCAGAAGAAACAAGTGGATTGGTTGTGTCAAGGTAACCTTCCTTCAGGGGACAGTTGTGGGTCTGTTGGGCAGCTTACTTCAGTAGTGCTGACCAAGTGTTTTCTGATTGACTGGTTTAAGGTTCCATTCTTGGGAGAGGCCAAAACTGTAATTAAATTAAGTATTGTCTTCATTTGGTGATGTGGGGCTTACTGTAAGTGACTCCATTATGGGCCTGTTGTCCTGTTTTTAACAGTTCCACCCTTTTGATCATGACTCTCAGCCTGAGAGGTATGATCAAAATTTAAGGCATTAGTGCCACTGCCAGCTACTGCTCTGAAATTCTTGCAGTTTTTACTGATCCTCTGTGTGGTATTCACAGGTCATGACTTTAGGTTCACGTTTTTTAAGTTGGTCATTCTCTTCATTCCTTTCTGATATTCCAGTCGTAGGGAGATCATTTGTTTGATGGTTAGGGGCTGCAAACATGCACTTAAAGCTTTTGAGAGAATACAGCATACCAGGGAGACTATTGAATTGTGGTTATTATAAGCAGGAAAATTCTTAATGTCTGGAGTGCATTTTGGAGCCATGGTCCCCAAGACCAAAACCACTCAAATTCAAATAAGTCAAAGAAAGACCCTGTTGAAGGAGTCACTTTCTTAAGCCAAGTGGCTTGTTCAGTGATCTTACATAACTGAGTTTCAGCTTCCTCAGAAGTGTTAATCCAGGTGCAGCAGGTGGTGTTGGCCACAGCACAGGCACCTTCTTGCTCAGCTAAAAGAAAATCAAAGGCTTTCCCATTACCAAGAACAACTTTGGCCAGAGAGTTGAGGATTTTTGTTGGACAGCTATTGCTTTTGCAGCGGATTCTGTAATATCTTCAAGAATTAAGGAGAGGTTCCTGATCATAACCTCATTTGTACTCACTCCTAACCAGGGAAGTAGGGACCTGCCAAAGGAAGCAAATCCTGATCATGAATGCCTCCTGTTAGGTCCCTTCTAACTTGTTGATATAAATTCAGGGTAGTTGACCAATGAGGTGTCTCACTTTGTGGACAGTTAGGAATGCAGTTAGATCACCTAAGAGGCATTGCTCAGTTATGTGCCAGCCATCTAGGCATAAATAGGTCCAAGGAGAATGATAACCACCATAGACAAAGATAAATCCTGTCAGGGTACAAACTACTCCCTCTAAGCTGGTACTGTTAATGGGTTCATTCACAGGAATGGTTGGATTTGCCTCTTCTAAGCCATGGGTCAGTTAGGTTTTCAGTGCATTTGGGAAGTAAATCTCCTAGCCTGAAATTAAAAAAAAAAAAAAAAGTTCTAAATTCCTTGCGAAGATGGGTGCTGCTGGTGAGATCTTTTCGTGATTGGGGGCAGATCCAATTTAGATATAATCATAAGAATGTGGAGTACAAATGTACCATGATTTATGTAGGCATTTGTGTCTAATTGGGAAAGTACAGTTATAATTGGAGAAAGGTTAAAACAAGGAAATGGATATTCTGGCTATAAAAATAGGGACTCTGTAAGTGACTTCCAAAGGGGTTTGATTGTAGTTCATTGGTTCCTTTGTTCTTCCCTCTCTCCCTCCCTTCCTTCCTTTTTTATAGTTTATGGTGACATTGGGAATAGAAGAAAAATTGGTCACAGGGAGGACCAGGGGGCCTCTAGCATCATGAATAAATTGGAGTATTTGATAAGAAATCTAGCAGTTTGAAAGGTTACCTCTCTTAGCAGTGGCTTGGGAGATACAGATGAGGCATTATCTTCCCAGGCCAATGCCAGAGTAAAGGAAAGAAAGAGAAGAAGAAAACATTTCATGTTTAGCTAAAGCATGAAGTCTTGACCCAGCATCTTGGGTGGAAGCAGTCTACTTCGATGTTGGCTACTTCTCTTCCTAGTCAGTTTGATTTGGAGGTTTCTAGTGTTTGTATAGGACCAGATGTCAGGTGGAGCCTTCTTCAGCAGTGAAATGTGTACCCAAGTTTTAATGCCTTCTAGTTTCATAGTAGTGTCAGTGGTCAGAAGCACTTAGTAAGATCCATTCCAATGGAGCTCAAGGGTTGATGACATTTCCAGAATACCTGATCACCAGGCTTCAGACCGTGACCAACAGGATCCTTTGAATTGGGATCTGGGAAAGCTTTTTTAACCTGTTGATAATAGGCTTTAGCATAAGACATTAAAGACTTAGAGTAAGTAGTCATATTAGCATGTGATAACAAGGTATCCAAAAGTTGTATACCAGTAGCTCATGTGGAGCGAGTTTGTTTCCTAAAAGGAGTACTGCAAACAGTCAGCAAGACCAAGAGGCAGTACCTTAGGCCAAGGGAGGCCAGTAGTTTCAGCAAGTTTTGCAGTGTTTTTGTTAAGGCTTGTATGATTTGCCCAGTGAAGGGGGTTCCCTAATTACTGGAGGTTGTGGAAGGTATACCCAAATGGGAGACACGTGTTTCTAACAGTTTCTTTGCCACTGTGAGGGCATTAGCCGTGTGGCAAAGGAAGACTTCAGCCCAGCCAGAAAACATACATAAAATAACAAGAACATATTGATAAGTCATTCGAGGTACAATTGAATGAAGTCCAGTTGCAGGTGCTCAGAGGGTCCAGAGGGATGAGGTTTGAAGCCTCTGGAAACAAAAATAGTTCTCCCAGGGTGCAGACCTGACAGGTCAGACCTTTATGGTAAACTGTTTTCATAGTTTTACAGAATTGTCCTCACTCATGTTTATTCATAATTTGAGTCATCTTAATTGCACTGTGGTGGGTAAAGGAATGTAAAAACTGAAAGATGGACTTTGCCAGGGAGCCGGAAGAACCAAGTGGCCATCTTGGGTTTCCATAGCCCCAACTAGTCATTTAATTTGCACCCATTATTTGCCCATTGTGGTTTCCCTGATTCAGGAACAGATTGTTGCCATGTTGCAACGACATCAGGATGGCAAAAGTATGGCAGCAAGGGGTCAGCTTTTGCAGGAGCAGAATGGACTTTATCCACATGTGCTGCAGTCTATAGATTACGTTGCTGCTGTCTGTGCAGGAAGGTCAGCCAGGGCATTTCCCTGATAGCCAGGTTCAGTCCTTTTGGTGTGAGCCTCAGTTCTGATACAGTTTCGGAAAGTAAGAGAATGGTAGTAAGAAGGTCATTTACGTGTTGTCCTTTTTTAAAAATATAAATTTATTTATTTATTTTTGGCAGAGTTGGGTCTTCGCTGCTGTGCACAGGCTTTCTCTAGTTGCCGTGAGTGGGAAGTTACTCTTCGTTGTGGTGCGCGGGCTTCGGTCGGTGGCTTCTCTTGTTGCTGAGCACGGGCTCTAGGCGCACGGGCTTCAGTAGTTGTGGCTCAGGGGCTTAGTTGCTCTGTGGCAGGTGGGATCTTCCTGGAGCAGGGCTCGAACCCGTGTCCCCTGCATTGGCAGGCGGATTCGTAACCACTGTGCCACCAGGGAAGTCTGTGTGTTGTCCATTTTTGAGTGGAGTCTCAGTGGATGTAAGAAAGCCCCTTTATTTCCATGACATCCCCAAATCATAGATGACCCCAAAGGCACATCAGCTGTCAGTATAAATATTAACAATTTGTCTTTCTGATAATTGGCATTCTCTGGTAAGTGCATGGAGCTCTGCTTGTTGTGGGAGGTTTCCCCCTCTCAAGTAGGTCATGTCGAGTAGTAACAGTAGAGCAAGCTGGGAAATTCCCATTTTCAATTTTACAGTATGACCTATCAACGAACAAAATTAGATGAGGATTAGTCAAAGAGGCATCTCACAAATTGGTGTCACGAGATGGGATGTTTTTGTTTTTGTTTTTTGTTTTTTGCGGTACGCTGGCCTCTCACTGTTGTGGCCCCTCCCGTTGCGGAGCACAGGCTCCGGACGCGCTGGCTCAGCGGCCATGGCTCACGGGCCCAGCCGCTCCGCGGCATGTGGGATCCTCCCGGACTGGGGCACGAACCCGTGTCCCCTGCATCGGCAGGCGGATTCTCAACCACTGTGCTACCAGGGAAGCCCGGGATGTTATATTTAAAAAATTTTTTTATTTTTATTTTTTTGCGGTATGTGGGCCTCTCACTGTTGTGGCCTCTCCCGTTGTGGAGCACAGGCTCCGGATGCGCAGGCTCAGTGGCCGTGGCTCACGGGCCCAGCCGCTCTGCGGCATGTGGGATCTTCCCGGACCGGGGCACGAACCCATGTCCCCTGCATCAGCAGGAGGACTCTCAACCTGTGTGCCACCAGGGAAACCCGAGATGGGATGTTATTATCTCACAGTCATGAGATGCACTCTGATCAGGCAGGATAGTAATGAAGCAGAATTAAGAACATTGCAACGTTTAAGAAACACATTAGGTGATGAAAGTAGAAGTCTGTCATAAGAGGTTAGACTGCTTGCAGAGAAATGCTTAGTCAATTCAGAGTTAAGAAGATTTTGGACAGCATGTGGAGTTTGTAAGTAAATACCATTTCCTAGGCATCTGAAGCTTCTACTAACTTTGCAGCTGCAGCTGTAGCCTGTAGCCTTAAGCCAGTTGGGTTAGGCACAAACAGCTGAATCGAGTTCTGTGCTATAATAGGCAATAGGCCTGTGTTTATTGCTGTGGTCTCCCATGAGCATTCCCAGGGCTTGGTTATCTTGTTCATGCACAAATAAGGTGAAAGACTTTGAATAGTTTGATAGCCGTAGGGCAGGTAGCTCTTGTAGCCCTTGTTTAAGTCTTAGGAAGGCCTGCTCTTGTTATCTTCCCAAAGAAGGGGTTCAAGGGCTGAATTTTTAGTAAGTTCATAGAGTGGGGAAGCTGATAGAGAAGAATTAGGAACCCATAGTCTACAATAGCCAGGCAGACCTTGGAATCCACGAAGCTGTCGCTTAGCTGTGGGCCTAGGAAATTCTTGGATTAATTTTATTCTTTTTGGAGATAGCTAGATTCCTTTAGTGCTTAGATTATGACCTAGGTGATGAACAGTGTCTAAAGATAATTATAATTTTTCCTCAGGGACTTTGTTTTCAGCTAACTGTTGCAGCAAATTAATGGAATCCTTTATGGATGCCTCTTTGGTGACTGAACATAAAAAGAGGTCATCTACATACTGTAGAAGGATTGATTTCCTGGTGAACTGGAGGGTACTTAAATTTTGGTGGAGCACTTGGGAGAAATGAGAAGGGACCTTAGCGAATCCTTGAGGTATGAGTGTCCAGGTATATTGTTGATTGTTCCAAGTGAAGGCAAATAGTTATTGACTGTTAGAGTGGAGTCTACAGGGGTGCTGAAGAAGGGTGAATGTAGGTCCGCAACCATTTTGAGTCAGGTGGAACTTGTGACAAAAAAGTGTTTGAGTTTGGAACAACTGGGAAATGGGGAATAGCTTTCTTATTAATAGCTATCAAGTCGTGGGCTTATAACCATCCCTGCCTGTTAGTTTTACAGACTGGCAAGATCTCTGTGTTACAGGGGCTGGTTCACGGAATGATTAGCCCTGGAGTGATTGGGTCTTCTATTATTGGCGTGAGACCTTGTATGGCCTTGGGCTTTAATGGATATTGCGGCAATTTGGAAAGAGGTTTAGATATATGTGTATCTGAATTTTTATAGGTTCTACACTTTTATTCTTCTAGTGTCAGTATTAGAGGTAGCCCACAGAGTTTTTTGTTAACCTTGATTAACTTAGGGCTTTTTTTGCTGGAATTCTTTCTCTTCTGTATCAAGGACAGATAGTAAGGGACATAAAAGATCAGGTTCAGATTGGTCAGGAAATTCTAAGGTGAGGTCTCCATTGGAGGCAAAACGTATTAGCCCTTTTAATTTAGAAAGGGAGTTTTTACTGAACAGATTAATTGGAGCTGTATCACATAGCAAAAAAGGAATGTTTTTCAGGGAAAGGTCCCAGAGGCATCTGTACTGATTGAGATAGTAACTCTCTTTGGGTTTTATTAGATACACCCACTGTAGAAACTTCTTTTTCACTCTGAGTTATTTGTTGTTCTGTGAGACGAGGGTTTAAAGTAGAGTGTAGCTCCAGTATCTACCAGAATTTGGCAAGGTTTTCCATCTATTTTAATTTTAGTTTTTCCTCAGCTGTCTACAGGAATTACTGGTAGCAGTTTACTGGAGAATTCCAGAGTCTTGTCAGTTCTAGGAGGGATCCATATGGGGGCCTTCCTTCTGGAGTACGCATGCGGGCATTGAAGCTGGTGATGAAGAATTTGCATAAAACCTTTGAGGACAATCTTTTTTCTGGTGTACCAGTTGGTTACAAATGAAACACTGATTCCTGGGCCTACATTTTGATGATGAACCCCTAGGAGGAAACAGTGGGGGAGGCCCAGGTATTGTTTCTGGTTTCTGGCCTTGGAACTGTTGTAGCTGTAAGGCTCATAGCTTGGTGGACTTTTGTTTACAGTCTTATACCAAAGTTCTTTTCAGGTGCTCAGCTGTGGTCATGAGTTCAGTCAGATCAGACCTGTGGCTTCCCATCCTATTTTCTGCCTTTTTATTAATCCACTAATCTCAGGAGATAATCCATTTACAAATAGGGCAACTAGAGCAGGTTAGGTGACATCATTTTTTTTTTTTTTTTTTTTTTTTTTTTTTTGCGGTACGCGAGCCTCTCACTGTTGTGGCCTCTCCCGTTGCAGAGCACAGGCTCCGGACGCGCAGGCCCAGCGGCCATGGCTCACGGGCCCAGCCGCTCCGCGGCATGTGGGATCCTCCCAGACCAGGGCACGAACCCGCGTCCCCTGCATCGGCGGGCAGACTCTCAACCACTGCGCCACCAGGGAAGCCCAGCTGACATCATTTTTTGTGTGGAACCTAGAATGCTGTAAGAAGAGAGGTTCCAGATGGGTTTTAAGTCTGCCACAGATTCATCTTTCTTTTGTAGATTACCAATCGGTGCAGGCAGGGAAGACTAGGAATAGCTTTGAAAAGATCGGTTGCTATTTTGCTATTTTTCCTGTTCCCTAAGGGAGAAGACCAAGTTGAAGATTGAGGATCTCAAATGTCACGCTCGGGGTTATGCCATTCTCCTTCTTGCGTGCATTTTTGGACATCACCAAATCTTATCAGCAAGCACACAAGCTGCCAAAGATCTGGCAGCACAAGGTCATAGACCCCATAAGAATTCTAAATTCTTAAGAAAACTTTTGGGGATTTCCCCCTGGGTTTGGAAAATTCTTTAACAATGGCCCTTAATATGGTCTTTGACCGAGGAGTGAAAGATACCTGAAGATGATTACCTGTAGTCTCCGGTGGTCTTATTTTAAATGGTAACTGTTAAATAGTATCCTCAGAGTGGAAAGGCAATTCAGATAGAGAATTAGAATGTGAGTACTCAGGAAAAGGAGACCAGAGGGCAGCAGTAGGAGTCATGTCAGTCTTATTGCCTTTTGTTTTAGGTACCTCTTGTGTATTTAATTTTTCATTAGCCTTTTGCAACCAATCTTTCAGTGAAGCTGTTTTGGAATCTTTAAGCCTTTTGAAGCCTTTTGCATACAATTAAAATAGGTATCCTGTCTCTATTGTTTTATTTGGGAACCCTTGCTTTCAAGTGTACTTCTTAGATGAATGAACTTGTCTAATTGGAACATTCCCCATAATGGCCGCTGTAATTCTTGGTTGTCTGCAGCTTCTGGGACCACAGTTCTTAGAAATAAAATCAGGTGTGCTGGAAGGTGGCACACTCAACTCTTTGGAACTTAAGGATCCCATTTCTCTAGCTAAGCTTTGGGTCTCATGGAGTCAAATTAATACCTAGGAGGGATGCACTATTGGGTTGGGGGTTGTGTGGTATTTTAGATACACCTCCTTGCATGGAAATTTGCTTGAGGTTGGCTAGTGACCCAATTTAACCTGTTCTGTGACCAACTTAAAATTTTAACACAGGAGTCTAGACTTAAGTGGTGAGTGCTCGAACAGCTTTTAAGTGCTCCACTCATGACCACCAGTTTCGTGGCTTTGGCTTCTGAGATTACCATTAACATTAGCCTTTACCTCATGTTCACATTAACAGAGACCAACAGTAACCTGGCCAAGAGAAGGCCTTGTGGGCACCACCAGCAATTCCCATTGTGGAACTGGGGAAAGGACTGAAACAGCAGACCCCAACAAATGGGGACTGTGGACTGGGATTCCAGTCAAATGGGGAACTATGGACTGAACCACCTGCAGTTCCCAATGTTGAATCTGAGGACTGAACCAAGGGCTAGGGATTTAGGTTCCAAGTGGAACCGTCTGCTAGCTGAAGCTGACCTTCCCTGAATTGGAAAGCCAATTAGATCAGGAGTTTGATGCAAAGAGAGCAGAGCTTAGAACTGAGAGAAACTTACCCACAGCTCTCGGAAACAGCAAGAAAGAGAACTCATAGAGTTCACAGGTACTAGTGCCTGTGTTTCTCGTTGTACCCAAAGCCATCAGAAGTTTCCTTTGGATCCCACTGCTGCCACCAATACTGTTAAAAAACAAAATTCAGGAAATTACCTGGGGGTCCAGGGGTTAGGACTGGGTGCTTTCGCTCAGGGGCCTGGGTTCGATCCTTGGTCAGGGAACAGAGATCCTGCAAGCTGCTCAGTGTGGCCAAAAAACACAAAACAAAACAAAAACAAAATTCAACTGAGTAAATTTAAAAGATATTACTGGCTTTATTCAATGATTCATGACTCGGGCAGCATCCCATCTAGCAGATAGAAAGGAGCCCTGAGGAGCTGTACCAAATGAAAGACTTTCCTAGACAGAAGGGAGTGGAACAAGGAAGTTATACTAGCAACAAGCAGATTGGTTGTGCTGTGGCAAGGTCACCTTCCTTTAGGGGATGGCTGGAATCTATCAGGCAGATTATCTCACTAGTGCTGACCAGGTAATTCCTGATTTACTGGTTTAAGATTCCATTTCTGGGAGATACCAGAACTGTAATTAAGTCTTCGTTTGGCGATGTGGAGCTTAGCAGAAGTGACTCCATTTAGGGCCTGTTGTCTTCTTTTTATCACAGTTTAGGTTTTCCTACTCCTGCACTGGTTCCCTCAGCAGTTTCTGCTCCTAAGTCTCTCTTCCAGTAAAGGTAAGCTGAGACTCCTGGTATTCACTTGTCAGCTATCCAGGCTTAGGGGCAGCGGTTTGTTGTGTCTTCCCCACTCTTATAGATCTAAGAAGAATATTTATTTTTTAGTCTGTTCAGCTTTTTATAGTGCTTTTTTGTTAGGATCGAGTGGCAACTTCCAAACTCCTTACATGTATAACTGGAAACCAGAAGTCTCTTCCATAAAATTTTTGTCTTTGGGCCTCTTTCCTTTCTTTCACTTTCTCGGAAGTTTTATTCAGGCACATAGCTTTAATTATCTGTGTATGTTCAGTTTTGACTTTTGTCCTGAATTCCATTCTCACATTTTGTCTGTTAGGATCTCCAACTCAATGTCCTAAATTCTAACAAAATACATTGCTTTCTCTCCTGGTTTCCTTTCTACATAGTCTCATGCTGAACCAATTACTGCCTTCCCTTAAAAAACTGTTTCCTGTTTCCCCTTAAATTTGTTATTTCTTGATGATATCATTCTTTTACCTGCAACTCAGCCTTAATGCTCCAGACTCATCTTTGTCCCTGAGTAGTTGTTCTCTACTTATTGTTTGGTTTCTAATTTGTCTCACCATTGCTAGTCTTTTCCTCCTTTAAAATCAATTTTGACCATTATTACTTGATTAAAATATTTTACAACATGATATTTTGTTATTTTTCTCCTCCTACTCAAAAATTTGTATTGGATCTTCATAGTCCAGTGGTCTCAAACTTCAGTGTGCATCAGAATCACCTGGAGGACTTGTTAAAACACAGATGGCCAAGCCCATCTTCAGAGTTTCTGATTCATTAGGTCTGGGATGAGACCCAAGAATTTGCCTTTCTAACATGTTCCTAGGTGATGCTGACATTGCTGGTCCAGTGACCATACTTTAAGAATCACTACCAAAGTCTACCAAATATAGTCTAGACTTCTTAATTTGGTATTCAAGGTCTTTTGCAATCTGTTTATAATTTGCCCTTTTAGCCATTATCAATTGCTATGCAGCTTCTTTACGCACTCTTTACTCTTGCTAAAGTGAACTGTTGACAGACGGCTCTTTGTACTTATCCTGTATTCTCATGCCTACAGAGGCACTTCATTCATGATTTCTCAGTCTCTTCCTGTTCCATTTTGCATGTCAAATTATATCCATTTTTAAGGTTAATTTTAAGATTTAGCTAAAATAGGACTTCGGGGCTTCCCTGGTGGCGCAGTGGTTGAGAATCCGCCTGCCAATGCAGGGGATATGAGTTTGAGCCCTGGTCTGGGAAGATCCCACATGCTGCAGAACAACTAAGCCTGTGCACCACAACTACTGAGCCTGCACTCTAGAGCCCACGAGCCACAACTACTGAAGGTGGCGTACCTAGAACCTGTGCTCCGCAACAAGAGAAGCCACCGCAGTGAGAAGCTCGTGTACCTCAACGAAGAGTAGCCCCCGCTCGGCACTAGAGAAAAGCCCGCACGCAGCAACAAAGACCCAACGCAGCCAAAAAATAAGTAAATAAATTAAAAATAAATAAAAATAAATAAAATAGGGTTTCATCCATATAAGTCTTCCCTGTTTTTTTAGGTATTTTTTTTCTATCCTTTTAAGCCAGAGTAATCCCTTACATTGCACTGTGTTTTTCCCTTCTGGTATTTGTTGGCTTATAGTTTAGCTTGACCCTTATTTCATTTTATTTCCTTCTTTCAGTCAACTCTTTATGTTTTCCCTATCCCACATTAGCATATGTGTGTTGATTGAAGGAAATTAAGCTCTTTCTGTAGGCTATAACAAGGAGGCCTAACAAGCCAATATTCCTTGAGTACCAGTATAGGATCGTCTTATTCAAAGAAATGGATTACAGTTACTACCCTGAGTCTCACTGATGGAAGTATTTTAAGCTCCTCTTCTATTCTCTTTTCTACAATTAAAAATCAACAAATGATAGAAAAAGACATTTAAAAATTACAGTATATGGCAAATTAATGGGATCTCTTAAAGGTTGGCTTTCTTAGTGGTCCTGAGATATGAGCAGTACGTTTAAAGTAAGTATATTTTTAGTGAGTAAAATTGTGTCTATAAAAATAGACAATGAGTTTTCTAACATTCTTGTTGGTTTAAATATTTGAGGTATGTTTTACATTCATTTCGACGCAGAGATTTTAGCTATCAGTTTGATGGATTTTGACAAATGTATACACCCATGTATTTAGCACCCCATTTGAGATACAGAACATTTTGCTTCTCAGATTTTGAAACTCTCACTTTCTTTTGTAGAAGACAATGAAGAGAAATCTTTGTGCTGCTTTAAATCTACTAAGTGTAATTGGTCAGTAATTTTCATTTAACTCCCCATTGCTAGTTTATTTCCCATATTTTGTGGTATGTTTAAAATCTTATTCCAGTGATTGAATAACTAAACAAAGATATTAGGATTGGGGTAGGGAAGTTTTTTCCTCTCTCATTGTTAGAGCCACATAACATCTGGGGGCTCATCCACCAGTATTTGTGTCCATAAGCTCTGTATCTTTCCTATTACTATGGGTTGACTGTGCTCTTTGCAGAAATTGAATTCCTCCACCTGTGCACTCAATCTCATCTCCTCTTGGCCACTCTTCAGCAATTTTCCTGTCTTCTTCAACAACCATATTTTCCACTTTTCTACTGGATTTTTCTCATCTGACTCAAACCTGCAGTTACTTTCCCACCTTATAAACACAAGAGAATAAAAACTTCTCTTGATTCTACTTTTCCCTTTGGTTATTGCCCAATTCCTTTCTCCTTCCTTTACAACAAGATCCCACAAAAGGACTTGTGTACTATTTCTCTCATCTTGTTCTTTCTTCAACTCACTTAAGCTTTTGCCTCTTACTCACCAGAGATGTTCATGTTGCTATGCAGTGGTCAGTTGTCAAGCTTTATATCACTTATCAGTATCATGATAAAATTAAACATGCTTTATTTTTAAACATGATGTTTTTCAGTTACTTCCAGGAAACCACACTTTCTTTCTTTCTTTTTTTTTCTCCCTACACTTTATTTCCTTCTGTATTAGGTGGTTCTTTTCACTTTCTTTGCTGATTTCCTCTTCATCTCCCTGCCCTCCTAATGTTGAAGTGCTCCTGAACTTAGTCTTTACACCTTTTGCCTGTTTATACTTAACCACCTTAGTGATCTCATCTAATCTCAAGGCTTTCAAATATCTTCTTCTGATTGGAGTCCTGAGCTCTGGTTTTACATATACAACTGCATCAGCATCTTTATTTGGATGTTTAATAGTAAACTTAGATTTAAGTTGTTCAAAATTTAGCACTAATTTTCTGCTTGACTCAAATCACTTCTCAGTTATCTTCATTTCTAGCAATGAAATTACTGTTTAAACAGTATATATAACAAACCTTGAGTGGCCTCCCCCCAAATTTGCATCATCTCTAATGTTTTGTGATTTTATCCACTGTTGCTAATCATATCTGAGATCCATTAATCTATTGGAGCTGCAAAATGCCAATATTTTAATGCCATTCTTCTTTCTTACTAGTTGGAATACTTCTTTAGTGAAAAATTTCAGTATATCTGTTATTGGGTTTCCTGTTTCTATGGGAAAGGCAGGATAAATCCTTGATTCTTTCCCCTTATTTATAGGTTTTCAAAATAACTAGGTGGTTTCCAAGGATTCACCAAAGGAGATAGAAGAATATATGTCTCTCTCTGTGTGTGTGTGTGTGTGTGTGTGTGTGTGTGTGTGTGTGTGTGTAGTATCGTGAACTTATGGATCTAAATGAATTTCAGGCTTTTATTGTTGTTGTTTTTAATCTATTTTATTGTTTAAATTGTCCCATATTTGGCCAGTGGAAGCTTATTTAAGCTTTCATTGGATCCTTTTGACCCAACTTGAGTAGTCTTTGATAGGTTTCTTGCTTTCTACTGTAATAAGATGTACCAGGCTCTGTTTGTACATAACTGGCCCCAGAGTTCCATTTTCTTTAGCCATTTCTTGTAGAAGAGTTGATTGCTTTTATTGGAAAACAGTATCTGACAGACCATAATCAAGATGCTAGCAGTGCTGAGTTAGTCATTGTTTCTATGTCTTTTCAGTGAACAGAGCCAAGAAACATTTTATTTTTTGTTTTTTTATTCCTAAAGGTGATGCTCACTATGAATTCAGCTTGATACTTAAGATTCACATTTAGTACTACAGGGTTTTTATTTAACTTTATTGATCTTACCCCTATAGTCACATTGAAACTCTTGGTGCTTAACAATACCAGCATAATTACTCATTAGAATTATCCCACAGTATGTACCCAACAGTCTCAGGATAACAATACTAATATTAAGTCCAAGGTATGGTCACTAAAAATAGTTTAAGCCGTTTTTTCTTTTAGTTCTTGTTTTTGTTCACAGGGTATATCCTACTAGGGATATATGATTAAAATCATTGGAAGATGGTTCCTAATTATGTTGTTATACTACTAACTGGATATACAGTTAGGTTCATTTGTTTTATTTTACTTGTGATTCTTAGGGATTACATTTAAAAATTCGTTTTTTCAGTAATTATAAAAGACATTTATATGATTCCACAGTTCTATCTGTAAAAAAAGTATATGCAAAAAGTATACCGTCTGTCTCTGTGTCATAGATCATATTTCTTCCATTTCCTTTAAAGGAACCCCCCCCACCGCCAACTTTATGGTTTACCTGTCCTTTAATTTTTTAAAAATAATAAGCAAATATTTACATATTTTTATTCTTAAAAAATCAACTTTGTTTCAAGTAACAGTATACTTTTAATTTTACTTATTAATTTCTGGGCTCCCCATGCTAGGAAGTATATTCTTTGAGGGTAGGGATTTTTGTTTGTTTGTTTGTTTGAAATAAATAAATTTGTTTATATTTGGCTGCATTAGATCTTCGTTGCTGTGTGCAGACTTTCTCTAGTTTCGGCGAGCGGGGGCTATCTTTGTTGCAGTGCGTTGGCTTCTCGTTGCGGTGGCTTCTCGTTGCAGAGCACAGGCTCTAGGTGTGGGCTTCAGTAGTTGTGGCATGTGGGCTCAGTAGTTGTGGTGCACGGGCTTAGCTGCTCCACGGCATGTGGGATCTTCCTGGACCAGGGCTCGAACTCATGTCCCCTGCGTTGGCAGGTGGATTCTTAACCACTGTGCCACCAGGGAAGTCCCTTGTTTGTTTCATACTGTATATTCTCACAGCTCAGAACAAAGTCCAGTTCATAATAGATATTCATTAAATATTTATACGAATAATTGATGCATTGTGCTTTCATGGTGTTTTATCTTAATGCAAATTAAAATTTCTGTGTTTATTAAAATATAATGCATTAGGATTCTTCAGTATATGCAAATCAATCAACATGATACAGCATATTAACAAATTGAAGGATAAAAACCACATGATAATCTCAATAGATGCAGAAAAAGCTTTCGACAAAATTTAACACCCATTTTTGATAAAAACTCTCCAGAAAGTAGGCATAGAAGTAACTTATTACCTCAACATAATATATTAAGGCCATATATGACAAACCCACAGCAAACATCGTTCTCAGTGGTGAAAAACTGAAACCATTTCTTCTAAGATCAGGAACAAGACAAGGATGTCTACTCTCACCACTATTATTCAACATAGTTTTGCAAGTGTAGCCACGGCAATCAGAGAAGAAAAAGAAATAAAGGAATACAAATTGGAAAAGAAGAAGTAAAACTGTCACTGTTTGCAGATGACATGATACTATATATAGAGAATCCTAATGATGCTACCAGTAAACTACTAGAGCCAATCAGTGAATTTGGTAAAGTAGCAGGATAAAAAATTAATGCACAGAAATCTCTTGCATTCCTATGGACTAATGATGAAACATCTGAAAGAGAGATTAAGGAAACAGTCCCATTTACCATTTACCATTGCAACAAAAATAATAAAATACCTAGGAATAAACCTACCTAAGGAGACAAAAGACCTGTATGCAGAAAACTATAAGACACTGATGAAAGAAATTAAAGATTATACAAACAGATGGAGAGATGTACCATGTTCTTGGAAGAATCAACATTGTGAAAATGACTATACTACCCAAAGCAATCTACAGATTCAATGCAATCCTGGTCAAACTACCAATGGCATTTTTCACTGAACTAGAACAAAAAAGTTCACAATTTATGTGGAAACACAAAAGACCGTGACTAGCCAAAGAAAGCAATCTTGAGAAAGAAAAATGGAGCTGGAGGAATCAGGCCCCCTGACTTCAGACTATACTACAAAGCTGCAGTAATCAAGACAGTATGGTACGGGCACAAAAACAGAAATATAGATCAATGGAACAGGATAGAAAGCCCAGATAAACCCATGCACATATGGTCACCTTATCTTTGATAAAGAAAGCAAGAATATACAATGGAGAAAAGACAACCTCTTCAATAAGTGGTGCTGGGAAAACTGGACAGCTTCATGTAAAAGAATGAAATTAGAACACTCCCTAACACCATATACAAAAATAAACTCAAAGTGGATTAAACACCTAAATGTAAGGCCAGACAGTATAAAACTCTTGGAGGAAAACATAGGCAGAACATTCTATGACATAAATCACAGCAAGATCCTTTTTGATCCACCTCCTAGAGAAATGGAAATAAAAACAAAAATAAACAAATGGGACCTAATGAAACTTAAAAGCTTTTGCACAGCAAAGGAAACCATAAACAAGACGAAAAGACAACCTTCAGAATGGGAGAAAATATTTGCAAACAAAGCAACCGACACAGGGTTAATCTCCAAAATACACAAGCAGGTCATGCAGCTCAATATCAAAAAAGCAAACAACCCAATCCAAAAATAGGCAAAAGACCTAAATAGACATTTCTCCAAAGAAAATATACAGATTGCCAACAAACACATGAAGGGATGGTCAACATCACTAATCATTAGAGAAATGCAAATCAAATCTACAATGAGGTGTCATCTCACAATGGTCAGAATGGCCATCATCAAAAAATCTACAAACAGTAAATGCTGGAGAGGGTGTGGAGAAAAGGGAAACCTCTTGCACTGTTGGTGGGAATGTAAATTGATACAGCCACTATGTAGAACAGTATGGAGGTTCCTTAAAAAACTAAAAATAGAACTACCATATGATCCAGCAATCCCACTACTGGGCATATACCCTGAGAAAACCATAATTCAAAAAGAATCATGTACCACGCTGTCCATTGCACCACTATTTACAATAGCCAGGACATGGAAGCAACCTAAGTGTCCATTGACAAGTGAATGGATAAAGAAGATGTGGCACATATATACAAATGGAATATTAATCAGCCATAAAAAATGAAATTGAATTATTTGTAGTGAGGTGGATGAACCTAGAGTCTGTCATATAGAGCGAAGTAAGTCAGAAAGAGAAAAACAAATACTGTATGCTAACACATAAATATGGAATCTAAGGGGAAAAAAAGGTTCTGACGAACCTATGGGCAGGACAAGAATAAAGACACAGATGTAGAGAAGACTTGAGGACACGGGGAGGGGGAAGGGTAATCTGGGACGAAGTGAGAGAGTAGCATTTACATATATACACTACCAAATGTAAAATTGATAGCTAGTGGGAAGCAGCTGCATCACACAGGGAGATCAGCTCGGTGCTTTGTGACCATCTAGAGTGGTGGGATAGGGAGGGTTGGGGGGAGATGCGAAAGGGAGGGAATATGGGGATATATGTATACATATAGCTGATTCACTTTGTTATACAGCAGAAACTAACACAAGATTGTAAAGCAATTATACTCCAATAAAGATGTTAAAAAAATAGAATGTGTTACTTTATACTTCATTTAAGAGTGATAATATGCTGAAGAGCTCAAATTAGTATTCTAAAGTTTATTTTTACTGTTGTGTAATAATCTTTCCCAGTAACTAGTGAAAACAGTTTCTTAATGAAAGTAACAGCACATTCTTTGTAAGTTAACAATCACTGAATGTGTTTTTCTCATTGATTACCCAAATAATATTTCCCCAAACTCTGTGTCTGTTACCTCTGTGCATATGTGTACATATGCACTGGTTTGTGAATATGGCTCAGTATAGATTTTAAATCTAACAGTGTATGGAGAGTGTTTAAATGAAAAAAAGCATGTACTATGGGGGCAGAGGATATATGGGAACTCTACTTTTCTGCTAAATTTGCCTGTGAACCTAAAACTGTTCCAAAAAATAAAGTCTAAAAAAAATCATGTACTATTTTAGTACTATTAGTACTACTAATATTATTTGAATTGGAATCCATGGCAGATTTACAATGTTACAGTGATATCATTTAGTTTTGTGCCAGGAGCCATGTATAAAATTGTTGTATTTGTCTGTGATGTCATTATTTTAAGTTGCACATGCAAAAATCATTTTTCTAATTAATTAGTCTGATTAAAACTTGGTTCCTCGGGGCTTCCCTGGTGGCACAGTGGTTGAGAGTCTGCCTGCCAATGCAGGGGACACGGGTTCGAGCCCTGGTCTGAGAGGATCCCACATGCTGTGGAGCAACTCGGCCCGTGAGCCACAACTACTGAGCCTGCGCGTCTGGAGCCTGTGCTCCGCAGCAAGAGAGGCCGCGACAGTGAGAGGCCCGCACACCGCGATGAAGAGTGGTCCCCGCTTTCCGCAACTAGAGAAAGCCCTTGCACAGAAATGAAGACCCAGCACAGCCAAATATAAATAAATAAATTAATTAAAAAAATAAAAACTTGGTTCTTAATATTGGCAAGGGAAAAAGAATATCAGATGGAAGGAACTGTTCAATTATAGCTCTGGCTTTTATCTCTAGATAGTTTTTCTCTCCTTAGGAAGGTCTCTCACTGTTCACTGCTGTGATTGCCTGGCAAGCTTGTGTGTGTGTGTGTGTGCGCGCACGTGCACAGTTCTGTGTTTTTGTACTTCTCTGCACTCTTCTTTTTCCTTTATCTAACTCTATTATGGAAGTATGCCTTTCCTTGAGTTCCCCCAAAGCTGAAACAAATTTTGGATGCCTTTATATCCTTTAGTTTTGATTAAAAGAGTATATAGACAATAATATGCAGTTGGATAATTAGTTTATAAAGTCAATTTACCAGTTTGATTTTGTGGTTCCTTATATTTCTAGTTCCCTATTTGTCTCTTGCCTTATTTCCCTGTGTCAAAAGTCATTTTTGCTTATTACTGGTCATTAAATGAGTGTAGACTTTGGGTAATGAGTGCTGGATGGGGACTGGCAAGCTACAGAAGTTTTGTTACTTGAGGATTGTATATTTTAGGATGATTTTGGCTGCAAGTTATATAATATCTGAATTAAAGTAGCTTTAAAAGTAGGAGTTTAGCATTTGAAATTACCATAAGTCTGTGACCAAATGGTTTCAAGGTTAGTTCAGAAGCTTAGTGATGTGTAGGACTCTGTGTTAGCTTTTTTTCATTTTCTTGGCTTTCTGCTCATGCTACAAAGCTCCAAGTTTTGTATATCCTCGCATGATAACATCAAGAGTGAGGAGATTGGAGGGCTGTTGTTTTGCCTTTATCTCAGTCTTTCTTTCTTTGTTTTATCAGAGAGGAGTCCAACACATATTCCCAGATGTAAATTAAGTATGTAATAGTTCATGAAAGAAATAGAAATGGTTAGTAAACATGAGAATTTTAATCTCATTAAGACTCTAGGAATGCCTGATTTAATTCTGTGTTGTTCTTGGAAATTATCAGACAGTGCCTTGATGAATCTAGCTAACACCTTCCTGCATTAGGATAGGAGTTAACAGATAGTATGAAAATGTACATCAGAAGCTCTGATTGATTTGTTATAATTTTTTTTAATGTATTAGGCATATAACAGAGCTTCTAGTCAGCATGAAAAAATATACAAGGTAATCATACTCAGTGAACATAATTTTATTAAGTATCAGATTTATTAAATGTAAGCTTCTCTTTTTTTTTAAGGATAAATAGACCTTATTTTAAATGTTACCATGGTAGTACCATAATTTGTTTAGTAATTCTCCTAATTACTGGCAGTTTGGGTGTTTTCAAATTTTTATTGTTGGTTAACAATATTGCAGTGAAAGTTCTTGACCTTTTTTATAGTTTTGGGAGTGTTGCTGTAGGATAAATTCTGAAAAGTGGAAATTCTGAGGTAAAAGCAATGAGCATTTAACATTTTAATTGATTTGCTAAAATTATCCTCCAAAAATGTTGTTCTAGTTTGTACTCCCACAGATGTATGAATGTGCCATTTCCTACACATCCTGTACAGGCTTTGTGTTTTTTTCCACCAGCTTTATTGAGGTATAATTGACTTACAATAAATTACCTATATTTTTCCCATGTAGTTACATTTCCAGCAATCTTTCTTCTGCTTATAGGGCTTTAAAAACATTTCTAGTGGTATAGGACTTCTTGTCTGAACAAACTCTTCTGGTGTTTGTATATATGAAAAAGTTTTTATTTTGCATTCATTTTTGAAAGGTGCTTTTGCTAGGTAAGAATTGTAGGTTAACAAGTTGTTTTTTTCCCATACTTTAAATATGCTGCTGAAGTATTCCTTGGGTTGTATTGTATATGATGAAAAGTCTGCTATCCTCCTTTTCTTTCTCCTGTACTTAATGTGCCTTTTTTCCCCTCTTCTAGATGCTTTTAAGATACTCAGTTTATCCCTAATTTAAAGCTATTTGACTGTGATGTGGATTGGTGTAGTTTGTGTCTCTTGTCTTGAGGTTTATTGATCTTATGGAATCTATAGGTTCATAGTTTTAATAAAATTTGGAAAAATTATAGCCATCATTTCTTCCAATAAGTTTTTTTGTCACTCTTTCTTGGTTCCTCAGGGACTCCAGTTACACCTGTGTTAGTCTGCTTGAAGTAGACCCACGGCTCATTATCCAATTTGGATAGTTTTTTTTAAAAAAAAATAATTTTGTTTTTGTTTTTTAAGTTTATTTTTGGCTGCGTTGGGTCTTCGTTGCTGTGTGCAGGCTTTCTCTCGTTGTGGCAAGCAGGGGCTACTCTTCGTTACGGTGTGCGGGCTTCTCATCGTGTTAGCTTCTCGTTGCAGAGGACAGGCTCTAGGCATGCGGGCTTCAGTAGTTGTGGCACGTGGGCTCAGTAGTTCTGGCTCGCTGGCTCTAGAGCGCAGGCTCAGTAGTTGTGGCGCACGGGCTTAGTTGTTCCATGGCATGTGGGATCTTCTTGGACCAGGGCTTGAACCTGTGTCCCCTGCATTGGCAGGCTGATTCTTAACCACTGTGCCACCAGGGAAGTCCCTGGATAGTTTCTAATGCTTATTGTATTTAACTTTGCTAATATTAGTCTGCCATGTTTAATCTGCCATTAATCTCATTTAGTGTATTTTTCATCTCATTCATTGTAGTTTCATGTTTAGGATTTTGATTTGGGTCTTTAGAAAAGAACTTTAAACATGTCTCAATTAACATGCTTAATATTTACCCTAACTTAATTATCTAGAATATAATTGCAATAGTTATTTTAATATGTTTGTTTACTAATTCTTTCATCTGTGCCATTTTTTGACTGGTTTTAACTGATTTTTATCCTAATTTGAGGTTGTATTTTTCTGTATCTTTGCATGCCTGGTAATTTTTCATTGGATGCCAGACATCATAGATTTTACCTTGTTGGGTGTGGGTATTCCTAGTTATTCCTATAAATGTTCTTAAGCTTTGTTCTAGGACAGGTTTAAGTTACTTGGGAACAGTTTAATCCCTTTGACTGGTACTTATGAGCTTTTTAGGCAAGACCAATGTGGAGCTTAGTCTAGGGTTAATATTCCCTAGTACTGAGGCAAAACCCTTTTTAGTATTCTACCTGGTGACCCACAGATTACGGTTTTCTACTCTGTCTTGTAGGAATAAGCACCATTCCCTGCCCTGTGAAATCTTCAGGGATTGTTTTCACTAATTCTTTGGAGTGTCTTTTTTCTTTGGCTTGCTGTAGCTTCCTTGCATGCATGAGCTGATCAGTAGTCAGCTAAAGACTCAAGGCACTCTTTCTAGATATCCAGGCTTCTCCCTCTGTGCAGCTCACTCCTCTCTGGTACTTAGTCCTGTATTCTCTACCCTCCCTTAGTCTCCTCAGCCTTTCAGTTCCATCTCTTCAACTCAGGACTGCCAGTCTCTGCCTGGGTTCTCTCTTCCTGCTCTTTGTTCTGGAAGTTCTCTTCAGGAACTAATTTAGGGCAGCCATAGGGCATACTTTGTTTCTTGTCTCTCAGAGATCATTGTAATTTGTTGCCTAGTGTTCAGTGTCTTGAAAGCTGGTGTTCCTTATATTTTGTATGGGTTTTTAGTTGTTTTGGGGGAGGATGGTACATCTGGTCTCTATAATTTCATCTATGGCTGGAAATGTAAGTTCTGACTTACTAAATTTTAGCCAAAAAAACCAGAAGGCGATTTTTTTGTTATGTCTTGAATGCTTATCACTACTTAAGTGAAATTCACATATTTGTGTTAAATTTGAATGACTTTATATATATTACTGATGTTATGCTGATTGGATATAAGTTTAATTTATGTGATCTTATGAGTATTGATTACATACAAATTCATGGATGGCAGAAAGAAAGGTATGTAGGTATTTGGGTGTTCAGAGTTCTGGAATCTGAGACCAAATCCTAATGGTAGGTTTTGGCAGAGGAAACTAAGGCCAATACTTGACTTTGGTCTATCTCTGGTTGGCACAGTATCTACCTGTTTTAACTGTAGTATATATTGTCACCATATATTTGTAAAGCTATGCTCTCTTTTTTATCATTATAACTTTGTGAGATATGTTTTACCTTTTATTTTCCAAATGAGAACACAGAAGGTAAGTCATTTTGACTCTTACTTTTGTGTTCTTTTTAATGACAGTACGGTGCTATTTTTCTTTTTTAAACTAGTAGACAGACTGATGGAATCATGGGTAATTTTGTTAGCGATTTTTGGATTACAATCAATAATAATCTTGAAGAATAACCATGATATAGGTCATGCATTGGTTTCTGTAAAACAAATGGCAGGCTGACTTCGGTTGATAAAAACGTTGTGGGGCTTCCCTGGTGGCGCAGTGGTTGAGAGTCCGCCTGCCGATGCAGGGGACACGGGTTCGTGCCCTGGTCCGGGAGGATCCCACGTGCCGCGGAGCGACTGGGCCCGTGAGCCATGGCCGCTGGGCCTGCGCGTCCGGAGCCTGTGCTCCGCAGCGGGAGAGGCCACAGCAGTGAGAGGCCCGCATACCGAAAAAAAAAAAAAAAAAACGTTGTGTTTTACAAGTTTCTTTGTAAATTAGTTGTTTGACTCTGTCTATGGGTCATCTCTCTGTCTGTTAACTGATCCATCAATTGCACCAGTGTCATAAATAATGGTTAAGTTCTACAATTAGCTTTAAAAAGGCTATTATCTAGCTTAAATGGTGTTGACAGTAATTGTGGAACCAGTTGAACCCTGAGCTGTTCAGAGAACAGGATCCTAAGGAGGTCATCATTGGATTTATTATTGCAGGTAAACTGGGGGTTGACTGGTGGATTTTTGATGTTGGAAGCTCAGGGAATGGGATTAAGGGCTGAAATGGTACTATGGCAACACTGCAGGGAGTTACTGTGATGGGAGGTGGAGCAGAAATGTAAAGTTATGCTTGTATTGAAATGGAGAAACTATCCAAATCAGCCTGAAGTTTTCATTAGCATATAATTTAAATGTTTGAATTTAGGATCTGAAGAAAATTTTTTCAGATGTTAAATAATTATACTGTTTTCTTTCATTCTTAACTGTCATGAAAACATATACCAGTTTGCCTGTGTTCTCTTGTGTTTTTGTCATCATCCATCTTAGATGATAAGATCAAAGTTATTAAAGCAAGGAATGTCTTAGTATACTAGAAATAGCTCACACTTCTGAGTGTTTATTATATACCAGGCACTGTTCCTTACACATCATATGATCACAACCCTTTGATGTATAACTTTTATTACCATTTTGCTGATGAGAAAACAGGAGCACAGAGCATAAAGTAACTTACTAAGGTCATATGACAAATAGTAGATTTGGGATATCTGTGTTGTCTGGAGACTGAGTCTGTGCTCTCAGTCACTGTGCTGTTTGTTTTAACAATTTTGGGATGAAGAGAGAAACAGGCAGCTCATTCTTAATGTTATGTTATCATTTCTGAGAGTTTGGGAATCAATGAATTTTTACAGAATATCCAGGTTTGGATGGTGGTGAAGAACTTAAATTTTAGAATTATTTAGAATTTACTTTCACTATTAGGTCTCCTAAATAGGTATATACAAAATAGAATAAATTGTTAACCCTCTCATTGCCTTAACTTTTTCATTTTTAAAAGTTGAGATTAACAGTAGTTAACCTTTCTTGTTATGCATTCTTTCCCCTCTGAAGCATTATGCTAAGCTATTTTAGTATTATTTTCAAGACAGGAAGACCCTGGAATTTTTTTCAAGGAACGCATTTGCTTTGACTGACTCACATATCAGACCTTGGATGATATGTGTTCTTTTGATGACAGGTGTCCTTTGGGAAAGTCTCTGCTTACATTGTCAGTGAAAAGACTGGTTTTCCTCTCCATCTCTGTGTTACGTATTTTGTTTCAGAATATATGAAATGGTACTTTAAGAGTATTGGGCAATCTTTTCTTCATAAATGTCTAAAATTCCCCACAATGTGTATTAAACCTACCAATATAGTTGGGGTGAAACTCATTTATTTAGGCTTTAAACTTCAGCAGTAATAACATTGATATATAAAAACCAATTATTTTGGTTCAAAATATTTTTATTGTCTAATACTTATGTGCACTATGAATGCTTTTTTTTTTTTTTTTTTTTTTTTTTTGGTGAGACATGGGCCTCTCACTGTTGTGGCCTCTCACGTTGTGGAGCACAGGCTCCGGACGCACAGACTCCGCGGCCATGGCTCACGGGCCCAGCCGCTCCGCAGCACGTGGGATCCTCCTGTACCGGGGCATGAACCCGTGTCCCCTGCACCAGCAGGCGGACTCTCAACCACTGCGCCACCAGGGAAGCCCTGAACGCATTTTTAATTAAATCTTTTTCATAACCATAAGTAATGGGCAGTTTTATTTTCCTCACTGTACAGAGGAGAAATATGAGGCTAGAGAAAACATAAGTAGTGAAGTCAGATTTTGAATACAGTCTGTCGCTTCCAGAGTCTGAGTGCTTAACTGTGATGATAAATCACCTCTCCTGGGTTTTGAGGTCTTAAAATTGAGTATTTAAAAATAACAGAGGAAAGACATATTTATCATTGTTACATCATGGAAATCAGGACAAGAATTGTATAGCCCAGGCCTCCGGAGTAATTGAGACTGGAAAGTCATTGGGAACCGAGGCAGTTCTGGTGCTGTATCTTTCTGTGTGCTCACTCCTATCTCTTTTATTATTTTCTCTCTCTGCATATTGGCTTCCTCCATTCTCCTCACCACCTGGCCCACCTTGACTGCTCATAAAATGGTACCTTCAATACAAGTGTCTTTATTACCTTAAAAATCCAGAACCTTGGCCAAGTGACCCAACTTTTCATGATCTGATTTGTAGTTTCTTGTGAGAGAATTCTGTCATCCTGGTCAGGCTCTTGATTATTTTCTTCTGGGTCGAGTGTCTGTCCTTTGATCACATAGCTGTGGCGGGGGTGATAGGTTGAGGGAGGGGACACATTCAGGGATCTACATTAATGTTGTAGGTAGTTCTCAGGGAAAGAGGTGGAGGCTGAATAGTGTCCCCAAATATGTCTATATTAATATGTATCAGATTTTATTGAGCAGTATCATAAAAATACACAATACAAATATCAATACAAATGCAATAAATAGCATAAAAATAAAAATGCACAAATACAAAATATAAGTACAAATATAAAATGCAAAATAATATATATGTTACAGGTACAAGGAACTGAAATCGGTCTTTCAAAAAGTGACTTCCTGTAAGGTTGTGACAGTCAAGGAAAGACTGATGAACTGTTCTCAATTGAAGGAGACTAAAGGGACATGTGGACTAAATTTAACACATGGTCCTAGATTGAATCCTTTTGCTACAAAGAATATCATTGGGGCAACTGCACATATGGAATGTGTTCTGTGGATTAAATAGTAGGGAATATAGAGTATCAGTGTTAATTTCCTAATTTTTGTGGTCATACCATCACTATATAGGATGACATCATGTTTATAGGAAAACTTGCTGAATTATTCAGTGATAATGGGACAAAATGCCTGCAACTTACTCCCAAGTGATTCAGTTGGGGGGAAAAAAGCTTTTTGTTTATTCTGCAACCTTTGAAAATATTTCAAAATAAAAAGTAAAAAAGAAAAAAAAAGTAACTTCTTGAAACTGGATATGTAATTTCTTTAATGGTACCAGAAGAATTTATATAAAAGAATCATCTGGGTAAATGTTTTTGAAAAGAATATTCAATAGTCATTTATTTATTGAGCATTCCTTTATTTGTATTGTCAGTGCAGACTTTCCTGCAGTAGGTTTGCATAATTGGATATGTTTACTAAGGAACGCTACATTGTTTGCTGTACGTTATTTGAAGATTTACTTCATAGGATTTCAGATTCTATTTTCAGATTTCTTAATTCACAGATTTTAATGAATAAGAAGTATTTATAATTTGCTCATGCATTTTCAGTTATTGGTGACTCTGCAGTTTCCTGTGAAGTTTTAAAAAAGTGTGAACAGTCAGAATTGTCTGCTCCTTTGTAGGATATTGGTAAAATGGTTTAATGGAAGCTAATGGTTTGTATTGTATTTGGTTTAAGTTTTTCCAACTTAGTGTCAACATGAAGTAATTCTAATTATGGTGCTTTCTAGTCATATTTTATGATCAAAATGTTGAAGATATATTAGATATAGAGTATACTTTTGTTATATGAATATACTTTTGTGTTATTTCGAGGGTCATATTTTATTTTATTTATTTATTTATTTATTTTTGCGGTACTCGGGCCTCTCACTGTTGTGGCCTCTCCCGTTGTGGAGCACAGGCTCCGGACGTGCAGGCTCAGCGGCCATGGCTCACGGGCCCAGCCACTCTGCCGCATTTGGGCTCCTCCCGGACCGGGACACGAACCCGTGTCCCCTGCATCGGCAGGTGCCACCAGGGAAGCCCGAGGGTCATATTTTAAAACAGAAGTATGTATTAATTTTTGAATGATAATTCCAGAGAAAACATAATTCAGTGTATTTATTTAGTTTATGCTCAACTTCCTTAGGAGTCAGACAGTTCTTTTACAGCAGATGTACTATAGATATCTTTATAAGCTTTTTTGTTGTTTTTTTATATCTTAATTATTTTGTTAAGCACATGTTTTGATAGATACCTATACACTCATTCTAGGCTTTCTAGCATAATTCAGTAGCTAGAATGCCACACCTAGTTTATATATGGTAATTAGCTTTATTTTCTGAAATATGTTGATCCTAAAGCCACAGAACTCTACTTCTGGGCTCTTTGTGTTCAGGTGGTAAAAAGAATTTCCTAGGTCATTGTTTTTTTTAATCTGTCCCATAAATGAAACAGTTGCCATTTGTTCCAACTGACTGGACCATTTCTAAGACAGGCTTCCTCTCTGCTCTGTCAGTCATCATGTTTTTCATTCTAGAATTTCTCTCTAACTCTTGGATCTCTTCCAAGATAGGGGCAGTTTCTGAGAATCTCAGTGGCAGATATTTTCCAGGTATATCTACAGGTTTCTAAAAATGTCAGTCAGAAGAGGAAGAGGGATGGGCAGAAATAGGGAAATAGAAAATGGGAAATAGAAATAGGAGGAATGGAGGCAATGAGGCAGGTCCCCTTAAAAATAACTTTAAAAAAGGGCATTTAGGGGCTTCCCTGGTGGCACAGTCGTTGAGAATCTGCCTGCCAGTGCAGGGGACATGTGTTTGAGCGGTGGCCCAGGAAGATTCCACATGCTGCGGAGCAGCTAAGCCCGTGTGCCACAACTGCTGAGCCGGCGCTCTAGAGCCCGCAAGCAGCAACTACTGAAGCCCGCGCACCTAGAGCCCGTACTCGGCAACAAGAAAAGCCACTGAAATGAGAAGCCTGTGCACCGCAGCGAAGAGTAGCCCCCGCTTGCCGCAACTAGAGAAAGCCTACGCACAGCAACAAAGACCCAACACAGCCAAAATTAATAAATTAAAAAAAAGGGGGGGGCATTTAGGACAAAAAAGAGTAAGGCATTGTTTAGAACAATATAATATACAAGTGCTAAAGTGGACCTTCTAGATTAGTGCTTTCCACATTACCTCTATGGTGAAGAACCAGATATTTTGTTACCAGTTCGTTATGGATAGGACTTACATGGCAAATACATTTACCTCATGCTTGGGGTCAAATTCTTTGAAAGCATTGTCTAATTGCTATAAAGGTTTCTAAATTCTGAAATTTTTTCATTCCTGTGTATATTCTACACCAGTGTCAGTTTGCTGATTGACACTAGTCTGCTGACCACATGCTGAGTAGTGGTTTTTTTCCTAAAACTTTGTTTCTTCATTTGTACCCAAGGTTATTTAGCTTAGAAAAGTGAAATGATTTTCTCTATATTTCTCTACAGCTACTAAATTTTTCTTTTTTAGTTTCAGTAGAGAACAACTCTACTCAAAAGTAAAATTTGGTCTTTTATTTGAGGGTGATGTTCATTGTCAGTATATAAAAGTCAGAAAAATATGCCTCTAGGGTTTGGAGCTCTAAGAGATTTCTACTTTCTGCATTATGGATTTCTGAAATAAGCTTTTATATGATCTTATAATTTTGGAATCAGAAAAAAATTAATAAAGATACCAAGTAAAACACTATCAAAGCAAGAAAGATCAGAAATATTGAGGTAGAAAAAGCATAATAATTTATAAAAGCTATTAGTTTTATATAATTAGAGTATTGGGTTGATATGGGGAAAGTGTCACGAGTTAAGGCCTAAAAGATTATCAGGGACAAGATTGGGAAATGGTATGTAATTCATAAAAAGTTCGCTTTTTATTTGCTAGACAGTGAAGGGCAGTTGGAGAATTTTATATAATGAAGCAATATGGAGTAGGTTGGTTTTTAGCAAAGAATTTTTAGTGTTTTCTCTCTGTATATACTTTAAAGTAAGATTAATAGAGGATCTACTTCAGTTTTGTAAAATACTTTAGTTCTAAACACTGTAATCATGTCTTTCAACTATAAGTAATGACTTAAAAGGTAGAAGAACAGAAATACGTTGCAGTAATTGAGGTTAGTATTTAGTGTGTTCTGAAATGCCCCTGTCACTAAGTATTTGGTAAAAATGTATAATAATTGAGGCAGTACATTATGCTGTTGAGCATAACCAAACTGCTTGGGTTGGAATCTCAGCTCTGACATTCATTATTTTTTCAACCTTAGGCAAATTACTTAACCTCTTTGGGCCTTGGTTTTCTTATCTATAAAATGGCAATACATAATACTTATAGAACTGTCATGAAGTTAAATGTGTGTGTGTGTAGATATGACATATTTATTATATAATGTGCAATAGGACCTGATAAATAATAAGTTAAATAAGTACTTTTACTGCTGCTGTTGTTGTTATGATTAGAACACATCTCATTAAATTTCATAACATTTAAGAATAATGAGTATAAAATACCAAAAATGCACCAGTTATGATCAGAAAATTACCAGCTGCTGTATTTCACATTTTACTTTTTCCTGTTTATAGAGAATAAAATAGTGAATTTAAGTATACTTAACTTAGTGTTTTCTCTTTTATAGTTTATCAGAGAAGATATGAAATATAAAGATGCTACTAATAAACACAGCCATCTGCACAGAGAAGACAAGCATATAACTGTTGAGGATTTATGGAAACGATGGAAAACATCAGAAGGTAAGACTGTTTTAGTGGTCTGAATCCCTGAGCTGCTTTTCTGAGCTCACTAGTTGCATATGATTTACAAACAAATCAAAATAACATTTCTATGAGGATATTTATATTGTAGTAAATAATTGTTCCATTTTTTATTTTGAAATATGATTTTAATTTTTCTTAGGATTTATTAAAGGTCAGCCTGTTTTCAGATAATTTGATACCTTATACTAGAATAAATAAGGTAACGCATATCTAAGAGCTTAAAGTTGTAGAGCATTGTTTCGTCTGTTATAAAAGGTTTGTCAAATAAACATGTGGATACCAAAGTTTAATTTTTTATTATTATTTATTTATTTATTTATTTATTTATTTTTGGTATGCGGGCCTCACTGTTGTGGCCTCTCCCGTTGCGGAGCACAGGCTCCGGACGCGCAGGCGCAGCGGCCACGGCTCACGGGCCCAGCCGCTCCACGGCATGTGGGATCCTCCCAGACCGGGGCACGAACCTGTGTCCCCTGCATCGGCAGGCGGATTCTCAACCACTGCGCCACCAGGGAAGCCCCAAAGTTTAATTTTTTAAAAAAATTTATTTATTTTTGGCTGTGTTGGGCCTTCGTTGCTGTGCGTGGGCTTCTTCTAGTTGCGGCAAGTAGGGGCTACTCTGCATTGTGGTGTGCGGGCTTCTCACTGCGGTGGTTTCTCTTGTTGTGGAGCACGGGCTCTAGGCACACGGGCTTCAGTAGTTGTGGCACGCGGGCTCAGTAGTTGTGGTGCGCGGGCTTCAGTAATTTTGGCACGCGGGCTCAGTAGTTGTGGTGCACAGGCTTAGTTGCTCTGCGGCATGTGGGATCTTCCTAGACCAGGGCTCAAACCCGTGTCCTCTGCATTGGCAGGCAGATTCTTAACCATTGTGCCACCAAGGAGGCCCCACCAAAGTTTTCTTTTAAATTATGGAGAACAGTTCCTAAAGTCTTGAGAAGGCAAAGTCTGCTGATGATAAAGACTGCATGATACAGTTGTGTAATTTATATTTTATTCCTTTTTCTACCCTTAAGTCATCAAGCTGTCTTTAGGGTAGTAATTTTTTAGGGCAGGAAAAGTGTATGGCCTAAAACCTCAACTTGATCCCCAATTGTAGAAAGCTACATAAATAAAAAAAGTCTGTTAAGTTCTTTTTCTTTTTCTTTTTTTGGTAACAGTGTCAAACAAAATGTCTTTTTCCTAATTTTTCTATTCTTTTGTCAAAGTCAGGCAATTATATTGTAGCATATATTTTTCTCTGCCAGTTTGAATAGTGAAATGAAATTTAAAAGAATCTGGGACAGATTACCAAGTAGGAGTATGAAAAAAATAACAAAGTTTACTAGATTGTCAGTGGTAACATTTGGAAATGAAAAAATACAGGAAACTATTCCATCAACTCAGCATTTTTATTAATATAGAAGAAGGTTTGCTTGGGAGGGGAGGGATAAATTGGGAGATTGGGATTGACATATACACACTACTACGTATAAAATGATAACTAATAAGGACCTACTGTATAGCACAGGGAACTCTACTCAGTACTCTGTAATGACATATATGGGAAAAGAACCTAAAAAAGAGTGGATATATGTATATGAAAACTGATTCACTTTGCTCTACACGTGAAACTAACACAACATTGTAAATCAACTATACTTCAATGAAAATTTTTTTAAAAAAGGTGTTCTTATGTTTTTGTTTTCACTTTCTAAAAGAGGCATCTGATGATGCCTTCCCATCTGATGGGAAGAAGAAAAAGAAAAAGAAAGAAAAAGAAAGAAGGAAAAAAATACCACTGACTTTAATGAAAGATACATAGACTTAAAAAAAAACCTCTCCATTTCCCTTCCCCATATTATTTTAAAGTAATATTAACTTGGATAGGAATAGGAATAAATGGGTATAAGTTTCATGGGGGAAAGTGCTAGAATGGTCAAAAACTCAGTAAGACTATTTATATGAGATATCTCAGCAATATGTAGATATTAGTAAAGGACTTGGAGATCCAATGGAGTCTATGGCCACTAGTATATTTTAGATTTGGAGTTTGTGGTAAGATGAATGGAGCCCACAAAACTAACTACGTTTGAATGAAGGAAAAAAAAAAGATTTGACCACTTCTCACCACCTGTTGTGCTACCACCCTGGTTCAGCCCTCATCCCTTTCCTGGATAATTGTGGTAGCTGCCTGAGGGTCTCCTTCTGTATACTTGTGCTCTTTTGAAATTTGTTCTTCACTTAGCAGAGTAATCTATTTAAGATACAAATCAAATTTGCTCAATACCCTGTAATGGCTCAGAATAAAAGTTAAAATCTTTACAAAGATCTGTAAGGCTCTACATGATCTGTCCTCTCCCGCACCCTCCTCTCTTCCATTTTCTGTCTTTTCCATTTCTCTCACTCAATGTGCTCTGCCCAGATGGAATCCTTGCTGCAGGAATGCAGATGTCCTCCTGGCTAACTCGTTATTTCTTTTTTGGGCTCTTCTCTCCTTGAGGCCTACCCTGACCTCTCTATTTAAAATTGCAAATTGCAAACCATGTCCCCCCGCCCCCCTCTGGGTCGTTTGGCACCCTTGTTGATCCCTCTTACTTAGCTTCACACTTTATTTTCCCCATGTCAGGAAGCAGCTTCTAAGTTATAATATAATTGACTTATTTGTTATGTTTGTCTCCCTTCTGTCCCCTACCACTGAAAATGTTAGTCTCAGAAAGCGGGGTGGGGGGAGGTCTTTGTCTATTTTGTGCTAACTTATTAAATTCAAGGGGATTCTGTCCTTAAACCCCATTTTGATTTCCCACCCTGGTGAGTTTTGTGGGAGCTTTTGTTAACTATGGGAATGTTTGTTTGTTTGCAGCTTAAGGTCTTTTCAAGTTGAATAGCTTCTTAAATCTCTTTTTCCTAGGCTTTCACCTTAATTTCTACCCCCTAAGATTTTACCATAATGGTGGTGAGAAGATTTCCCCTTAAGTCTTCAAAGAGTTGGCCTAAATTATCTGCTTTATGCTTCCTTTTCTCCAAACCCCAGTCTCTTCCATAACCTTCTTAGAGGATTAGGGCTTGGGAGGAAGTGTCTTAGGGCTCCTACTAAAACAGCTGCATGGGAGGGAAGAGAGAGGAGAGTTGAGTGAAATAAACCCCTACTAGAAGCTTTATGGTGACCTGATTGATTTTCTCAGTGTCATTTTTCTCAATTGATTTTACCATGTCATCCTCTTTTTATTTATTAAAGGCTTCATGTAAAAAGGCAGAGCATTGTTGTTAGATCAGTGGTTTTTAAATCATAGCCCTGACAAGCCCCAGGTTTCCTGGAGGTATCTCAGGGACAGGGATAAATGTGTAGAGTTCTGCTTTTATTTGGTATATTCTATTTCTGTTTAAGATTTCTCTTGGGAAACAAAAAGTAATTCTTCTGAAAAGGTTTGGAAATTGTTGATAAAGAGATTAGAATGCAATAATATGTAATTTAAGTTTGTTTAGTTGAATATGAATATAGGTACATACACACATATATGCACACACATGCATACAGTCATATTTTGCCCGTCATTGTTGTGTCTTCAGTGCCTGGAGCAGTGTCTTATTTACTTTGATTTTCAGTAAAGATTTGTCTAATGAATTGAATGAATGAGTGTATAGTGCCCCATGAGCATTGGATTCTCAGTAATTCAGTTCATACTTTGAATACAGGCATTTCTGCCATAATGAAATATATGCATTCCTGGAAAACTTATGCTTTGCAAAATTATGAACATAAAAGTTAGAATTTATGGGGAAAATTGGGGTTGGAGCAGACTACTGAAAACCTTTGCAGTGTTGTAATCAGAGCACTAACAGTGCTAATAAAAATACAGGTAAAAGAGACTTGTTAAATTCCTAATCAGTAAATACTATAGTAGATATAGAACTTTACTTTAAAAAATAATTAAAGATAACTTATTAAAAAGAGGTATTAGGTAGGGTTGAAGTTGCTAAATTATGAAGACAAGGGCAATGTGCACAAAGATGAGAACTGAGCAACAAGCCTTTCTGAGAGCCTGTGGCCAGATTAAGCTAAAAGTAAGAAGGAATGGTGAGCAGACAGCATGTTCATAGCTTTGTTGTTCTGGTGTTCTTCATACTTTGTATCCATTTGCTGTTACTTGGTGGTGTAAAGTGATAACATGTGTGAAATGATGTGACTTTTACATTATATTAACATGATGCCTTTTTACCAGTTACAGGTAAGCTAATTCATGTTACAGTAGCAATGAAGCATAATTGGTTGTATCTGTTATGTGCTAAGCAGGCATTGGATCCTGGGTACTAAAGATGAATTAAATGCGTCTCTGGGCTATAAGGAGTAAGTAGCTGAGTGGGAAAAACAGAGTAAACAAATAATTACAACATGTGGTGAAATGTGTAATACTAGAAGAGAAGTAAGTGTAAGATATGAGGTAGCTCACTGGAAGGACTAATGAACTCTCTGATAGGATTATACACAGAAGGTGGTGTTTGCAGTAGGCTGTGAGGATTGACCAGGAGTTCTGGAAGGGGATAAGGAGGTAGACCATAAATGGTAGCCCCCATATAGCTCCTCCTTCAGTTACCTGAAAATTTGCCTGAAATGGAAGTGTAGGTAGCATACTAAAGGAGGCGTGTGGGCTTTCAAACTGTACAAATTTAAATCCTGGCTCTTCTGTTTATGAACATTAAGACGTTTGGCACATTTAAAAATTCACTTGTAAAATGGTGATTTAAATGAGTAGTGTAGTAAAAGTGCCTGGCATAATTCCTGGCAACACCTGATAGGCACTAAGTAAGTGTTGACTTACTTACCTTTGTAATAATGCTGAACGAACTAAAATGTTCAGTTCTTATTTAAAGTTTTGTAAGGTTTTTGATTCAGTCTCTTAATATTCATCAATAAAATGAATAGATATATTAGACTACATACTCATCATTGTAGTGTGCAATTCTCTGGTTGGTAAAATATACCTGAGATCTTTATAGGATATTGTCAGTGGGGAAAAAGTAAAGTTGTGTTCCTCAGAAATTGATACTGATCTCATATAGAAAAATTTCAGCATGACCTGAATGTACTTTTTGTGTGTGTGTAGAGAATGCTTGGTTAGTTTGCACATGGCAACAGTCCTATACAAATGAAAGCTATTTAAAAAAACTAGTATTAGATTTCAGACAGATTTTGATAAACTTGATCAGTTGTTAAAATTAATGAATGAGCAGTTAATTAGTAGCCAGCCACCTAATGAAGGAAAATATAGAAAGAAAATTATCGGTTATGTATAAGATCTAGGGACCATAGTAGATTAAAAAAACTGATTAAGTAATGTACTGTTTTTAAAAATGATAACTCATTGGGTTAAATAGTTATTTCAACATGTGACACTCATGAGGTAATCTTTCCATCCTGTTCAGCACAGGTCTTATCTTACCTAAGGTCATTGTGTAATTTTGGGCTTTACAGATTGAATAGACATCTGGAAAATTTGCTGAAGGTTTTTTATTATTATTATTATTGTTTTTTTGATTAGAAATTTAAAGGAACTAAAATTGTCTGAGAGAATGAAAGATGTCGGCCTTTAATGATGGATGTTTTGAAGTGTATATGAAGCCTAGCTAGAGGTAAATGACTAAGAGTGTTTTCTTTCTGTTTAGGAAAGCAAAAATGTAAATGTTACATAAAGGAAATATAAAGGAAAAGAATTCCTGACTATGGGTGTTAAATTTCTGAAAGTAAGGAGGATTATAACTATTTCCTTTGTATAGATAGATCCTTGATATTCATAAGGATTTTCTTCTGGGTGTGAAAGTATAAATGGATCTCTAAATGTTGATAAAATCTACCAGCTTTTTCATGTGTATGCTGTTGGTTACAATGAGACTGGAATGAAAAAAAATGTAAAAGGATCAGTGCACATTGCTAGACATTATCAGCAGAGTAACTCAAAATGTAGACCTTATAGCTAATAAGGTAGCCATTATCTTTGTGGCGTCCATCAACACAATATTTTATGTTTACAGTAGTAGGCATAGCAGTCACTATGGTGACTGATATTCACTTATACAAGTAAGTATAAGATAAGGCCTTGTTTTTCCAGGAGTTTACGATATCGTTACATGTGCACAGATGAAATGTTAAATAACAGTACAGGAAGGTTTGCTTAAATACTAGGTCAGTGGTTCTATTGTGGGAGTTTAAGAGAATGAATAGATTTATTATGAGGAAGTTTTCATTAGGGAGATGACTCTTCAGCAAGATTTTGAAAGAGAAAAAATTTTCATAGAAGTGAGAAAGAGAGAGGGATATACATACAGGTTAGTACATTAAAATGAGTAAATGAATAGGTGTAATTCCAGACTTTAGTCCTAAATCCCTCAAATAAGCACAGTTTACAAGTCAGAAATGTAATTTTTTTAGTGGACGAGACAAGAATAAATCATTGTTTTAATATTTGTCTTTTGCTGTTAACATGTAGTGCTTAACCTTTCTGTGTCTTGGTTTTGTCATCTGTTAGGGGTAAAGGTTATCTATTACATCAAAGTGTTGAGGATGAAATGAATTTGTACATGTAAAGTGCTTAGACTAGTGCCTACTACATAGCAAGTTCTCAATGACTATCCATTATTACTATTTTTGTAAGGCAAGTGTGAAGGTGGCACATGGGGGTGATGTTGGAGACTAATATTTCTGAGTTGGGGAATAGTAGAAAATAGGGTTAGTTAGACAGGGAGACCAGACTAGTGAGGCTTGATGTTTAAGTCTGATGAATTGCTTTAAGAATGACAAGAAAGAGTCCACTGATACACCAGGGCTTACCAAACGATAGGGATTGCCTGGAGGACTGTATTAAGGATGCTTGATCTGTGCCTGGTCTCAATAGCAAAGAAGGATATTACTGGTTGGCAATATGTATGTGGGAGGTGGTGTAGTGTATTTTAACATTTTTTATCATCCTTGTACTAAATATTAGGAGTTATTACAGCTTCTTGTTTTAGAAAGTCATATAATATGGAAGAGTTACAGGATGATGAATTCACTATAAGCAGGAAAATCAGCTTTGAGTTTAATGTTAATGTGGATTTGAGTGGGAAGAATGAAAATACACAGATACTGAAGATATACAGCTGAAGAATGTGTTTTCTGTCCTCCACCTGCCTGTAGTCTATCATTGGAGAAAGTTCTGTTGACCAGTAATTAAAGGATGTGATACTATCTGTAATCAAGATAGGTAGTAGGCACTGTGGGTTAATAGAAAAAGAAGTATGTTAATCTGCCTGCAGAAGTCAGGTAAGGCCAGAGGAGTTAGTTGCGTATAAAGGGACATTTACTTTTTTCATCTTTTGTCACCCTTCCCTGGGAAGGACTATACTGGATTAATAGCTTTCAGGATATTTGTAATTAATATAACACATTTTAAAAACACAAGGTACTTAATATGCTTCAAATGCTTATGCTGTTTTATTAGCTCAGATGTTTAACACTTTTCAACTTTTATACAATACTTTTAGTTCTAGGAGAAGCCGTTGTTAGCCATCTGCAGAGGTACTGGGTTTTCATTGTCCACAGAAAGTGGTTTATACAAGGGAAGGCCTGTCCTTGAGGTAGAGTCTGGTTTCAGAATGACAGGTGTCATTATTTGCACCACTTACAAAAGTCTTTTGTTGTCAAAGTTTCTTTTATGTAGAGAGTAGGTGACACGAACATATTGTTCATTTGTTCTATCAACCAACATTTAAGTGTGTTAACATGGGTTCTTTTCTATAACAGTAGCATAAATATTACTTGATCAGTTGATAAATCGATCATTTTGCAAACACTGCTTTATATTAATCAGGATTGATTTTTGTACTTTGTATAAAGTGTGTTTTTATTCCTTTTAATCAAATAGCTTTCTTTGTATTATATAATTATCCAAATGAATTCAGAGCACTCATAATAAATTGCTAATCTTTCTTAATCTTATTCTATGTTAGTATTTCAGTCTTTTTGTACCCTTAATTTCAGATCTCTTCATCAGGACTTTTAGTTTTTATTAGTGTAGTTGTCTTCTTTTCTCTTTCTCTTTCATTGTTGGCACTCTTCCTCTTTTACTTCAGGATACTTGACTTTTGGAGATTTAGGGTTATTGCATGTACTAATTTTCTGGGATTAATTATGACTTTTTAATCTATAGAAGATACTTCACTTTGAGATAGCTCTGTCTTCCTTTATAGTTCTTTCTTGGTTTTGTTCTGAAATGGAGACCACCTCTCAGAATAGGATGTAGAGACCGACTGCCTATTACATCTCTCTGTACTTTGGGCTTTAGTAAACTTGACAATTTCTATTCTGTGTGGACACATGAATTAGATACATTGTGAGCCTTCATTTTTTCTCAAGTAACAAAAACCCAACTTTTATATATTCATTATATGATGATGCTTTTCTTATAATTTAAGGAAGTACTATTCTAAAATTGTTTGTAAATTTGCCTTATGGTTTTCTATATACCTGAATTATTCTACATTTCTCCTCTGCTGTGTTCACAGACTCAAGGGATACCTCAAGTTTGGAGTACAGTAACAGAACCTTCTGCAGAAGGTAAAAATGAGGGCTGTCCACTTTTCACTGTGATGGACTATCTAGAAAATAATAGGCTTTCTGGAACATCTTATTGTTCTTTTCCTCCCTTACCCCACCAACTGGGAACCAGTTCCACATGGATGTGTGTTAAATTTTGCTTTACTAGTCCTTGGTTTGGCAAGGGGGTGGGTAGGAGGACTCTGGTTCAAGTTCTGGTAGTTAAAATATATGTTATTGCGGGAGATTCACTATATCAAATTCTGCTTTAGGTGGAACAAATATTTTGTTCCTGTTCTTCTGGATGAAGAACTTGTTCATTGGTAATAATATTTTCCTCTTCAAAGATGGTCAGTTTTACAAAAATCTTTTCTCAAACAAATTTTATGCTTACTTGGGTCTTTTTTTCAATTCCACTGAATATTACTTAGCAATTTAGAAGCAACTGTAATAGAAATAATGCAAATTACAATGAAAATAAAGATTTCACAGATACTAGATAACTATTTTGATTTGAATATGACTTATTTCTAAAAATTCATTTCTATAATTCTGAAACATATGTATACACATAATCTGTTATATTACATATATAAATATGTCTCAGAGGGAATGTATGATTAAAACATAGGATAAATCACATAGCTTTTATATTATGTCTTAAAAATCTTTTCACTCTGTGGATGGTTATGTATTCAGATAGGGTACAAAGTACAAACAGTGTTTATTGTCTAACTTTCTCATCTGGTTAAGGTGCTCTTAAACAAGAGGTCCTTAATAAGCATTCCTCTAACATTTGGCCAGTCTTCTGTTTCTCTTTCGCTTTGCATCAGTGTGAGTTCTTCCGAGGTGTTGAAAATGGTGGACATTTAGATACTTTTGATTCAAAGTGTTTAAAATCAGCTGCTTACTTAAGTTATTAGTTTAAAACTAAGAGTCTAGATCAGTCTAACAAAATGAAACAGCATATGTCAGTTGCATTGAAGGAAATTTAAGTTTTTATTTCCATCACCAATTTTCTTTCCTTACCAGGTAATAGCTTTAAAAAAGTATAAAACAGGTGTTAATCACTAGGAGCTTATGGCTGCTTAAAGGCTATGTTCTAAAACAGAAATAACAATATAGAGTTGTGATTCCCTCATATAAAGGTAATATAGAGTTATATGAATTAAGAGTTCACTAAGAGAAGGAAAAGGAAAGAGAATAGCCCCTTGGGAATACTGCTAATAAGACAAAAGCAAAGGATTAGCTAGTGAAATAAATAATGGCCATCAGAGACATGGGAGGTGAATCAGGAAGGTGCACTTTCTTGAAAGTCTGTAGAGGAGAGTTTTCAGGAAATGATGGATGGTTGTATAGTTGAGGGCATAGTCCACCATATTGCAAAGTATCTGCTGAGAGCCCTCATGAAGAATCTTTTTTTAGTTCTCTGTAATAAGAATAGTTGTATTCCTGAGGGGATGATTTGTGCTTATCTTGTGAACCCTGTGATTGATTTTGTTTCCTTCTTTGTCTACTTTTTGTAGCTTTTATTAAGGACCTCATTTATATTTTGTGCATGCTTTTAGTATGATTTTATTTCTCTGGTCTGTTGACATCCTTCATGTTTTATTCTCTTTATGTTATATGAATCTTTGTAAGTCATTTCTTCTCTCTCTCTGTCTCTCTCACTGGGGGATAGAGAGAGGAGAGATGAAAAGTGTGGCCAGTAGTGCTAAATAGAGAAATACAGTGTATTGGAAAAAAGCCATTAGATATGACAAGAAGAAAATCATTAACCTACAGGATATCACTTTAAACATTGGTATGGGGAATTGACTCACATATACACACGGAATAAATCTTAAAAAAGATTTAAGTGGAAGCAACCCAAATGTCCATCAACAGATAAATGGATAAACAAAATGTGTTATACAATGGAGTATTATTCAGTCTTAAAAAGTAAGGAAATTCTGACATATGTTACAACATGGATGAACCTTGAAGACATTATGCTAAGTGAAATAAGTCAGTCACAAAAAGGCAAATACAGTATGATTCCGCTTATATGAGATACCTAGAGTAGTCAAAATCATAGAGACAGTAGAATAGTGGTTGCTGGGGGATGGGGGAGGGGAATGGGGAGTTATTGGTTAATTGGTACAGAGTTTCCATTTTGCAAGATGAAGAGAGTTGTAGAGTTGGATGGTGGTGATGATTACACAACAATATGAATACTTAATACCATTGAACTATACACTTAAAAATGGTTAAGATGGTAAATTTTATGTTATGTGTATTTTGCCACAGTAAAAAATGATTTAAGAGAATGAGTAGATAGGAAGTAGATATATGAGTAACCACCTATTTAAGGGGTAGGCAAGAAAATGGAGGAAATTGAATGGTAGTTACAAATAGGTACTATGATCAAGTAAAGTGTTTTCTTAAGAACTGGTAGATCTGATTACGCTTAAAGAAAAAGGGAAGTACTCTACTGACATTTTAAAAAGTTGAACATTTAAAAAAATTTTCATTTCAGCAAGGATTTTGTTCAAAAAGTACTACCATTATGTATAAGAGTTGGAAGTTGGGATTACATCTTATTACATCTTAATGTAATAAATGTCAGTATTTATTTTCTTTATGGATAAGTATGTTGGTTTATGGATTGAAAAGATATTGTTAGGTTAATAAAAAATGAATTTAAGCTAAGACAGGCAAGAAACTAGTTGACAGAGTAATTCTTCATTGCTAGATGGCACTATCACTAGCCATTTTCAAATCCTTCCCAAAATTTACTTCCCGTGAAGAATTTGAGTGACAGTTCTTTTTAAACAATGCCTTGAACTTTTTGGAAGGGGTTAGAGGTGGGCTAGGAAAAGGGGAAATGGGAGGGTGAGTAATTAGAAAGGGGAGGCCCAAGAAATTCTTTACTCTTTACATATGCTTATTTGTTTGTTTGGTTTCTGAATTACATATTGTAAGAATATAGAATTCTAACATCCTTATTTTCCATGTTTTGACCAGTACCAAATATTTTGTGACAGAATTTTAATGATAGTGCTACAGCTCTACTACAATGAATAATAATAGGTTTCTGTGTGCTAGCTGCATACCCACTGATCCAGAGCCTGTGACCTTAGCAAAGGTAAGCATATCCCAGATTGCAGTGTGAGATAGTTGAAGATTGATCTGCTTTGGTAGTTGTTTAAATTTCTCTCATCTGTTTTTAATGAGCATGCTCAATTGCATGAATCTGACCATGACTTTAGACTGCATTCTCTTTTAGATGTGTTATTGGAAGCTTTTGAAAAAGGGAAGGTTAAGTTTTAAGTTAGTGGATATATGTTTTAGGACTGTGTCTAGATTCTTTGAGTGTTTTTCAGGAATGCCCCCAAAGTAATCACTCTAGTTTCTAATGGAGCCTGCACTATATTAAGTACTGGAGGCTGAATTTATCACAAAACTAAACACTTAATAAATTAATGTGCATAACTGATTGTTCAACATGCTTTGTTGATTGGCTTGAAATTACAGTATACTATGTCTTCTTTTTTTTTTTTTTTTTTTTTTTTTTACTACAGAGCTTTATTTTAAAGTTTGAGCAGTTTATATGTCTTAATAAGTCTATTTTTAGTGGCAGAAGATAAAGAGAGAGACTCAAATTACTTCAAGTAATGGGAAATTAGTTGTAAGAATACTCTGTCATCAATGATTTTATTAATTGCAAGTGACTCACTGGCATTATTCCGGGTTTTGGGGTTAGAGCATTGAGCAAAATAGATATCCTACCTTCTTGAAGTTAGCACTCTTTTAGGAAGACAGATAATGAACAAGTTTGCATGTGTATGTGTGTGTGTAGATACATATACACTCACAGGACTGCTGGAACAGATTAGTGATATGATACAAGTAAAGCAGGGTAATACATGGTCGGTGACTAGGTAGGATGGGGGCTATTTAAGTAACATAGTCAAGGAGGAACTTCCCAAAGAAGTGATATTTGATATAGACTTGAGTGATGAGAGAGAGTGAGTCACAGGAAGGTCTGGATGAAGTATATTCCAGGTTTAGAGATCAGCCAGGCTAAGACTGAGGCTGGAATGACCTCAGAGTATTTAGGGGACTATATAGAAGGCTGGTGTAGCTAGATGGTCATAAGGAATGGGGAGAGTGGTAGGAGACAAGTAAGATCACTGGAATGAACAGGGGCCAGATCTCATAAGGCCTTGAAGGGCCTAGTAAAGAATGTGGGATTTATTTTAAGTATAATGTCAGTATACTTACTGAAAGTCTAGCTCCATTTAGGAGTTTCGAGCTAAGTAAGGATGTGTGGTCTATCTTTTGAAAAGATTATGTAGTTACTGCGTGGATATTAGACTCTGGAGAAAAGAGGCAGGAGTAGAAATAAAAGGCCTGTTGAGGGTCTTGCTGTGAGCCGGTAGAGGGAGGTAGCAGAGAGGTCTGATTTGAGGTATAGTTTGAAGGAATAGCTGTCAGGATTTGCTGTTGGATTAGATTTAGGAAGTTGATGGGGGTGGGGACAGGAATTAAGGACGGTGCCTAGGTTTTATGTACCTGTGGTATTAAAATTTCTTGGAGATGGAGGCAGTTAGGGGAAAAAGAAGTTGAAACAGGCTCAGTTGGGCCTGATCAATAACGGGAAAAAAAAAAGTTGAGAAACATGGAGATCGCGATGCAAAGAAGTGAAGGACTGAATGCTGAGAGGAGAAGGATCCTGGAAAGAAGAAAGAGAAGACGTGACCAGTGAGGTATGAGGGGAACCGGGAGAATCTAGAGTGCTGAAGTATATGAAGGAAATATTTTAAGAAAGAAGGCATAGTCAGTGTCAGGTGCTCCAGAAGTTTGAGTAAGCTCACGACAGAGACCCACCATTGGATCGGCAAAGTAGAGGCTGAGGTTGCTGGTGATCTCGACAAAGTAGTTGCACTGTAGTGGTGGAAGTGAACGTCAGATCAGAGTGGATAAAGGAGGAAGTGCAGACAGTAAATATTGTTGACTTTCAAAAGGAGGAGAAGAGAAGTGGGGCTGTGATAACCTGAAGATAAATATGATATGAAGGCAGTTTTTTTTTATTTTTTAAAAAGTGGAAATATACAAAAGTGTTTATTAATGGACTGACCCAGTTGAGAAAAAATTGATGTAGGAGAAAATCAATCTATATTAATTAAAAACTATCTTTATTTAACTTAAGGAAAGTGTAGGTATGTAGTCAGGGGCTTAATCCATCCCGGTTATCTGCATTTCTCTGTTTCTTTATGGATTTTGCTTTTATTTTCTCCTATTGCATTTCCTAGAGGCTAAACTCTGTGGCTGTGGGCAGTTGTAAACTTACCTTTTCCCAGAATCTTGACCAAAGAGAAAAGAGTCTTTCCTGCCTGCTCTAGTTCAAAAAAGTTCAAGAAGTAACTGGCTTAGGTCATGTGGCGATGTCCTCTGATTACTTCCTTTTCTGACCCCCTTTCCCTGGTGATCATGAGTCTTGTCTCAGAAGACGACAGAGAGAAAAGGGGTACCTAGTTGACAAACAGCTATAACAGATTGATGAGCAAGAGAGACTAGACTTAGACAAGAGTAGGTAGAAGAAAAGCTTAAAAGGTTATTCTGGATCCAGAAGTAGGTGTGTGGGGTCTGGCAGCATGGGTCACAAGATGTAAAATATCACCACTCCTTCAGAAAATCTGATATGTTCTTGACATTTTCAGGACAGAATTTTTGGACTATAAATGGATTTTCTCACATACCTCTTTTTTTCCCCACTCTGAATTTTATGATGAGTATATTATTTCCCAAATATAGATGCTTTATTAAATCCCATTTTGGTATTTTAATTAAATGAACTAATATAACTCTCATCACGACACTATATCAGTAAATTTTGCTCTACTTCTGCCCTTTCCAAAATCTTCCTCACTGTTACAAATTTTCACCTCTGTACAACTCTTTTTAATTTGACAAGGTGAAACCCTGACTTTGTTCACCTAGATCACCAGACATGTCTATACTGTGCAAGAGGAAACATAGGTGTTTTTAAAAGCATCATTGGAGGATCAAAGAAGTGAATTGGAGGAGGCAAATACTAGGTGCTGTCATTCTGAGTTAGTTTGGAAATCTTGAAAGAGTGATGCCCTCCAGATACATGTTAAGTCTAGGGAATATATGATTCTTGGCACATGACCTAAACACCCCCAAAAGGCAAATAGTATTCATCACGCTTAAGTAATATCTAAGAATACCAACTACTGTTCGCAACTACTGGTAACTTTACTGTAAAGAGCCTAAGAATGTAGAAGGTTTTTGCAGTGCTGTGTCTTCATGATGTCCTAGAGTTCTTATCTTTTGAGTTACTCATGAATTTTTGCCAAGTGAGGTCTTCTCAGTAGGGAAAAGAACAAATATAACATTAGAGAGTCCATGAATATAAAGTTTATAAAAGCGTCCAGAGAATTGTCTAGGAAGATATGCTTTTATGAAATTACAAAAAGTTATTAAATTATAAGTAGTTATAGGCAGTACTTTGCTGTTATCGATTCTAGGAAAAGCAATACTTTTATGAGATTTAGACTACTATAAGAAATGGAAGTTTTATTTAGTTTACGGTGCTGTCTTCATTTCCTATCTATCTATCTATCTATATATATATATATAGAAAATATTTATTTATTTATTTGGCTACCCTGGGTCTTAGTTGCGGCTCATAGGACCTTTCAGTTGCAGCATGCATGCAAGATCCAGTTCCCCAACCAGGGATCGAACCCAGGGCCCCCCGCACTGGGAGTGTGGAGTCTTTAACTGCTGCACCACCAGGGAAGTCCCTTCTATATTTTTTAATGAAAAATTTGGGTAATATTTTTTCAGAAATTAATTTGATGTTATTGTGATTATCTTTCATTTTTCTTAATAGGAAGCAAGGAGCAGAATGCTCTGAAATACCAAATTGGTATAATATTTTTATTAGTAGCATTTCTGTAGACTGAAGACATGGATAAATTATGAATAGATATGGTATTTGTCTTCTGGAATGTAAGAATTTGTTTATTTTGCAAGTAAATTGTTTAGGCAGGACTTAGAGGTCACTTCTATGGTTTTTGGTTTGTTAACACTTCCATTAAAATAGATAATCATTACACACTAGAAATAAGAGGGCAATTATAATTTAAGAACTCTGAATTTAATTATTTGGAAATAACTTGCTGTTTTGTCTCCAACACTGTTTCACCAAAGTAAGCAGAATTACTTTCTTCCCCATTGACACAGCTGGGGCCTGAAAAAAAAAAAAAAAGTTAAAGCAGGAAAGCGCTTCTGGATCTGGGAAATAAGTCAATTTAAGAGAACAAAGAAGTATAACTGGGAATTATTGAATAGACAATTAGAAACGGCAAAAAAAAAAGTTATTTCAACTCCAGCTCTACTTTTACAGTAGCGAAATAGTAAAGTTTAAATGTCTTAGAGTTTTAAACCAATGTAGTCACAATGTTCCTAAAAAAAAAAGCTACTTAAATTTCAGGTTATACCTGAATGCAACCAAAGTTAAGAGAAGAATTGGTCTTCTTTAAAGTCTAGTTTTCAAAAGTATCATAAATATTTTTGTAGTAGTTTATTATTAGTTTTTTGCTAAATAAACATCATAAATGTTTATTTTAGTACATAAATCTGTACTAGAAATTTCCAATATTATGAATTTAGGATCTTACATCTTTTCAACCTACTACTAAATGAATGTTGAACAACAAGTAAACTTTTTAAGGATTCTGAGCCTTAATAATCACTGAGTACTCTCATCTTTTAGTTACTGGTATCTTGCAAAACCCCAAGGTGCAGCTGTCCTCTCCTAGAGACAGTATTCCATAGAAAGTGTGGAGCTTGACTTCCTAGATTCAACTCTTTGTGTAACACTTAGTATATTTTTTCCCCCTTGGACAGGTACCTTAATCTTTCTGTCTTTAACTTTCCCCATCTGTAAAATGTAGGTAGTAATAGTACCCACCTTAGAGGATTATGTTCAGGATTAAACGAGTTAATCAATATAGAGAGCTTAGAACAATACTTGACAGCTAATAAGGGCCTAATATTTGCTATTATCATTGTTAGTGTTAAAAGATTACCATACTTTCTTGAAGAAAACCATAAACTACAAAAGTAATGAAGTTAGCAATTATTAGAACTCTCTGCCTGCATAATTGAAAAAGAAAGATTATTAATACAGTTTTTTTAATTGAAAGCAATTTCAAATTTAGTGAAAAGTTGCAGGACCAGAACAAAGAACTCATATACACTTTGTCCAGAGACCCTCATTCCAATTTTGCCTTTTATCCTCATAATGACCTTTATAGCCAAAGGATCCAAGAGTATTCATTATACCCAGTTGTCCTGAATTTGTAGTCTTCTTTAATCTGGAACAATTCCATAGTATTTCCTTGCATGTCTTTGTCTAGTAATTGTCAAAAGTGTCATTTTGTAGATTGTATCTAAATTAGGATTTGTTTGATGTTTTCATATGATTAGATCCCTGTTAGGCATTTTGGGCTGGACTGTCAGAGAAATGATTCTTTTCATTAAATCCTTTTGAGTGGCACATGGTGTCAGTTTGTCTTATGTGGTGTTACCTTGGATCAGTTGATTTAAGATAGTGTCTACTCTGTTTCTGTAACTGTAAAGTTACTTTTTTCCCCCTTTGTAATTAATATTTTGTGTGTGTGTGTGGAGAGAAACTTGGAGGCTTTGTAACATCACATTCCCCATATCACTTTCACCCACTAGTTTCGGCATCTGTGAATGTTTCTTGCCTGAATTATTTATTACTCTGATGATTGCCAAATTGTAATTTTTCAAATTCCATAATTCCTTCTATTTATTAGTTGCATTTTACTATAAGGAAGAAATTTAAACAGCGTATTGTCAACATCTTGTCCTGTGAAAATGGTGGGAGATAACAGACATATCTTGAAAATAGAAATTGGGGAAATAGTGAATCTCAAAATCTTATGACTGTTCTGAAGATTGATCTTCTGCATTTATTCATTTATATCAGCATGGACTCCTGGATTTGTTGCTCTCATTATTTTAATGCTTAAATTGTCCCAACTATGACTAGTGGGAAGCCTTTCAAGCTGGCTTTTCTATTCTTTCATATGTATGTCTCTATCATTTTTTGAGCTTTCCTTATATTCTGGCACAAAAAGATGTTCCAGGCTTTTTTTTTTTTTTTTTTTTTTTGCGGTATGCGGGCTTCTCACTGTTGTGGCCTCTCCCGTTGCGGAGCACAGGCTCCGGACGTGCAGGCTCAGCGGCCATGGCTCCCGGGCCCAGCCGCTCTGCGGCATGTGGGATCTTCCCGGACCGGGGCACGAACCCGTGTCCCATGCATCGGCAGGCGGACTCTCAACCACTGCGCCACCAGGGAAGCCCTCCAGGCTTATTTTGTTATTTCCCAGTCCTACCCCTGGAAACAACCATTTCTCCAAGGAGTTCTGGTTACTTTTAGTTGAGGTGGTATTTAGAAACCAAGATTTGCACACTAGATGTTCTCATTGCTACTGAGGTATTATTCCCAGACCTTCTCAGTGGACAGAGTTAAGAAACACACACACACATCTCTGTTTACTTCTCTCTATATATTAGAAGTCACGAGTTCTCACTGATACCTGATACCATTACTGGATTAATTCTAGCTGGTTAATTCTAGTTAACTTCTTTCCCTATTTGTATCTCATTTCACTGACCATGAAACACCTAGCTCTGTTATCTTTGATATATTTTCTAATTTGCTGAGTCCCCCTGTACATATTCAGTCTCTTGACACCATTGGGCTGCTCCCTTCCTCAGGAGCCTGCCTTGTAGGGACCTAGTGTTCCCATTGTCCTCATTATGCAGACTCTGCCCACAACTAGCCTGTCTTCCCATCCTCACATGGAACCCAGCTACTGCTGGGCAATTTGAGAATTAAAAAAGGCTTTGGAGAGAAGTCGAGTGAGCACTATACAGTGACATTGTATTAAGGAGTTCATCTTTATGAATTTATTTTTATCACTGAAGCACATTATTCACATTTTTCCTTCATCACATAACTCTAGCTATTGACAAAGGTCCCCTGTGAATGGGGAGGCTATTTAGTATTTTAATCTTTCAATCATTGTGTCACTAGTACTCAGAAAACAAGTGAACTTTTCCTAAATTGTTTTGGCATTAATAGTAATGAGTTAAACCTCTAGTCTATGTAGTAGTTGAAACCTAAATTGGAAAATGCTATATAACAAGTAAATGCAGCTAATAGCATTTGTGAACTGTTAGAATTTTAAATGCTACATGTACTAGAAAAAGTCGAATCAAAGTTCCTAGGTAATATTATCTTGAAAATGGTTTTACCATTGGTATTGGTGAATTTTTCTATTATAGGAGAAATAAGGATTAACAAGTTTTGCATGTGATGTCTCTTCTTACCTGGAGATGTGTGACAAGAAGCTGTGAAAGCTCCATTTTTAGCTGGCCTTTTATTTAATACCCTTTAGAAATAAGGTATTTATTAACTGGGCTTTGTGTTCATTTTTGTTGAACTTCCTCTTAAAGTCAATACATTTTCTTACATTGAGCTTTATGTTAGTCTTGGTAATAATTTCTTGACTCTGATGTTTTATGTTTATTTTATCTAGTGCCCAGGAGTAATTACTGTGCACTCAGTAAATATTTGTTGAATATGAGAATCCCAAGTCACCTGTGCAGATAGTCTTTTGAAGAAACTCCCAAATTCCAAGAGAAAAAAAATTGAGCATTTTTGAAATCTTAATAGCAGAAAATTAAAGCAGACATTTGTAAATATAATAATTATAATTATAGAATTGTTGTTCAACATATTCTTTGAAAAGTAGCATCCTTTCTTTTTTATGAAGCTTAGCCGTATTTTTGAAAAAGTTCGTTGCTTTATCTAGAAATGCCACTCTTTTTAAAGTGAATGCAAAGGTGACATTTTCCTGGCAGCCTTGGTTAACAAATCATTTTGTAATTCATTCACTCATCTAGCAAGTATTAATTGAGTTCCTAAGAAACATCTGCCATTCCACATTTGTTTAGTGCCTGCTGTATTTTTGGCATTGTATATAACATGTTGGGAATATAGAAATGAATAAGAGATATTGTCTGCCCTTAAAGAACTTATTTTCATTTGATGTGAACTACTCTTTGTAGTCTCAGTTCAGTGTTTTAAAAAAAGAAGGTTGAGGGCTGAGTGTAAAGTAGAAGATTCATAACCAGAGATTCAGCCACTCAGTCCCTAACATCTTCGAGGACAGTGTAATGAGATGTTTAGGAAAACTTGATTAAACATTTAATCCCTTATAGCTGTTGAGTCCACTGATTTTGTGGACGTACTTATAAAGAAAGCAAATTCCTTGAATTTACTTATTTATTAAAAGTAACAATATTTATTATATTATGATAATAATTTACATTTGTGGAACAGTTTTACCATTCCTAAGAGTTATTTCCACATACATTTTGTTAGTTAATCTTCAGAACAGTCATACACCTTTGAGACTCAATGTTTCTCCAGTTTCTGTTTTTTGGATATGTCTGTTATCTTTCATCATCTTCACAAAACTAGGTGTTGATGGTATACTCCGTTTAAATGATAAGATTGCAGTTTACAACAGGAAAAATATTAAAGCCTTCCCTTAGTGTCCGTTGTACCACTGTTGGAGAGAGAACACCTGGTAATATTTGAGTTCTGAACATTCAGATGTTTGCCAATATTTATCTAGAGTGTCTAAAAATTACATGTAATTCTTGCATGGCAAAAGGTAAGGAGCTTATGAGAGAAAGTGTGTACTTATTTCCCTTTGATACACCTACTAATATCTACTAATATCTAGACTTCCCAAGTTCAGGGTGTGGCTTTTAGGTGTCCAAATATAGCATGGTGCAGGAATTTGGTCCTGTTAACAGAGACATGCCCCACTGACCACTGTGCAGATGAGGCGCTCACGTGCTGGTTCTGTTCTAAAGATAAGCCTCTCTTGACTACGCTGAGCAGCTTATCATCTGAAGTCTCACTCAGAACTGATACCACAAAGTCTATAAACCGCCTGAGTTGAGATTAAGTGTGGAAAGGTTTAAACATTTTCATTTTTTATATTTTAAAAAGTTATTTTTTTAATGTTTATATTACATTTAGTTAAAGTTGCTTTTCATCAAAGTCCTGCTATGTTGAACCTTTGGTTAGTTGCAGTTTCCCCAGGTAAATTGTCTGTCACTGTAAGAACTTCTGAGGCTTTTGTAACTTAAAATTCTTAGTTGAAATTGAATTTAGAGAAGCTGTGAATACTGGTCTGCACCTATATTTTAGAAATTAGTATGTCACATAAACATGCCAGTAATTCAAATATTTTTCAAACGACAAATAATTTTTAGCTTGTGTATCAGAGTAGCTTCAAAATATAGAACTTGTTTTTACTAACCATTTCATATGGCCAACTTTAAGTATAGTTACTTTTGTTAACAATGTTTCTTCTTTCTCCTTCCTGACCCCCTTACCACACCTTTTGTTACTTATAAAGAAGTTTTCATACTTTAATAGAAAGTAGTAAGTGTGTAGTAACTGTACTGTATGTAGCTATATGGTACTGTATTAAAATATCACAAGTTGATTTCTTTGAAATACATTAGTTTCCCAAAAGAAACTGTTAAAGCAATGTTAGTTGCTTTCCTAACATTAAGAACATTACAAATGTTTTTATCATAAATTTAGAAGATAGCAGTTTTTAAAAAGTAGTAGGAGATATTAAGAAATGAAATGCAGAGTAAATGTAAATGGTGTGTCTGTTATACGCAAGGTGTGACACAGCTGACGGTGGCTTTGACATTTTCTCAGTATGCAGAGGAGGGCAGGAGCAAGTGCATAATGGTTAAGAGTTGGGGCTTTGAAGTTGACATAGTTTTGAATCCTGTCTCCACTGCTTACTTGGTGTGTGAATTTAGACAAGTTACTCATACTCTCTGAGACTCAGCTTCCTGATCTGTAAACCAAGATTATAATATTACTCCTAAAACCTAGTTCATAGCATTGTTGATAGGATTTCATGAGATAATTCATGTAAATCATTTAGCACAGTTCCTGGAACTTGCCAAGTGCTCACAAAATGTTAGGTACTGCTTTATTAACATGTCTCTACATGCACACTAATGCTTTATAATTAGAAATTAGCTTTCTCCCTCACAGTATTTAGGTGATTTCACAAATCATCTTTGAAGGCTTTTAGGACAGCATGTACTTAATATTAAATACAACAGATGAAAACTTAGATCGTGGTACTTCACTAAGCTGTTTTGTATTTTTAGGCCTGTGACTTAATACAAGTATATGACTAAGTGCACTGGGTGCATTGGTTTTATAAGATTGCCTTCTGCAGAGGAAATGAGCAAGTAAATACATATATTTAAATCTTCTGAAGTTTCTCTTTTACACTGTTCATGCCTGTCACATTTGTTTAAGGTAGAGATGGACTGGAAGCACACAAATTCTCATCTCATCCAACTGTCAAACACATGGCTATAAACTAGCGCCTTAACGTTAGTCTCTGTGATCCTCTTTTGGAGTCGGGGATTCTCTCTTTGAAATGGGATATCATGGAAACAGTATTGTTTGTCTTTCATTCCACTATGGGATAGCAGGTAGACACAAAAACAAAACAAAACAGGTTCTTTAAGGAAGAAAAAAGTCAGTTATATATTCAGCTAATACTTAAATGGCAACTTTATGCTGGGCTGCTGGAAGCTTACAGTATGATAGGAACATAAGATGTAATTAAGCAAACTGTTATAAAATAAGGCAGCACATATGATATGCCATTTGGTAGAAATAGTAAGTACTATAGAAATTCAGGGGAGGGAGAGATGACTTTCAGTTGGAGTGTTTCTTCTACTTATAACCTAGTTTGTACAACTGAGCATGTACCTATGCATGACTCATGAGTCTTTTTTAGAAGGCTGCTTTTGCTGGGTGGCCACAGGAATGCTTGATTCTTTACCTCTCTGTTGCTGGGTATTTCTAGCCCTTACTATCTCTTCACTCTCCCCATTACTATAGCTTCTACTGCTGTCTCCCCTGAGGCCCAGTTACTGTTTTTCATCTTTTCAGAGTGTTGGTCCAAACTAATTATATGGAGGTGGCATTGACAATAGCAAGTAGGAAGGGCGAGAAAGAGGAACTGTTTTGGTGTAGAATCAGGAATCTCATTCCCTGTTACAGAAAGAGCCCTTTAGATAGCAGCAAAGGGAGAATGGAAAGGAGAGTCCTCATAGTGACTCTGTTCCTGTGAAAAATCCATAAATGTGTTCTCCCACACCCCCTCGTCTCCTGGAGATTTGGTTCTAGTCACCATCCTGTCCCCACTCTCCCCTGTCCCACACTACTTCCTTTGCTCCAGAGCCCTGCTCCAGCTCTCAATCCCCTGACTCTTTGAAATCTTACCCTTCAGGCTGTTAGAGCCCCCTTTTCAAGTCCTAGGAGTCAGTCCCATGATGAAGAACTAGTGTGGCTCCATTGGGCTATTGTGTTACTACCTCCAGGCCTTCACTAGACCATGATGCTTACTTAATGCCTTTAGTGGAATCCTGAATCCATTAACGCAATTACCCACAGCAGATTGCTCATATGTAATGTTTAACTCTTGAATTACTATTAGTACCGTAAGTCTGGAAGCTTTTTTTCTATGAGAAAATGTGTTTTGAATTTTAACGTTAAATAGTGAGCTCTTCTTTTAAATCAGGAGCTACCTATATTGGCAGTGAACTTGGAGTCAGAAGATTTGAGTTAAGTGCTAGCTGTGTAACTACATGGCCTCTCTTGGCTCAGGTTCTCTCTGTAGACGTTAGTGGTAACAGCTGTCTCTGATGTGGTTTGGAGGTGTTGAATGAGAATGTATGTGAAAGTGTGTAGTAAAATGTAAAATCCTATATCAAAGGAATGTGGCATTATGGTGTTTATAATCACTGTGTTAGGTAAAAGAACAAGTTCCTGCCCTCTGGGAACTCATCATCCAGAGGGTAATACAAGTACGGACAATTACATTAGAATATGTGATAAATCCTTTGGCAGATATAGTTACATGTGATCAGGGGCGCAAGGAAGAACAACTATAATCTGGAAATGGATAGATAGGGAAAACTTTGTGGGGGAGTGACTTCCAGATCCGAAGGCTAAGGAAGAGCAAGCGTGGCAAAGAAGGAAGAAGGGAAGACCATTCCAGGTTGAAGGAGTGGCATGGGGGAATATGGCAGATTTAGAAAGCTGCATCTATGGTTTCAAGTATGGAGCATAAACTGTCTACTTGTAGTGCCTAATTTGATTATGAGGACCACTTACCTAACTCTAAAGAGGTAATGTTATTGTACAGTGGTAGACAATTCTAGAAATGGACTTGGTCTGAAACCTGGTTTGACCATTTAGTAATCTGTTTTATCTAATTAAAAACTTCACCTTCATAAACTTATAGGTTCAGTATGATGATGAAGGTACCTACTTCAAAACGGTTGTTGCAATGGTTTGAAATAAGTTTTGCAAATCTCCTGGTGTTTAATAAACATGTAGTAAATGTTAGGAACAGTTTTGTTGCTGTCCTAAAAGTTCTTAGAGTTACTTTTTCCCGCTCAGTATTCTATAATCTACTGTTTTAGGTTAACAGTTTAGCAATATTTTAAACATTATCTGTTGTTCATTATAACAAAATCATAAAAACAGAATTTGAATGAATTTTAAAGATGGTCTAGCTCAATTTCATTATTTTGTGTGTGTGTTGAGAAACTGAGTCACAGTTAAATAATCTGGCTATGATATCACAATGAGTTAGTGACACAGCTGGGACTAGAATCAGGTTTGAATTCCAGAGTTCTTTCTATGGGTCTTGGAATAAATTGCCAAAAATAACTCAAAGACACCAACCTATGGCACTGGTCACAATTTCTAGCAGAAACAATATAAGTTAACAATGTAGAAACTGACATTCCTGTAGCTTTACAGATAGATTTTTAAAAAATCTGTATTTTTTAAGGAGTATCATATCCTTCTCTGCCTGCCCTCTGGTAGGAATGGTATTTAGCAACAGCACATGTGAAAGAGCAGTGAGAGCCAGATAATAAGGAACTGGATAATTCTCTTTTTAAAATTTACTTTGTAAAATTGAAGTATAGTTGATTTATGGATAATTCTTAAATGAATAATTCCTCTGCCATCAAAAATTTGGCATAAAGACAAATTCCTATTTCTGTTTGAATCTCCTTTCTAAAATATGAAAATAGATTTTTATAATACTTCTCAAACACGTTCTACTTTGTTTATTCAAGAGGATCCAATAGATAATTTGTTTAGTACCTTTTGTGTACCAAGTGCTAGGGCTAGAATGGTGAGCAAGAAACTTATGCTTTACTGGTATAAACAGATGTTGAAACAGTAATCATACAAATAAATAATCATAATTAGTTAAATGCTATGCCTAAAAGTGAAGAGTGATATATGATCATATAGTAATGTTTGAGGAGGCTTAACTGTGATATGAAGGCTCAATAAAGTAAATAAGCAAAGATGAGTCAGAGGGATAGAGAAAAGGAAAGAGGAAATAGCATGTGCAAGGCCCTGAGGAAGGACATGGTATTATCTGTCCTAAGAATTGAACGATTTACTTGTAAATTGAAAAATTTACTGTAATTGGAGCAGAGAAAGCTAATATAAAATACAGCTCCTGCTCATGAGAAGTGGAGGTATTTACTAGGCATCACCGAAGAAACCAAATAGCACGAGAAGAAGAAGTAAACCTCCCCCCCACCAAAGTAAAATGTGTGCTCTATGTTAGAATTTTAGAGTTTTACAGATTCATTGAAAAGAAAATTACCTTAGAACCACTATAATATTCTATTTATTAGATGGAGTAATACTAGGATTTGTGTATTTTCAACATGTATTATTTTTCATTTGATGTTTCTTCTTTTCTATCTTGGTTCATTGGGAATTGAGGGACTATTTTGATGTACTGGAGTGTTTAGATCAGGGACTTTTGCTTTTGATCAGCTGAACAGCCATAGAAAATGACAGAGAGAATCTTATCCTGTTTTCTTGGCTGAGGTTTTTGTGTGGGTGTGTGAGGTGCAGCTGCACCGTCGGTTTCTTGGCAGTCAAGGCAAGGCAATTCTCAATGCAGTTCATCTTGGATAGAAAGAAACTTAAGATAAAAAGGCTACTTTGCATGTATTAAATTCAGTGGAAAGCACCCAGGGCCTGAACCTTTGGTTGATATTTATTCTAAGTTATTTGGCTAAACAGATACAGCAGCCTCAGGCACATGCCCAAGCTTATGGCAGGAACACATGAAAGAGAGATCATTAAAAAAATAGTCAAAGCTTTGTCTCAGTATAAAATTATCAAATATATGTAATTTAAAAATTAATTTTTGTTAATTTTTTGTTTATGATTTAATTAAGCTTTTTCTCTAAAGAACACTTAATGAAAAAGGCAGATTGCTAACACCCAGCTTTGCTTGTAAAAGTTAATTCATAATCAGAAAGATCTTATCTCAGATTTATCACAGATGGATTCCCATCTCTGCTTTTATTGTTCATTTGTTTTCTGCACTCTCCTTTGGCCTTTTCTGTGATCTATGAGCATTTTGTTTCTCCACACCCTTAGATGAAATGCAGACGAATATGGAGCTCTTTTTTCAAGCACATTTGCATCCTTTCCTTTGTATAAACTTACAGTTGTTCTTCCTACTCTTCAAGTATCAACAGAAATGTCTGAGTTGCTTCCAGTGTTTAAACTGCTTGCTTATATCTCTACTATTATTTAACATTATTGCTCTTAGAGTAGAGTAGAATCAGGTCCTGAGGTCAGTTGGCCTGGGTTCAGATCCAGTTCAGCTAGTGCTATCTTGGTCCCGTTAACTTCTCAGTTTCTCATCTCCAAGATGGAGATAATCATGTTAATGCTTCATAAGTTTTTTTTTTTTTTTTTTAAGGTTTAAAGGGAAAAATGCATATAAAGGGCTTAACTCAAAATAAGTGTTTAGGAAAAGAGACATTAGCTATTCTTTTCTTCATGATTTAGAACCATCTCCTAGAATCCATTAACAGCATATCTTCAACTCTTCTGGGTGATTTCATTTAGTCTAAAGACCATCTGTATGCTCATGACTTCTAATTTATATCTCTGTTCCTTACCTCACTCTTCCCCAAGCTTGAGATTTGTATATCTGACTGCTACGTATATCTGCACTTAAATATCTAATACATACTTCAAACATAGCATGTCTAAAAATAGAACTTTCGATCTCTATCACCTGCCCCTACTTGCCTCCCCAGTTTGTTCCTTCTCATTCTTTCCTATCTCAGTTAGTGACAGCACTCTCCGTACTTTTTTTGGCTTTCCTCTAGCTATCAGACCCCATCCATTTCATCAGAACATCTGAAAGCATTTTCCCCAGTATATGTCCTGAATCTGACTACTTGTCACCATATCCTCTACTAGCACCTTACTTATTAGTCCAAGGGAATATAACCCCTTTTGCTTGGACAGTTATGGAAGGAATGGTCTCCTTATTCCTCTCTGTTTTCAGTCTTGTCTCTCACAATTCATTTTCCACATTGGATAGTGATATTTTAAAAACATAGATTATTTACCTCTCCTTCTTATTGAAATTAGAAAAATATCCAGAATTTTTGAAAGTACTTTTTGACCTGGCCCCTCTGACTACTTTCTTTCCCTCAAACACAGCTAGTTCATTCCTTATCGTAAGGTTTTACACCAGCTTTCTTCTCTGTTTGGATTATTTTTTCTCCTAGATCATTACAATGTTGACTCCTTGCAATTTTTAGGTCTTAATTCAGGGAACAGCTCCTCAGGGAGACTTTACCCTGACATCTTTTCTTTCTTAATAGCTGATCACTATCTGAAATTTCTTCCTCCTTTTGTTAATTGCCCCTCCCCACTCCCAAAAGAATTTGTTGTATGAGAGCAAGGACTTTATCCGTCTTCTTTATTGCCATATTCCCAGTGCTTAGAATGGAACCTGATACTCAGGTTTACAGTATTATATGGATGGATGGCTAAATGAAAGAATGAATAGGGCTTCCCAGGTGGCGCAGTGGTTGAGAATCCGCCTGCCGATGCAGGGGACACGGGTTCGTGCCCCGGTCTGGGAAGATCCCACATGCCGCGGAGCGGCTGGGCCCGTGAGCCATGGCCGCTGAGCCTGAGCGTCCGGAGCCTGTGCTCCGCAACGGGAGAGGCCACAACAGTGAGGCCCGCATACCACAAAAAAAAAAAAAAAAAAAAAAAAAAAAAGAATGAATGAATAAATACATATCTGGTAAGTTTACAACCAGGGAAATAGTGGATTATTTCGTCTTGTTCAGACTTTGCATAGATGCTTGTTTTGGAATTAACCATGCTAATATTTTGTTATCTTTTCCTTTATGTGTCTTCTCTGTTCTAGATTGTAAGCCCTTAAGGGTAGGAGATATGTCTCCATTGTTTTTAGCTTTTCATAGAATGCTACATATTATTGTAGTACTTATTATTGATTGAATTGAATTGAAAATTCACTCTAACATCTTTATTTCCTCTGAAGTTATAGTATTGTTATACAATGTGTATGTATATAAATATATATATAATTTATATAAATTCTGAAAGCAGATGTGTTTAAAATATTCCTTCTCTTTTCATCTTTTGCAGTTCATAACTGGACCCTTGAGGACACGCTTCAGTGGTTGATAGAATTTGTTGAACTACCCCAATATGAGAAGAATTTTAGAGACAATAACGTCAAAGGAACAACGCTTCCCAGGTGGGTCTTTATTATTCAAATGTATTTTTTGTATTCCTGGAGAATAATGTTACTTTTCAAAGCAAAATCTACAAGTTACTTCTGTGGCTAAGTGCTCAAAGAAAATATTATAAATATATCCATTCTTTGATATCTGTACGGTGTGAATTTGCAAGCTTTAACCAATTTTTCTTGCCTAAATAATCTGGCCTTTTAAAAAATTTGTTCCTAAGGAAAGTAATTTTGAAAATTAGAAGGTAGGTCAACTACATCTTTTTTTTTTTTGCGGCACGCGGGCCTCTCCACTGTTGTGGCCTCTCCCGTTGTGGAGCACAGGGTCCGGATGCGCAGGCTCAGCAGCCATGGCTCACGGGCCCAGCTACTCCACGGCATGTGGGATCTTCCTGGACCGGGGCACGAACCCATGTCCCCTGCATCAGCAGGCAGACTCTCAACCACTGCGCCACCAGGGAAGCCCCAACTACATCTTTTTTAGATAACATCAAAGGGCCAACCTCTGTGGAGCAGCTAAGCCTGCGATCTGCAACTACTGAGCCAGCGTGCTGCAACTACTGAAGCCAGCACGCCTAGAGCCTATGTTCCACAACAAGAGAAGCCACCGCGATGAGAAGCCTGTGCACTGCAATGAAGACCCAATGCAGCCATAAACCAAAAAACCCAAAAAAACAAAGGGCCAACCTCTGACCCTGTTGTAAATGTAACAAAAGCTTATTCATTTGATATGGATCCACCTTTATGAAAAGACGTATTTGAATGGATTAATGTACAGATCCTTAGTCTTAATTGGTATTTTTTAAATAACAACACTTAATTTTAGTGACCATATGTTAAACCTCAAAAAAATAAAGTTTAATAAATAAATTATAAATAATAACAACCATTTTTGAATGTGTATTACATAGAGGTACTGTATATTATCTCATATATGCTTCATGGTTAAAATGAAGTACAGTGTATTATTATCCCCATTTTACAGATTGAAAAAACCAAGTCAGAGAGAAGTTAAATATTTTGCCCAAGGTAGCATTTGAACACAAATAGATCTGATACCAAAGTATAGGATGCCAATTTATTCCTTAGATGTCTGGAATTAATTGTCACTACTTTTCTAAATTATGTTTTAAAAATTCCATTAGTTAACCTAATAATCGTTAAAAATTTATATGTTAAAATTTGCATAATTCCACTGGAAATTGACCCTTACGAGATTGCTTATGTTCCATTCCAACCTAGATTGTTTCTTGTACCAAGAAAGTATCTAATAATGCTATCAAATTATTATATGCATATTATATTTCTAATCAATTTACTTATACATCCTATTTAAATAAGAGGCATTTGTTGCTTTGAAGTTTGTATTTTGGATCAAGTTGAAAGTTTTCATATCTTGTTAAATGTATTCTGAAAATCAACATCAGTATTTCTGACTTTACTGTGCACATGACTATAATGATGAAATTATGGAGTTAAGAGTCAAATCAACAAGTGCATATTAAGTGTCTTTTATGTTCATGGTGCAATTAGATGCTGAAAAGAAGGAAAAAAAATAAAATAGAGTTCTTGCTTTTAAATAAGAAGTTTCTAAGTTAAAACAAAACAGAATAGTAGAGCATTGATGGGATTAGGGATTTTCAAGTTGTTCATGTTACCCTGGAACGTATAGAATTTTTCTTATCCTGTTTTTTGGGAAATTTCTCTATATAACAACAACATGAAATAAAATAGGCTGCTTGATTTTGTTTGTTTTTTTGAGCTGCATTGGGTCTTCGTTGCTGCACGTGGGCTTTCTCTAGTTGTGGTGAGTGGGGGCTACTTCTCGTTGAGGTGCGCAGGCTTCTCATTGTGGTGGCTTCTCTTGTTATGGAGCACAGGCTCTAGGTGCATAGGCTTTAGCAGTTGTGGCTCGCAGGCTCTAGAGTGCATTTCGGTAGTTGTGGTGCACGGGCTTAGTTGCTCCGTGGCATGTGGGATCTTCCCGGACCAGGGATAGAACCCATGTTCCCTGAATTGGCAGGCAGATTCTTAACCACTGCGCCACCAGGGAAGTCCCAGGCTGCTTGATGTTTTGACCATAAATGTTATAGCCACTTTTTTCTTTTGGTTAAGTAAAGGTTATCAGAGATAACCTCAAATTCTGGTAGAATTGTTGAGATAACATCACACACTTAATCAAGATCAGTTTTTTAAAAATAGTGAACACGTTACTACAGAAGAAAAGCTTATAAATGTGGAAGTTCAGCTTTCAGGTCAGCCCACTGGAGGCTTTTCGAATTGAGGGGAAAGGAAAACTGGAATAGCCTTCATCAAGCCCTTTTTATATGGTAATAGAAATTACATGAGTCCATTTAAAAGCTTAACTTTTATATGGTAATAGAAATTAACTTCACAACTTTTAAACTTTTTTGTAGGGTAACTGTAGATATAAGAGCTATTTATAAGAATGTATAAGAAAATGTATTACACATTTCAGATGTACACATACCTACAATAATTCATTATTTTGTTTCCTTTCTGTGGCATTAAAATATTGTTACATCTGCAGTATGTAGGTAAAATTATGTTAGTTTTATGTCATGGTTATCTTTAAGCCTTTTATTGTATTTTCTATATTCTGTAATTCTTGTTACCAGAGCTTATATTAAGGCTCTCTTCACCTGACACATGCCTCCTCATTCCTTTCAGACCTGTGTGAACTTCCCTGACATCCTCACCCACTCAGGTAGAATTGCTTCCACCTCTGGGCTCATATAGAACTTTGCATAAAATTCTGTTTTATAGTTTCCTTTTTACTACATCTCATTGTCTGTCTTAAATTTAGTCTACCAATAGTATTGCTGTTCATTCATGCATCCATCCATGCATTCATTCATCTGTTATATAAACATTTATCAAGCATCTACTTTTGCCAAGCACCATGCGAGGTTTGGGGATAAAGAGATGAGGCATAGTTTGCCTTCAAGCACTTTGATAAGTGTCATATTGAAGATGTAACAGGAGCATACACAAAAGGTTACCCGCAGAGATGATGAGGGAAGGCATTTTCTATAGGGCAAGTTAGAGTTCTTTACTCTCTAAAGTTTTGTAGAAACCTCATAGGATTTCTGTAACCTGAAATCTTCCTTTGTGGTTCAGAGTACAGTCATTGGGATCATACACATTTGGGTTTGAATCCTTGCCTTACTTCTTACTGATAGTAACCTTGGGCAAGTTACTCAGTCTCGCAGTACCTTAGTTTCCTCATCTATAAAATGGCAATTTTACACATATTATAGGTTCTTTGAATTCTAAAAACCCTTGGCACAGTACCCAGCGCATAGTACATGCTTGTTTTAATCGTCATTGTTATTAACAATTTTATTATTATTATTACACTTCGTATCCTAAGATCCTTCTTGGCATCATAGTTGGTTGATAAGAAATCTTGGCTACTGGAATACTTGGATTTGAAGTCCAAAACAGAGAGATTTTATTTCCTTATTTCACCTGTGCCTTTTGGCACCCTGCATACTTTCTTCATTGCTAATGAAATGGTTCAATACTTCTTACTGCATCAGTCCCTCAGTTTACTCCCCCATCCAGCGATGACTTTTTACTTTCCATTTATGACTTCAGTGGACTTTAACGTTTAAATAGTTTAAATATTAGAATATAAAGGTATAGGTGTTTTAAAAAGATATTTATAAAGAAAAGCAATATGATCTAAATTGAGGATGATTTTTGAAAGTCTGCTATGTTCAGTAAATTACTTACAATTTTGTTGTTTATGAAATGATAGTAAAATGCCAGAGGTAATTAATGATTATAAAATACTTTGAATTTGATAAGTTTCTAAATTGTATTAAGTTATTGCACAAAGTAACCATAGAAAACAAAAACATCAATATAGCAACTAAATTATTAACATACAGGAGTGTTTGCACTGCTGAGTTTTCACTGAAAAGGTTTTCGATACATGTAATAAAGTGTTAAATTGCACATGGATGAGCTCTTAAAGTAATCATCACCAATATGTAAAGTGTTAAATATGTTGCTAAAATATTTAAATTTACATATTTTTAATATATATGTATTTTTAATATATTTTAATATATATGTATTTTTTAAATGAACAGGATAGCAGTGCATGAACCTTCATTTATGATCTCTCAGTTGAAAATCAGTGATCGGAGTCACAGACAGAAACTTCAGCTCAAGGCGCTGGATGTGGTTTTGTTCGGACCTCTAACGCGTTAGTATTCTCCCTCACAAAATATGGTGCGAAAGAATAATCAGTTCGTCCATTGTTGTTTAAAGAAGGAAAAAGTAAGAAAGGTGGTAGACTAAGAAGAATCCTCTGTTAGCTATGAAAGAAATGTAATACTATCTTAAAAGATTTATTGGGTGAGATTTTCTGTCATTGGAATACGGGGTGTGGAATTTTCAAAGCTGGTTACTGATGTAGAAAGTTGTAAAAACTATGTTACTTGATAATTTAGAATTAAATTTCCAGATTTAAAGCTCTTTACAGCAGTTGTAATGTTGATGTTATTATAGCTGGATATTCACTGAAGAGTCCTTTAAAAAAAGGTGCAATCTAACCATCTTGATAACACAAAGTAATAAATCCTAACTTGACTTTATTAATTACCAGGAAAAGGATTTTTAAGATACAGATCAAAAACAGAGGCCCTAGAGGCCTGCTTGAAACTGTACAAAGTAACAGACTATTCTGGCAGAAGTACAAGGTGGAGAATGTTATTTGATTGTTCTAAAGAAGAACATTTAAGAAATTGTTTTGTCATATTTGTAAGGAAAGTGAACCTTGTTTTTCTTTACCTTGAGAGGAATACTTTCTTCCCAGAAGGGAAGTTTAATATGTTTACTTCATTTAATTTCAAATTTCAGAAAGCTTTGGGGGAAAAATGTTTGAAGAGTACACATTTTAGAGGAATTTTATTTTATTTTTCAGAAGCTAAAAAGGGATAACAAAATTAATCCAAGAAAAATGGCTTTCACAAATTATAAATTAAGAAACTAATGTTAATTTTACCTCAGTTCTTGAAGTTAAGAGACTTGCAGATTTCTATAATACCATGTTGGGGGTGCCCCTGCTAGTAAAGGGTTACTGGAGTGGTTGGATGGATTCCATGACTTTACTGGTGGTTCTTTTTTGGCTCAGGCTAAAAGGGCAGCTGGTGAAACAGCTGGACCTCCCCTTTGTGAGAGTTGGTGGAAATTACAAACCCTATGAAATAGAACACTATTGAAATGCCAAACATTCCATAAAGATGATACCCTTTCTAACCTTTTCCTTATCCTAAGTTTTCAACTGAATCTGTTGGGGGTTGTCTTCTGTGAGATTCAATCTAGTTTTTTCATGTGAATGATTGGTGAAAATAGGAATTAGACTATAGAATTTGTCTCTATAGAATTTGTCTCTATATACAAACTGGTCATAAATATTTATATTTTATTAATCCAAGAACAAACTACTCTCTAAGCCAAACAGTATTATCATTTGAAAAGAAACCAGTCTCAAAGAATGTTGAAAACAAATGTTTTAATAACAAACCAGTTTAGAAGTTAATGATGCGTTACCTTTTTAATGTGTTTGTCTTAGAATTATTATTTGAGTGAATGAGCCCTACAGTTGGAACACCCACATTAGATTTATAAAAAATTAGCAGTGTCACGTGAACAGAAATACATTTTAAAGGAGTTTTCACTGAAATCTTTTCCAGTTTGTGGTACTTACTGTACAGTTTGAGACTTGTCCATCTGTTTATTGTTATTCCTGGTGATTATAGTTCAGCCTCAACAAGGCTTATATTTGGACTAGAGCCTGTGCTGAACCTCTCAGTCTGAGGCAGAATAAAAATAAATCCTTTTGAGACTTTAGCCTTCTGCCAAAGAGTGAATAGTGAATCTCTTTCACTATAGGTGAGGGCGTGCACTCTTGAAATATGAAACACTGAGGGTCTCTGGCATAGAACATGCTGTTTATCACACTATGTAAATGTATACGAACTCTAGACTTGTAAGCACGCCTCCTGACTTTAGAAAAAAATGTCAGGGATTACTGTCAGTGTGCCACAGGGGAAGGCAATCCCGATGTTTCCTTCTACTAACCCAGATCTCTCTGGCAGATAACCACCTAAAACGTTACTAGTTATGATCATTTAACCCATGGTTTTTCAACCTTGCCACTATTGACATTCCGGGCTGGGTAATTCCTAGATGATTCTTTGTTACCGCCAGACTGGGGGCAGGAAAGAGACTGTCTTATGCATTATTGGATGTTTGGGAACATCCCTGGCCTCCACCTACTAGATACCCATAACAGACACCCTTAACTTCCACCTTCCAAATTATGACAAGCAAAAATTGTCAGATGTCTGCTGGAGGGAATATCACTCTTGGTTGAGAATCACTAATTAATCTCGTTACATGGCTGTGTGCTTGGGAAATTGCTTTTTGGTGAGTGATTAGGATTTCAGTTTGTGTATCAAAGCATGACCGCTGCCTAACTTGTCTGAAAGAAGGGAGCTGGTAATGGTGATACTCTTCCTGACTCCTTTCACCCCACAGAGGACCATCCTCTCTATGTGATTGGAGATACTGTTGCTTCTTCAGAGCTCCCCAGGAATTCTGTCACTAGCTCCTGTAGCAGCAGGGGGCATGGTGCATCCATGTGGGTTTATCACTGCCCTCCTGTAGGTCTAGTATATCAGGTAGTTATAATAAGCACATTGATTATTTGAGGAGAACTTGTATATGGGAGGGACATCTTCATATTTTGTTTGTTTTTAGATACCTACTATTTTTTAAAATAAGTGGCTCTGTGTACTGAGATTCTATGATACTCAAAGATTAACTTAGCCACCTGTAATTGTCTTCGTAGGCCCTCCTCATAACTGGATGAAGGATTTTATCCTCACAGTTTCTATAGTAATTGGTGTTGGTGGGTGCTGGTTTGCTTACACGCAGAATAGGACATCAAAAGAACATGTTGCAAAAATGATGAAAGACCTAGAGAGTCTACAAACTGCAGAGCAAAGTCTCATGGACTTACAAGAGAGGTGAGTAAGTAAAAAAGACTATAAAACTGTGGGAAGATACAGTTTGTGAATATGTAATATGGGCATGTGCTTACCATTTATATTTAGGTTGGTGCATACATCAGGAGTTCATTTCATGTTTTTAGAAAAGTATCATAGTCATAATTACAAATTTATTATAAAGGTATGCACCAGGGACTAAATGGGCAGAAGACCAGTGGAAATAAATCAAATATAGGTAGAATTATAAGTGAAGTTAAATTTTCTTTTTAACATGATTTAAATAATTATGAATTTCTTAAAAGCTTCTTCCTGAAGAGTGTTTCCCTTATATATCCTGTATTTTTAGCTCAATATAAATCAAAATAGCTATATAGTAGGTTACCTGATATTTTTGTTGTCCAAATTTAAGATTAATAGAAAATGCGGTGAATTCTGATTGAAACATGTATCCTATTGATTGATATGTATTTATTCTTCATTAAGATAATGAAATTTTGGAAACTTTTGTGAGGAATTTTCATTTTTACTGTTCTGTAAGGCTTGAAAAGGCACAGGAAGAAAACAGAAATGTTGCTGTAGAAAAGCAAAATCTAGAGCGCAAAATGATGGATGAAATCAATTACGCAAAGGAAGAAGCTTGTCGGCTGAGAGAGCTAAGGGAGGGAGCTGAATGTGAATTGAGTAGACGTCAGTATGCAGAGCAGGAATTGGAACAGGTATTTATGTTTCAAAAAAGTATTTGTGAGGATATTTGTATTGCTACCCTGAGGAGTTTTGTGGGTTTCATTCAATCTCCTACATTTAGTTCTGTCATATTCTTCCTTAGTTAATAAAAGAGTCATCTGTCTATATTGTTAGCATTGGTCAAGTTCATATAGCAAAAAACAAAGTACCAACTAAAAGAAAAAGTTACCCTTATGTTCACTTATTCATGAAGTTCTATCCCATGCCATGTTAATTGTCTTGAGTGAATCTAAGATGTTTATTTAACAACTGTAGTATATTTCAGTTTCTGACTGTAACCTAGTAAAGTATATCTACTGTTAAAGTTCTCTGTAAATGTTAAGAATCTCTATTATCCATTTGAATCCTGTTAAATGGTTTTAGAACATAATCTGCTACAAATTCTGAAGTTGTTCAAAAGGTGTCTTTTTCAATATCTGCTTCTACTATGCATTTACTCAGGATGGAGTTCAGGCATTGCACAATCCTTCAGAAAAGGTGGGGAGGTCCTGGGAGAATTTAATTATAGGCAGATGTATTAGTTTTATAATTCTACTGTTAAAAATTACCACAAACTTAGGGGCTTAAAACAACACACATTTATTATCTTAGAGTTCCTGAAGTCAGAGTCTAAAATAGGTCTGCAGGGCTGTGTTCCTTCTGGAGGCTCTAGGGGAGGATCTGTTTCCTTGCCTTTTCCAACTTCTAGAGGCTGCCTACATTTCTTGGCTCATGGCCCCTTCCTTCATCTTCAAAGCATGTCACTCCAGCCTCTGCTTCCATGGTCTCATCTCCTTCTTCTGACTTTGACCCTTTCTTTACTGATAAAGAAGTTGAGGAACAAAACGAGGATGAGAAAACTTGTTCAAGTTTGGAGAGTGACTTGATTGTAAAGCAGGGCCAGGAACCTAGGTATTCTGCCTCCCACTTTGCTTTATGCACTGTTGTCTTCTCAATCAAGTGCTAAGTAAGAATTATGTAATGGATGAGTTTCAGTTTCAACTCATGAGGAAATGTTCAGGGTACATTACTAATTCCTTCAAGGTTGTCATTTTGGTAGGAGTTGTCTGACTGAATGCAACTATCTCTTTTGTTAACAGTTAACTGTTCTTTCTCTCATACCCCAGATACCTGTCTTTTGGGTCTTTTCCCTGTAAGGGGTTTGTTCTCTTAAGTTGACTCCTAGACCTATTTTGCAGTCTGGTCCTATTTACCTGACAGACCTTGTCTATATAGAATGTAGTAAAGAACCAGGGAGTTAACAAAAAAGGCGTAGCCAAATTATACTGTGTCCAAGAATTAGATATTATGTCCTTTTCTCCTGTGAGAACTCTGTGCCTGTACCTACCGAGACTTCAACTCTTGGTTGTTCCCAGTACTAAATAAACTAAAAAGCCTGTTAGCTGTTTTTCTGAACTTTGCAGATGAGAAAGAACAAATTAGAAAGCAGTAGTGGGGATTCTTCTATAGGGACATAAACTGGTAGCAGTATTTTACAGGAAACTGCCTCACAGTGCGGGAAAAAGACACAATATAAAGAAGGACCCCAAAATCAGAAATATTCTAGTCTGGGGTTTGGGGCATAGAGACCTTGCATACCTTAGTAGACCCTAAGATTACTATGATACTACATCCCAGCACAAACATAATAATCCTAATGAGATCCTGAGTCAGTAAGAGGTGGTTTAAAGGAAAGAACTGGGTATTTAAAAAGAACTCTGTCCAACATGATTACAGTAATAAGAAACACAATTTTATGTGTGCTCACTCTGTACCAGAACTTTATGCTGTGCACATCATTGCAAAATTTTAATCCTCACTATACATAGACATTATTCTCATTTACAGATGAGATGTGTACAGGTTAAATAACTTGCCTTCGGTCACACAGCTGTTATGTGGCAAAGGCAAGATAATGTGTGTTTTATTCCAAAGTCCATGTTTTCCCATACTGCTATTAAAAGCTTTGTTTATAAAAGTAAGTTTAACTGGGAAATTAATTTACATATAATGTCACATAATCCACAATTCCACGTAGTTTGAAGCATTACTTTATCTTGTCAAGTGGGTAATCAAACTTCTCAAAGTTAGAAGGCAGGAAGATCTGGTACATATTTTGTATCATGTTATTTTCTGTTAAACAAAAGCTTTTGGGTGAATAATAGTACTGCTTTATATTTTGTGTGGTTTAAATACTTTTAACATAAATTGTTTTGTTCTTAAAGTCTCAAGAAGCCTGAAGTTAGGGCAAGTCATAGTACCTCTGTTGTACATGCAACAGTAAGTCTCTGAAAGTAAAGAACTTGCTGGAGGAAACAGAGGTAATAAATCATAAAGTTGGTCCAGAAACCAGGTTTTCAGATATTTAGACTTTCTTCTGTGATGTCATGTTTTTACTTGTTGCTGTTTTATTCCTAAGACACAAAAAATTATATAAATAATTATTGTATTTCTAAACAACTTAATAATTCATCATTTGTAAAACCTATTAATTACTCAATTTTCACTGCATCTGTTTCCCTGTAAATAACAATGTTAATTTAGACTGAGGGTTGGAATTCAGATCAAGTGATAAATTTAAGAATAATGGCAGAGAAAATAGTTGCTGTTATTGGAAGGTCAAAATTTCCAAAATGTTGAGACATTATTTGACAGTCAATCAAAACATTGGTCAGCCTCAGTTTATACTAGAACTATATCAATTCTGTGTTAAATGTGTTTATTGAACTTGTTTTGGGGAAATAAATTTATGGATATAACATTAAGGAAAATCTTCATGGTTAAAGAGAAAAACACAAGTGAATTTGTTCAGATTCTCTGTATACATTACATCTTTGGCAATGAAAACTGTATAGAAATTTTAGCTTTAAAATCTTGTGAGAAGAAGGGCCTGTGACCTACACTTTGTAGTGTTATATACAACTCCATGTCACAGGACCTGAGCTCTGATTCTCTCTTGAGAGATTAGCAGGGACGCCACACAGCTCTGCCAGCCGTCTTATTAAGCGCAGTATTGTCCCAAGTACATTGCACAGGGAGTCACGTCGGGCAAGTGTTGCTTACGATTTGCCTTAAGTGAGTAAATCCTGTTTTACCCTTCCTGTTAATACCTGTATTTTGAATTGTTTACTTCCTGTCTGACGGTTTTAGAGTTTTAAAAAACGTTTATAAAAACTTTTTTAAAGTTTTAGAGTTTAAAAAAATACCTTTCTACATTTTTTTCCTGTAGTATCTGGCGGCTGTTCTCTTTATCAGAAATTTGTGTCTAGTACTCTAATTTAGTTTATTCTGGCACATGATAAGGTTTATTTAAATAAATTGGGTTTGATCAGATCAAACGTTGTTCTGCACGTTAGTTTAGGAATGAAGTTTTAGGTACTTTACTTAACTGTGGGGAAAATTAATTTGCGGTTATGGTGCTCCAGAAGCAGGATGCTCCATAGTTCATTTGTCACTTTGTCTGAAGGTCTTGAGTGTGTGTATGTAATTTCATAAATTCCATCATGTATCTTTATACATCCTTAGCTTGAGCTCTTGCTAGTTTTTAAGTGAATCATTCCTACAATGGATTGTCTCTTTATTCTGTGTCATTTTCTTAGTGAGACTTTCCTTAAGAGTTTTTTCCTTAGCACGTAATACCACCTCATACACTAAGCATTTTAGTTTTCTGTTTATTATCTGGCTCCCCTAAAGGGCGGCTAGAAGAAAAACTTCCACATTCTGACACTGAAGCTATTCATAGTTTCCCATGGAAAAATCAAGAAGACTCTCACTCAGAATCTGTTTTCTTGAAATTTATACTTAGTCTGCAAATGCTAATTTATCAACTTTTTGGTATGTGAGAAGCAGGAAAAAATTAAATAGAGGTGATAAAACAGACTATAATAGGCAGATATGCTCATAACAATGAGAAATAACTGGCCATAAAGATGTCTGAAAAAACTTTTTTAAAATGGTATAATTACTTTAAAAAATGAGTGTATAGTTAGGTAGCTACAGCAAGGTCTTTGGGGAAGATTGGAAGGGGTAGTGGAACAGGTATTCACCCTATTTTGGATACTTCTTCGTATCCTGTCCATAAACAAAGAAATAACAAAAGTAATCCATTTCAGTTTGTACATGCCCTGGATTTTTGTCTCTCAGTGAGTCTGGCTATTATAAAATATAAAAATGCAATATTGCAACCTAAGATATATGCAAGCTCCCTTTCACTCTCTGGCTTTACAAACTTGCTTAGTGAGTTTAAGAGGTACTTAAAAACTTCAGCTTTAGTTTTAATGTTAGAAATATTGTTTTAGACTGTGATTTAAAAAGATGTTTACAAAGAGCATAATTCAAATTGCCTTTTCTCTTAATTTTGGTACTAAAAAAATCTTAGTTTATATATCTATTAAAAAGAGAAATTTCTTTTTCTCTCTCTAACCTCTACCACCTTTCTCTACCCCTCTTTCTCCCTCCCTTCCTCCCTCTCTCTCCTTCTCTCCCACTCCTCCTCCTTTTCTTTCCTACCTCCCTCCCAGGTTCGAATGGCTCTAAAAAAGGCTGAAAAAGAATTTGAACTCAGAAGCAGCTGGTCTGTTCCAGATGCACTTCAAAAATGGCTTCAGCTGACGCATGAAGTAGAAGTACAGTACTACAATATTAAAAGACAGAATGCTGAAATGCAGTTAGCTATTGCTAAGGATGAGGTACTCTATTATATTACAAAACGTACTACGTTTCTAAAGGGATTAACCAGTTGGTATACAAAGATCTGAATAAAATTTTTAGTATCGCAGATTATTTTCATGAATTGGAACTTATTGCATAGATTGACTCTCATAAAAGTGAAATTACTTTAAGAGAAGTACATACCTTTCAGAATGACCTTATAGTATCATTTAAAAATCATCCCTACTATTATTATCATAAATGTTTTATACGGAGCTTTTCTCCTCTAGGTTGCTGCTTCATATCTGATTCAGGTTAGTAGTTACTAGAAATTAATGTCTGACTCTTAATAATTGTGTGAAATTATTGAGTCTTAATCTGATTTCTAGTAAAACAACAACAAAAAACTCAGTGCACTCACTAACACCTCCATTGCAGTAGGATATAGTTTATGTTATTCTCCTAGTTTTAAATAGAATATTCAGGTCTTTCTGATCCATAGAAATAAGGGAAAAAATTCTCCAGAGCAAAGTTTGGCTTAGGAAAGCATGCTTTCTCCCTCATTTGTTTTCTTTTTTGGAAAATAGGGCTATATCTTGGCTAATAATTCTCCATTGATTTTATAATTATCAATATATTCAAAACAAAACAAAACTTATTAGTATATGTGTATTTTATCCCAAACCTAGCCTTATTTTTCTCTCTTTGGGTTTCTAGGCAGAGAAAATTAAAAAGAAGAGAAGCACAGTCTTTGGGACTTTGCATGTTGCACATAGCTCCTCCCTAGATGAGGTAGACCACAAAATTCTGGAAGCAAAGTAAGAATGTTACTGTCACTATCTGTCTATTTTTATTGTGTTGAAATGTGTAATTTATAGGCAATTTATGTTTTAACTTGTCATTTAATCATGTACTATTATATCATTTATACTAATTCTGAAAAGGGGTAATTTACTTCTTGAAATTAGTTAATTGCCTTGGTCTGTTCATGTAGTTGACTTTTTTCAGTGCTGTATTAAAGACTCTTTGATGCAACAAGTAATTCCTATATTGGCTTTTCCAGGAAAGCTCTCTCTGAGTTGACAACTTGTTTACGAGAACGACTTTTTCGCTGGCAACAGATAGAGAAGATCTGTGGCTTTCAGATAGCCCATAACTCGGGACTCCCCAGCCTCACCTCTTCCCTTTATTCTGATCACAGCTGGGTGGTGATGCCCAGAGTCTCCATTCCACCCTATCCCATTGCTGGAGGAGTTGATGATTTAGATGAAGATACACCCCCAATAGTGTCACAGTTTCCTGGTAAGTGGTGAGTTCAAAAAAGAGAGTTGGTACAGTTTCAAAAGTAACTTTCTGCCATGTCTTTTATGAATCATTTGCTTTGAAATCTATGATAAAAATTGTGTTAATTCTTCATTTTCTCTTTTTTCTTTTTGTTGATCATTGTGTTTACTGTTTGACATACTATATGAGGTGTGTGTGTTACATACATATATATATGTACACATATATAATACATCATACATGCTAAGTCATTGTATGAATGAAGTGCTGAGCTTTGAGGGAAAACATTCTTTTATATGGCAGCTTAATCTGTAGTAGAAATTAAAAATTAGAGGAAGACCTTGGAAACCTGAGTTACAGTCCTAGAGCTCTGCCACTAACTAACCAACTGTGTGACTTTGAGCCAGTCGATTTATTTTAAATTGAGTTGCCTTCCCAGTAGGCATGTTTCGTAGTATTATGTTTTGCTTTTCCAATTCTATCCTTTTATTGAAAGACTATTATCCAACTGTATTTAACTCATAAAGCACTAAATCCACTCACCTTTACACAAAATTAAATTGCATTTATATTTAGAAAACCTATATTTTTTTGTTGCTAGAAAGTGGAGCTTCTCCCAAAGGTGGTTTTAACATGTACAGTTTTCATTATAATTGCTTTGTTATGCTGTATTCTTTGAAGATGTTTACAATGTAAAGAATACATTTTGGTAGGAAGGTGAAATTTTACTATTTTAGATTTTATTAATAAATTGTAGAATTTATTAATAAATATTTGGAAATTTTGCAAAGTTATAGAGAGTTTAAATTTAAAGTGGTGTATTTCTTGTATTAGAAATCATTTGAAAAACTGTGTATCCTTATTATTGCTTACCTGATTCATTTTCCCAATCTTTGTAACCTTTTTGAAACAGTATAGCTAGAACAAGAGTCCAAAGAATAGAGAGCAAAATTTAATCGTTAATTAGTTGAAAACTTACACAGAAATTTGAGTCTTTGAGACACAAATCATGATATATGAGCATTTTGCAGTTTGAAATTTTCTGTCCAATTGTTACAGCTTTCCTAAAGTTATGAATTTAGAAAGGGTTCTAATGTTAAAACAGTTTTATGAAATAAAGCCCTAAGTTTGCAAATAATTAATCAGTGACTATGTGCTTGTGTTCATTTCTGTGATTTTAATTATCTGGTTTAATGAAAGACAGATAACGCAAGCAGACTGGGGAGACACCAAACTCTTACAAGAGGAAGAGGGAGAGGACAGATTGTAAATGCAGTGAATACTGGGAAGTATGTGACCTCAATCATTTCACTTGCCCCATGCTGCAAGATAGTGATGGTTGTGAAGTTTTATCTAGATATGGGCTAGCTCTGCTGTTTGGATACGTCAACTTGTGTTTATTTGAATTATGTGCCCTTAAGCTTACCATTTATGCAACACTGATTCATAAGTGTATGATTTTGTTTGAAAATGATAGCTTTTTAAAGTTGCAGTTCCTCCTTAGAAACCATAATTATTTAATATCAGAAGTGTGCATATATGTATTCCCTAAAATTAACTAGTTTTTTCTTTACTTTTTTTTTTTTTTTTTTTTTTTTTTTTTGCGGTACGTGGGCCTCACTGCTGTGGCCTCTCCCTCTGTGGAGCACAGGCTCTGGACGTGCAGGCTCAGGCGGCCATGGCTTACAGGCCTAGCTGCTCTGTGGCATGTGGGATGTTCCCAGACCGGGGCACGAACCCGTGTTCCCTGTATTGGCAGGCAGACTCTCAACCACTGTGCCACCTGGGGGAAGCCCTTTACTTATTTTTTTTTAAAGTACTTTTTGATGGGGCAAGATATCCACATGTGCATTAAAACACATATAACTAAATGTGAATAATTTTTTAGTGATTGTGATACCCAGAGAAATTCGAACTTTTTAAAATTCAGTATGATGTTTTAGAAATGCTGAAGTTTATTATCTCTGAAAAATAACTTATGCCAAAGATTACACTTTGAGAGCTCTGTCTCCACCCAGTGGCACAAAAGTAATACTCCACTCTGTTTAGTTATAAAAGCATAATTTCTGGACCTGACAAATGAACTCTTGGCAGTAGTACTAGGGTCTACGGTAGGATGAAGGCTCTTCATTATATACCCTTTTAAGCAGTTTTAAATCTGCACCATGGATATGTGTAAATTGTCTAAGAGTGAAGGAATGACAAGGAAACCTGCCTGTGGTATGTTAAGAGCAAAGTAAAAGATTATAAAACCATATACAGAATAATATTGTCTGTTTAATTATGTGTAAATAAAAAAGAGAAAATATTATCAAGGTTTTCCCAGTACCTTTATAGTATCTACTAAATATTCATAGTGGGATTGTAGTAGCAATTTATTTAAAATTTCTTATCATAAAGCTCTTCAGATATGCTTAAAAATACTGAAAATAAATTGCTCATTTACTACAAAGATAAACAGATTTTAACATTTTGCTATATTCATCTTTCTTTTTCTCTGAAAAAGAAAACACATCTCCTCCCCTTCCTACTAAAGTTGTATATCTTCTAAAGCCTGTTTTATTTGTATTACATGCAGCTATATCTATAAACAATAGATACAATTGTTGTTTGTTTTAAAATGTACATAAATGTTATCAAACTGTGGGTATCATTTTGCAACTCTTTTTGGTCAAAAGTATGTTTTAGAAAATTTCCATGTTTATATACAGATAAATTCACTAAAACTGTTTAATATGAGTCAACCACAGTATATCTATTTATCTTTTGTAATAATAAACCACAGTTTATCCATTTTTCTACTGAGATAGGTTCTTTCTACTTTTTTGCCCTTGCAAACAATACTGAAATGAGCATCCTTATCTCTATCTCCTTGTTCCTAACTTTGAGAGTTTCTCTGGGTGGATACCTAGAAATGGATTGCTAAGTCATTGGGAAGGCACCTCTTATTAGTCGTTGCCAAGTTGCTTTCAAAGTGGTTCTATCTGTTTACATACCCACTGTTTATAAGAATGCCTGTCTGCCTGTATCCTCACCATACTAGGAATGATCTGATTTATTTGTTTTGAACTTGAGTGCGTGTGATATAATACGTTAGTGTTATTAAAATTGTAATTTCTTTAAAGACTACTGAGGTTTAGTACCATTTCATATTTATTGGTGTTTGTCATTCAGATTTTTTCCTCTCTGAGTTGCTTGTTCCTGCTGTGGAATCTCCCTCCAAGATTCCTTACTTATCTGGAAGAATTTTTTTTTATTATTATTATTTTCTGGTTATTTGAGGGTTGCAGATGTCTTTTCCTAGGCCTTGGCTTTTCTTTTTTACTGTGCTATGTTACTTATTTTCTTTTTTAATCAAATGGTTTTTCTTCAAAAAGAACATTTTTAATGACAAATTTACAAATCTGGTTTGTGTTTTTGTGTCTTTTTCATAAGGTGATAGATTGTTGTTTGCTCTACTAAAAGTTTTTAACTTTCACTTTAATCCTTTATTAATCTACCTGGAAGTTATTTTTGTTCCTGTTGTGAGGTTGGAATCTAAGGATATCTCTTGATGTATGGATAAACAGTTGTCCTAGTCTCATTCCTGCTCTATCCTTGCTGGTTTGTAATACAACTTCTCTCCATAGATACGTAAATGCTTCCAGGCTCTCTGTTTTTGTTCCATTGATCCCATTTTACTTTAGTTGCTATATGTAGCTTTATAGTAAATATTAATGTTTGATGGGTTTAAATCTTCCTCTGTTAAATTCAGAATTGCTACTCTTGGCAAGTTATTCTTAGGAATTTTAGGATCAGCTTACAAAACGTCATGAAAAGTTCCATGGGGCTTTTATTGGAATTTCTTTGAATTTAAAGATTAATTTTTAGCTTGTTTTTTTTATAGTTACATGTGTTACCTTTCTTTAAAAAGTTATACTTCAAATTGCTTGTTGCTGATATGTAGGGAAAAGCTGTTGATTTTAGTATGCTGATTTTGTATATAGAAACATTGAATTTTTCTGTAAGAGTGGTTTGGATTTTTTTGTGTGGACAATAATAATGACATTTTTCCCCCTTTCCATTCCTTGTGCTTTTTTCCCAAGGCAATCTAAGACCTCCAGTAAAATGTTGAATGAAAGTGTGAAAGTGATTGCAGACAAATAGTGGTCACCATTTCTAACTTTAAAGAGAATGCTTATTTCATCATGAAGTGTGTTTTTTTTTGTTTATTTGTTTTGTTTTTTGCTCTGTGTTCGATGGGTTACAGTTTTTTTTTTTTTTTTGGCCGAGCCACGAGACATGTAGGATTTTAGTTCTCTGACCAGGGATTGAAGCCACGCCCCCCTGCGTTGGGAGCCCAGAGTCTTAACCACTGGGCCACCAGAGAAGTCCCTGATGGATTATTTTTAAATTAAGGAAATTAATCACTATTTCTATTTTGCTAAGAATGATTTTTCTTTTAAATCAATGGATGTTAAATTTTAACCAAATTATTTTTCTGCATAATTTGAGGTAATTGCTTGTTTTATTTTTCTTTATTCCATTGAATTTTAATCTGTTTAAATAAATTCCTTTAAATGTCAGTAAAACTATTTTTGTCACAATGTTCTGTTTTGATAATAATTAGATTTGGTTTGCTATATTATTTTATTTAGGGTTTTTACATTTTTAATCATAGATTAGTCAATAATTTTCCTTCTCGACACTCTGATTTTGGTATCAAGGTTATATTAGCATCATAAAATAAGGCAAAGAATACCCCTTTTTCTTTCATTTTTTTCTTTTTTTCTTTTCTTTTTTTTTTTTTTTTTACTCTTATAGTAGTAAAGAATTTGGTCTCTAGAACAAGATTGCTAGAGTTTGAATTGAATCCTTACTTCTCCGTTTAACTTATATGTATGTAATGTTGTCTAGTATTTTGTTTTGTTTTGAATGTCCCACAAAACATTATTTTTTATTTGTATAACTTTGTGGGAGGTACTCTCTCTGACTCTAAGCTTCCTTGTCTGTAAAATGTAACCTACCCTATGAGATTATTTTGTAATTTAAACTAAATAATATTTGTAAAACAATTAGAACATACCCTAGCCCATAATAATCCTCAATAAATGTTTTGAATTTTATTCTGTATTCTGAAATATTATAAGATACAGATGATTCTATGAAGATGTTGAAGAAATTGCCTGTAGGCAGTTTGAGTTTGGTGTGTGTGTATGTTGGCAGGCGGGAAGGAGACAGATTTTTAAATTATTGATTCAGTTTCTTATAATGGTCATAAGTCTAGATTTGTTAAGTTATATATTTCTAAAATATTGTTTGTTTTATCTGAGTTATAAAATTTGTGGCTTTAAGTTGTCCATAGTATTTTATATGATTTTTAAAATCTCACATCTTTAAATTTTCTTTTCATTTCTCCTCCTTGACTAATCTGGCATGATTTGTCTATTTTATTTCACTCCGTCATTCTTCAAAGAGCTAACTGTTGGTTTTGTTGATATTCTCCATTTAGTTCAGCTCTTATCTTTTATTTCCTTTATTGGAATTTGCTTCATTTGTTTGTTTTTAATATTTAGGCACCTAGCTCATGAATTTTTCAGTCCTCCTGTTTTCCTTAATGTATGATTTTTATGGCTGTGAATTTCCCTCTAAGAACGACTTTAACTGAATCTGCCTAAAGTTTGGATACGTATAGTTTGATTATCATCTAGTTTAAAAATGTTTCCAACTTTTAATATGTCTCTTCCTTGAAAATATGAATTATCTGGAAGTATATGTTTAAGTTTCCAAATGTTGAATGTTTGTTATGTTGTTTATTTGGTCGTTAGTTTTTAAAGAATATCTTTACTTATCAATTTCTAATTGTATTATGCTTAGAGAATAGCATCTGTATAACATTTATTCTTTGGTATCTTCTGAGACTTGCTTCATGACCTAGTATTTATTTGATCGAATATTTAAAATTTTCCACATGTATCTGAAAAGTACATTTTCTTAATTGTTAGTTATAGGATACTATATTTTTGGTTAAATCATGTATTAGTTATTAGTTAGAAAAGTCTCTGTATACCTACATTTTGGTCTACTTTTCTATCAGTTGCAGAAAGAAGTTTGTTCAGATCTCTCACATTTATCAATATTTTCTTGTAATTCTGTTCATTTCTATTTTACATAGTTTAAACAAAGTTATTTGGTGAATACAAGTCCAGATGTATCTTTTTAAAAGATTAACTATTCTTCTATGATTATGGGGAGACTACTTTACAGCTGACCATATTTTTTGCCTTTAAGTTTGTATTATCTGATATTAAAATAGCTATAGGAGCTTTCTTTTGATTAATATTTGCCAGCATAACTTTTTCTTTACTTAAAATATTTTCCATCATCAGGCTCTAGATATGTCTGTGTAAGAAATAGCAATAACTGTTACTATTTTGCATTCTATTTGAGGATCTCTGTTGCCAGTGAAGGCCAGTTTAATCCAGCTACATTTAATCTGCTTGCTGATCCATTTGGATTTCTCTCTGTCATATTATTTTGTGGTTTCTCTTTTCTATACCTCTTTTCAGCTTCTCTGTCATTCTCCTAAAGGATCTTCAGGTGCTTTAATTTTAGACACTACCCTCTGCATCTTATATATGAATGTTGTCTAGTATTTTGTTTTGAATACCCTGCAAAAGTCATTTTTTATTGTTTTATTCAGTCATTGTTTAGAAAGACTTATGTATTTCTCTGTTCATCATTGTATTTTGCTTTTTACTCTTTCCTTTTTTTTTTTCTTCCCTGAAAATATGTTCTTTGGTAAAAATTCTTTCAGTTAGCAACTGAGAGTGGTAAATTCTCTGTCTTTGCCTGAAAATGTCTTTATTTTCACTCTCACTTGAGAATAATAGTTTAACTGGATATCAGATTCTAGATGAACAATTACTTTTCCCATAGTATTTTGAAAACATTTGCTGTTATTTTCAGGCCTCTTATTGTTACTGTTGAGAAGTTTTAGTAAGGCAGATTGTTCCAGTTTCCTTTTAGGTAATTTCTGATTTCTCTCATCGCTTAGAAAATGTTTTCATTTTCTTTTGTTACACGTTTTTACTATAATATAATTAGGTGTACAGTTTTTTCCCTGATACTTGGTGTGCTTTTGAATCTGAAGATGATTATCTTTTTTCAATTATAGAAAAATTATTAGTTGTTTTCTCTTTTAATATTGTTTTTCTTTTCTCTGTTCACCCCTACTGGAATATTAGTTGTATAGAAATATAAGACTAATATTAGCCTATAATTATATGTTTGATCTTATTTTATCTTCCACATCTCTCAACCTTTCTTTTTCTCTAATTGTGCTGCATTCAGAAAAATTTCCTTAGATCTGTCTTCAAGATTACTTACTCTTTCTTCAGCTCCAATTTTGTTTAACCCATTCTTTGAATTTTTAATTTCAGTGACTGTTTTCATTTCTATTAGTTCTCCTTGATTCTTCATAAAATCTACTTGTTTTGTAATGCCTTGTCCTTTTTTCATTTTTCATTTTTATTTTATAATTAATGCCCTTAAACATCTTATTTTTTAGTTTTATTTGATAATTGTATTATTTGATGTTCTTGATTGATTATTGCAGCTGTTTCTTGAGTTTGCAGAGCAGATTGCCTTCTCCTGTTTTATAGTGTTTTACTGAACTATCTTAAAGGAACTTCTTTTTTTTCTTCTCTCCAGGGAAACACTTTGGAGGAGTAGGAATGCTCCTCAATATTATTTCTTTTGCTTCTGGCAGTAGTTTCAAGGGCTTCACCTACTCAGGACCATCTTTTTGTTGTTGTTGTTAACCTTTTGGATTTGGGTTTCACAGACCCTTCTGGCAGTATAAACTTGAACTCCACGGTAATATGAGTTAGTTTGTATTGAGTTGGAGTATTGAACACCCAGCATATTGAGTTTTTCACAAGAAACTTTTAAAATTCCTGTATCCAGAGAACATGCATTGAAGGAAGTTCCCTTGTTCATTGGTCAGATTTCTTTTCAGTACACCCTCCCACTGAGGGATGCAGCCATCTAGGCCCAGCCTTTTATCCAGAACACTCACAATTCCTATTCCTCACCTTCTGTGGGCTTAAGATGTCATTTATATCCCCAAATTAAAGCGCAAACCCTTAAATTACTGAGACTGAGAACCTCCCACAGCAGTTCCAACATCACTCACAGGCTTATTAGCTCTGACTTTTAGTCTTTGTGTTTTGGCATCCTGAGAATTTTCTCTTCTTCCTTGTAAACTCAGCTATGCATTTAAAACTATTGTTATATTTTATTCAGCGTATTGAAGTACTTGAGGCTACTTAAAGTGTGTGTTTGGGGGTTGGGAATGGTGATCAGGTTATCTTTGACTGCCATATTGCTAGAACCATAAGTCCCTATATTACTTACTACTTTTGGTTGTTGGTGGTGGGGGGACCCGCTTATTCAAAACCAAATTTTATTTTCTTTGCCATAAGAAAATACAGTTTGCAAAATAGTGTCTTATTAAACTGTTATGCTTCTGTGTGTAATTATTGATATTAGAATGAAAAATCACCTCAAATAATTTCTGTACAGTGAACTTCAGTGTTTCATTTAACTGCTCTTATAAATCACAGGTAGGGATGGCTGTTGGCTTTCATTGAGAATTAATAATAGCCTGGAGATATTATTAAACATGTTCACCTTTTGTGGAGGAGAGCTTGTTACAAGGTTAAAGTGAACTTCTTTTTAATCCTACATGAGTTTTATGGTGTAGGCAATATGTAAGAGATGGCAATATGTAAGAAGAAAATTTTTTGAAAGGATTGTAGAGTTGTAAACATTTTCTAGATGTGACCCATTTATGAGTCTCATCATTTTTTTTTTTTTTTTTTTGCGGTACGTGGGCCTCTCACTGTTGTAGCCTCTCCCGTTGCGGAGCACAGGCTCCGGACGCGCAGGCTCAGCGGCCATGGCTCACGGGCTCAGCTGCTCCACGGCATGTGGGATCTTCCCGGACCAGGGCACGAACCCGTGTTCCTTGCATCAGCAGGCGGATTCTCAACCACTGTGCCACCAGGGAAGCCCATATGAGTCTCATCTTTATGTTATATTCTTTATTGGATTACTTAGAATTTTCCTCATATAAACTATTTACTTTTTTTTTTAACTTCTTCATGCAGTATCTTTCCATCTTTGTGAGTAATACTCATTTTTTCAAGCAGGGTATCCTGATTCTTCTCAGCCCTTCTCATCATACCTAGTCATGGCTGAATGTGGCTGTGTTTTACTGTGTATACGAAATAACCAGTGCTTGATGAGAATGGCTGCATTATGTGCTAAGAGTTGTAGAACTTAATCATCTGTGTCAGTCTGGCACATTCTTTTAGTATTTGTAGGATATTGTTTCTTCTTTGACAAAGTGAGAACATCGGACTAAAGATTTCCAGGGTTTCTTCCAGTTCTATAATCTATGAATCATTATAAATAAGTAAGAGAAAGTTCTAATGTTTGTCTACTAAATTATAAATATTTTCATATTACATAATTTGTATTTGGAAAAAGCCTTGTATGGTATTTATGGAAGTAGTCAAATATTCTGAAAATATTCCCTTTAATTTTACCCATTTTTTTTCCAGTCTGTCAAGTTATTTCAGTGGCTGTTTCTGTTTGAATTGTTTGTTAATTCACTCAGTAAATACTTACTGTACATCTACTTATTTTTTAAAATAAATTTATGTATTTTATTTTTGGCTGCGTTGGGTCTTAGTTGCTGCATGTGGGCTTTCTCTAGTTGTGGTGAGTGGGGGCTACTCTTTGTTGCGGTGCAGAGGCTTCTCATTGCGGTGGCTTTTCTTGTTGCGGAGCACGGGCTCTAGGTGCGCGGGCTTCAGTAGTTGTGGCTCGCGGGCTCTAGAGTGCAGGCTCAGTAGTTGTGGCCCACGGGCTTAGTTGCTCCGCGCTTGTGGGATCTTCCTGGACCAGGGCTCGAACCTGTATCCCCTGCATTGGCAGGTGAATTCTTAACCACTGCGCCACCAGGGAAGTCCCTGTACATCTACTTTTTGCCTGGCACTGTGCTAGTTGTGATGCAGTGTTGAACATGGTATACAGTTATTTCCTTCATGAAGCATGCAGTCTAATGGAGGACAGACAAGAGCAATGCACTGTTATGTCATAGGGAAATACACTTTGGTGTTGCCATGTGAGCACAAGAGGGCAAACACTGACCTTAAATTTGGAGGGGTTGGAAAATTTCCTGGAGGAACTGCTCTTTAAGTGAAATAGGAGGTCAAGGGAGAAATGAGATGAGGAAAGAAGGTGTGGAGGTAAGAGATACTCTGATACTTCTGGGAGCTGAGTGAGGTATATTGTTCCTAGTATTCCTATAACAGAGAAGAGGGACACTAGTTCCAAATTAGAGGCTAGGTAAATAGGGCATTCTAAGGAGTTTGACTTTATTCTAATCCTAGAAGTAGTGGGAGCAACTTAAGGGTTTTCACCAATAAAATGTCATATTCCTTTTCCATTTTAAAATGATCATGCAGGTTGCAGTATGGAGAGTAAGTTGGAGGAGAAAGATCAGTTATTATTCTGGTGCAGTAGTCCAGTATAATACAGCAGTGGTTTGTTGAGGGGGAAGTGGAGAGATGTGAGAGATACCCAGGAGGTAGAACTGGAAACACTTTATGATTAACTAGATGTGGATTATGATGGAGGAAGAAGAGTCAAGAATGTCTGTGTTTCCAATTCAGATAACTAGGTGAGTGGTGGTGTGTTTTTTTTTTTTTTTTTTTTTTACCGAGGTGTAAGGAACATAGAAGAAGGAGTGGGTTTGGGAGGAAAATGTTGAATTCAGCGTGGGTATCTGTGGAACACCCAAACAAATGTCCAGTAGGCAGTTGATTGTGAAGTTCTAAAGTTTAGGAAAAAGATTAAAAGCTGGATTCGCAGATTTGGACTTCTATAGACTGCAAAGGGTAATTGAAGTAATGGGAGTAGATGAAATTTCATGAGAAGAATAAGTGGAACAAGAATAACAAGGCCTAGAACAGAACTTCAGAGACAGACAATTAAGGGACAGTAAAGGAAGAGGTGAGAATGTGGTTGGAGAGGTCAAGGATAGGATAAACTAATAATGTCACATGCTGGTCCAATGTCAAGGAAGGATGGAAATACTCATTGAATTTAGCAGTGAGGAAGTTTATCATAACTTTGTTAATGATAGTTGCAGGGAAATTGTATGGAAGCACTTTACCATTTCTTTGATGAATGAGTGAAGGTAAAGTAGTGTAGAAAGAAAGCAACATAGATCATTTACATAAAAGGGAAGAGAGATGTCAGCTGAAAACAGTCTGAGGGTAGAGGAGGTTTTCTTGTTGCTCTTGTTGTTTATCTGTTTATTTTTCGGGTTTGTTTTTTCAACTTTTTAAAAATAAATCTTTTTATTTTATTTTTATTTTTGGCTGCGTTGGGTCTTCATTGCTGCACACGGGCTTTCTCTAGTTGCGGCAAGCGGGGGCTACGCTTCCTTGCGGTTCGTGGGCTTCTCATTGCGGTGGTTTCTCTTGTTGTGGAGCACAGGCTCTAGGTGTATGGGCTTCAGTAGTTGCAGTACGCAGGCTCAGTAGTTGTGGCTCGCAGGCTGTAGAGCACAGGCTCAGTAGTTGTGGCGCATGGGCTTAGTTGCTCCGCAGCATGTGGGATCTTCCCCAGGGCTCGAACCCGTGTCCCCTGCATTGGCAGACGGATTCCTAACCACTGCACCACCAGGGAAGCCCTCTGTTTTTTCAACTTTTATTTTTAAGTGCCGATGGGAAATAGAAGGGGAGAATGAAAATAAAGGCAGCAAAAGGGGTAAACAGTAGATAAGGTCCTTGAGTTTAGGGTAGAGAATGGGACAGATAGATAGTGGAAGGAACAGAATGTGTGAACTAGAAAGGTAGGAATGTCAGAATCTAAATTATATGATGTCTTAAGCTTATTATTTCAATAATGAAGCAATTCTGAATGATGGCAAGACCAAGGCATGAGAGTGGGTGGTGGAGTAGAGTAGAGGTCAATGTTTGGTGAGAGGAGATGAAAACCATGATTGGTTAAGGTGTTGATCTTACAGATGAGATGGCTCAAGCTGGTGAGAGGTTGGATGGACTGGTAAGAGAGAGACTAAGCAGGAAGTGACTAGTGAAGTGGAGATGAGAGATTCACGTGGCTTAATAGTGTGAGTGTCAAAGGAACATGTTTTTATAAAGGGAGTGAGGGTTTACAACAATACTGGGGAATGAGAAGGCCATCAATCTGTTGTTCTGATGCTGTATCGTGTGAGGTATGAAGAATGAACGGCTTCAGCTTGAGAACGGTATTCTTAGGAGAGCTATGTTTCCATTAAGGCAAAGAAATGAAGTGCCCATTCAATGAAGATTTAAGCACATAGGGGAAGTTTGTCTACTGTCTGTGTGGGTCTAGACTGAGACTGGGAGCAGAAACAAGGTAATCTAAGACTTCTGGTTAGTTCCGCAATAGTCAGTGTTCAAAAAAACAAGTTTTTATCTGACTTTTGCCTAAAAAATAGTGAGACTATATATACAGTATTTACATGATCCTTGATTTAAAATTTCTTAAAGTTCAAACAAGTTGTGCTATCTCAAGAGATATTTGTTGAAAAATACAACCTGTTTTACTGAACAGTTTTCTCGTCTTTCAACGTTAAAATTCATTAAAATATTTGCAATAAAGTACAGATTCCTTATAAATATGTTTTATTGATTTTTAAATATAAGAATTTGTTATCTTGGGTAAATATTTAAGCCTTTATGGTTAGTAATGTCAGATTTTATATTTAAAACCTCATGTGTTTATATGTTCACTTCTGGTTTTTTTTCAGACCCGTTTTTATTTTTGTTACATTTTTTTTACTCCTTAACTTTCCTGAGAAACAGTTTTATAGGTGATAGAGGATGGTAATAATTGTACAGTTACTTCAATAAAGGTAGATTCAATGGTGACAAAGGTAGATTAATCACATCAGTTCTCCTTTGGTGTGTCTTTGTAGTGTGCATGAAAGGAGCATTGGATTTTATGAATGTTTTCCTTTATTTCTGCTTGGCTTTCAGGGACCATGGCTAAACCTGCTGGATCACTAGCCAGAAGCAGCAGCTTGTGTCGCTCCCGCCGCAGCATCGTTCCGTCCTCGCCGCAGTCTCAGCGAGCTCAGCTTCCTGCACATGCTCCTCACCCGTCACACCCCCGGCATCCCCACCATCCCCAGTACACACAGCACTCCTTGCCTTCCCCTGATCCAGATATCCTCTCAGTGTCAAGTTGCCCTGCTCTTTATCGAAATGAAGAGGAGGAGGAGGCCATTTACTTCTCTGCTGAAAAGCAATGGTATTGGCAATGAATGAAATACAGTATGTGTTGGGCTGGGTGGGTAGGAGTGGCATGTTGTGTTAATTTTCTACTGATGCATAACAGGTTACAACAAACTTCAGTGGCTTCTAACAACACCCGTTTATTAGCTCTCAGTTCTGTGTGCCAAAGTCCAAGCTTGGTGTGGCTAGGTTTTCTGCTCAGGGTCTCACAAGTCTAAAATCAAAGTGTTGGCTGGGCTTTAGTCTTATCTGGAGCTTGGGGGCCTCATCAAAGCTCACTTGGTTGTGGCAGAATAATCAATTCCTCATGGTTACAGTACCGAGGTCCTGGTTTCCGTGCTTGCTCTCACCTGGGGGCTGCTCTCAGATTCTAGAGGCTGCCCGCTCTTCCTTGCCATGTGTGGCCTCTATCTTCAAAGCCAGCAATAGAGAATTTCCCTTCTTTCAAATCCCTCCTTTGCTTTGAATCTCTGCCTTCCTTTATCTCTGATCTCTATACCCAAATTTAAAAGGCTTACCTGGATAATAATCTATATATTAAAGATCTACTAGTTTGGGCCTTAATTACACCTGCAAAATCCTTTCATAGCAGCACCTCTGTTAATGTTTGATTAAATAACTAACTGGTAGAAGATGTGTGTACACCAGTGCTGGGAATTGCGGGACCATCTTAGAATTCTGACCACCACAGACATAGGATATTTTGAGATATAACTGCTTAGAGGCTATTGCACACAATTGACTCAAGTCTCAGAATATAAACTTGTCTAACGAACAGTTTCATATGTAAAATATAAAGGCATGAGCTTAAATATACTTGAGCACAAGGAAACATTAAATATGACTGAGGTTTTAAAATATTTGTTGCCAATTAATGATTTGTTCTGTTATGTGCTAGTACTTGCTAGCAACCAAGCAGTATCAGATGCAAAAGATTTAAGAAAATGTCAGGAACTTAAAGGAGGAAATTATATTCATAACACTTTTTTTTTTTTTTCTATAAAGTAGATATAGCAGCAGTGTATTCTAGTCCAATGAGACCGGTTGCTGTTGGGGATCTCTTTAAACCATATTCCTCTTTTGGAGCAGTACGGTATTGAGTGACAGAAAAACTGGTATTGGTTTCTGATTTTGCCACTTAGTAGCCATGTGGCCATGAAGTGTTTACTGTTCTTATAAGAAAAACAAAACTAGAAGGAATGGGCTGGACACTCAGCGTAAGCCCTGGTGGCTCTCTGTCATGTGATTCTTCACACACAATTGTTTTGTCTGCTAGAGAAAGTAAATTTTATGATTAGCAAGTGATCATTATAGCATATTCCTAAGGAGATGGTACACGTTTTGTGTTGTCATTGCAACTGCAGAATCTGATGCAGCTTTGCTTGGTTAGCACTTTATGACCAGCTTTTTTGTCTAACCTTTGAAGTATAACTGTAGTCACCAGTAAGATGACTTTACTGACAAAACTAATTTTGTGTGGCTTACGGAAATTAGTAGGAAAACTCCAGAGCTCTGCTGTCCAGTAGAATTTTTTGCACTGATGGAAATGTTCAGCCCTCATTTCAGAGAGCACTGTCAGAAAATTCACAGCTAGCTCATAAATTTGAGAAGAATTTGGATTCAGACAACTTCCTCCTCTCCATTTTCGTCTTTTAAGTGTTGAACCACCAGAATCCTTACAAAATAAAAATAATACAAACATTTACTACTTACCAATCTTTTATGTTCTATGCATTATTGCACGCATACACTCATTTAAACCTTACCTTGAGTTAAGTCTTGTTATACGTGCATTAAACTTACATAAATTGAACTACACGTCACTGTGGGAAAAAAATAAAAGTAGAAAAATGACATAAATGGTACATACAGTTAAATTCAATATTCTGAAGAATATGTGCTCTGGAAAAAATGGGACGTTTTAAGGTGTACTAGACCTATATTCCAAGTCTGACTAGTTATGCAGAAGAAGCAACACTTCAGATTATTATTTGTTTTGGAATTAGGATATTAGAACTAGAAATAGTATTAGAGATTAATCAAATTCTCTGACTTAGACAAGAAAATTGAGATCTGGTTAAATTAAGTGATTTGCCCAAGATTGTACAGCTGATTAATGGCAGGACCAGGACAGGAATCTAGGTCTCCTAAATTAGGTCAGTATTCTTTTCACACATTATTTAGATTTTAGAAGCTAGTTTTTAAAATATTTTTAACCTAGTTTAGAATTTCACACACAAAGCAGCCAAACCACATAACAGAATAGAAAGTAAATTCATAAAATTTTGACTAGATCAGCTTCTGGCTCTGGAAGCTGAAGAGCTCCAGGGAACAGTGATATATGCTGTTTGATTAATGGCCATCTACTCCAAAAAGGAGCCTTGCAGAAAAGTCCCTACCAGTGATTGATTTCTGAGTCATTTCTTCCTATCTGAACTGCCTCTTGCCCTCTGTTAGCACTATCCATTATCAATTGTAAGAGCATTTGAAAAATTATGCAGTACATGTAACTGCATAAAATGAAAGCATTATTTAAGTCTTAATTATTTGCCCAGGAGATTTTGTACCTTCTGAAAGCTTGTAGTATAATAAAGACAGTCTTCACATACATGTGTGAGTAAAGTTCATAGAAAAGACTAAATACATTTAGCAGTCTAATATATAACTGAAGTATGGTATTAACAAAATACATGTCAAAATCAATAAACATGCATATCATAACATGAAAAATGATAGTAATCATAGGTCATCCAAGATGAGAGATCATTCAGTTCATTTACTCTATAAATATGAATTTAGTCCTTGCTGTGTACCATGTACTTGCTAATAACTTGAGCTGCCAAGACAGGTGAGACAAGGTCCTGGCCTAGTTCCGGCTGGTAGATTATGATCATATGTGTTCCTGTCTTTCTGTCTTCAGCTCTCTTCCTTCTCTCACCTTATTTCTTTTGCCAGTTACTTTTTACCTTGACTCTACTTTTCATTTCGTAATCATTCCGTTCATAGAGTGAACACTATTCATCTCAGGTATGGTACATTCAAAAATGAATAAATTGTTATCCCTATTCTTCAAAATGTTCCTCCCTCCCTCACTTCCTTCCCCTCTCTTCTCTTCTTATCTGTTCTTCCTTCCTTTTTTCCTCCCTCCCTCCCTTTCTTTTCCCTCCCTCCCTCCTTCATTTCCTCCTTCCCTCCCTCTTGCCCTTCCTCACTCCCTCCCTCCCTCCCTTCCATACTTACTAAGTATCCACTATGAGCTTGTCACTATTCCAGAGAATACAAAAGTTAATAAGACTTACTGCCCTCATTGTCTCCTTTCTTCTGGGGAAACTGACTATAAACAAGTTAATATAAAATATTTTAGGTAGTGATAAGTTCTGGGATGCTAAACAAAGGGGAAAGAGAATGCTGCTTTGGATAGGGTAGTTAGGAGAAGCATCTCTGGAGAGAGAGCATTTGAGTTATGTGGAGATGGAGGGGAAAAAAGATGAGGCAGAGGGAACATCAAGTGCAGCAGCCCTGAGGGAGTCGCAAGATTGGCTGGAGGCATAGCCGTGGACCTGACCATGCAGAGCTTTGTGGCCTTTGGCAAGGATTTTGGAGTTTAGCCTAAGTGTGTGAGGAAGCATTGGAAAGCTTTGAGCAAGAGATTATTGTGCTCTGATTGAGTTTTTAAAAACCACTTTAAGGGCTGTGCAGAGAAGTAACTCAGAGGGAAGAACAAGAATGGAAGCAGGGAAACGAATTAGGAAGCTATTGCAATCATTGAGGTAACTGGTAGGGCAGGAAGGAGGGCATTGTCCCAATGTAGCAGTGGGACAGGAAGAAAAGGGTGGGTTTGAGGTATATTTTGAAGGAATAGCTGATAGCATTTACTGTATGTTGGCTGTGGGGTTGTAAACTATTTTTTCCAGTCCTCTTTATTTCTCTTTCCACTGTGGAAAAGAGGGGAAAATCACAAAGGAATAAACTTGTGAGAATTTATTGAATGTCTACTTTAAAAAAATAGCTCAATTTCATTACCTTTCACCTGCCATCCACTCCCCACCCCAGTGTACCTCACCTCTCTTCCCTTCTGTTTTAAACTTGGGAGAACTTATATTTTAGCTTAGTATATTCTTTCCTTCCTTCCTTAGGAAGCTATATTTAATCAATTTAATGACTAAACAATAAAGGGAGAAGGTGGTGACTAAAATTCATCTTTTCAACTATATGTCAACTATGTGATTTAGAAAGAAAAATTTTCAGTATTGAAACAAAACACAGAAGTAGCTGAAATGATAAAAACCTGTAAAATTTAAACATTTTCATTTCTCTGATGATTGAAGAAGGTGTAACTTTAAGTTATAATATTTTCTAGATTGGAAGGTATCATTAGCATAGTTTATGTTAAAAATTAAACATTTTGATAAGTTATATTATTTAAAGTAGTAATTTTCTAATTTTGTTGAAATGTGTATAGAATTTTAACATCTCTCCCTTTAATATATTTTGATAGCTTAAACAGTGGAAGATGTTTTGGTTAGAATTAGTTAGAATGTCTGCCAGTACCCTTAAGAACATATTGATTTAAAATTTTACCTTTGCCTCTATCTCATCCAGGGAAGTGCCAGACACAGCTTCAGAATGTGACTCCTTAAATTCTTCCATTGGAAGGAAACAGTCTCCTCCTTCAAGCCTTGAGATATACCAAACATTGTCTCCTCGAAAAATATCAAGAGATGAGCTCTCTCTAGAGGATTCATCCAGAGGAGATTCGCCCATAGCTGCAGATATCTCTCGGGGTTCTCCTGATTGTGTAGGTCTGACAGAAACTAAAAGCATGATCTTCAGTCCTGCAAGCAAAGTGTACAATGGCATCTTAGAGAAATCCTGTAGCATGAACCAGCTTTCCAGTGGCATCCCGGTACCTAAACCTCGCCACACATCATGTTCCTCAGCTGGCAATGACAGCAAACCAGTTCAGGAAGCCCCAGGTGTTGCCAGGATAAGCAGCATCCCACATGACCTTTGCCATAATGGAGAGAAAAGCAAAAAGCCATCAAAAATTAAAAGCCTTTTTAAGAAGAAATCTAAGTGAACTGGTGGAATTCCATTCAAGTGGCATCTTTAAACTTTTATCTCCCATCCTTCACTCCTCTTTTTTTGTTTTAATTTTAGGAATGTAACTCCATTGGGGCTTTCCAGAGTGGATGCCATAGTGGAATGTCCTTAAGAGCAACTGTCTACTGTCTGCTTATTTAAATGACTATATAATCAGTTTGTCAAGCCAGTTATTACTGAAAAATCATTAAGAGATGAGACAGTTTACAGTCATTTTCGCCTATTTATTTCTGCTTTGTTATTAGTGATATATATACAACATTTTGTTGAGAGCCACTATGGACTTAAAAAGCTTTAATGGACTAGTAAGCCAGCATGGGCTTGCAAAAATTTCCTGTTTACCAGAGCATCTTCTTATCTTTCCACAGAGCTATTTACATCCTGGACTAAAATAACTTAAAAGGAGTAAAACTAATTGCACTACTGTTTTCTCAGACTGGAAAAATATCTCTGCAAGTGAAACTGTATAGAGTTTATAAAATGACTATGGATAGGGGACTGTTTTCACTTTTAGATCAAAATGGGTTTTTAAGTAGAACCTAGGGTTTCTAATTAACTTGATTTCTGGAAATGAAAACCCACGCTTTTATTATGGGAAGCTTCTTTAAATGCATTTAACATTATAAAGTTTCAAGTCCTGCTGTAAAGACCATGTTGTTTTGTTTTTCCCAGGGCTTTCACTGTGATTTTCTGCATTGCAGGCTGTATGATAAAATATAAATAATTTAAAGAGAGAGGCTCTTGATTCCTTACACAAAGTGGAAGAGTTAAAACTTGATTGAAGGACTTAAAACATTCACAAGCATATACTAAACTAGGGGGATGTGGGGATTCAGGCACTTGTTTACAGACTCAATAACTGCAAAGATTTATGGTTTGTGAAAAACTTGTACTGTGGAAAAGATAATAAATCGAAGACATTATTGTGTGGGACTGTGCTGATTTTTGTTGATAACACTCCACTAAGAACACTATATGTTTTTTGGAGAGCTGTGTAAGCTGTCTTCTTGCTTAACTGCAATATAAGAAATAGTGATGTTTTGGAAGTAAGTTGTCAACAAATTTCTTTCTATTTTATATTGTTTGTCATATTTTTATGTAGTTTGAAATGTTTAAATGTTCTAATATCAAGATTAACAAATATAAATTTATGGTGCATTTAGATTGTATTGTATTAATTTATAAAGTTTGGGGTTTGTTAAACTGATAACTTATTATAAAGGTAACTTTTACCGTGAAGATTGTCACGTGAGTAACAAAGTACATTAACATCTGGGGAGTTTCTGCTTAAACTGCTTCTTTTAAAAATTCAGTCAAAATGATCTGATTAATGCAATGTGGATGGACATTTAGGTGAACAGCTGATGCATATTAGCTAGAATGGTTTTTCAGCTTTGTGGCTGAAATATATAATGTCCAACTCAGTCCTGTTTAGATGAAAATGCTGATTGAGAAACAATCAGCATTCAAGATTTGTTCCAAAGAAATACTTTACTAAGAATATGAACAGTTTCCCAAAGTTTCCTGTAAATTTTGTGTACTTTAGTGCCGTTGTTAAAAACTGTTAAGGTCTTGAATGATATTTATATATGCGGATATTTATATATTTAATAGACAGTGCTTTGAGGGCAAAACTTGTTTGACTGAAATGAACATAGTGTTTTAGACTAATTATAAGGTAAGTTAACCTGAAAGGTCAAGAGTTGAGGAACATAGACCCTAAAGCTGTTTAGGAAGGGGAATAATTGTGCATGAAGAATTGAAAAGTGCCCTGGAAAGTTTCTTTAGAGTGAAGGGAATATCTAATCTTCTTTCTCCTTCTTAAAACCAGGCAGGAGTTCGTCCCTTTGAAAATTGCAAAAGGGATGAGGACCTTTTAGTTTGATGAATAGAGAAGGTAAAAGCCACAGAGCATGAAGTGGGGCTGGGAGAAGGAGGATCTCTTAGGAGTGCCCAGCAAGGCTTCCACTTGTTCAGGGTTAGAAGGGATCGTGGATCAGAACCACCTGGATGCTAGAACCTGTGGCTGGGAGTGGGAGAGGCTGGCCTAAGTAAAATGTGGGCCGTCTTAAGTCGGGGGATGCATTGTTTGTTCTAAATTTCACACGGTTATAAACAAATTCAACCAAGGGATACTTGCTGCCTTATGCTGCTTGTAATATTTACTTGCATTAGTACAATGCTCTGTATTTGTAAATTCAATAGAAAATAATTGAGTTTTAGAAAGCCACAATAATTTCTGTGTCACATCGTTTACACACACAGAGTTGGATGTTAATATAAATTTAAAAAATTACCCATTTCTTACCTTATTTTAACCTTATAAAACTATGGTATTTTCCTGATTTTAAAAGTAGTACCTTCCTTATTGTAAAAAACGATTCATGATAGAAAAGTATGAAGAAGAGAAACAACAGCAATCAGATTCTACTGCCCACAGTAGTCACTTTTAATATTTTGGTGTGTTTTCTGCTAGATCATTTTCTATATACTGATATATATTTTACATAATTGAAATCATACTATATAGCTTTATATTATGCTTTTTCACTTAATATAGTATAAGCATTTCTTCAATATTATTAAAAACTCTTCATGAACATTTTAATGATTCTATGATATACCATTGTATTGATTAACCATAATCTTTTTAATCATTCTTTTATTATTAAACATTAGGCTGTTTACAAATTTCTAATATGAGGAATAATAGCATTTAACATTTATTGACCACCCTATATACCAGGCACTGTTCTAAACTCTCTATATATTCTCATTTAACCTTGTAAGGTAGGTGTATTTTTTTTTCTTTTTTTAAAATCACCATTTTACTGGTGAGGAAACTGAGCCCAGGAAATTAGTAATTTGCTGAAGATCACATGGCTAATAAGTGATAGAACCATGCTAACTTTTAAGTCATACTGCATAAATTCTAGTGAACATTCTCATTCCTTAGAATATATATTTTTAGAAAAGCATCAAGATTTTTATTTTATGTATATGCACATATGTTTGTATTATACACGTAAAGTCTCACATATATACCTTGAGGGTGACTGTTTTTAAAGTTCTTTCTCCACATAGCTATGTTTGTATTCCCCTCAATATTTGAGGGTACAAGTGACTTTTTGCCTCAGACCATCATGTCTGAATTACCATTTGATTAAAACTTTGCTATTTTAATAAGTATTTTTTAATTGGTAAATAATGTCTGGTATGGATGGAAAGTTTTTTTTTTTTTAATGCCATGTATTTTTCATTTCTGTGAATTGTCTCTTCATGTCCTTTGCCTGTTAAGTTCTTAAGGTCCTAGTGTTATTTTTCAGTCTTTCACACAGTCTTTCAAATGTAGCTATTCTTGTATTCTTCATTTACTAACTAAAACTGATTTTTTATCAAATAGTATTTTTCATGTTTATTTTTAAAAGTAAGCGGAAGAAAACCTACATTTAAATTTTAGTTTTACTGCTCTTCTGTTTTTAGGTCTTCAGTGAGAGAGTAGATTCCCTCCCCCACCCCCCAATTACAGGTTAGAGACAGTTAGAATCTGCTTAATTCATTCAGCAAATATTAAATAGCTTACCACATACCAAGCATCATGATAAGCTCTGGAGGTAAAGAGACAAATGTGACAAGTACCTGCCCTAAAGGAACTTGGTATCTAATAGGGCAGACAGGTCATAAACCCTTAAAATAAGTGCAGTAATAGAAATGTAAACCAAATGTTGGAGAGGGAGATTATGTAACTCAAAAGTATCTATTAAATCAAGGATAATTTAATGATGCTAATTTCCTGAGGACGTGCAGAGCATTTGGTGTGGCTGAAGCATACAGGTCCAAGGGCAAGTTGCACCTAACTAGTAGTCTAGTTCCAGCAGGTGAGCTTGCAGTTACTGAGTTCCAGCAAAACACTTTGTAACAGCTGGGAGGGTGCTCATTCGGGGGTAAATTGTTTACCAGAGAGAAACAGTGTTAGAGCAACCCCACAGAATCCCTGATAGTACTGATAAAAGACTCTCCCCATGTCCGGAGCCCTGAAACAGGATGGTCTGTTGAAAGACACTCTCCTTCAGATTAACTCAGATAGGCCTGATCTGATCTTGTGGCAACTCTATTTTTAGTTTTATGAGGAACTTCCATACTGTTCCCTGTAGCAGCTGCACCAATTTACCTTCCCACCAACAGTATACCTGGGTTCCCTTTTTTCCACACCCTCTCCAGCATTTGTTATTTGTAGACTTTTTGATGATGGCCATTCTGGCTGGTGTGAGGAGATACCTCATTGTAATTTTGATTTGCATTTCTCAATTGGTGTCAAGTGGGCTTCAGGCCAATTTTCAGATATTGCCTCAGTCCCATGATTGGGCTTTTCTGAGGTTATCTACATGTCTCTGGAGTGGCCCTCAAAGGGTCCTCTCCATGGCGATGTTTGTTGTAGGCCCAGATAGGACATTGTAGGGAGGCCTCAGTCCAGATCTTGATTTCCTATCAGCAAGAAAGGATTGAGGCAATGCCCAGGATCCCTTCATGAGCTAGAGTTTTGACTGCCAGGGTCTCCATTATCCTGATGATCTAGTGTTTACTGCTTATGTTGCAGTGTCTTCATCAGCCTCCAAAAGTGAGAGAGCAAACGGGGAGCTCCAGGTAAGGCTGGCAGCTGGCCTCCACTGGGTGAGAGTGGCTCTGCAGTGTGTGGAGTGGGGGGAATGGGGGGAGTGGGGTTCATAGTGGCTCAGCCACTCCAAATCCCCAGTCCTTAAAGCAGAGGCAGAGCTGCTGCTTCCCCTTCCCACATCCTGCCCAGTTGGCCCTGGCAGGTTCTAGTTCCTGTAAAGCAGGTCTCTAAGAAGTCTTACCTGGGTCAAACTTGTTCATCTCTTGCCTCAGACTGCCACATTTTAGTTGCAAATAGTTGTGTAATATAGCAGCCATCCAAGTATTGTGGTTCTGTTAAGAATACCTTCTGTCTATTCCTTAAGTACCGCCTTTTTGTGTGTGTGTGTGTGTGTGTGTGTGTGTGTGTGTGTGTGTGTGTGTGTGTGTGTGTGTGTGTGTGTGTGTGGTACGCAGGCCTCTCACTGTTGTGGCCTCTCCCGTTGCGGAGCACAGGCTCCGGACGTGCAGGCTCAGTGGCCATGGCTCACGGGCCCAGCTGCTCCGCGGCATATGGGATCTTCCCGGACCGGGGCACGAACCCGTGTCCCCTGCATCTGCAGGCAGATTCTCAACCACTGCGCCACCAGGGAAGCCCAGTACCGCCTCTTTAATTGCAGCATCTTAGTTCTAAAATATCCACATGGGCTAATTTCCCACATGTAAGAATGTTAACTTCTGAGATACTCTCATAGACCTCTGGCCCCTGGGATATGATGGCATCAGATCAGAGGGAGATTGAAGGGCAACACCACTTAGGAACTAGTACAGATTTCTAGAAGAAGAATGTGGCTTTTTAATTTTGTTTCTGAAATACCGGTTATTCAAGTTCGGTGCTTCTCCTTTAAAAAGCTTTCTGTTAACACTTGAGGTGTGCATCTGTACTCAAAAAGTACAATGACAAGAAATTAAAAGAAAGGAGGGCTGGATGGTGGTGGGGGTGATGAAGCCTGGGTGTAACAGTGAACCAGAAGTTGCCTTTGACGTGTAATGTAAAGGTAAGAAAATGAACCTGGAAATAGGACTGGGACATGGGACCTTGGGATAGGAGAGGAAGTAGGGAGGGAAAGGTGCATTTGTTGTCACATCACCAAATCTTGTCCATTTAATCCCTGAACATCTCAGCTAATGCGTCTACTGCCATGGGGCTTTGCCTTCTCCATTTCTCATTAACTTAAAGAGCTAACTGAACCCAGCCTTAACCATCTTTCATCTACTTGTTGGTGAGCTTTCTAAGCCATAGGATGGATTTTCTCTGATTAAAATCTTTCTGTGCCTTTCCATTGCCTGTAGGATAAAATATAAACTTAAACTAGCAAAAGACCTTGGTGTTCTGGGCCTGCTTAATTCTCTAGCCTCATGGCTTCACATTATGGACATAACCTAACCAGTTGCACAGAACTTCATACAGGTTTCTGAAGAAGCCAGGCTGCTCCTTTTGCCTGGAATGTCTTCTCAAGTCTTGGACCACAAACTCTAAACCTTTAACTCAGCTCAGGTATCTCGAGGAAGCCTTCCATATACGCCCCCCGATCTGAGTGAGAAACCACTTCTGTGAATGTCCAGAACTTGGTGTTTATTACAGCACCTGTCACATCATATTACAAGGACCTGTTTACTTGTTGGCCCAATAAACTGAACTGCTTAAGAGCAGGGACCCTGCCTTATCTCGCTTTGAGGTCCCGAGGACTGGAACTTAAGGCACTGAATACATTACATGCGTGATGAATGAATAAATGAATAACATGTTATTGCTGCCTTCGAGTTTCAGACTGTTAAGGGCATTCACAAGTTTAATGATTAGAAGACAGTTCAAGACTATTACCCAATAAAAATGAGCATTGTATGGCTGTGTTTCTGTTGTCTTATAATGTAAATTCCAAGGAAGGAAGAGATCAAGATGGCATGGAGTAACTAGTCCGTTTTCTTTGTGAAATGTATTTTTAGAGCTGGACTCTGAATGGTGAGTGCTGTCTGAATAGGCCTAACAGAAATGACATCAGAATGATTGGATTCTTTCCTTTCAGACTCTTTTGAGGTGTTTGTGCAGTTGCTTAGCCTATCCAGTCCTGCTGTGCTACCCGCTCTCCTAACCTGAGCTTTTTTTTTTTTTCTGTTTTTTTTTGCGGTACTTGGGCCTCTCACTGTTGTGGCCTCTCCCTTTGCGGAGCACAGGCTCCGGACGCGCAGGCTCAGCGGCCATGGCTCATGGGCCCAGCCGCTCCGCGGCATGTGGGATCCTCCCGGACCGGGGCACAAACCCATGTCCCCTGCATCGGCAGGAGGATTCTCAACCACTGCGCCACCAGGGAAGCCCCCTGACCTGAGCTTTTAATGACTATTCTACATATCTGGTAATTAATGAAATTTCTTGTCTTATTAGATCTTATTCTTTTAATAAGAATATGCTATAATATGCTGAGTGCTGGGCACAGAACCATAACTAAGGTAAACATTGTCCTTACCTCACTTGTTGAACAAGTCCGTAAATAATTGTTTAAATCACCATGCCTGTTATTAGTGCTATGAAGAAAAAGGTCACGGGGCGGCTCTGCAAGTGCTTAAGGGAGATCTAACTCGAAGGACGGGAAGGGCCTTGCCGAGGAAGTGACATTTGTGCTTAACCCTGCACAGTTGGTAGGAAACAGACGAGGAGGAGAGCAGGTTTCTGAGTGGCCCAGGCAGTGGTAACAGCATGTGTAGAAAGACTCCAGGAGGAAAAGGATCTGGTGGGTTCAGGAAACTGAAAGAAGGCTGGATTGTAGGGAGGGAGTGAGAAAAGGGGGGGGGGGCCCAGTGGTGTAGGGCTTTGCAGGCCATCTCGGTCCTGAGATCAGTGGGAAATCACTGAAAGGGTTAAACGTGAGGAAAATGATTCTTTTTTAAAAATTTATTGAAGTATAGTTGATTTACAATGTTGTGCCAACCTCTGCTGTACAGCCAAGTGACTCAGTTACACATATAGATACTCTTTTTAAAAATATTTTCCATTATGGTTTTTCCCAGGAGATGGGACATAGTTCCCTGTGCTGTGCACTAGGACCGCGTTGTTTATCCATTCTAAATGTAATAGTTTGCATCTACCAACCCCAAACTCCCAGTCCGTCCTTCTCCCTCCGCCCCCCCCCGCCCCGCAACCTGTGGCAACCAGAAGTCTGATCTCTATGTCTGTGAGTCTGTTTCTGTTTTGTAGATAGGAAAATGGTTCTTCTTAAATTTATTTTACAGTTCTGTTGCTTCCAGGTAGCTCAAGGGGTAAACACGTTTGTTTATATATCCTTACATTCCCTCTTAGCACCTGCCACTAAATCAGAGACTCAGTAAATATTTAGCAACTTGTTTTCCAAATGGAGCAAGGCAAGTATAAGGGTGAGAATGAGTAGGGTACTTCGGGAGACTAGTTAAGGACCCTAGAGAGAACATGGGGAAGTAGGATGGTCACCTCCTTCGCTTAGAGGCTTGCATTAGCTGGGGCTGCTGTGGCAGAATACCATAGACTGGGGGGGTTCAACTCAGAAGTTTATTTTCTCACAGTTTTGGAGGCTGGAAGTTCGAGATCAAGGTGCCAGCATGGTTGGATTCTAGTGAGAGCCCTCTTCCTGGCTTGCAGACAGCTAGCCGTCTTCTTGCTGTGTCGTCACATGGCAGAGAGACGGAGGGGAAGACGGGGAACGCTCAGGTCCTATCGAATGAGGAACCTGCTGTGTGATTTCATTGAACCTTAATTACCTCCTTGTAGGCTCTGTCTCCAAATGCAGTCACATTGGGGGTTAGACCTTCAACATATGAATTTCAAGGGGACACAGTTCAATCCATAACAGGTTTGATAGTGTGAAACCGCTGACGCAGTGGTTCTCAACCAGCATGTAAATCAGTAGCACTAGGGGAGCTCTCTCAAAATTGATGTTTAGGAGACCTATCTTGGGTGTTTCTATTTCATTTAATTCTAAGCTAGGGACTCAATCTACATTTTAAAAATATCTGCCGGGGATGATCCTGATTGTATCAGGGAATATTGACTATATTTCTGCATTTTATTCTTAGCCTGTAAACGAAGGGACTTCTCCATGTTTAGGAAACATTTCATCCTCTCTCCCACTTTCTCCCAATTTTTGTTCCTGATTAGAGAAATTTGAGAGAACCCAACATTTGCTAGGTCTGCACAGGAAAAGCAGCCAGCCTTTCACTCTCTTGTGCTCAGTATTATTTGTCCTGCCACGATGGACTGGACTGTTAAACAAGCCATAATCTCCATGTAGCTGGCTGAGTGGGTGCCAATCACACCTAGCTTTCCCACACATGGATTGCAAGGCCTAGATTTGAAGGAGGGGAAAGTGGGAAGCCCAATTCTGACCCTGGGGGTTTACACAGGATTGCATTCAGCAGCAAGTCACAGAAAACACAGTTAAGCAATGGCTCAAAAAATTAGGGCTTTATTTTCCCTCATAGGACTGGATGTCCAGAGGAAGGTGGTCCAGGGTAGGGCAGTGGCTCCTCCCCTCTTTCCACTTCATCCATCCTGAGCTGCCTGATGGCCCAGGATAACTGTGCTGCCTCTGGCATCACATGCACCTGCAAGACAAGAAGGGCAAAAGCAAAATGGTGTGTGCAGGCTGATGCCACTGCCTTGTAAAGAGCTTTTCAGGAAGCCTCGCCCAGGAACCTCCTCTTCCAGCTCATCAGCCAGGATGTCGCCTCACAGCCATCATCAGCTAGAGAAGCTGGGAGATAGAATGGTTTAGCATTTATTTATTTATTTTTGGTATGCGGCTGCTGCCCTCAAACACAATTCTACTGATAAGAAAGAAGGGGGATTTTAAGTAAAGAATTAGAAAGGTCTGCCACAGGTCATTGGGCACTTGCCTGACCTTCAGATACATTTAAAAATATTTAAGCTTTTACCATGTGCCAGGAACCGTTCTAGATGCTGGGAATGCAATAGTAAAAACAAAAATGAAAAAAGCAAAAAGACAAAGTCCCTCTCTCATGATGTTTACGTTCTAGTGGAGGATACAATAAACAAATGAAATATGTGATATCTTAGATGAACGGAGTGTCCAAGTAGTGAGGGTTGAGGTGGTGGGTTGTAATTTTCAGCTGGATCCTTAGGAAGACCAGTGTTACGAAGCTGGTTATGAGTAATGACGTGAAGGAAGTGAGGTATGTAAATTCCTTGGTATGTAAATACCTTGAAAGGAGCCTCTGAGGCAGAGCAAACAGGAACAAAGATACAAAGTCCCTGGGTTCTTCTCTGTACTTCCAGTATATGTTTGTTTTATGGATTCTGAATATTTTTTATCTTAATTGCTTCACATGGACAGTGATAGGTACAGTTGTGCTGTATAGGGCAATTCTAGGGGTACCTAGTGCTTCCTCCCCCTTTGGAAAAAACAAGGCACCTGAATGTACATCTTGAGAAATTATTAAGTGCCTTTTTCCACTTCTCTCCCCTTCCTGAATCCTGTTCCCTTATTTCCTTATTTTCCTAGAGACTGTGCTGTAGTAATTATGAAAATGGACTTTGCCCTCTTGATAGCTCTGGGTATGAGCCCTGACATTTCCTACCTGTGATACTGGGCAAATAGCTTATCCTCCCACAGCCTATTAGCTCATCTAAGAAGTTGGGATGCTAATAGGCCTCCTTCACTATTACTGTATTGAATGAGATGGTGTGTGTGAAGGGCGTGCTGCAGTGCTGGGTACCCAATGGGTATCTCTATTCTACTCTTCTCCCCTTCCTTGTGGTCTTCAGGCTCTGGGTCACACAGAATATCTGGAAGAGGTCAAGCGTTGCCCTATGAAAAAAGAACTTCTTACTCTTTACCAGTGTGCGAGAGCCTAGTGTCACCTATATATTTTTCAGTGAAGTCATATGTACAGTCTGTCCCTACACCCTACCCCAATGTCTTCTGAAAGGTTGACCCGAGACCCATACTTAACCTGAATATCAGACACCAGTGCTGCTCACACTGAAACCTCATCATCATCTGAACCGTCCACCTGCAGCCTCCATCCCCAGCCTCACCCTGTGCCTCTTTGCTGCTGACTCCTTTGCTCCATGGTGCCTCACCAACCTTGTCATGGGGCCCAGACTCTGGATACCATCCACCTCCTCCACATCCGTCAGCCACATCTTGGCTTTCTCTCTTGTGTTCTCCTCCCTGAATTCCACAATACATCACTGCAATCGTCTGGAACTTCCTCCAACACATCCCTGATTCTCACCCAAAATCCCACATTGAGATTAGTACAGCCAACACATTCCCTTTTCACCCCGGCAAGGTTGTTTAAAATTGGCTCCCTTTCTCATTTCTACCAGTGACCATTCAAACCCTTCCCATGCCTTCCCATTACCTACCACACCACCAAACCCTCAGTCTCAGCAACAGACAGCTTACGTGGTATGAACATCTTCAACTTCTTGCTTCTTAACTTACAAAATTATCTATGTATACAACTATACTTCCTTTCTTCACCATCAGAGGAAAAGTTGGTCATTTTTTGAATCAAGAGTCATCCAGCCATTCACGTTTTGAATTTTGTGCTCCTTTTCCGGGATTTGACTCATTAATTGTCTCCTCTTGACTGGATCTTTAATAGTCCTCTTTTCATGGCTCCCTTTTTTACATTGGGAAACAGACTTAAATATTTATTATCCTAAAAAAATCCTTAACTCTCTCTAGCTTTCATATTTTACCCAAGCATCTAGGAAAGTAGTCAGTGATTATATATCTAAAATTTTTAAAAGTGAGTCTGTGTCAAGAATTTATTAAACTCATTAATGAAGGACTCAGCAGAATAGTGAAGCTGCTTCAAAGAAAATTTGAGAGACAGGTATGCAAAGTCATTGAAAGGATGCTGGAATCAGATTGCTAAGTTATATATAAAATAAGCCATAACTTTTGGGTTATAATATTTCCATTTGCATCTCTACAGAGATAAATTTCATTTTCATTCCTATTGGACAAGAATAATTTACATCTCTGTTTTCTGTGAGTTAACATCTACACTTACAGAGTCGAAAAATATCCTGAATAGTAAATAGCAATTCATACACAGGCACACACTCTTAGAGAATCAAAATAGCTCTGGGCGGGTTGTTAGACTACACCCAACGCAACACTGAAACACAGGCAGAAACCCCTTTGTCTTTTTCCAGATTTTGGACACTTTTTCTAAAAGCCATCCTTGTGATCATAATTCCTAAAGATTATTTTTGATCACAAAAGCTAGTTTTATTTTATCTTGTTCTGATTCATTAACACTGGTGCAGCAAAAAGTGTTAGTTAAATATAAATTTCTTTGAAGTATGGTCAGCAAATCCAGCACCACATGGTCTTAAGCAATGACTAAGGCCAAAATAATAACCTCTGTCTGGAGAAATTACGTGGAATCTACTAGTGTCTTTTCAATAAGCCAGAAGAGTTTTTGTTGCTCTTATTTGCACTCATGATTTGAAGCTAGAAAACCAAACCTAAGAAATTCATTTCTATCATTTTTTCCTGGAGTACCTGTAAATGTGAATGAATTTCTCTCTCACTGTGAAATTCTCCAAATCTACTAATGTATCTGGTCTGCCAGGAAATGATCTAAAATTCCAGGATCCAGAAATCCACAAAACAGGTGTTAGACAGGTCTCCTGGGAAGGCTTTGTGAGCCTTTGTTCCACATATAAAGCACAACTCCTGTTCCTCAATGGGAGGCATATCATACCTGATTAAATGAGATTTATTCTCATTTGATACTTCATGTGTAGCTTTGGTTACACAATTGATTTTTCTAACTATATCCTGCTTAAACAAACAAACAAAACTTATTGATCCCTTGAAAAACTGCCTCTTTTTTTTTTTTTATAATGAATTTATTTATTTATTTTTGGCTGCCTTGGGTCTTCTTTGCTGTGCGCGGGCTGTCTCTAGTTGCAGCAAGTGGTGGATTATCTTGTTGTGGAGCATGGGCTTTAGGCGCACGGGCTTAGTTGCCCGTGAAACTAAGCTCAGTAGTTGTGGCTCACAGGCTCTAGAGCGCAGGCTCAGCAGTTGTGGCGCACGGGCTTAGTTGCCCCGTGGCATGTGGGATGTTCCCAGACCAGGGATCAAACCCACGACCCCTGCATTGGCAGGCAGATTCTTAACCACTGTGCCACAAGTAAAGTCCACTATTTTGGTTTTAAAATCAAAAGACTTAGTAAAAAACATTTGTCTCGGAATTTGACAGTGTTGTAAACAATAGTTCATTTCAGTTTGCAAAGGCATAGCCTAAAACAAGGATCAGCAAACTTTTTCTATAAAGGACAAGACAGTAAATGTTTTCAGTTTTGCAGGCCATGGGTCTGCTATAAGATTTGTGTTCAAATCTGCCAATGCAACATAAAAGAAGCCATAAACAACATGTAAACAATGGGCTCATAGATTAGATTTGGCCTGTGATGAGCTAGATTTGGCCCATGGACCATCGTTTTCTAATCCCTAGTTTAAAATAAAGGTTAGGCGTTGATCAAGAAGAAAGAGAAAGGGCTTCATCATATGTCCATAAGAAAATAGAACATTAAAAATAATACCAGTACACAATAAGAAGATAAATAATATCCCAGTATAACCACAGTATAACCACAATTGTATTCACCTTATCAGTTCATTCACTTCCATGTAACTAATACTTGTTGCACTGGATGTTGGGTCTGCAATCTGCTTTTACAAAGTGGCTGCTTCTGGACTAAAAGAAAAAAGTCCTGGAGATCCTGACTCAGTCTCCTGCTGCAGTTGTCTAAGGGGTGTCAGCTTGGCAGTTTGTAGTCATGAGTCTATTACTTAAAGTATCAATAGGTAAGAGTGCCTTGTCCTTTTCATTGAGGCTCTGAGGATGTCTGTCTTGGTTAAACACTGACTTTTTAACCTGAAGCTTTTAGCAGAATCTTTAGGTAAGCATGAGAAGGAAGCCAGAAGTTGATGACAAGTCCGAATGATAGTGATTTTTTTTTACAGTAATCAACGATACTAGAATGAGGAGAGCAAAATCATCTGTAAGGATGATGTCATGAATAACTATTTAACTATTTGATAAGATTTGGATCAGTGTTTCCCCTGAGGGTAAGAACATATCACGGACAGTGAGGGCATGGACAGCTCTTTAGGCTATTCCTAAAATGTACAGCCTCAGAGAGAAGGTTAACCCAGGCAAGACAGAGCTGCTTCTTCCCCTGCACAGCTCTTTCCATTTAGCACCTTTTGGACCTCAGTGTGTTGTGGAGCATAGAGGTTTCTTCTGGGTCTTTAGCCGAGAGCTTGGCTGTACCTCCACGGGGTGAGGCTTCATGAGACTTAGGAGAGAGTGACTGCAATGAGCTAGCCGGTGTACATTGAAGTTTGGCCAATCCTGAATGGAACGTCTTCAATAAACACTGCAGGGGTTCAGCTGAGAACTCATAAAGGCTACATGCTAGGGTTACGGACCATGCTCTAGAGCAGGGGTCAGGAAATGATGACCAATCTCACTTATGGCATGTTTTTGTGTGGCCCGTGAGCTAAGAATGATTATTACATTTTTAAAAAGTATTGTTCAAAAGCAGCAGCGCGGCAGGAGCTGGAAGAAGAGGAGGAGGAAAGGAAGGAAAAGGAGATAGAGACCATATACTGCTCACAAAAGCTAAAATATTTACTACCTGGCTTTTACAGACAACATTTGCCAACCCCTGCAACAGACGTAAAAGCCATGTCCTGGGACTAAGAATAAATATGAAACAGAACCACCCTAACAAGAATAAAATCAAGCCAGAGTAAGGAATTTGCTAATAATTAGCTCCTTTGTAGAACAAAACCAACCTTCCTTAGAGAAAATAACATTATCCAGACTCCTTAAACATCACCCACAATGTCCAACATACAATAAAAAGTTGTTAGACATGTGAGCAATTAGACTGTGTTGCCTATGATCAAGGGAGCAAACACCAGTCAATGGAAATAGACTTTGATAGGACACAAATATTGTACTTAGCAGACTAGGACTTTAAAACTGCCATTATAAAAACGTTCAAAGACTTAAAAAAAAAAAAAAAAAGATGGACACAATAAGTCAACAGATGGGAGACCTCAGTGGAGAACTGGGTGCTCTAAAAAAGAACCAAATGGTGATTCTACAACTGAAATCTGATTAATTCAAAAGTGAATAAGCCAGGAGAAATAGAGGAACAATGAGAACAAACAAGAAGGATTGAAAAAATAGAAAGCACATAGCAAGGTAGTAGAATTAAACTCAGTCATATTAATTACTTAAAATTAATTGACTAAACTCTTCATTTAAGAGGCAGAGACTGCCTGCATAAAAATGCAGACTCTACAAGATGCTACCTATAAATGAAGCAATTTAAATATAAGTATACGTGTAGTTAGAATGTGAAAAAAGGAGGGGAAATGCTATACCATGGAATAGTAAGCACAAGAAAGCTGCTGTGCTTATATCAATTTCACACAAAGCAGACTTCCAGACAGAGATTATTGTTACATATAGAGACATTTCATAATGATATTTTAATTCACCAGGAAGGCACAGAAATCCTAAATATATAGGGGATGCACATGATACAGCTTTAAAATACATGAAGGAAAAACTCACAGAACAAATCCACAGTTATAATTGGAGATTTTAACACCTTGTTTTCATAAATTGATGCAACAAGAAGACCAAAAAAAAAAAAAAATCAGTAAAGACAGAGACGGGAAAGTTGGAGAGGAGATGTACCACCTTCACCCACACTGACCACGGTGCCGCTGGCCTCCCTGCTTCCTCCTGGGTTCTTGTGAACACACTTCTGAAATGACCTTCCTTCACTCCTCTGTTTAGCAAAAGTGTGTGGAATCAGCTAAATATTAATAAATTATGAAACATACCTCATGATTCTCTTTGTTCTGTGACAGTATAAACCTGCGATTATTTTATCCAGAGGGAAAACACAGAACACACAGAGCACCTCAATACAGGATAACTGAAGAGTGCAAATCAATTGCAACATCCCAGCTTGCCTGATGTTTCACTCTCTCTCTGCCAACGTTTATTTGCTCCACAGAGACATATGCAGAGCTTGGCATCACTTCGTATACCATTTTTGTTTTACTCTCTTTGAGTTATTTGATACTGTGGCCATGGTTAGTTATGACTTTTAACTTGTTCATTGCAATGATTGAAAACAATATCAGAACGAAAGCCCCATGTTTTTCTTCTTTGGCAGTTTCTCTCTGCCTTTGGCATTTTTTTGGTAAGCTTTCTTCTCCTTCCTTTCTTTGCCATGGTGTCTCACATTTCCTGGGTCACAATTCTTGCGGGGAGCTTTCTCAGCTGTAACCAGGGTTCGGAGAAAGGACTCGCCTAACACAGGAATGATTCAGCATTATGGACGATTTTCCCCTGTGTGATGAGGTGGGGAAAGAGCTTACTGCGTTTGCACTTGGAAGATTGTGCACATTTCCTTAAGTCCTTTTCACAGAAGTCCATGAGTTACAGTTGGAGAGCTAAGGCTACTGTTATGTTAGACTCTTGTCTTCCCATGTGACTGGGCTGGAGTTTTTAGGGGTGGCCCCCAATCCCTCTTTATACGTTTCTGAGCTGGCAACAACTTCCTAGGTTCTCTCTTCCTTTCTCTTTGGGTCAGGATTCACCAGTAATATTTTTTCTTTCATTCCAAGTGTCACAAACCGGTTGCCATTGAGCCAAAGTTTTCCCACAGACATGTTTCATTAGCACTGCACAGTTAAAATTTTTTTTAAGTTGCCAAATTAAACATCCGGAGATTTCACATACAAACTTTCAGATTTCCCTAAACAAATGCAAAAACAAAAAAGGAAGAACAGGCATTACTAAGCCTGGCTCCACTCATGTATTCAGTTTCCTGGCAGGCCTGGTCGCGGCCCTCTCTGCCAGATCAACAACCTTGCCCTCCTCTTCAGCCTCCCAAACACCCCAGGGTCCAAAGAAGTGAAAAAAGTTTGGAGAGCTCCGCTTTAAGCCATGTCAGAATAATAAGAATCTAGTTTTTAGAATTCCAAGTCTCCTTTTCCTATCCTTATCGGATATACCAGCAAACATTTTTATTTTGCTTATTTTACATCTCTGGAATAAAGCAATCTGAAAAAAAAATTTTTAAGCTGTAGCTTCCCATAGTTGCCTCTAGATGGCAGTATTGTACTGTTAGTCTCAGCTATTCCCCCATTCCGGCTGCCTTCAAAATGTTAATTATCTAATTTTTCAGTGGGAATAATTTTTGTTTCTAAATTTATTTCAGTATTTTTTCAATAATGTCAAATTTATCAGTAAGCAGGTAGAGTCCACAAGCTACAATATTTAAAAGAACAAAACGACAATCTTTTTTTTTCCTCCCTCTTTGGAGCTTCCTGAGTTGATTAGCAGAAACGGAACATATTGTAACATATAATTGTCACGATTATGCAGGCTTTTCATTTAGAGTTTGTGTGTGCACATGCATGCAGCTGCCACATCTGTAATGCATGTTGAAAAAATAGCCCCTTCGCTGTGCACTTTGAAACATCAAATGTTTCTCATTTGGAGCAATTTCTTTATTTTGTTTTGTGGATAATGAATGTTACTCACAAATATGGGAGGCAAGGGAGCAGGAAATTGTACTACAAGGAGGAGGCTCTTAGAGATATACATATACATAAGTAGACTAATGTGAGCTGTGTGTCGGCCTCATACATAAACAAGGCAAGTGCTGCGAAAGGGAAGTTGTGGGTGCTAATTAGATTAATGGTTTGAGAACAAATTCATTTCAGAGCAGCTAATTAAATATTTCATTATGAGTTACTTTGTGTAATTTGCTTTGGTATGCAACAGACAAATATTAAGTATTTAATTTTATCTTCAAGTACAACACACTAATATCTCACTGATTTAATTCTTTGGTTTTGGTGCTTTGGGTTTTCAAAGTGCCATCTTTTTAGTCCTGGTTAATCCACTTGACAGCTGAGTGTGACACAGGCACCTGGCAGTTCCCTTTTGTATAAGTTTGGTCAATTACACCTCGGGCCAACCTGTTTGGTCATCATGTTGATTACATCCTAAAAGGTTAGAGTTGGAAGAACTCCGTGAGGGCTTCTCTCATCCAGTGTTCAAGGGTTTCAATTTCCCTGACAGACAGGCCCTCCAGTCGCTGCAGGAGCTCCCTCAGGAGTGGGGATGTCTCAAGCAGCACCGTGTCAATATTGGTCCCACTGAGGGACAGAGGTGACTCTGGGGACGTTTTTCCTCACAGTGAGCCAAGGGGAGGGCAGAGGCAAGAAGGAAATGCAGGTGGACAGGTGAACAGGGCTGCCGCCGGGAGAGTTCTGCAGGCTACAGTGAGGAGTGTGGGTCCTTGGCAACACAGCCCTCCAGGCAGTTACTATGATTTCATCAGAAGTGGCACATAGGATGGAACCTGTCTGACTTCCCAGGCTTGTTCTCCATGCAGCGTGCAGAGGCCGCTGTGACCTCTCTCTGTTATGAGAGAGGCTGCCTTACTTCTATGGCTCCAGACTTCTCCTCACCCCTGAACTGAATGCCTTGAACCTTAGATCCAAGTGATGGATTTCACCTTTGTTCCACTACTTGGCATACCCCTCTTTCCACATCCTGCTTGGAGTCTAGCTTTTGGGTCTGACTTTGTGGCACCCAACTAAGATGTCTAGAAAAAAGGTCATCGGTAGCCTTTGCTTTCAGGAAAAGCACCCTTGTTAGCACGAGCTGGGTCCTACCCTGCAAAGTCGGAGCAGCAGCCCCACCTCCTCACGTACAGCTCCTACTCTGCCTGATCACTGATCCATCCTGACTTAGGCTATTCCTGCCCCTCCCAGACACCCTTCCTGACCCCTCTCCACCTCTCTCTCCCTTTTCTGTCCTTTGGGACCTAAGTTAAGACTGTACGTCTTTCACTAAGCCTTCCTGGACACACCTGTGTCCACAATAGAATTTTCCCTCCCTCTGAATACCTCCAGATCCTTAATCCACCCTGTTAGAGGGAGTTTGAAAGAGTCAAAAGAGTATTCGGCCTATCTTTTTGTCAAGGTTTTCAGTGACTCTAACCCCTTGGTAAATGGAATCTGAATTACAGCACATAAAATCCACCTTCTCTGGAGCATTTATGACAACCTTTCTAGTTTCAAGAAAAATTTCAAGGCAAGTTAATTTTTATACGTAACATGTATTTTCAACACCATAGCCTTTGGCTGATGGGATCTTGTTACAGGAAGCATGAGGTCTGCATTTCCACCTTGGGACAATCTCATCTTGCCCCCAGGTCTGGAAGTCCTATGTTCAACCCAGCTCTCTGTCAAAACGCCCACCGAGTAACTGACTGGAATTTGCAAAGACTAAATGACTTGAGGGAACAGGAAGGAAAGAGGTGGGCTGAGAGGTGGGGCTGGTGGGAAAATGCCCTGACTTTAGACTTTGGGATTCTTCAAGGAAAAATAGTGTTTTCAGAGAAGATGAGATGACGAGTGAGTTCCAGGTAGAGGGACTAGTCGATGCAGAGAAGTGGCCCTTTGCTTCAAGGCTCCGCTAAATTCCTGCCTTCTTCAGAAATCTTTCTCTGATTATCTCAGACCACAGAACGTTCACTGTGGTTGCCTGTCTCATTCCTACAGAGTGAGACCAGAAGCCCCTGGAGCCCAGAAGCCTCAGGAGACTGGCAGCCTCTGGAGACCGGAAGACCTGTTTCAGCCTTTTCTATAGCCGACCCAGTCCCCCCTGACTGTGCTCCCTAACTGCTCAGACACTGCCATCCTGTAGGGGGAGTGCAGGATGAATGCAATACACATTTCCAGGTTGCCAGTTTCTTACTGATTCTGCAACAAAGGAAAAGATCTTCTCTCATCCACGTAAGAGGTGAAAAAAAAAAAAAAAAAGCTTGAGTTTCTCTTGGTGGAAAACAAGGGGAACTTTGCTTAACTATGACTCTGTCTCTCCAACATGCAAAGTGTTGTTTTTTTGCAAAATAGGGTTTTTAATATTTGGTAAGTTTTTGAGAACACTGCACGGTATCAGCTCTGAATGGTTGGGCTCAGTTCAAAGGCTTGTATAAATATCGCTAAAGAAGAGCCGTATTAAAGCGTCCAGTCTCCCCGATTTGCGCTTTAACCTTACCCGCACATAAATCTGCAGAAGAGTCCCTTTTCTCAACTTCACATTCCTCCAGACTCTAACACTGGCCTTTTTATGGACCAGAAATCTGGCCACGGTGCAGTCCTTCAGTAGCTACAACAATAAAGCCACCCTCGTTATGGAATGAAATGGAAAACTGTCTCCCAACTGTGCAGTTGATTTGAATGAAATCTGTTCTGTTTGTCTTATTACATTGTAGTCAGTGATAGATGAAGAGGAGAGTTTGGGGGCTTCTGTGGATCCTGACACTGGGCCTGATAACTAGAGCTGTAACCACAGCACCATCTATCATTCTGGGAAGCTTGAAGCTCTTCTCACCAGAAGCTGGCGCGCATCTCTTAGTGGGACGAGGTGGGCTTGCTCTGATTGGTCACGCGATGTCTTTAATGCAGAAGGTTTGAAAGGTTTGAATTTGCTGAGAAAAATCATAATTTTTCATTTGTGGACTTTGCTTTAAAGAAAATGTTTTCTGATGAGTGTGTGTGTGTGTCTTTGTGTGTCTTTGTGTCCCAATCATCACACCAGAAAGGACATCTCATTTTGGTTCCCAATGCCTACCTAAGTGTATTGCTGTGTGCATACATTTGTAATCTGCGTGGCCCTGACTCCTTGGTCAAACACGAACACAGCTCTGTGGACCGACGGCTGCTGCCTCATGCTTTTTCTTCCTCTTTTTAAAATTGGAGAGGAGTCACCTTCCCCCTGGTGTGGTGACCTTCAGCTGGGCTTGCTCTCAGGTTTTCCTGATTCCTGCCTGGTGAGGGAACGTGCTAGGCTGGGGCGGGCTTAGAATTCGAACATGTTTTCTGTCCCCAGAGTCATTACTGTCTTAATTAAGCCATAAGACATTGCTGAGGGACGGGGGGACCAGTGAATACTCATCTCTTTTTGATTTGCCCAAAGGGTATTTGGCTCAAAATAAATGCAGGTGAATGTAATTTCTTTCCCTAAGAGCATGGAATTATGGGAATATTGTTGTGCTGAGCAGGGCTCAAAGCTGGAGGATATTTGAAGATTTGCTTCTGGTTTTACTCCAGCTGGTCCCAGGGAGGAGGTGATGGACAATTTAGGGTCTGGCTAGTCCTTCTCTGGGGCTTTTGTGGCTTAGGTGCCTGGTGGTGATATAGACTATTCTAGAAAACAGCTAGAATTTTTCTTTGCTTCTTATAGGATCTTCTTCTGTATCCTTCATTTACAAATAGGTCAGAAAAAATGGGTTTTTCTCCAGAGCATTATCCACAAGCTGCGATTTCACAGATGTCTGCCAAACTTTGCACTTTATGTGGTACATATTTTATTGGTTTGCACATAGATGGGTGTTGGCAGTTACTCAAAGATCTACTCAAAGCAAGCAAATCCTTTCCCAACATCACATGTTTATTCTCTTGGGTTCTTTTGTATCATATTTGTATCCCCTTTTGGTAGCAACTTGTTTTATCATCATCTGTCATTTCCTTTTGTCGCCTTAAATATAGAGTGACTTTCTTGCTTGGTAAATTTCTGGAAGATTACCTTCTAAAATATGGTTGTGTTGATTTGATCAATGTTTTGTAAGTATTTTTAAAAAACAAATTTCATAAATTATAGAGTTTGGTAATAAATAATGACGGTTTCTGACTTCCTGGTGACTGTGCATATGCAGATCAGTTATGATTCCTGTCTTATCCCCACTTCCCCGGCTGTGCCTCTTATTTCTGTCTTTGTTACCTTTGTTAGTCAATGTTGAGTCTACTTCCCTTTTCTTTAAATTATGCATCATCAGTTTAAAGGGCTAGTTGTCACTAACTTTTATACAAAGCAGCCCATCCCCTAAGTCAAATAGAGGTGTCTGAGCAAACTGCCCGGGAGCACAGGGAAAGAGATTGGAAGGCTAAGTAAAAAGAATTAACATTTACTTGCTGTCAACTCTGTGCCAAGTGCTTTACCTAAGTTATTTTGTTTCTTTCTCACAGTGACACTGTAAAACAGATATCAGGTGCAAGGTATCAGACTCAGAAGCTAAATCTTTAACCCAGGGCCATGCAGCGGTAGAGATGAGATCAGAACCAGTCAAACATGGCTTTGGAATTTAATCAAGAGAATTTAGTAGGTGAGGGCAGATGGTAGGGAAAAGGATGGGTTGAAGATAATAAACTTCACTCAGTAACGAGCAGTTACTGAGTTAAAACACATGTAAGGACTTACAGTCACCTGTCATACACAGATACACAGGATCAACCTCACAACCCAGGGACAAAAAAGAAGAGAGAAATCAGAAAGTATGAACATGTGCTGGGGTTGTCCAGCAGGAACCTCTTGATAGGAGCCCACAGCTGCAAGTGCAGGCCAGTCGCCTGGCGCGATGGCACGCCCCCTTGCCGTCCTGTGCCCCACTCAGCTTGCAACCTGGGCAGCTGAGGTGATCCTACCACGACCCGGATGCGTGGGTAACACCACTTCTCTCCCACAAAGGGCAACCTTGCTAACTGGAACTCTACCGTCATGGTCCCCTTCCTTCGAGACCTGGAGAACTTGGGTGGTCCTGGAAGCCTTATTCAATTGTTTCCTCAGATAGAGCTCTGCTTTACGTCCTAATCTGCCAGGAATGGGACTCGCACCCAGGCAGAGCAAAAGGGCACACAGGCCTGAAGGGGGAGGAGTGGGAGTGGAGAGAGTTCAAGAAAATTAGGTCATTGAATGTTCTCCTGAGACTGCTGGCTTTGGGTACATCCCTCCAGAGTCCCAGAGCAGGGCTTTCAACAAAGGAAATGCTCAACAAACATTTGATGTAGGAAGGAAGGAGGGAGGGAGGGAGGGAGAAGGAGTTCCGTCAGTTGGCCTAACTTTGACTGTATCCTGTCCAAAGAGTATTCCTCAAAGTTCCAGACATTACAATGCTTTCTTCCATTGAACTGACGGAAGTCACCATGCTTAATTACTCCTCCGTGGCCCCTGGGATTTTATGTCATCCAAGCTGTCTATTCTCATGTGCCAGCAATGACTGCATCTGGTCTTAGAAGGCTCAGAAGGCTGGCCAGGAGGCTGGCCATGGCTTTCATGGCCTCAACATTGGGGTGTTTGGCTCACAGTTCCTGAGTTTTTAAAGTACAGTGTAGCTCTTCTTTAGATGTGACTGGTTCTTGCTTTCCTGTACAAAAACAAGCCCACTCTGGCTGGTTTCATTTTTATGTGTGGAAAAACACATATTCAGGTAAGAGATCCGTTTGAAAATAGACTGCAAAGGATGTCTGAAAGCAATCTCAAAGACTCTTCTGTAGCTCGTAGCTTTTTCTGTGGATGTGTCCATCTGCTAATGGAAGTGGACTCTAGTTTTCTGAGAGTTGGTATAAGTGCAGTCTGTTTAGCAAAGCAAATCTGCGATTCTCTCCTAACTGCACGTTGCTGCAAAAATACGAGGCTCTGGTAGAGGCAACGCTCGCTTCCCCCCTCTTCTCTCAGGCCTCCTTTCACACTCTGTGAGCTGTTATGCTTCCTCTTTCAGTTGGGAGAATGCACGCTCTCCCTGCGTAAGTGACATGTCTGAACAAAATGCAAAAGTAATGCACTTAAAACCAACTCTTCCTGGACACCTAAGTGGTAGACCTAAAACTGTGCCCATCAACACCAAAACCAAAAACAGAACAGTAAAAAAATGGACCCTCTCCCTCCCCCCAAAAACACACAAAATGGAACAGCAAAACCCTCCCGTTTGATCTGAAAAACTCAGGCTTTTCTGAAATGGCTGGAACTAGCCCTGAGGAATTCCAGTGCTTCTGTGGGAGAGGCTTGCAGAATGAACGGTGAGGCTGGCGGAGCTGTGACGGTGTCCAGTGAGTCTGACAACGCGGTGACCTTGGGCAGGAGCTTGGTGTCACTTGGTCTCCCTCTGGCCACTTCACACATCTGTCAGAGCCACATAACGACCCATCCTCATCTCGTGGGGGCTGAGGATTAATTAATAAGCGATTGTAAATTACCTGGTACTCCTCAGAGGAAACGCATTCTGTAAGTGCAAAGAATCATCATTATCCAGCAATTCAGCTGGCTCTGAAGCACTAATGACTTCAGGGAGGCTGCTGGAACACACACTGTGGTCTTTCCAGTTTAGAAAACGAAAGCTGAGGGACTATGTGGGGCTTTATTTCCCCTATTAACCCTATTGTAAAACTAGACATTCTTCCCCACAAAAATGTCTGCCCTATTATTGCATTTTATCCTCTACACTATGAAAACATACACCTTCCTGGATTCTGGCTGGGAATTCACGGCAGGAGAGTGGTGTTTCCCAAGGTCGATTCTCAGCACACCAAGCCCACGTGACACACAAAACCCAAAGGGCTTTGTCAGGATACCGCACATAATGCATTTTAGTGCATTAGTGACCTGCAAGGGGTTTATGAGAACGTGTTGAACTTTATTTACCTCACTCCCCAAATTATTGGATAAAGTCCTGTAGATATTTGCAAAAATTGCACATTCCACTCTGTGTGCATCCCTGATTTCAATGTGACTTTGAGGTTTCTCTCATCAGTGGACGGGGCTGTTTGCATACCTTTGAGCGTGGGCAGGCTTAGTGACGTGTTGTGGTCAATAGGATGCGGCCGAAATGACGTTGTATCAGTTCTGAGCCTGAGCATCAAGAGGTTTTGCAGCTTCTATTCTCACTGGTGGAACCCTGCCCGTCTCCATAGGCATGAGCCCAGGCCGGTCTGCTGAAGGATGAGAGAGATGTGGCCCCAGACAACCAGCAGCCAACAACCAGAGCCATCCGACTTATTGGAAGGAGGCTGACCACAGACACGTGAGAGCCACCAGCTGCACACAGCCCAGCTTGTTGACCCAGAGACTTGTGAGCCAGATAAGTGGTTGTTGTTTTAAACCACTAAGTTTTGGGTGGTTTGTTTGCAGCAATAGATTCATAGTACAATAATGGCATCCATTAAAAAACTCTTTTAATAGTCCCAGGGGTAAAAATTGGAGTTACAAACGTGGTGATGCATAGACGATTTAGCATTTGGCCAGATTGGCTGTGATCAGCTCAGTATCCTTGCTGCTTCTTTGTCCATTTCCATCTGTGCTTTGGGGAAGAAGCAGGGACTTACCTCACAGTCCCTGTCCTCATATTGTTCTGGGTTCTATTCAGCCAATCAGAGTCACTTGAGTGAGATTTGGAAAGTGAGAGAAGACGAAGCTATCATCCTTGGGTAATTGCGGGCAGAAGTGTGGGGAGGTGCTGGTGTGAAGTTTGTAACAGCTTCTGGATGAGCTTCTAGGAATCACCACCATGGCCCTGGAACTTCTGGGTTTATGAACTCAGTCAGTTGCTTCCCCAGACCTTCCAAGGGTGTGGAAACCTCTGATGGGGGAGATTTCCATTTACATCAGAAATTAGAATGTGATGACTGTTATAAGGGAATTTCTAGGGTAAAGCACGTGCCTGTGACTGATGGCCACGAAGAACCCGGCTCCAGTTGAAAGCTTTACTCTGCTACCTTTTAAAACTAAATGTTTGCTAATGTATTATAAAGGATTCCACTCGGGAATGGCCAGGTGGGAGAGGTGTATATGGGAAGAGGGTGTCTCCAGGAGCTCCTGGGCATGCCACCCTCCCAGCACCGGGATGTGTTCACCAACCTGGAAGCTCTGTTATTCCTTTTTACTGCAGTGACTGAGGGACCTTCCTGGACATTTTGCCTCATTTGACTCAAGTGTAAAATGGGAATGACAGTTTTTTCTTTCTTTTTTTTCTTTTTTTTTTTTTTTGCGGTACGCGGGCCTCTCACTGTTGTGGTCTCTCCCGTTGCGGAGCACTGGCTCCGGACGCGCAGGCGCAGCGGCCATGGCTCACGGGCCCAGCCGCTCCGCGGCATGTGGGATCTTCCCGGACCGGGGCACGAACCCGCGTCTCCTGCATCGGCAGGCGGACTCTCAACCACTGCGCCACCAGGGAAGCCCGGAATGACAGTTTTTAGCCCAAAGAGTTGTTGTGAAGAATAGATGTGGTCCACACGCACAGATTTGCGGCACATAGTCCTCTGAATGGCAGTTGTCTATTAGTTCAGGCTAGGTCCAAATTTTCAATGAATGGAACCTAATTACTGAGTTGTGCTCTTCCAAATGGCCCCATGTTGCTCCGTTCAGTTTTCTCTTAAATAAGACACATTAGTACATCTCAAGGGAAGTACATCAGTAACTTCCCGGGCATCTCTGTATGGCCCCTAGGCTCCCTGATCCCTGCGTCTTTTGCACGGCTTGCTCCTGTTGCAAAGATTGTTTTCTAATAAGTCAAAACATTGACTCAGGTGAATTAGAACACAATTGCTGTGGTATTTCCCAGGGATTCGCCTTTGAAATCAGCAAACAAATCAAAACATTTCATTCCCCTGTAAGGATCTCAACAGGATTGTATCGGAACTCAAAGGGCAAGGTGGGGTGGAACAGGAATGAGAAAAGCAAGCGTCCATTTTCACTGGTACAGTAGTTGCTGTGTTGAGAGAGTCCCACAAGGAATAAAGACTGTATTGAAAACAAAAAAATCTAAAAACCTTTATCTGATGTCTTGCTGTGCTTAGCTTTTTGTTTGCTTACTTGTAGGGAGGCAGGGGTGAGTGCTGGGCTTCTTGAACTTTCTTATGGAGGAAACTTCAAGTGTAACTAAGAGGAAACCCATCTCCCCAGAGATCTCCACGTGTGGTCCAAACCCACAGACCAAAAAGCATGGCATTTATTTGATCTTTACAATGCATATTAATTTTTCCTATATGTAATAATTTATTTTAATATGAAAATTATATTCCCCCTAAATCTCTGTAGATGACAGATGCTCCAGGAAGATGTGTGTACTGGGTTTACCCCTTGAATGGTAATACTGTAAAGAGAATGCACTCAGACTCAGACAGATATGGGTTTGAATTCTGGACTCCCCATTTTATAGCTGTGTGACCTGTGGAAAATTAGTTAATTTTTCTGAGCCATTTACCTCATCCAAAAAAAAAGAGATAACGATATTTCTTTGGAGGGTTGTTGTGAGGATAAGAATTAAATGAGATAATGCATGTAAAGTGTCTAACAAAGTAAGTGATAACATGTGCACAGGAAACAGAATTACAGTATTGTGTTAGTTTCAGATGTACAGCAAAGTGATTCGGTCATATATATATATAATTTTTTTCATTTCTTTTCCATTATAGTTTATTACAAGATATTGAATATAGTTCCCTGTGCTCTACAGTAAATCCTTGTTGTTTATCTATTTTATATATAGTAGTGTGCATCTGTTAATCCCATACTGCCAATTCATCCTCACCCCACTTCCCCTTTGGTAACCATAAGTTTGTTTTCTATGCCTGTGAGTCTGTTTCTGTTTTGTAAATAAGTTCATTTGTACTATTTTTTACATTCCATGTATAAGTGATATTGTATAATATTTGTCTTTCTCTGTCTGACTTCCTTCACTTAGAATGACAATCTCTAGGTCCATCCATGTTGCTGCAAATGGCATTATTTCATTCCTTTTTATGGGTGAGTAACATTCCATCTTATATATATTTATGCCACATCTTCTTTGTCCGTTTATCTGTTGATGGATATGTCTTGGCTATTGTAAATAGTGCCGCTGTGATCATTGGGGTGCGTGTATCTTTTCAAATTAGAGCTTCATCTTTTCTGGATATATGCTCAGGAGTGGGATTGCTGGATTATAAGGTAACTCTATTTTTTGTTTTTTAAGGAACCTCCTTACAATTGTTACTTACTCTTAGAAGGAGGAAAATGAAGAAATTTTTCTCATCTTCTTGATTGCTGGAAGATCCCTTAACTTTAGTGTTCGTTAAGGGTGAGATCTCACAGTGGACATTGTGAAACTTTTGCAGATGTGAGATTAAGGAGCCTGGACCAGCCAGAGAGAAGGAAGGACACATAGGTAAAGAATGGACTCTATTTGAGCAGCGACTTTGATTTCCTTCAGCTGGTGGTTGCCAACGATCTGTTCCTGAAAGACTTGCTTATATTTATGTGCATCTACATGTTTATTCACATAGTCATGTGCTCGACCTTGGAGTATTTATGGCACATTGAGCTACCTATCCCCATTCATTTGGTTCCTCTTATTTGCTTGATTTCTTTGCCTGAACAGATGGATTTCAGATATTCAAAATGCCTTGTCAAGTAAATATAGTAGGACAAAATCGGAAGATAAAAACCAAGGTTTTGCCTCCTGGTTCCTTTTCTGGTTTTCACTATTTTCTTCCTCTCTTTTTTGGTCACAAAGTATTTATTGCCTCCAGGGGAGGAGTCAGATGAAGGGGAGCATTAAGGCATCTCTGAATGGCTTTCAAACAAGTATCTGAATGGAATTTGAGGGATACTGGTGGACACAATTGTCTTGATAGCCCAGGCTATCAAGAACTTTGTTTTTTGGTTTTATTTTTGACAAAGGTATTTTGCAGCCAGAGTTTGTCATAAGCCGTAGAGTGATGTGGTAGGTTTAAGGCCACATCTTTGAATGGAATACAGCACATTAGATTGAATAGAATAGAATATGGCAGAAGTGATGAGATGTCACTTCGAGAACAGTGGCTTTCGTCTTGGGAGCTGTCCCTCACTCTCTCGGTGTGCTGGCTCTGGGGGAAGCCAGCTGCCACGTCGTGAGGCAGCCTTGTGGAGGGGCCCACGTAAGTGAGCTGGAAGCAGGATTTTTGAGGCCTGCCACATCGTGTGAGGGAGCTGAGAGGCAAATCCTTCCCCAGTCCAGCCTTGAGATGACTGCAGCCGGGCCAATGACAGATTGACTGCAATCTTAGGAGAGACCTTGAGGCAGAGACACTCATTTTAGTCATGTGCAGTTTCCTGACCCATAGGAACCGTGAGGTCATCAATGTTTGTTCTGCTGAGCTGTTAAGTTTTGGGATCATTTGTTATACAGCAGTAGATAACTAATATATGTGGCCAATGCATGATGGTATAAAATCAGTTTTTCTTCCAAAGAGGTAATAAAGATCTGATGGCTTGTTGGTGGGAAAGGGTGATCAGAGAGAATGTCACCAGGGTTAAGACAATGATGGATTTCCATCTGGGGACATGGACAAATGCCCTGTCCTCCTAGAGGGGTGGATGGAAATCCTGGGTAAGTTTGAGGGGTTCTGCAAAGTAGAGAGGAATTAAGCCTTGCTTCCTGGGGAGGCAGCAGACTTACTACAGGAGGGAAGAATATCTGCTGCATTGAAATAACAGAAAGTAGAAGTAACAGCCAGTGTGTCTAGGCCAGGGGTTGGCCAACTTTTTCTGTAAAGAGTCAGATAATAAGTATTTTTGGTTGTGGGCTGTTCATTCTCTGTCACAAAGTCTTAACTCTGTCCTTTAGAGTGAAAGCAAGCAGCCTCCTCCTGGACCTGGAAGGGCTTCCCTGTGAGCATGAAGAGATGCAGAAGGGGCTGTGTGGACGGGAGGGTGGAGAGCGCCCTGCATTTCAGCTATATCTGTAGGTGGGTGAGGACCGAAAGGGAAAGATCAAAGGGAACAGTACCTCTTAGTTGGCTGGATGACTGCTGGTAAGGAACCAGGAATTTCTTCCCAGATTTTAATTCCTCCCTGGGGAGGGGTGTGTGTATATGTGTGTGTGTGTGTGTGTGTGTGTGTGTGTGTGTGTGTGTGTGAGTTTACAGGGACAGTATCCTGAATTGATTGAATTCAAACCCCAAAGTCACTGAGTTTCCTTGAATTGGCAAATTTGTTTTCCTCCATCAGTGGTAAATGGAGTCGCAAGAACTAAGTTTGCATCAGTTATGGAAATGAAAAAGGTGACATTTTTGCACACCCAAGCACTATGATTATGTAAAATTTGTGTGTGCTATGTGCATATACATCGCTATAAGAAATAATATCAGAGAGATCGAGATTTTGGAGTTGGGGAAAAGCCAAAAGTTCAGAGCACCTGAGTAGAAATATCATTGCCTGCCGTTCCTGGCTAATTCTAGAATTGGGCCAGCTACGTCATTTGCAGGGCCCAGTGCAAAATGAAAATGCAGGTCCTTTTGTTCAAAAGGCAGGAAAAAAGTGCTGTTAAAGGTGGTACAATATACAACTTTTTCCTTTCTTTTATGGTCTCTTTTTCAACTTGTGATGGTGTTTTACATTTGCTCTTTAGTGTTGTTCTAAGTAAAGGAAAATTAAAAATTTAATTATTAATAGCACTTTTACTGTTCCTCTTTATATTTTGCAATGCCTCTTTTAAACGTAAACATAAGAGTATTTCACTAATATAATCACCCAAATTACATAACTCAAAAACCCCCCAGATTACGTAATTCATATTTTGCAGCTTGTACGTGAATATATATATATAAAATACATACATATATATATTTTTTCTTACTGGGACAGTAGAAATGCTGCACAAAATGAACCCAGCTGTTTTAAAGCTGTTTTAAATTTCACTTCGCGGTACATGCACATTCCACCGACACTATCTTTGGCTGACAATCAGTCAGGAAGGACGGAAAGGAAAAGGGATTATGAGTTGCCTCTCTTTCCCTTTCCTTCTGTGTCATCATTTTCAGCATCTGTGGTTGACTAACAAAGGGAAGTATGAGGAAGAGAGGATATAGCAGGGTTCTGATTTACTTTGCTAGGGCTGCTGTAACAAAGTACCACACACAGCGGGGCTTAAACAACGGATATTTATCATCTCACTAGCTCTGGAGGGAGAAGTCTGAGATCAAGGTGTTGGCAGGGCCATCTCCCTCTGAAGGCTCTAGACAAGGCTTTTCCAAAGCCCTCTCCAGCTTCTGGTGGTCCCTTGGCTTGCGGCAGCATAACTCCAATCTTCACATGCCGTCCTCCCTGTGTATGTGTCAGCGTCCAAATTTCCTCTTTATAGAAAGATACCAGTCATATTGGATTAGAGCCCACCCTATACCAGTATGACCCCATTGTAACTAATTACAGCTGTCACGACCCTACTTCCCAATAAGGTCACATTCTGAGGTACGGGGGGTTAGGACTCCAGCACATGAATTTGGGGGGCAGGTGCACAGTTCAACCCATAGCAGTTTCCTTGGTTGTTCATGTTTCTTAGAGCTCATTGCCTCATTTGGAGTAAGTTCTAGTTTGAACAGAAAGCATGACCTCTTGGGGCTGGCAGTGACCCTCCCCAATCAGTCATAGACATGAGTCTTGCTAAAGTCCCCTCATCATGGGCCACCGGCTTTCTGTGCTCGTGGGGAGCCATGAACACTGTCTGGGGATGTGGCAACAAGGGACAGAGGCTGACACACGTAGTGTGCCTATCTCCTCCGCTCATGTGTATGTTCCATTGTCCCATCCTCCTTCACTTACAGAACCCAGGTTCAAAGAGAAAATTATTAAGCATCTAAAGATGGCGACAGTTGAGCATTAAACCAAGCATAGGGCTTTTTGAACCTAGGGCCCTGTGGACCATATGGGCTGCACCCCTACAAAGCCAGCTCTCTTCGAACTGTGACCCAGATCTCTTACCTGAGCTTCATCCCCTGTTCTCCAGATCTTTAGCAACTTGTTGGTGATCATATCCAGCCATTGAATTCCTGGAGTGCAAGGAAGTAAGTGCTTACCCAAGATTCTCAATGAGAACAGGCAGGACTGGAGGCCCATTGCCAGGCCCCTGGGCCATTGTTTACTGTTTTCCATCCATCACCTGGCTACCTGCTTCTCAGCTACCTGTTTGCTAAGAGTTAGCTCAGTGTGAATGCCTGGAGCACAGAGAGTTCTCTAGGGGTCATTCATCCCCAAGATGTGGCAGGACGCTCCTTAGGTGTGTGTGTGGATAGGGGACTGACTCGCTTTACCTTCTTAGATGGCAATGGAGGCAAGTGGTGAAATGGCAGCCGTTTCCCATCTAAATGGAGTTCAGGGAAATGGGACAGTGAGCAAAGCTGAGATGTTAGAAGGATCCGAATTTCCCTGTTCACTGCTCAGTGAAAAGCTTTGAATTTTTCTTTCTTTTTTTTTTTTTTTTTCCAGTACGCGGGCCTCTCACTGTTGTGGCCTCTCCCGTTATGGAGCACAGGCTCCGGATGCGCAGGCTCAGCAGCCATGGCTCACGGGCCCAGTCGCTCCGCATCATGTGGGATCTTCCCGGACCGGGGCACGAACCTATGTCCCCTGCATCGGCAGGCGGACTCTCAACCACTGCGCCACCAGGGAAGCCCAAAAGCTTTGAATTTTGAGTGTAGGGGCTGGGGAGTGTGGAAGCCAGAAGGTGGCCTTATCATACATACAGCAGGGGCACAATACTTAGATCTGGCCTAAGGCAAAATGCTGCAATGATGGAATTGATTTTTAGGGTTCCTTGGACATTTCCTGGTCTCCTTCTCATCTCAGTTAACTTTTGCTCGGTAACAAACCACCCCAAACTTAGTGCCTTGACATAACACCATTCATTTGGCTCAGGATTCTGCACGGAATTTGGATTGGGCTTTGGCGGGACAGTTCTGGTCCAGCCCATCTTGTTCAGGCATTTGTGGTCTGCAGCTGGGGCTTGCTGGCTTGTGAAGGGTTAGAGTAGCTTTTGACCATGTCATGCCACATTCTAGACACATTCTAGAATGAATCTACCTCATTTTGTTGATCAAAGCAGATCAAAGGCCAGCTCAGATTCAAGAAGTGGAGAAGAAATAGATTCTGCCTCTCTATGGAAGGAGCTATAAAGTATTGTGGCCATTTTGCAATTTACTCCATTCCCCCCGGACCCCTCTCAGCATCTCATGCCTTCCATCCAGGCCTGCTAAACTTCACCTGTCCTTGGTCTCACTCCTTTTTTTCTCTTTCCCCTTGTTATTCCAGGGCTCTTTATTCGAGACCTTTTATGGGAAAGAGCCAGTTCATTTTAGAATAATTTGTGCCGGATAATAGGTAACAGTAGTGGGAACGCTAGTGGGTTACTCTGAGACCTTTCTTGTGGTAGAAGTTCTGGGCTTTTTGGAAAACCAGGCATTAAGTCAAGTCTGTCTTAAACTTTCATGATCATAAGAAATACCTGGGGAACTTGTTGAAAAATGCAGATTCCTTGATCCCATCAGAGACATACTAATTCTGTATTTCCTAGGAGAAGCCAAGGAGTCTGTATATTTTCAAGCTTCCTGGGTGTTTTTGTTTGTTTGGTTTTTTTTTTTTTTTGAATAACTGGGTTTTGGAAACACCACCTTATTTCACTGTCCTCACAGCGTCCGGCACCTATGATGTATTTGAGAGTCTTTCCATGTGTAACTGAATTGAGTGGAGCCATGGTTCTCACGTGTGGTTCCTGTTCCAGAAGCATCACTTTCTTGGGAACACATCAGGAATGCAGATTCCCGGGCCCCACCCCAAGCCCCCACTGAACCAGGGACTCTGGGGTCGGGGCCACAATCTGCTTAAACGAGTTGCACTGGAAGCGCGGAGGCTTAACCTCTGGACCGCCAGGGAATTCCCCCAGGTGGTTCTGTTGCTTGCTCAAGTGTGAGAGCTGCCAGGGAAGAGCCTGTGAGTAGGGCCTCCTGGGCATCTGCACATGTGAGTGAGAAAGGCCCACCGAGGCCTTGGTCCCAATCAGGCCTGACCCTCCTGCCCTCCTGCAGAGTCTTCCTGTGGCTTCCAAGTTCCTTGAGCCGGTCCTTTGGCCCGTCCTCACCTGTGCTAAGAAACTCACAATTTGCTGAAATTCCTTCTTCAGCCTTCTGGACAGGGCCTTTGCCCCTGCTTGTTAGGCAAAGTGTCTGTGCTGATAGAAAAATGACGGTTCTTGCTGAGCGAATAGAGCTTTTAAGATGGTGTCAAGATTTCTTCCTCCTTTTCCTGAGCAGCTTTTAAAACTCTGCACCTTAGGGGGAGTGCTGAGGGTTTAGGCATTAAAAAGGAATTGGCACAATGGGGTTACCATTCCTGCAGAGTTTCAGATGCACACTTTATTAAAGTGGGTATACACAGCGCACACACACACACACACACACACACACACACACACACACACACACACAGCCTGGGTATCAAGTTCCTCAAAGCCAGGTTCTGCTTCATTGTGGTTTCCTGGAAAGCCCTTAGCAAATAAGTCCTCGTCAGCCCAGTTGGCCACTGGAGGTTTTGTTCTGTGAGCCGGAAGGCCCCCGGTAGAGGGGGGAAGACTGAAGAAGAGAAGGGCGTGGACATTAGGAGTACGACTTCTAGCCCAGATACACCACAAATTCTTGAACACATTGCGTCATCTCCCTGAGGTGCAACTCCTTCTCTGTAAAATAGGACATATATTTAGATTTCATCTTGCCCTAAAACATCTTTGAAGGTTCTTACAAATACAAATGCACTTAGAAATACATAAACAGCACTTAGAAATACATAAACAAAAATTAGGAATTCCATAGGAGATTTGAATAGAGATCAGTGGTGGGAAACTGGAAAGAGAAAAACTGAATATTAAATTCAATTCTGAGAGTTTGGACAGCCCAGGAGGCCTGGAAGAGGTAGAATCAAAAGTTCTTTCTCACCCTGTCAGGTGAAAGAAGGAGGTGGGTGTGCGTGGGTAGGGAGTGCAAGTGGGCTTTGGGGTGGGCTATGAAGAGGGGAGGAGGAAACAGAAGTCAGGTTAAAACACCTGTATTCCAAGCCCTGGCCCTTCTGGCTGTTTCTCTGACATCAGCTTTCCCGGAGCCCATGCACACTGGCTTTCCTTGGCTCTGGTGTGGCTGACACTTTCCCCGGGAGGTGTGTGCAGCAGTCAAGCAGACCAGCCCTTCTTTTTCCTTCCTTGTGCTCACTAATGTGGTCAGGCGGTGTTTAGTTACGACACTGGAATTGTCCTCCAAATGCAAGTCTGCTAATGGGGTGTCTGTCTTCAGATGCAGCTTCGAATGGGAAGCGACTCTTTCGGTTCGAAGGAGTACAAAACATCCCACCCATAGCTGAATGTGCAAACTGAAAGGGAAGAGAGGCTATTAGTGGGTTACGGAGTCAAGCAAGAAGCCAGTGTTGCGTAGACGGGCTGGAGGGAGCTGGATGGGAATGGGGCACCCCACATGTCATGCTCTGCTAACAGACACCTCTGAGAGGGAAGAACAAGGTGGGGGACTCTCCCTGCCAGCTCTCGAGACAGATCACGAAGCTATGGTGAGGACAGTGTGGTATTGGCACAGGCGAGTAGATCACTGGCAAAGGATGGAGAGCCCAGACACACTGCACACATAACTGGCTGGCACTGCAGCTCAATGAAAAACATGACACTATTCAATCAACATTATTTATTTATTGGCAATTGGTTATTACTACTGAGAAAAATACAATGACATCCCTAGCATCATATAGGTTAAAACTCTATTTGTAGAAAGACTGAAATATAAAAGTCTAAAAGCATTGACAAGAAAATAAAACATCTTTATGAACTTGATGGAAAAAAGAATTTCATAATGTTCCAAACTCACAAATCATAGCAAACATTGAAAAATTCAATTTGCATTAAAACAAAAAAATTTTTGTCCATCAAAAGATACCTTTAGAAAAAGTTAGGAAGAAATAAAGAATTAATAGCCAGAATACATAAAGAACTTCTCTATATCAAAGAGAAAAAGATAAACAGATAAGTAAAAACAGGCAAAAGAGTTAAGATATAATTTACTGAAGTGGAAACATCAATTGCTAATAAAGACATGAAAAGATGCTTAACTTCATTATTAATAAGGGAGATGCAAATTAAAACTAAAATTAGGTGCTGTTTCACACCATCAGATTGGCAAAAATGAAAAGTCTGACAGGACCAACTTTTGTTAGGGTGTGGAGTGATGGGACCTCTTATCTACTGCTGTTGGAAATTGGCAACAGTAAAGTTGAGGATACATATACACTATTGCTTAGAAATGTACCGCTAGATATATATCCTAGATGAATTAATATATACACACATACATGCATACACACATATGTATACACATATATATACACATATATATGCAGGCATGTATATGCACATATACACATGTATACCTATGTATGCACACACACATATATGTTAGGAGACATGAAAAATAACAATCATAGAAGTATTGTTTATAATAGTAAAATATTGGCAACTTCCCAGCATCCATCCAGAGGAGAAATAAATTGTCATATCTGTAATGGAATTCACATAGCAGTGAAAAGGAATGAACTAGAGCTACATGAATCAATATGGATTAATTCCACAAACATAATATTGATCGAAAGAAAGCAATTTGCAAATGAATTTTTGCAGTATGATATCTACAAGAAAGTTCAATAAAGACAATAATTTTATTAATTGAACAGGGAGAAATATATATGGAAAGGAAAAAAGAAATGCAAATAAATGAAAAACCTCCAAAATCTGGACAGTTTCATCCTGGGTAGAAAGAAGAAAGAGAAGGAATCTTCCAAGACACTGTATGTTGACAATGAGTTATTTTTTAAAGCTGGGTGATGAGTTGTTATTCTTGATGCTTTTTTTTGTGTGTCTCAAGCATTAATAATAAAAAGGTGTATCCCTGTTAGTTACTGACCTGACCACGTGTCCTTCCTCAGAGATGAATCAGGATTGATCTAATCCTGGCATGGCCATTCCATTTTCCTTTACCAGAGACTTTTTCCTAAATCTTCAGATTCTCCGTTATGTATGGGATTGGGCACATAACCTATTTTCAGAGCTAAGATGAAGTGAGCTGGGGGGGTTGGTTCTGGAAAGTTTTTATTTTCTGATAAAAGAATCCTTTTGGCTTCTGCCTCTTCTTTCCTTCTTGGGACACCAGGTGAAGATGTGATGTTTGCTACTGTGGCAGCCACCATCGTGGGGTGACAAGCACCACGGCGGAAGGCCAGTGCTCTGAGGATGGGAGAAGAGAAGAATGGTCAGAGCCGGAGTATCTGATGACATAACTAAGCCATGGAATGACCCCTGGAACCATCCAGAACCCATAGATTTTTGTGAAGTAAACAATAATTGTCTTCATGGTTTGAGCTACTGGTGGTCTGACTTTCTGTTACTTGTGGAAAAATCTTCCTGATATAAAACCCAAAAAATCATTTTCCTTTTAACTTTAGTGTTGGGCTTGCCTTTCTAAGAAACCACTAAGCACTTCCTCTCTTTCAAATCTCTACTCTTTTTCCCATGGACAAGACCCCTTATGTCCTGGTGAACTCCTCAGCTCTAAAAGCTCTTCTGAAACGTGTTGTCTGTAATGCCTTCCCAGCGAGCCCAAGTCAACAGCACCCTTCCTTCTCTGTTGGCACCCACATCCCCTCGCTCTGTGTTACAGCCCTTACCTTGTGTGGCCGTGCATTCCACCACACATCCCTTTAAGGCAGGACCATGGCACCTTCATCACTATGTCTCCAGTGGTTGACACAGTTCCGGGTACAGCATAGGGACACAGTAGAAGCTAGGTAGAATGAATGATTCTGCCTGTATCTATATCTTAGAGGGAAAACAAATCAAGTACTGAACTGGGTAACTGGGGAGGAAAGCTGTGGGGAAATAGGAGTTTAAATGGCTTTCCCAGAAATGAACACTGCCAAGCGAGCCCTTTTCTTAACAGCTCTTGATGCAATATTCCATCAGTCACATTCACATCTGCTAATGATTTTGTGTGTTCCATAGAATCACATTTAAGCTCACCAGCCTATTAAAATCCTGGTTTCCTTTCATCTCCCCATCCTAATCAGGTTTAAGTGACAATTGCTAGGGACTTATTTTCTAGGAGATAAATGAATGCACAGGGGATGCTGGGCACTTACAAAGGGATTGCTATCCCAAGACTTGAACTACAAAAGTGTGGGCAACCTTTCTGAGAGACCCCTGTGTGCTAGGCAATACAGAGACACAGGCAATGCATTATTTAATTTGAATGGGTTTAAACATTTGCTCCGGTACTTCTCTGTATCAGTAAGCATGAGACTAGAACAGGGATGACATTAAATATTTCTTGCTGTCTTTTTTTTTTTTTTGTGGTACGCGGGCCTCTCACTGTTGTGGCCTCTCCCGTTGCGGAGCACAGGCTCCGGACGCGCAGGCTCAGCGGCCATGGGTCACGGGCCCAGACGCTCCGCGGCATGTGGGATCCTCCTGGACCGGGGCACGAACCCGTGTCTCCTGCATCGGCAGGCGGACTCTCAACCACTGTGCCACCAGGAAAGCGCCTTTTTGCTTTTTTAAGTAGCTGGTGTGTATGTGTGAATGTGGAGGGGAATCAGAGAGAAATGAAAGACAAAGAGCATCAATATGCAAAATAAACTTGAGACTTCAATGCACTGAAAGGTTGGCATTAGCTCTTTATGTAGCCAGGGCGCTGGGACCATTAATTGGTACATGTGTAGAGGAGAGCAGGCTTGGCTGAAAGAAGATTCTAGCTGCAACAGGAGTCGACTGAGGCTGAAAGACTTTTAATGCAGATCTTCATTCTGCAGAGGGTCATTTGAAAAACGTTATTTTTGCAAATGTGGGTGAATGATAATGATAGCAACATTTAACATAATACTTATTATTTATCTAGCATGTGCAAGCTTAGTGCTTTACATGCATTATCTTGTTTAAATTAATAAAAAGTATATGAGTTTGATACTATTATTATTTTCATTTTGCAGAAAAGAGACTTAGAAAACTTGTCCGGGAAATCACAGAACCAGTAAAACAAGGAGCTTCCCATTTTCCTGGGAAGAGCGTATAACTCTTGTTTGGTGGCTTTGGCAAATGTTGCCTCTCCCTTTGAGTTCTAAAGGGAGGGGACCAGTATGAATAGGGGCCCAGGAGCATTCAGGGCATGAAAGAACCCACGCCTCAACCTCTGAGGCATAGAAGTTGACATTAGGACAGGGGAATTCCAACCAAGGCTGGGGCGGTGAAGGCCAACAGAGTCCTTGAAAGATTTACCATCAGACTGGAGATCTGGGACAAATGGGCTGGGCTGGCCTGGCGCACGGTCAGAAAGAAAGAGGCTGACGTCGTGGTCCTGGATTGTGGCTGCTGAAACTTGGTCTAGAGTTTTTATGGAATTTAGAAGCATCTCCTGTCTTCTTACTGTGGATGGCAAGAAAGTGAAAGTGCTTCTCCCTGTCAAAACAGGACCTTGAACACCTGGAATCAATGAGATTGCAAACTATAAAGCTCTTCCGATACTATTTTCAGTCTCTCAAGTGGGACTAACAGTAGCCCTCTCACTGGATTGCAGGAAAAAACAGACTGAGGGCATGTATGGAAATCACCAAGCACAGCTGGCTTCTGCCATGGTTCCCTGTCACGGAGGCTGTGGATAGTCAGAGGTTTCTAGTAATTCTCATATTGTATGTATTTCTTCTGCTGGGAGTGGTCCTTCCAGGGTTACCAGATGTGATCAACACTGCACAGAAGAGGACTCCTGACACCCACACTCTTCCCTCTGCCTTGGGTGGACTCATGACATCACCCCCTCAGCCCTGTCTTCTCTCACTCTTCGTGGGCTCACCCTCCCGTGGCTGCTGGCCTCCTTTCTCTGGTCCTTCTTCTCTTTGCCCATCAAGATACATCTGTTTTCCCTCGGGGTCCTCTCTCTTTCAGTGTTAAGAACTTTTCTACTATGCTTCAGTGCTTTAATTAAAAGGAGTTGTCAGTGGGATGGGAATTTAGGAGCAAGATATCAGAGTGAGAGAGCTCTTTCCAGGGCGCCTGGCAAAACGCTGACTGCAACTTCCTCTTTTGCGCGCTTAAAGCCCAACTGTGCTAAATGTCTCTGCACAATGAGACAGGACAGGACCCAAAGGTGTGATCCTCCTCGTCGTCGCCACACTTGCAGACTTGGTCCCCAGACATGCAAAATGTGGTGATTGGGCACGAGCGCTTAGCTTGTATCCTGTTTAGGTTTTGGAGAGAAACTGATTTTCTGAGATTCTACCCACACCAATCTTCCCCCAGTGGAAGTTAATAGGAAGAGAAGCGAGGGAAGTTTGGTTAGGGGACAGTGGAATTTGTGTGTACCAAAAGGATTTAGTTGATATTTCTTTTCATTGGCAAAAAAAGGATATACAGTCTCTTAGTATCCAGTGGGGGCATTGGTTCCAGGCCCCCAACCTCCTCCCACTGATAATAAAATCTTTGGACACTCAAGACCCTTCAATAAAAAGGCATAGTACGGTTGCCCCACGTCTCCATCCTTCATCCATAGGTTTCTCATCTGCTGATCAGACCATGTAGATGATACAGAGGGCGACTATATTACATTTCATGGACATATTTTCTAGCTCATGGCCAGTTCAGCTCATCAATTAGCTCACCTTGACTGAACAACCCATGATTCCAGTGGCACCAACCAGCTGGAACAGGCTTGGGGATTTGTCTCTATTTTAATTCAGCTAAAGTGGAGCAGCTGTCCCTCTGCACTGCAGACCCTGTCGAAACTTCTCTGGGAAGGTCACCACAGTTCTATCCCCAATTCCAATGTGTGCTTTTTTCTTTCTTTCTTTCTTTCTTTTTGATCAAGCAATTCTCAGATACCAGCTGGGTGTCCTACAATTCAACTAAATTCTAACACTATGAAGAGATCACATCAGATCCCAGAGGTTAAGGGCTCAGTCCCACAAGACTGCATGCCCCGCCTTCAGATGCCAATGTCACCTGTCCTTCTGATGTCCAGATATAGTTGGAGGTTCTCATGACCCCCTCCTTGGGTTATTAATTAATTTTCTAAAGCAGCTCAGAAAACTCAGAGAAGCATCTTACTTGCTAGATCACCATTTTATTATAAAAGGAACTTGAGAACAGCCAGTTGGAATAGATGCCCAGGGCAAGGCATGGGGAGAGGGTGCTGAGGTTTCATGCCCTCTCCAGGTGGGCCACTCTCCCCAGATCGTCACGTGTTCACCAACCCAGGAGCTCTCATTTAAATAATAAGATACCTTTATTTCTCTCATTGTAGGAAATTCCAAGGGTTTTGGGAGCTCTGTGCCAGGAACAAGGACAGAGGCCAAATACATATTTCTCATTAAAAAAAATCACAATATCATAGTCACCAAAATTCAAGTTTCAGGGTCTGGGGAGGAAGACTCAGGAACTCCTCTCCCCACCTGCATGTTGAAGACTGGAGATCTTGGCAAAGAGATCATAAACTTCCCACAAGTAATTTTCCTAAATCACTATGGATTCCAGAACTGTATGGGGAGTAGGAATAAAAACCTCACCTCTCACCCCGTCAAGAGTTGGTTAATCTTCATCTTCATACACAAAAGAACACAACTGTTTTGTGAAAGAAGCAATGAGAAAATAACCCTATGGGATATTCTTGTAACTGGCTGTTGTCCTTTCGAGAGAGACTTTACTGTTTGTAAATGATGAGCTTGGCTGCATACCCGCAGTTTAGCAATTGGTTAACAGCGATTCACTGAGCACTTACTGTATCCCAGGCTGGTTTCAGAGACAATAGTGGTGTTATGCCTTCACTACAACATTCTGATTTGCTTGGTTGAGTCTGTTTGCCTTTTCCTTTGCTTCTGTCTTTTCTTTTCCCTGACCTGCTTTAATTACCCCCTCTCTTGGCTTTACTTACTGTTGCAGGAGGAGACAGGAGACAATAGTGGCGCTGACCAGGGACTTGGGAGAGCTCATTCTAACCAGGGCTTTCTCTCTGGCTAATAGTGAGACGGAGGCAAGCCCCTTCTCCCCTGGAGGCTGGTTCACCATCAGTCAAGTGAGCCGTTAAGTTAGAGGACTGATACTTCTCCTTTCAGTGCTGACATTCCTGGCCTTCCTCTACCAACTGGAGCTTTTTCTCGGCAGAAGTTCCTTCAAGAGGACAATTATTGTATTGACAATTTTGTTGTCAAGCGGACAACAAAACTACTTGTTCTTTTTTGTTTTTTTTACCTTAACAGATTACTATAATTTTATTGAACATTTAAAAACAAGATATTTATTATTAGCTTTTGAAGTTCAATATAGATATGACTTCTGATAGGTTTTTACAAATACTGAAAATAGCTTCCAGATCGTCTATCTTCTTTTGAGGATCTTAGGAGATTCATAAGAACTACCAGATTTGATGACTGCAGTTACCATCCAAGGAGGAAGAAGATTCACTGACTTCTCAAAAATGAAAATTAACATTAAATTACAAGTCTTTTTTTTTTTGGCTGTGTCTTGCATGGCTTGCGGAATCTTAGTTCCCCAACCAGGGATTGAACCGGGGCCCTGGAAGTGAAAGCGCCGAGTCCTAACCACTGGACTGCCAGGGAATTCCCTAAATTATAAGTCTTGATTATTCTTATTTACTTTTTAACAAAATGGTCAACAGAATTTTTAAAAAACAAAAAAATTTTGCATTTTACATAATAAAATACATAAGCATTTTGAAATACAAAGTGACACTATGAAACAGTGACAGGTCTTCCGCTGTCACTTGTAAACTGGATTAGAAGGCCATCCCCAGAATTCCAGTAGTGCTGTGGAAATATTTTAATTTACAATTGGGATAAACTGCATTCAACTGGGAGCCAAGGGATCTAGGTTCTAGTTGCCATCTTGCACCACGTGATCCTGAATACACTCAAATTCTGGACATCAGAAGCCCCATGACAAAATGAAAGGAGCTGAATCAGGTCATTTTAAATATCCTTTCCAGCTCTGTTATTCTGTAAGGCCATGAAATCAGAGTAACATGTCCCAAGCAGTTTGGGATCAGGGATTTTAGAACTTAAATTCAACATACAGTACTTTAAATCTTCATACTTCTTTTTTTGTGTCCTGTTCTTATTAAATATATGTGTATTTCCACATTCTGTGTCTTTAAATATATTTTCCTTTTTAACAGTCTTTTCACCATTAGCAATAAAAAAGCTCCTCAAGAGTGTACTTTTCATTTCTTGCTTTTATTTTTTTTCAACTTGCTTTTTCAGTTTCTCCAAGATCTCTTCCGGACTTGGGGAGGCCAAAAGCTTCACCACTTTTTCACGAGATTTAGCACCCTGTCACAGCATTTTGTTTGGAACCAGGTTAGGCATGGATGGCTATGGTGACACAACCTTTGGGATCAACTGCCACAGGACCTGAGGGAGGAACTGGTCTCTCTGTTTCCTTGCTCTGGCTTTTCCCCTTGTTCATCGCACCAGCTTTCTTAGGCATCTCAGTGCTCAGAGGGAGCCGGGCAGCAATCCGAGTACCAGGTCCTGTCCCCAGCTGCCTCAGCCCACAGCCGAGCCGCAGCATCCATGCCAAGGAGGCGGCAGGGAAAAAACTACTTGTTCTTATTGCGGGATTTTTTTTTTTTTTAATGTGGCTTTTCCCTGTGGTATAATCATATCAGCGAGAGCCTGAGTCTCTGGCATGTACTCATGGGACTGACTACACTCTTAGTACTTTTCAAGGGGAACACATATAAAGCTGGGTGCATTAGGACTGAGCAGGGCAAACCTTCAAAGTCCACCCTCGTGCACTGACTGGCTGTCCATTCACAAGGCTGGCAGCCCGTGAGGGTGTGGTGGCTCCAGAGATGCTGGGTCACTCAGGTACTTTAGACAGTGTAGGACAAGCTCAGGGTGGCTGTAGGGGGCTACCTCCTGGGTGAGCTGCTCAGCCCTCTGTTTTAAGAACTGCAAAAGTAGGTGACTCTTTATAGCCATGTTTGCTCCTTGCCTCTGACTGACAAAGGTGGGCATTTGATTCAAGGTTGGCTCATCAGAGAGCCTTCCCTGAGACTATAGAGGTAGGGTGGAGAAAGAGATCACTCTTTAAGGTAGCTGGACCACCCTACAGGAGATGTGGGCTGGGTGGATTCCTCCAGGCAGAAACAGAGAAAACTGTGCTACAAGAGAGAAGGAGGAAGCAGCTGTGTGGATGGGGCTGCGGTGAGAAATGGTGATGACGATTTCCCGGTTCCTCCTCCTGCATCCTCTGGGGCCTGGCCACATTTCTGTCCTTCAGATACGGCCACATGGCTTCGGTTAGTCTCCATCACTAACAAAGGAGCCCTTTCCAATAGGGTACTTAGATAGGCATAAGCTGGAGGCTCATATTGAAGAAAAACATTTCTTCCTATACTATCATGCCCTTTATCACTTGTCCATTAATTCATTCATTCACTCATAAGCATATTTAAAAAAATTATTTTATTTATTTATTTTTGGCTGTGCCGGGTCTTTGTTGTGGCACACAGGATCTTCTCTGTGGCATGCGGGATCTTTTAGTTGCGGCACGGGGACTCTTAGTTGCGGCCTGTGGACTTCTTAGCTGCGGCATGCACGTGGGATCTAGTTCCCCGACCAGGGACCCAGCCCGGGTGCCCTGCATTGGGAGCGTGGAGTCTTACCCACTGGACCACCAGGGAGGTCCCTAATCAGCGTATATTGGGCTCTACCATGTGCTGGGCGCTGTGGTATGCGCTCTAGCGGGATTGGTGCAGACAGAGTGCCTGACCTGTGACCTGATGGAGCTCTCGGGCTGTCCCTGTGGCTGTCGTAACAAATCGCTACAAACAAGGTCACATAAAACAACAGAAGTTTATCCTCTGATAGTTCCGAAGGCCAGAAGTTCAAAAAAACTTTGTCAGGGCCGCAGTCCCTCCAGAGGCCCTAGAGAGGGTCTTTCCCGGCTGTTTCCAGCTTCTGGGGCTCCAGACGTTCCTTGGATTATGGCCGCATCCCTCTGTCTCTGACTGCGCATGGCCTCTCCTCTTCTCCCTGTGTCTCTCCTCTGGGTGTCTCTTCTAAGGACACTTGCCATTGGGTTTAGGGCCTGTATGGATAATCCAGGATGGCCTTATCTCCAGTTCCTTAACTTAATTAAACCTGCAAAGACCCTTCTTCGAAATAAGGTCAGTTTCACAGGTCCCAGAGGTTAAGACGTGAACACATCTTTTGGGGGGCCACCATTCAACCCACTACAGTTGGTGAAGAAATGTTAGGAGCACGAAGCATGTTACAAAGAAAATGGTGCAACGATTTCTTCTTGGAGGGATCAGGGAAGGCTTTTCAGAGGAAGTTGACATCATCTGAAACTGGAAGGGAGAGCAAAAGCATTATAGAGGTGGAGCCTTAAAAAGGAAGGAACAGGGCTTCCCTGGTGGCGCAGTGGTTGAGAGTCCGCCTGCCGATGCAGGGGACACGGGTTCGTGCCCTGTTTCGGGAAGATGCCACATGCCGTGGAGCGGTGGGTCCCATGAGCCATGGCCGCTGAGCCTGCGCGTCCGGAGCCTGTGCTCCGCAACGGAAGAGGCCACAACAGTGAGAGGCCCGTGTACCGCAAAAAAAAAAAAAAAAAGGGAGGGAAAGCTAAGGGAGGAGGCGCTTCCCGGGGAAGAAAGAAGAGGTACTGGGTCGGGGGAGGGGGGCGGTGGGGGACGGATGGGCAGAGAGTGGGCAATAGCCTGGAGGCTGGAGGGTTCGGATGGCACAGCCCCAGGGCTGCCTTGTGGTTTTACCCGGAAGAAAGTGATCTGATTTGCATTTTAAAGAGATTTCTTGGTTCCTTCCTTTTTTCTCCCCAACCTCCAACTCCCTAATTTTCTGGTGATGGCCAACAGCATCATTGGCGGGAAATCCATGACAGTCCCGGTAGGCTTAGGAGAGGGAAGGTGCATAGGTTGGAACATATCAAAAGCCCCTTAATCGGCATCTAATTTGCACTCCCCATCCCCATCTGCCTAATTTTGGTTTTGCAGATTGTAAGTCGGTAAAGTATTACCTCAAGGCCTAAGATACCAAAGGCAGTTTAATATTGTGAAAAATAAGAGGCGTCTTTTCTGTTCTGACGTTTATTATTACAGGGCTCGTTATTTTTTCCTAATGAAAGTTTCTTTCTCTCCTTCCACTTATCGGTTTTAACACATGCCATTCATCTGCTAATTAGGGGGCTGGGCACGGGCTTACATCACTGTCCGGGAAGGAGAGGAAAAAATGGCAAAGTAAATGGCAAGAAGTTGACGCGACAGCGAGCAGAAAAATCTGCAGTGCTTAGGAGAACGTGGGACCCAAAAGAAATTCCGCGGCTCCGGGCGGGCGAGGCGCGCGGGCGCCACGTGACTGATTATTCAAATAGGCAGATGATTAACTCGGTTTATATTGATGCAAATAATCCTGCCGGAGCCGGCAACGGCTAATGCATTTTGGAACTGTGGCTTTCCATTGATAGCACAAAATAGTGTAGAGGAAAGCCATTTTCATAATATTAATAATGGAATTACAGAATCAGGTCACTTAAAGGAACGGCGCTGACTCAGCGAAAGCAGCGTCGACTTGAATGTGGAGATTAATACTGAGCAAAATGAAACACAAACCTTCTGCAGCTCTCTCATGGCATGAAACACACGTCCCTTACCGTTTTCTTTTTAAAAGAGAATGAGCTTTAAAAATGGCTCGGGCTAAGTACAATTCTCAGATGAATTTATTGCAAAGGAAAGGACTGTCCAGCGTGCTCAGAGAGCTTCTTCTGAGGTGCTTTCCCCTTTTTTCTTTGATTAAATATTGCGTTTACCTTCCTTGCCCATGCCCTGGTTCCATGCCCATGTCCTAGAACAATGTAAATGCTTTTTGAACAAATGCTTAAAATTGCAAATGAAGATCCGTAAATGCCCTCTAAAGATATGAATATACTTGCCAATGAAGATCTAGTCAGGTTGAGGGGAAATTCTGGGGAGATCTCTCAGGATCTTCTGCTGGGTAGAGTGAGCCAAGGTGAGCTCCTGGGAGCCTCGGAGGGCAGAGCTTGGGGACAGAGTGGTGGGGACAAAGGAGGTGGCTGTCTCTGTGAACTCTGAAAAAAACCTTGAAAATATTTAGAGGAGGACACAGAGGTGTACCTATGATGAGGTTCACTGCAGTGCTTTTATGAAGGTGAGCCAGGCAGAAATGGAATATTATGCAGATTTTGAAGATCATACTGAAGGGATAGGAAAAATGTTCATGGTGTATTAAAGGAAGAAGCAGGCTACATATATTTTTATTTATTTTTTTTTTTGGTAAATTTATTTATTTATTTGTTTTTATCTTTGGCTGTGTTGGGTGTTCATTGCTGTGTGTGGGCTTTCTCTAGTTGCAGCGAGTGGGGGCTACTCTTAGTTGCCGTGTGAGGGCTTCCCATTGCGGTGGCTTCTCTTGTTGCAGGGCATGGGCTCCAGGCACACGGGCTTCTGTAGTTGTGGCATGCAGGCTCAGTAGTAGTGGCTCGTGGGCTCTAGAGCGCAGGCTCAGTAGTTGTGGTGCATGGACTTAGTTGCTCCGTGGCATGTGGGATCTTCCCGGACCTGGGCTCGAACCCGTGTCCCCTGCATTGGCAGGTGGATTCTTAACCACTGCGCCACCAAGGAAGCCCTACAAATATTTTTAAAAGCAAGTTGGGGGGCTCCTGTAATGATCACTTATCCAGTCCCGTTCACCACTCCTTTTAGAGGCTTGATGACTTCTTAGAATAGTGTAGGAGCCACCTGGGTAAGAAGCCAACTGCTTCTTCAGAAATACCTCTTCTCAGGCAAAGGAGGAGATTGGGGAAGAATTACGGGGCAAAAAGGAACTTGGAAGGGAATCAAAAGCTGTTAGAAGTTAATGCTTGTCATGTTTTCTTTTTAAACAAAGAAAAATTGTGGCAAAATATACATAACAGAAAATTTAGCATTTTAACCAAAGTGTACAATGAGTAGCACTTTTACATTCACGGTGTGTAAGCATCAACACTCTTTCCCAGTTTTGCTGTTCCTTGAAAACTGAGAAACTTTCCTTTGATATATGCATCCAAGGAATTGAAACAGGACTGAAGGCCTGTTAAGCACAGGTTAGAGGTTGCCTGTAGTCTAGGCTCATCTCCATGCATCAGCCAATAGCTGGGCTATTGCACTGTGAAGCCACCTGCCAGAAATAGCAGAGCCATGCTGTGGCAAGGATCAGGGGATGGAGAGCCAGTCACAGTGTTCTTGGTTTATCCATCTCTTTTTGTCACTTTCCCGTCTTGTTACCACAGCTGGATCACTTGTGGAGTGTTGGAGGAGGTCATCGGGAGAACATAACTGCAGGTTGACCCCATGAGCTGGACCCGTTCCTGGAATGTACTTTCTGCTCACCGTTCCCACTGTGGAAGCCCTTTGCAAAGACAGTCTTGAGAGAGAAAAGTGGTGTTGAGACCACCTTTATGGTACACGTGACTGAACCCTGTTAAGGCCTCTAGATAAACTTTTAAGACCCTGACTGGAGGGAGCAAGATCTATTCATCTGTGGCACCCAAGACAAGTATCATATATAAGTCCCCTTGCTTATTAAAACTGCCATCATGCTTCCCTGGTAGCTCAGTGGTTGAGAATCTGCCTGCCAATGCAGGGGACATGGGTTCGAGCCCTGGTCTGGGAGGATCCCACATGCTCCGGAGCGGCTGGGCCTGTGAGCCACAACTACTGAGCCTGCGCGTCTGGAGCCTGAGCTCCGCAACAAGAGAGGCCACGGTAGCGAGAGGCCCACAGACTGCGATGAAGAGTGGCCCCCGCTTGCCACAACTAGAGAAAGCCCTCGCACAGAAATGAAGACCCAACACAGAAAGAAAAAAAAAAAAATTAAAAAAAAACTGCCATCTACTAGTCTGGAGTGGTTGTCTCTTTCTCTGGTGTCTCCTTGTTCTCTATGAATGGGGCCAGTGATACCCATTCAGGCCAGGCTCTGAGCTGGGTGCAATGCTCCCCCCGGACGTGGATGGGGAGAGCAAGTGGTAGTAAGTGTGTCATTGGAATTCTCTTGTCAAGAAACATATTGAGGGCTTCCTTGGTGGCGCAGTGGTTGAGAATCCGCCTGCCGATGCAGGGGACACGGGTTCGTGCCCTGGTCCGGGAAGATCCCACATGCCGCGGAGCGGCTAAGCCCGTGAGCCATGGCCGCTGGGCCTGTGCGTCCGGAGCCTGTGCTCCGCGACGGGAGAGGCCACGACAGTGAGAGGCCCGCATACCGGAAAAAAAAAAAAAAAAAGAAACATATTGAGCAGAGAAAGTGGAGAATTCTATGCCCATCAGGATTGTGTGGGCAGCAGAGGGAAAGGAGCAGGCAAGGGGAAAATCCAAAGATTAAAAGAGAAGGTTCAACTTCCTGGAAATACTCCTTTTGTTGTCCTGCACAGAGGGAAAATTTTCCACTAAGATGCTTTTAGTTTTTAAAAACCACCAGTATCTTCCTTTCTCCTTCATTACTGTGATCTATGGTTGTTTTTTGTTTGTTTGTTTGTTAAGGTGCCCATTGGAGGGGCACTGTATAAACATTTCACCTGGTGGTGCTCCTGGTACACTATTGGGTGCTACCCAGTCCCCTGGCAGCTTTGCTAACACAAGTTTAACCACCGTCAGGATAATGGGAACACTTGGCTTCTTATTTTTAGCAACCAGAATGGAATGCAGTCAGCAAAGGGTGATAAATACTCCTCTATACTAAATGTTTCACAAGAATGAAAAAAAAAAAAACAAAACCTCTGCCTTAAAATTGGGCACTCTTTTCAATGTAACTTTTTTCTTTTTCTGGGTAGACAAATTGGCTAAGTCGGGGTGGGCAGATGTAGCTCTCATCAGCCCTGGATAGATTTCCTGGTGGCTCGCCCAATGTGGCGTGCAAAATTTCTGCCTGTGGTCCTCTGCACACATTCACCATTCACCAGGCATGGGGAATGTTTCCGGTGGAAGGAGCCCAGGAGAAAGAATTCACCTTTGTGAGGAAATAATTCCCAGCCAGGGAGCCGCTGGGATGTAAAATCCAAGCCCCCACCTTGGTTCTCCATTGACCTGGGTCATTTACACTTGAATATGAGCTTTTAGGGAGGGTAGCAAGCTCACCGCGATTAAGGAGGGGCCCTAGGCTCTCTGATGGCAGGGGCGGAGTGCTGGCAGCTCCACCTTGGGGACTTTGTACTTGGGGCTGGTGGTCTGCTTGTGGGACCACCGTGCTGGGGCCTGGAAGGTACAGGGGTGATTAGATTTGCCAGGCTGACATTTCAACTGTTCTCATTGTGATGGGTAAGGCCATACTTACTTTCATTCCAAGGGAGGTTCACAGGGTGAGTGTCTTTTTTTTTTTTTTTTTTTTTTTTTTTTACTGAATAGACTTTATTTCTTAGAGCAGTTTTAAGTTTGTAGAAATACTGCGCGGAAAGTACAGTGAGTCCTCACAGACTCCATTCCCCGCTCTACCCCCGCCAATTTCTTCTATTATTAACTTCTTGCATTGATGTGGTACCTTTGTTACAATTGGTGAACCAATATTGAGAAATCGTTATTAACGAAAGTCCATATTTTACATTAGGGTCAGTGTGCTGTACAGTCTTATAGGGTTTAACAGCGTCTAATGGGAGTGAACGCCTTTTCGCAGAGCAGCAGTTCCCTCCTGGGAGTGCTCACGACCTCCTCCAAACAGTGCCCAGGCTCTGGTGGAGCTCTTGTGGGCTGGGCAAAGGGGACACGAGGGTCAAGCTGTCTGAGGACAGTGTTGCTTGTGCCTGTCCAATGGGGCAAGAAGAGCTGGTCTCAGACATAAGGAAGGGTGTCACTAACCCCTAAGAGAGGACACTCAGAGAGGTGTTAGGTTTGCTCTGCAACAGCTGAGGAAGCTGCCTGCATCTCCATCTCCCAGCTGGATGGCTCTGCCCATTAACCTTTAGGCTCACATTTTCTTGGGCTATTGGAAGGGGTTTGTGTATTCACATGGGGCTGTTGGATGATGCCAGGCAGCCATTTGACCCCCAGGACCACTGGCTTCCAGAGGTTCTGGTTATCCCACTGCATTTGATGGCTTCGGGTGGCTGACTGGGATTAGAGGACGTGGGATGTTCATTAGGCCTTAAAAACTGGGTTAATGAAATGAGCAAAGATACAGAAGCTGGACATAACAAAAACAGCCAACGTTTGCTGAGCACTGACTATATGCCAAGAGAGTTCTAAGAGCTTTGCTCTCCACAAATTGACTCATTTAATCCTCAAAAGAACTATATCATTTATTATTATGATTATTACCCCCTTTTTATGATGAGAAAACAGCTTCAGAGAAGTTAAGTAGCTTTCCCCAAGTGAGTGGGTCTAGAGCCTTATTCTGAATTACTGGAAGCTTGGTCAGGGCTGAAGCTTAACACTGTACGTTGCTGTTGATTGAGCCCCGCTGCACGTAGGGCCAGGCACCTGCACGACACTCTTAAATTTAAGCCTCACCCCAACTCTGTGAGGGAATGCATATGTCTTCGACAGATAGAGAAACTGACTCTCAGAGAGGTCGAACAACTTATGCTCTGCCACACAGCTTGTAAGTAGCAGAACTGGGGCTTGAGCTCAGATCTGTCTGAATTAAAACTCGGGCTCTTCTCTCATACCTAGAAACACATCTGAATAACCCAGGAAGCAGTTAGCGAAGTCACCCTGATAATTTGAGTTGACCTGGGGATCTGAGTTGCCCTGTGAGCTGCTCATGTGGGAAGCCAATCCATAAGCAGATGCCACTTTACTGATTTGCCACAGGGTCCAGGGGACAGGGCACACCTGAAACATGCATTGCCATCCCTTCTGCGTGACTAGTCTCTCCTATCCTGCCCACAGGAGGACTCCGAGGGAACCCAGATCACCAGCCAGAAGATGCCTTGGTGAGATCTAGAGTCTGAGCGATGGCCATCATCTCGGTCAGTATTCCTCAGCCCTGGCTGTACATTGTCCTGCTTTGGGGGGACTTTTGAAAGAAGACTAATGACTGCTCCACCCCAAACCAATCAATGCAAACCTCTGAGGGTGGCACAGGGAACGAGTATTTTTTAAAAACCCTATAGGTGACTCTGATGCAGGGGCCAGGTTGCAAATTGCCGATTGGATGGAGCTGTTTAGTTGCCTCTCTGATGTTTATTTCCTTTGAGGGATTTCTTTGCTTTATCAAGTGCTGTGGGTTAAAATTGTTTTTTTTTTAAATTTAACTAATAAACTTTATTTTTTACTACAGAGAGTTCCCATATACCCTGCCTCCACAGATGCACAGCCCCATCAAATGCTGTTTTTAATAGAAATGTGCACGACCTGAAATAACCAAAGGACAGCACTCGATTTCCTTTCCTGAAAAGATGCTCCCTAAAATCACTTGGGCACAAATCTAGTGTTGGCAGAGGTTTCACGGCAACTGCTTGAGTGACTGGCTGAATCCCTGGCTTCTCTGTGGCCATAGAATCAGGCTGGCCTGGCTGTTCCTTTTGCTTGGCTTCAAGCAGGCTTGCAGGATTTCTCTGGTGGATGCTCTGTGGGTGAAAACTTCCTGTCTCAGGGCTGAAACTGCCAGGCACTCTGCTTGAGTGAACACATAGAAAAAGGCTTCAAAATAGATTTTAAAAGAATCATGTTCAAATCCCCTTGAAACAAGGGAGCAATTCCCCTCACCCCCACTGTTGCCCCCATTTCTTTCTAAAATTCTCTTCAGCTCTCTGAAAAGCTTCTCTTCAGCTTATTTTTCTGCTTCTTGAATACAAAAACATTTCACTAGGGGGCACTTTAAGACTGAGTAAGGAAAAAAAAACAGCAACTTGGTGACAATAGATTTCACTTCATCATTAACTAGGTAAACAGTTCTGTACAAAACAAAATATAAAAAATACATAAGGAATTAAATATGTATTTAGCTGAAACTGTGATTCCATTTCTGTGGGTTGTTTTCTTGAAAGTGGACATGGGAGGAAAGTGGCATTCTTGGACTTACTGGTAATTTTGACTTGAATACTAGAATAATAATAATGATAATGATAGTAATAATAGTCCCTTCATCTGGTTTAAGATGGACACCTTGCCTACTGCTGCAACTGAGTGATCAAGCTTTTATTCAAATTTACGTTTAAGAGACGTCTTTTATCGACATTCTCGGAGAGGGTTATGTGGTTGCTAGCAAGTCCCTGCTGCAGGGCTGATGGAGGATTGTCTGTGGAGGAGAGGAGAAGGTCTGCAGGTGCATTGCAATCTGAGTTCTGGACCTGGACTTCTATCCAGCAGTGTGACCTTGGGTCAGTCATTGCCTCTCTTTGGACCTCAGTATCCTCATTTATAAAACGGATCTCTTTCCGATCGAACATGCTGTAAGAATCTCCTTTTGTGATTAGAGTGTTCACACTTCCTTTCTCCTGAACGTTGGCATGAACAGTTAAACAAAGCCAGCTTCTGGGAGAAAGGCAGAGAGACAGAGGACAGGGGTGTGAGTCCCAGTTCTATACTTGCTGGCCATCCTTGGGAGGTGAGTAGGTTGAATTGTGTCTCCCCAAAAGATGTTGCAGCACTAATGCCCAGTACCTGTGAATGAAGGACAGTGTTGTGAACGTGACCTTATTTGGAAATAGAGTCTATGTCGGTGATCAAGTTAAGATGAGGTCATTGGGGTGGGCTTTAATCCTATATGACTAGTGTCCTTATAAAAAGGGGAAATTTGGACAGACACAGAGAGGGAGAACACTGTGTGAAGATGAAGGCAGCAATGGGGTGATGCTTCTACAAGCCAAGGAACACCAAGGAATGCCAGCAAACCCCCAGAAGCTAGGAGAGGGGCATGGGACAGATTCTGCCTCACAATCCTCAGAAGGGACCAACCCTGCCCATACCTTGATCTTGGACTTCTAGCCTCCAGAATTTTATTTCCCTATGATACTGTTAAAATTTATTTAACAGTAAATAATTTTCTGTTATTTAAGTTACCCGGTTGGTAATACTTTGTTACAGTGGCAGCCCTAGCAAACTAATACAGGAGGATAGTTAAGCTGTAAGGATGAGATTAAATGAGATGATGGGTAGGAAAGCCCCTAGCACACAGGGCCTGTCAGGTAGTGGGTGTACCTCAAATGTTAGTTATTATAAGAAAGGAATAAAGGAGGGAGGAAGCAGAGAATGGAGGGAAGAGGAAGGAAACTCCTGGAATTAAGTACCTGTTAGGCGTTAGGAACTTCACATATTTCTCTTCAGTTCTTGCTAATAACCATTTGGCTGCTGAGGGAATGGGGGCTCCCAGAGGTTGTCATTTGCTGAAGGTCACAGCTAGAAAGTGGTGGCAGCAAACTGGGCTGCCTGACTCCCAAATCTGTTCTCTTTATGCTATGCTCGTCGTTGGGGCCCGGTGTTATTTATCCTGCCAAGATAAATCTCAGTCATCATTCATTCATTCATTCATCTGCTTAAGAGACAGAAGGAGATGGAGCTGGGTCCATCCCAGTGAGTCAATGGCAGACTCGGCTCACAAAGTCGTGGAATTTCTAGAATGGTTGAAGTGAATTGTCCCGAAGAGTCTTCACTGCTGCAGGCCAGAGTGAGGCTGTTTGGGGTAAGCAGATCTCAGAATCCAAACCATGAATACATGGGAGTGAAGCACTCAGTATTCATGCTTTTTCAGCTTCTTTCCTAAGTAAACTTGCCCACACTCTTCTAAAGGTCATTGACAGATGACTCAAAACCAGACTCCTGGGCTTCCCTGGTGGCGCAGTGGTTGAGAGCCCGCCTGCCGATGCAGGGGACGAGGGTTCGTGCCCCGGTCCAGGAAGACCCCACGTGCCGCTGAGCGGCTGGGCCCGTGAGCCGTGGCCACTGAGCCTGTGCGTCCGGAGCCTGTGCTCCACAACGGGAGAGGCCACAACAGTGAGAGGCCCGGGTATCGCAAAACAAACAAACAAATAAACCAGACTCCTTCCAGGCTCATCCCTGAAGAGCCAAAATCAGTCCCGATTCGGTACTTCCCCTCTTTGAGTCCCCCCAATACACATCCTCATCCTTCTCTCCTTTCCCACCCCAGTCCAGTTAAACATTCACCTGGAGTTTATCTGGAGCATTCCTTCATTTTTTTGGTCTCCGGACAAATATCTATAGGGTGCCTACTTTCTCATAGGATCCAGCCCAGCAACGGGGAGTGATTTAGGTAGGCTGGAGGAGGACTATTTGCAGACCGTCAGCCATGCCCCCACGGGGGCTGACCAGGCACCCAGCAGTGCCAGCCTCCTCCTGGACCATGACGCCCTCCCCTTGTCTCAGCCTCTTTGGTGCCTTGATGATGCTCTTGGAGATGCCTTCGTTAAAGTGGACATTTCCTGGACACTGCAGCAGGACAGATGTGCCCTCACCATATGCTGCCCAGGTGGGATTCTCTTGGCAACTTCAGTGCATTGCTGTTGGGAAGCCTCTTTGGGGTCGGGTGTGGATATCTGCAACCTCACCACAGAGCTCCTACCAGCACTGGCCTCCAAGATTTCCCTTGCTCCTTCCTCAGCTACCACCATGGGTCCTGGGGTGTATTTGTTTCATAGGGCTGCTGCATAAATTACCATGAACTGTGTGGATTAAAACAACAGAAATGTATTTTCTCACAGTTCTGGAGGCCAGAAGTCTGAAATCAACGTGTGGGCAGGCCATGATTTCTTGAAGGTCCTGGCGGAGAATTTTTCCTCGCCTCTTCCAGCCTCTGGTGGCTCTCACAGCCCTGGGTGTCCTTCAGCTTCTGGCAGCAGAATGACAACTCTACCTCTCTCTTCATGTTGTCTTCTTCTCCGTGTATCTGTGTGTCTTCAAATCTTTCGGTCTTTATAAGGACACTGGTCATTGGATTACGGCCCGCTCTAATCCAGGATGACCTCATCTTAGCTTGATTACATCTGCAAAGACCCTATGTCCAAATAAGGTCACAGTCACAGCACTGCCTTCATTCACAGGTACCGGGGGTTAGGACTTCAACATCATTTGGGGAGACATAATTTAACCCACTCACCTCCCAAGGGTGGCCAGTGAGTACAGAACTGGGACTCACACCCTCATCCTCTGTCTCTCCGTTTTTTCCTCCCAAGATCTGCCTTTGGTGTTGTTTTAATGCCGAAGTTCAGGAGAAATGCAGTGTGAACAATCCAGCCAAAGGAGACAGCTTGGGAAAATTTACAGCATGTTCGATCAGGAAGAGATCTTAAATGTCTCCTAGTGCAATACTGCCATTTTACAAGTTAGGATATTGAGGTCCAAAGTGTGGCAGTGACATTCTCATGGTCACTTCACTGGACAGAACGAGGCCAAGTTCAGAACTGAGACCCTGATGCACCTGCAGACCTTCCCCTCTCCTCTGCAGAAAGTCTCCCATTAATCCTGCAGCAGGGACTGGATAACTCCACATTAATGCTCTCCAATATGTTCTTAATGTCTTCCTGAGAAAAGCCGTTTCTTAAACATAAATTTCTGAGTATCAGCTTCAAATACTTAGTTGCTCTAAAACACTGCAGTAAGCAAACTGTCCATGTTAAAATAGATGAGACTATTACTACTATCGTAACATCATTCTTCTAATCCTCAAGTCAAAATAGTCAGTAAATCCAAGTACCAGGGACTAGAGCTTCAACGTACCTTTTTGGGGGACACAAATCAACCCACAATATGGGCTGTGACAAGCAAAGCTTCCTTGAGCGGGTCATAAGCCAGGCTCCCTTTCTCAGCATAAGAAGCCAAGCTCCAAATGTCTCCCAGCATTTCTCAAGCTATTAAGTCCCCTGCGTTCTCTCTGCAAGCTTGGTCTCTGACTTCAGGGACACTGTGGATGGTCCTGCAGTCTGGGCAGAAATGAAAATGGGTCTGGTGACCACCAGGATGTGGAGGCGAGGGAGAATGAGAGTCTCTCTGCTCTCCACCTGCCTTTTATGCAGATCCGGGCTGAGTTTGCAGAGCACGTAGTGGCGAGGTGGGTGCCCGATGCCGGGTCGGATTATATATTCCCATTCCTGAGTGGTCAGCTCTGTTCTCTGCACCTGCCCTTTCTCATTTCACTATTTGGTTCCAAGTGAAGCCTCCAGACGAAAAGTAACCCAGAGGCATGTGGGAAGGCTGAGATTTGGTCAGCAGGGCTAGGAGCTGTTTCCTGACTGCAAATCAGCTTAGGGGAAGAAGAGATTTCTCTGCACTGACTTGAGACCCCAAAGCAAAACATAACAGCTTCCAAGCGCAGCCTCTCTAATGTGCAGCCTGCTGCCTGACGGCCTAGGAAAGCGATGGGTCAGATTGATCAGTGTTCTCTTTCTAGAAATGTCTAGGAAACATCTGGGATGGTATAAGTGGTCTGAAGCCAGAAAGTACTTTTGCTTCTCCAAGTTGAGTGTTTACCAGATTTTTTTTTTTTTCCATAAAGGCAACTTTGTTGATTTGGATGCAGTGATCTTTCCTTAAAAGGGTGTCCAGTTGTTATGGATTCAGTTCTGAGAACATCCACTTCTCAGCCTTTCTCCTGAGCAGGGCGAGCCGTGGGTGAAAGTTTGAGTCTGACTCGCATCAGCAGCCAGCGAGCGAGCACGTTTTGTCTTAGCGAAGCCACTTTTTAATGTGTCTCCACGAGAGATGCTGCTCAGAACACCTCCACCCGGGCACTTAGGCGCCTCGCTGAGATGTTAAGTATGGAGGATTGCGGGATGTTTTTGTTGCTGTGCTCGGCAAAGCCGACTGCTTTTTACAAACACATTAAACATTAATATCTACAGAATGGGCAATTTTTGAGTGCACAAGCACGAGTTTCCTGGACACGGATTTATTTATTTTTTATTAATGTAACCTAAGCATGCCACATATTTCTTGCGGAGCTCCAGATCTGAAAGGTCTTGGCTGGCCCCAATGAATACTTCATGATTCCATTTAAGACCAAGGGAGCCAATAAACTCACCCCAATTTACATTTCAGTGGAGTCTTATAAGTAATGCATGCCGCCCGCCTCCCAGCTGTCACCTGGAAGGCCTAACATCTCAGCACATACGTGGCCTTTTTGGGAGAACAAAAAGAGAGAACAGAGGAGTATTCTCTTCAAACTGTTTTCTGTTTCATCAGCTCCTTGGATCCCCTCTTGCGGTCATGACATGACTAGATAATATGAAGGAGCTGGCTGCCAGGGAGTGCTGTGCTCTCTCTCCTCTCCCCCTTGGTCAGCCCCTCGAGCCACGATCTCAGCCATCACCTCTGAGCCAAGCCTTCCAGACCGTGGTGCAGCCCTGACTCTCCTACTGCTTTGATTCAAGACAGTTGAACAGTTTTCATCTCGGACCTGACTTTCCTAGAACGGGAGCCCAATTCTGCTTTCTTCATTTCTGTCCCACAGCTGATGCTGCTGGCAGAGCACTGGCCGCCTTGCGTTGTCGCCTTCGTCCCCTCCCTCCAGACCCCTGACCTGGGGCGCTGCTAACTCTGGGTGGCCCTTCCCCCAGCCTGTGCCCTTCAACTGCAGCCGGGCTGAATGTGAGTCAGTGCATACCAGCCACCCTGTGCAGAATCTTCCAGTGGTTTCCAGTCGTTTAACGCCTGCCTGAGTTTACAGCTACCGGCTGCCCTATGGATTGCAGACTTGCTGCTTCCCACAGATGGCAGAATTGACACAACTGCATGTGCCACTCCATGTGTATGTGTGTATATATATGTGTGTGTGTGTGTATGTGTAATGCATATATAAAATCAGTATATATAATATATACAAAAAAAGAAAACCTCCTCTCGGTTCTGTTTCTCTGGAGAACCCTCACTGATGATTCTGGAGCCCCCTTTACTAACCATCTGGCGTAAGAGGCTTTCCTCCCACATCGTTCTCTGTGATGTCTACACATCCTTTGATGTTCCTCTCATAGGAAGGTAGAGACTAATTCCTCTCCCCTCAAGTACTGGGTGGCCTTAGTGACTCACTTCTGTGAATAGAATGCATGAGCTCTGAGGCTAGATCGGAAAAGGTGATATAGTGTCAGCCTCACGCTCTCTTTCTCTCTCTCTCAGAACCCTTGCTCTTGGAGCTTCCCACCACTTTGTGAGAGAGCCCAGGACATGAGGAGAAGCCACGTGAAGTTGCTGCAGCCAACCGGCCCTGCCGGGGTGCCAGCTGCCAGCCAGCATCATCTCCAGATGTGGGAGAACAGCCCTGGTGATCCAGCCGCCTACCCATGAGCTGCCCCAGTGATGCTGAGTGGAGCAGAGATGGGCTGTCCCCCCTGAGCCCTGCCCAAGCTGGAAATTCATGTGCAAAAGCAAAAGATTATTATTCCTTAAAGATATTATTTGCTGGTGGGTTTTTATACAGCAAAAGATAACTGGAACATTCTCTCTCTGCGTAGGCTGATAGGCTCTTATTTTTCTTATTGCTCACTATTTGGGATAAAATTATTTCTTTCTTAACTTGTTTATTTTCTATCTCCTCCCTCAAATAGAAGTTCCATGAAGGAGGGGACCTTTTCTATCTTATCTATTTGCTCATCCTAGTAAGACTGCTTGGCTCAGAATAGGCACCCAGTAAATATTTCTAGAATGAATACGACTCCTGAATCTACTAAATTATGTTCTTTTTATTTTTCTTCTTTCCTCTCTTCCTCCCTTCCTTCTCTGCTCAATCTTTCTCTTCCTTTCACCTTTTCTTTTTTCTTTCTTTTCTCTCTCACTTCTGCCTTTTCCCCTTCCTTTCCAATAATTTTATTACCTCTTATCACTCACGTACTACATAAATAATTTTCCTTGTAAAAAAATAAAAATATTGTGGATAAAGCTAAATTCTCCTCTGCTCACAATCGAACCCCACGCCTGGCATCCCCGCCTCCCCGCCTCCCCGCCCCCCCCCCGACTCTCCGCCCCCTGCCCCCCGCCTCTCCGCGCCCCCCCCCCGCCCCCGCCTCCCCGGCCCGCATTTGTCTCCACCGCCCTGGTCCTAGGAAGAGAGGAGAGGCCTTCGTCCTTTGCCACAGCTGCCCGGCCTGCTCCTCTGCCTACAGCCTCGCTCTCCCAACGCTGCCTTCCTGCCACCAGATTCCTGTCCCCAAGCTCTGCTCTGAGGGGCACTTGCTCCTAAAGCTTTCAAAGCGTCCCTGTTACCTAGAAGTCAGGGTTCAAATTCTACAACCCGGAGCTCACAAGTCTGCAGTCTGAGCCCTTCCTGGGATTCTGGTTCTTCTCCTCTTTCTTTTTTTTTTTTTTTTTTCTGTGGTACGCGGTCCTCTCACTGTTGCGGCCTCTCCTGCTGCGGAGCACAGGCTCCGGACGCGCAGGCTCAGCAGCCATGGCTCACGGGCCCAGCCGCTCCGCGGCATGTGGGATCCTCCCTGACCGGGGCACGAACCCGTGTCCCCTGCATCGGCAGGCGGACTCTCAACCACTGCGCCACGAGGGAAGCCCATCTTCTCCTCTTTCTGAATCAATCAACCACTCCAGCTGCCATGGTTCCCTCCCTGCCTCCAAGGGTCTTTCTGGTTTTCCTACTTCTGCCTTTCTGCTGATTCTCTTCATCATGTCTTCAACACCTTCCTAATTCTACCCGTCTACCCAGATGCTACTATTTTCTAAGTCCTCTGGGGGATGGTCCCTGCCCTTCTCTGAAGGGTCCTCTCCTCTGTGGGCTTTAACCACTCGCTGCCTTCTCTCTGCTGTCCTCTTCCACGGTCGCACCTTGGCTCTCTGTGGTGTCCAGTCTTCTGGGCTGGAGTTGAGGCTCAGTGAAAATGGGGACCATGGTGTTTCTGTTTCATGTGTTCAGAGATCCAGGACATCTGAGAGTCTTCTAGAAGGTCCTGCTCTTGCCTCTATGGTCACCATGGGAGAGGACATGTTTGATACCCTTAGGATCCACGTATGTGTTTTCTGGACATTGTAACAGTGGCCAGGTGGACAGTAGGAGGTGGCATATTGGTAGGATTCTTCTCAATAGTTCCTTTCCTCAGTCTCACTTGCCTGGGGTTGGGATCTTAGACTGTATGGGCAGGTGTTCTGCTCCTTGGCGGCTACTATCAGGTATATCAGAAGAGTGACTTGTTGATGGCAGAGCCATGGCTGCAGGCTCTACACCCCTTTGATGGGGAGAAGCAGGAGGGTGTGGGACAAGGGAGGGGAGAAGACCCATCTGGAGTGATTAGGCTGAGGCTGAATTGGCTGTGAGTGGTTTTCCCAGAGGCTTATTCATTCTATCATTTATTCAACACATTCAGCAGATGTTTATTGAGGACCTGATGTGGGACAGGTACTGTACTTTGTGCTAGGGATGCAGAGGTGAATAAAACAGACACTGAATTTATAGTCTAGTGGGAGAGATAGGCAGATAAGTGGCAAGTAAACAATTCTAATTCAACATGATCAGGATGATGCTTGAGATAAGTCAGGAAATCAATGTCATATAAAAGGGACATGGATCTAGCGTTGGAGGCTAGGGGAAGCCTCCCTAGAAAAAGGAACATGGAAGGTGAGATCTGAAGGTAGAGAGGAGCTCACCAGATGCAGGTGGGGGTGGTGGGGAGGAAACACATCGCAATGGTCTGGAGGAGGGAGGAAGAGGACCGAGAGTGGATATGGCCTTGGACCAGAAAAACTGGCAAAGTGATTGGAACTTGGGACCTGTTAACAAGGACTACTCTTACCAGATGGAATTGTTGTTAGAACTTCGACTTGTCACCTTAGGGAGCAGAGAGGGAAGGCCAGCGGTCCTCACCTTGGACACCAGCGCTGGTGCCCTGCCAGGCTCCCTGCAGGTGTGGACTAAGGCCTGGCGTGCGGGTCATTTCACACGTGGGTGTTGGGACTCCAGGCCAGACGTTGCCCCTTTGCCCAGGTGGTCAGGCTCTTCGTGTGCCCCACTCTGACCTTGACACAAAATCTCTTCCCTTCCCAGGCTTCTCCAGGAAGGCCACCTTGTAAGGGGGATTGCTGCTGTGTGTAAAGGATGCGTGGTGTTGGGGGTGTGGTGCTCATACAGCAGAGCCCAGGGCACTGCACGCCCTTAGACATGTGTTTCTTTTCTTCCCAGGCTTCTTTGAATGTGCCATTGACTTGGAGTCTCCTTGGAGTCTGCTCCCACCCTCCCTCTCCCCTTCCTTCCTTCCTCCCCACCCTCCTCCCCTCCCTCTCCGGAGCTGGAGCCGAGCAGTCACTTTTCTTATCTCATATGGAGCAGCCCCACCTGCTTCTCTAATCCCAGCACCAGCTGACCTGAGTGATTTATCAAAGCATTTGCCTGAGGAAAGTGGGTCTCTCCCTGGAGGAGACAGCCTCATGCCAGCTGCTAAAGGAAAAAGAATCATATTATTGCAGGGGAAGATAAAAGAAGCTTGGAAACACTGGTAGCTCAAGCACCTTATCGGTGTGGTCACAGCTCTGCATCAGCTGAGAGTCAGCTGAGGGTAAAGGTGTCTGCATTTCTAAACACACACAAGCAACTTTCCCTTGGGCTCTCAATACGCTTTTGGAGGTAGTGAGCTCAGCTGCAGGGAAGATATGTCACTTTGAACTGGAATCATGGCCAGCCTAGCCTTTTGTCTATTCTGCTCACTTACCTTTTTTTTAGCTTCCTTTTTTAAAAAAAATCCTTGACATTCATAATTATTTACTAAAGGCCTGTTATGTGCTAGGAATTAAACTAGGTATTCACTAAGGAGAAAAATACTTTCTAGATGGGTGTAGGGAGCCTTAAGGGGACTGCTATTGACTGTCCCCTTCTCCCAGGAAGTGCTTGCCTCCCGTCACCATGGCTACCACTGGCGCCTGGTGTCCATCACAGACGGTCTTCTTACTGGGATTTTTGGTCTTGAGATAAACATTGTCAGCTCCTCTCCTGATCTAGAAGCTACACGATATCAAGCTCAGGTGCTTTGGGGAGGGCCACGTTTCCCCTCAAATGTGGAGAAGAGCAGGGGTGCATTGAAGAAGAATGAACCAACGCCCAGAAAGAAAGAGACAACTTTCAGGAAGATAATCCCGGTGATAATTGTTCTCCAAGCTCCAGCTGTCATAAAACTGGGTTGCATCTCTGCCCATCCCACAGTCTGGTTTCTCAGTTTTTCTTTGGAGTTGAGCCGATTTTTCCGAAACTGGTTTGAATTGTGATTCTGTCATTTACATCCAAACTAATAAAAGAGTAATTAAAATTGGATACATAAGGTACTTTGCAGTGAATGGTCTTCTCTGAAAATTAATAGAAAAAGGCAAGAGGATTGATAATTTCACATCATTATGACCCAGCTTAAGCAAGAAGTTCTGTGAAGTGCCCGGCATAGCGTCTGGCGTACAGTGGGTCCCCACCAATGTTAATTTTCCCCCTCCCTCCCATCGCCTTATCTTTTCTACCTGGAAGACTATTTCAAGTTAGATGCCAGAAAGCAAAAGATGTTTGTTTGTTTGAAAGAAGATGTTGGGGGTAGGAGTTTATTAATTAATTAATTTATTTTTGCTGTGTTGGGTCTTCGTTTCTGTGCGAGGGCTTTCTCTAGTTGTGGCAAGCGGGGGCCACTCTTCATCGCGGTGCACGGGCCTCTCACTATCGCGGCATCTCTTGTTGTGGAGCACAGGCTCCAGACGCGCAGCCTCAGTAGTTGTGGCTCACGGGCCTAGTTGCTCTGCGGCATGTGGGATCCTCCCAGACCAGGGCTCGAACCTGTGTCCCCTGTATTGGCAGGCAGATTTTCAACCACTGCACCACCAGGGAAGCCCCAAAAGATGTTTTAAAGCAGGTTTTGTGTGCCCTTTTAGATTACTAATCTTCTAAGTGGTACGAGGTAGCCTGGGTGATCTAATGCTTCTCTGATGTCCTACTTTTCCATGGGCTCAAGCCGAGTCTGTACTTATAGATAATCAAAATGATATTGAGAAAATCTGAATCACAGAGGCATATGGATGGGGAGTTCTGTTACTGGGAAATCAGAGTTTTAAGACAATAGCTTTCATAGAGAATCCCAAACCTGGGGTACATAGCACCTTAGTTTGATTACTCACTCTAATCAGAGACTGTTGGATTTAACACGCGTCAACTTCACAGGTACTTCATCTTTATCCAAAGTGACTCCCTGACCAGTTTCTAGAATATCCTAGCCCCCAACCTTTTAAAACACTTTCTTTGTTCCTATGTGGTTTGCCATTTTTTAATTCCTGACTCCTACGAACACTGCATGTTTTGAATAAGTTTTCACGCAAGATGAAGGTTTGTCTTTGAACTAGATCTCCATCTTGCTGGATAGTTGCTAAATTACAGACTTTACACTGTAACTATTTAAATTCCAGATAAAAACATTTATAAGAGAAGGGTTAATTGGTAAAGGAACCAAGAACACTGAGCATGATAAAAAATAACTTGGAATATATATATATGCAAAATCTAGGCCCTTCCTGCCAGTTTTGAGTGACAACTGTCACCAGAAATCCAAGGACTCTGTTGTCTGCATTGAAACACCCGCAAATGTCCTGGTTTAAGCTGTGTAGTGGTTCTAGTTGCTGTACATGGCTTGCACATGACATAAATAGTTGTAACCTTTCTGCAAAGTGCCAAGTCAGGAGTTGTTAATCCATAGGGAAGCCATGGCCAGGCCAAGGCTCCAACCTGATCGGTAATTCCTGTTGTTGTTCTCTGATTTAAGAAGAGAGAGGGATTCCTCTCTCTACAGTAGCCCAGCCTCTAGCATGCTGTGTGTGCATTAGTAAAACTGATCTCCTTAAAAGTTCTTGAAACTGAATTACTTAACAGCATCTTTTAGGGCTGCTGCAGAGGGAGACAAGTCAGTGGGACCAGGACTTGAAGAAGTCACTAACGGTAAGGCTGGTTAAGGCTTCCACACCTTGCAAAACAGGCCTGGCTGTCGCTTAGGGGAGCTGGCTGCACTTTATACCGGGAAAACAGGCCCTTTGAGCACAGGTTCTTCTTGCATTAAGACTACTCATTTGGAGGTGATGTGAATTTTCTGTATTCGTTTCAATTCACTCCTCTGGTTCCTCAGGGTAATGACACAATTCAGGCTGATTTTTGAGTGGCGAGCTCTCAGCCTTCCAATTCTAAAGTTTTCTTTTTCTTTTTAATCAAAGTCATAATAGGGCAGGAAAAAAAGAAAGAAAAAAAAAGAAAAAGAAAGAAATCAAGTATCACCAAGCCAGGAGCTGTGTTCTGTTTAGAATCTTAGGGTCTCGGCTCCGGCTGGGGGTCCTGGAGAGGAAGACTATAAGGTGAAAGCTGGAGCCCACGAGGGCTGCTTATGTGGGGCTCCACGTGGAAAGCTGCAGGAACAGCCTGGGGAGGGGTTGGGGGAGGGGAATGAGCAATTTGCTTTGGGCACCAAATTTAAGAAGGTGCTAAAAAGCTCAGGAATCAAGATACTTGATATATTAATGCATTGTTTTTTTTTTTAAATAAAAATTAAGACAAAAAGATCTATGACAAATTCAAGAAGGTGCTAAAAAGCTCAGGAATCAAGATACTTGATATATTAATGCATTTTTTTAATAAAAATTAAGACAAAAAGATCTATGATGAACAAAATACCAAAATTTTAAATAAAGACAGGATCCGACCCTGCACTTTATGACCCCATTCTCCTTACTGGTGTCCCAGCCCTGGTCCATTGTACATACATCCATGTTTTCTGCCAGTGGCTACCGGCCCTAGCACTGCCACGTTGCCCTGGTGATAAGAGCAGGTCAAACTTACCTCAGTGGAGTTTACACCTTTTGTGATAATCATGACATCATTGTTCAAGTTTATATATTGTGGACTCATCTTCCACTCCAGACACTGAGCTAAGTGCTCTACAACAGTAATTCATTTATTTCTAGCAAGTGAGGCAGGTGTCCACAGGCATAGAGCCCTAGGCTCAGAGAGGTTCAGTAACTTCTCCCACTTACAGTGAAGAGCCAGGGTTCCACCGGCTGGTCTGATTTTGAGGCCATGCTTCCACCATTGCACCGCACTCCAACTCCAACTTGAGCTGAGCTTGAGTCGGGAACACCTTAGGGACCACTAAGGAGTCTAGGCAGAATTTAACATGATTATTCTCTTGTCTACGCAAGATTGTGTGTGCTCTGCTCAGACCTCTCCAGCAAAGGAGAATTTTTGCTTTCTGGAGCAGTGTTCTATTTCAGGGCTGTTTATGCTTTATTGAGCCAAATCTGCCCTCTCATTATTTCCACATAGTGTTCCCATATTTGTGTTTTGGAATAACTGTTTCTTTGCCTATAACACCTTTTCTTGCCATCATTTGCTGTCGGAACTCCTAGTCATCCCTCAAAACCCAGATCAAATATCCCCCTATTTATGTATCTTTGTCAGATTCTCTAGATCAATTGTTCCTCCCTCAACTCTGGTCTTATGGCATTTTATACTTGTTTATGTTCATACTCTAACGTTTTTGGGTATAGTTATTTGTTTTCACAGTTACTCCCCTACTAGACTGTGGGCTCCTCAGTCTTGTTTATCTTTGGATCCCAAACACCCAGCGCATTGTTTGGCATACTCTAAAATTAAAAATGCTTTTATGGAAATCACTAGAGTTAAACAGATCAGCTGGGAACTCTCCTTACTAAGGGTGCCCTCCGTGTGCTAGGAGCTACCTGTGACTCCTCTCCAACTAATATAAAGAAAGGAATTTGGACTTTGGAGTTGAATCTAAGTTCTGCCTCTTCTGTTTCCTAGATGAGTGACCATGGACCAATCATTTAAATCCTGTCTTTATTCTCTGCCTTCTTCTCCTTCCTTGCTTCTCCCACATTCCCAGTCTCTCTCTTTTTCCACCTTTGCTTGTTACCTGTCCACAGGTAGCCACTAGCAGGGCCATCACAGAGCCCAGCAACTGGCTAGTTCCTGTAGACAGCTCTTCCAGACCCTATGTCGAGGGCTATTTCTGAAGTCTGAGGGTGGACTCTGCAAAGAGAAACCTTTGAGATTCTAAGTTGCTTCCATGTATTTTCTCGGGGGCACCGAGTTGGCCCTGTAAAACCCCTCCCAGAACCTAGCATTGATCTTTGATTTTAATGATGCAAATTGAAGAAAAGAGAAATCCTTCTATGGGGGTGATCTGCAGTGGGGAAAACTCTCCAATGATGTGGGGAAAGCCGGCAGCAAATGACAAACCCTGGATGCCTGGAAGTTTGGGGGCCAGGTTTGCTTGGTGTTGACACTTGCCGGAGCACAACGAAGGTTGAAGATGATTTTTTTTCCTCTCTTCTCCCCCCACCCCAAGTTTCCATTATATTAAGAAAAGGACTTTAAGCACTGGCTACATTTAAAGTTTTATTAGATAATACTTGATTGTGCCCGTGATTTGTAGCCTGGAGCAAAGCACTGAATTAGATGTCACAGAAACAAATACACAGAAAACTTCAATGACTCGTTGACATATGTTCATCCACATCTGCGGGCTCTGTGCTAAAAAAGCAGACACCCAAATCTGTGGGGAAAACACAGAGCAGTACAAATCCTTTAGAAAGTTCTGAGCCTGAGTCTTGTCATTTCCAAGGTCAGCATTTTAGGAATTCTGCATTTTCAAAACTTGCAGCCCAGGTGATGGAGGGCATGAAATTCACATCTCTTGTTCTACCATCTCCTGCTGCTTTCGTGCTCAGTAAGAATTTCAGAAGGCCATTCTGTTTTATGCCTCCAGTTTATTCTGCACCACAACCCAAGGCCGTATCGACATGTAAAGGATGATTCCACAGATTGTGGCCACCGTGCTGTTTCCCATGTCTGACAAGCCAAGGGCAGTGAGAAGCTGCTGGGTGGGTGCGGGGTGAGTGGGGGGAAGGGAGGGCAGGGCGTGGGTGCTGGGAAGAGAGGGAAGACGAGAGACTCCAAAGGGGCCAGAGGGAGGTTATGTAAATCTATACGCAAGGTGGAAATGTGTTGTTTTTGTCTGTCCTTTATCACTTTGGTGAATCACTCCTCTGCTACTGTACGGTTCTGAAGGTGCGGGGGGGGCGGGGGGGCGGGAAACAGTGCACAGAAAACTTCCTTTGCTCCCCCAGATCCACCCTCCACCCTTCTCTGCCTCTTTGCCTGGGAGGCTGAGCTGTAGGACCCTCATTGCCCGGGGCTCCCTTCCCCATGGTTTCTGGTTGGATTCATCCATTGAGAGGCACTGAGAGGGGACCGGAGCTGTGAGAGTGAGCTGATTCCCCCCGCTCCCCCGCTCCTGGGGTCATTCCTCACTCAAGCTCCCGGCTCTCAGCTTACTCTGGTAAGACAGCCTGGTGATGTCTCCTCTTATGCCCTTTTTCCCTGGGGAAGCAACAGCTCTGGCCACGCCTGGGGTACGGTGCCATCCCTTGTCAATTTCCCCACCCCTGCGCACATCCTTAGAAACAGCCCCTTTATTTGACTCTCCTCAGTTTTCCCATTGAGTGCACTGTTTCTTATTGTCATCTTACAGGTACATAGTACATCTCATTCCTCCTCAGAATCCCTCTAAAATTAAAACCAAACACAAGGGACAGTCAGATGGCCCAGATCGGCCCCTTCATTTCTTTAGAGATGGTTATTGATGATATCTCATGAGCCAATACTGTTCTGGGCGTTAGGGACTCAGGGATGAATGACAGAGCCTCCCTCTATCCTCATGGCTTTTATATCCTAATGTGAGAGACTAGAAGGAGACATACCTGAGATCATCTCATACTTTAAAGGAAAGGAAGGAATGTACTAGAGCCTAACTGGGTGGGTGTCAGTGGTGTGGCCAGGGAAAGCATGTCCGGGAAGATGACAATCGAGAGGTGTCCTCAATGACACGGAAAATGGTGAAAAGCACAAATTATGTGGAAGGGACAGCAAAGCTCAAGTGTCTAGGAGCAAGAATGAGCTTGTTCTGGGTCCAGATGAGAAAGAAGTCAGTGCAACTGAAGATCAGGAAGCCAGGAGGCTGCGGGTAGGCACTGAGTTTGGAGAGGTCCATGGCCTGATTATGTGGGTAAGAAAATCAGGGGCTCAGATCTTATTCTGAGTGGATTGGGGGCCTTTTTTTTTTTTTTTTTTTTTGCGGTACGTGGGCTTCTCACTGTTGTGGCCTCTCCCATTGCGGAGCACAGGCTCAGCGGCCATGGCTCACGGGCCCAGCCGCTCCGCGGCACGTGGGATCTTCCCGGACCGGGGCACGAACCGCGTCCCCTGCATCGGCAGGCGGACTCTCAACCGCTGCACCACCAGGGAACCCCTGGGGGCCATTTTAAGATTTAAGATTTTAAGATAGGAGTGATGTAGTCCTTTTCACATTTATAAAAAATCTCTCTGGCTGACATCTCAGGAGGGGTGTGTGGCTGCATAACCTGTAGCCCCCTCTGTGTATGTCATTGGCTGTCATCCTTCACATCTGGCTGCCCTGGCTTGGGGAATGGTGTCCCGGGCACCATGTGATCAGGTAGAAAACTGACTGTCCTCCTTGACGGCCCCATCTCATTTATCCTCATCCATTCAGCTGCCACATCCATCCTTTCTGCCTCTTTTGTAATTCCCCTGCTGGCTTTCATCTCCTCTGTCCCTGCTTAGATTGGGAGCCTCATCTTTCTCACCCCGGATTCCTGCACCAGCATCTCTGCTTCCATCCTCTTGCCTCTCTGGTCTGCTTTCATTGCAAGGGTGATTTTACCAAAGGCACTCCCCAGCTTCCTGTTCACCCTTGAGACCTTATTGCATCCCCACCCAGCCAACACTTAGCCACTGCTCATCTTTCCAGTCTCCTTGCCCACAAGTCTAACAAGTGCTCTGTGATCTCATTTTTCCTCAGAGGACGCTCCTTCTCGCCTGTGCCTTACCGCTGATGTACCCTCTGCCTGGGATGTTGTGTCTCTGCTTGTCCCAGTCATACCTGGTTTCGGCATCACGTCTTCGGTAAAGCCAGTTATGATGCCCCATCCACGAGGTGGAATTGGCCCTGTACTCCTCATTTCTGTGAGTAGCACGATTTTGGCTCTTTGTCACACTGTGCGGCAACTCATTGCTTGTTCATCTTCTCTACCAGCCTGTGGAGGGTGAACACGGGGGTGTTTTCAAAACACCAACAACCGGCAGGGCAGAGGTACCAGCCCTTCAGAATGGGAGCCCTGGAGCAGATCCTGAGGTCCTGGAGGCTCTGGCGGTGCCAGGGGAAGCCCCTTTAGTGGCTGGATTGGTGGGACATCCCAGCATTCTGCAGAAGTCCCAGAGCAGGGGTGGCAGAGACACTTGCCTGGAGCCTTGGGTAGCAGTTATTTCCCGAGTGTTCTCTAGCTGTTGTTAAAATATCGACTGTCCTGCACTTTAGCAGCTGTTCAATAAATCTTTGTTGAATGAACAAATGATGAATAATACTCTGCCTCCCCATGAAGCATCCTCCAGTCCTTGCCTAACAGCTCTTTCCCTGTTAGAATGTAAGGCTTCCAGAGAACAGCCCCAGCTTCCTTAGTATTCCCATACCGCCTTGCCTGGGGGCGGGTGGAAAGAACATAGTAGCTACTATTTACTGAGCATTTGCTATGTACACAGGGCACAATGCTAAATGTATTTTCTCCTTTAAACATCGCAACACTTCAATGAGGAAATAATAACAAACGTTGAGCACTTCTATGTGCTATACCTGGTTCCAAACATATTTTCACTCACCTATTCCTTATATCAACTCTAAGAGGTAGATATTATTATCGTCCTCCATTGACAGATATTGAAATGGAGGCCCAGAGGGGTCACACAACTTGTTGGTGGTAGTGTTGGGGTTCAAGCTCAGGTCTGATTCTAAAGTGCACGCCCTTAACCCCGGAGCAATTTTGCTTCCACCTGAGCTCAGCGATTGATGGATGGGAGAAAATGTGGAGGTACCCCTGGGGCTTAAGATTTCTGGACTTCCTGTTAATCGGTTATACACCTCACACTTCCCTGAGAGGGGCTGGCACAGTGTGAGGTCTTCATGGATGTGTGCTGGGTAAGGAAATGAAGGAAGGGAGGGGCAGATGTGGTGCATGATTGGTTTCCTGTCAGCTGCTGGGTTTCTGCTTTGCCTACATTCTTCCCTGAGAATTCTCATTCCTCACTTTGGATTTTTGCTCAGCAGGGAACATTCAGGGATACTGAACTCTAACAGGCAAATTTCTGAGAAATTACATAGCCCTGAATATATACCCGAGACTGTCCCTTGTGTTTTACCTCCAGTGACTTATTTGATCCTCACAACCTCTGTATGATAGAGGGGCTCTTCTTATCCCCACTTTACAGATGATGAAATGGAGGCACGGAAAGGGAAGTTCCTGCCCCAGACCTCTCAGCTTGTGGGGCCAGAGTTGGGATTCGAGCCCAGGCAGTCTGGCCCCAGAGTCCACTCTCAGCTGAGACTGCAGGGCAAAGGGGACCCTCCGACCACAGCCCATGCAGCCACTAAGGCAGCCCTCACGGCTGTTGCTGCTGCCTCTTCCTGTCGTACATTGTGATTTGGAGCTTGGAGAGATTAAGAACTCAAAATGGCCTTTGCTTTTGTCTCCCGCATCATTTTTTTTGTTAGTTGAGATCTTTTAAAGATAGTGCAGTTGACTAAAAACATCAGTGATACCAGGGAAGGTGACCTTGGGCAAGCTACTTAACATCTCTGTGCCTCAGTTTTCCTATCTATCAAATGGGGATAATAACAGTACGTGTTTCACAGAGTTGTAAGGATGAAATGAGTTAACACATGCTAAAGGCTTACAACAGTGCTGTGCACACAGTAAGTGCTCAGTAACTCTCTTTTTTTTCACCTCCTCCTCTTCCTCCATTTTCTTTTTTCTTTTTTTGGTGGTACGCGAGCCTCTCACTGTTGTGGCCTCTCCCGTTGTGGAGCTCAGGCTCCGGACGCGCGGGCTCAGCGGCCATGGCTCACGGACCCAGCTGCTCCGCGGCATGTGGGATCTTCCCGGACCGGGGCATGAACCCGTGTCCCCTGCATTGGCAGGCGGACTCTCAACCACTGTGCCACCAGGGAAACCCATCTTCCTCCATTTTCCTTCTTCACTTCCTCAGGGAGACCTTCCTTAAACCCTAGATCAGATCAGGTCACCCCGATAAGCATTTTAGTAGTGCTGTCCTTCCTATTTCGTAACTCACGTTGTAATTGTGTGTGTATATTTAAATATATATATACACACACATATAATATGTGTGTGTATATTATATACATAATATATAAAAATTATATAATATATATAAATATAATCATTTTTCTAGATCTTTAGCTCTGCAAGTGCAAGGTCTGGGTCTATTCTATTCATCACTGTACCCTAATGTCCATCATGGACCTTGGCATAAAGCACTCACTCTGTGAGCATTTCTAGAATGGATACCGTGAGAGAAGTCTCATCACTACCCAGGACTGGATGCTGGTCCTGAATCCCCAATCTGCTTTTCTTTTCCTTATGGCCCAGCACTGCTGTATCCACAGCCCCCACCAGCCTCTATGGAAGGAATCTGGAGAAATGGCATGTATCATGTGTCCCAAAAAGCGTTTTCCTGAGTCTCCTGTCCACTTCTATTAGGCCCATCCTCCTCCAGCCCACAGAACTTCTTGATCTCCTCTTGTTCCATGTGCTTTCTCTCCATTATTCTTTCTAGTTTCATCTATCACTTCCTCACTTGTAACTTTTTCTTTTTACATTGCATTTTTTTTTTCTGGGTGGGATCAAGTGCAAATACTTTATTTCAAGTGGTTCATGACAGTTAACAATGAGCACTAAATCTGTGAGTACATGTCAAGAAAAGTGTCAAGCAAGCAGAACATATCCCAGGACTCTTGCCCTATAAAGAACCAAGGTTATCAGAATCTTCAACTATTCAGTCTAAACCAGGGCAACTGGCTGGCTTAATTTAGGTGTATTCAGATGTTTCCATATATCGTACAATATAGGCCATACAAGTAAGGTAACACTGGCTTGGTTGTACAGGTCATTCATGATTCCTTTGCTTTATTCTGTTTATTTTAGGTGCAAGTGTGGTACTGGTTAATGTGAAGTTCAGCGATGAGACTGGGACTGGGGATATAAATTTGGAAGACATGAGCGTACAGTTGGCATTTAAAGGCATGGGACACTTGAGGCCATCATCTTGTGGCAGAAGGTAGGAAAGCCAAGAAATGAGCCCAGGAGCAAACCACCATGTAGAGGAAGGAGAGAGAAAGGAGAATCAGCAAAGAAATCTGAGACCAAGTAGCCAGTGAGATCACTCAGTAGGTAGCCCAGAAGATGAAAGAAAATGTTTCACAGAGTCAATCATCTACATTGCATTTTTGAGCACATCTTCATGTGAGTTCCTGAATTTTTTATTGTCAGAAGGGCTGAACATAAAACACCTTTCTACATTCATTGCAAACATGAGAATTGATTTTTTTTCCTTTGGTTCTTAACAGACTTACTTACATGGCAGACCCCTCTTTCCTTCCTCAAGTTTCTTCAGGCTGCAATTGAGCAGGAAGTGCATTTAACAGGAACTACATTTGAGGCTCCAGAGCCCCAAGCAGCAATGGGCAAGGCTTCTTTGCTCCGTGAAGGCAACTTCAAAGCAAATGGATTGAAAAATTTGCAAGTCCCTACTTCCTTGACCTCCACTTTTCCAACACGTCCTTGATTCACAGCAGTTCTATGTTCACAAGGTTGATAAGAAATAATGTTTGAAAACATCTTGGTTCACTTTTCAATGCATTTACTTTGATCCCCACCCCCCAGCGTTCCCATAACCTTCCCTTATCTATATGGTACCAAAGTTTAATTTTTTTCCTCCTTCTCAGAGACTGATGGGCATGAGCTCTCTGCTGACAGGATGGTAAGTAGATTCATGCCAGTAATGAGAGGTAAGAACAGAAGGGTATTTCTTTTGCTTGTGAAGAAACTCATGCCTCCTGGAAACCAGCCAAGACCTCTGGAATTCCAGAGCAGAGTCCTCGGCCAGTGGTGCCATGCATGAGGCCGGAGGAAAAAGCAGGTGTGTCTCTGCTTGGGCTCGGCTCCCTGGCCACCATCAGGATGGAGTCTGGGAGGTCACGGGCTCCTTCCTGGGGCTCAATCCCAGGCTGACCCTTCCCATGGCAAACTCGTGAGGACACCAAACTTTGGGACAAGAAGAGAAATAAAATAAGAAAGGAAATATAGGATTCACAGGACACTCAGATTTGATCCTGAATTCCAAGATTTGGGATCTGTGTGTACTCTGTCCAGCACAAATGACCCTTCCTGAAGACCTTCTCTGTGCTCTGTTTATCTCTGTTTATTCAAAAACTGTCTTGGTGAAGATTAAAGGAGCAGGAGGGCAGATGAAACAGACCAGGGTGTTTTCTTCACACAGTCTTAGGCAGGCTTGCAAAAGCAGATGAAAAACCCACTCCAGCTTTTATATTTCCTCTTCTCTTACTCATTTATTTCCTGTCCACATTTAAGAACAAATAACAAAAATATTCTTGTGATTTTGAGTATTGGAGCTTCCGGTACAGTTTAAATTTTGGAGAAGCGTGGGCATGCTTATTTTCGTAGCCAATCTGGAAAGACTTTCAGAATGCCAGACCCTTTCTGCCCTTTCTTTCAAATGAAAATAGCTTTATTGTTTTCACTGATCAGAAAGGTAAGCACTCTGTCTGGTTTACTGGCTTAGAATTCAGACGGAGGTGAGGAGATTGGTTCAAGATGGCAGAGTAGAAGGATGTGAGCTCACTCCCTCTTGCGAGAGCACCAGAATCACACCTAACTGCTGAACAATCACTGACAGGAAGATACTGGAACTCGCCAAAAAAGATACCCCACAACCAAAGACAAGGGAGAAGCCTCAGTGAGATGGTAAGAGGGGTGCAATCACAATAAAATCAAATCCCATAACCTCTTGTTGGGTGACTCACAAACTAGAGAACAATTATACCACAGAAGTCCACCCACTGGGTTGAAGGTTCTGAGTCCCACATCTGGCTTCCCAACCTGGGGGTCCAACAATGAGAGGAGGAATTCCCAGAGAATCAGACTTTGAAGGCTAGCAGGATTTGATTGCAGGACTTTGACAGGACTGGGGGAAACAGAGACTCCACTCTTGGAGGGCACACACAAAGTAGGGTGTGCAGCAGGACCTGGGTGAAGGAGCAGTGACCCCATAGGAGACTGAACCAGACCTACCTGCTAGTGTTGGAGGGTCTCCTGCAGAGGTGGGGGGTGTCTGTGGCTCACCATGAGGACAGGGACACTGGTAGCGGAGGTTCTGGGAGGTGATCCTTGGTGTGAGCCCTCCCAGAGTCTGCCACTGGCCCTACCAAGGAGCCTGTAGCCTCTAGCACTTGGTGGCCTCAGGCCAAACAACCATTAGGGAGGGAACTCAGCCCCACCCATCAGCAGACAAGTGGATTAAAGTTTTACTGAGATCTTCCCACCAGGGCAACACCCAGCTCTACCAACCACCAGTCCCTCCCACTAGGAAGCTTGCACAAGCCTCTTAGATAGCCTCATCCACCAGAAGGAAGACAGCAGAAGCAAGAAGAACTACAATACTGCAGACTGTGGAATGAAAACCACATTCACAGAAAGATAGACAAAATGAAAAGGCAGAGGACTAGGTATCAGATGAAGGAACAAGATAAAATCCCAGAAAAACAGCTAAATGAAGTGGAGATAGGCAACCTTCCAGAAAAAGAATTCAGAATAATGATAGTGAAGATGATCCAGGACCTCCGCAAAAGAATGGAGTCAAAGATTAAGCAGATACAAGAAATGTTTAACAAAGACCTAGAAGAATTAAAGAACAAACAGTCAGAGATGAACAATATAATAACTGAAAAGAAAAATGCACTCTAGTGAGAGAGTGGCATGGACATATATACACTACCAAACATAGGGTGGATAGCTAGTGGGAAGCAGCCGCATAGCACAGGGAGATCAGCTAGGTGGTTTGTGACCACCTAGAGGGGTGGGATAGAGAGGGTGGGAGGGAGGGAAATGCAAGAGGGAAGAGATATGGGAACATATGTATATGTATAACTGATTCACTTTGTTGTAAAGGAGAAACTAACACACCATTGTAAAGCAATTATACTCCAATAAGGATGTTAAAAAAAATGCACTCTAGTGTATTCTGTATCAATAGCAGAATAACTGAGGCAGAAGAACGGATAAGTGACCTGGAAGACAGAGGGTGGAATTCACTGCCGTGGAACAGAATAAAGAAAAAAGAATGAAAAGAAATGAAGACAGCGTAAGAGACCTCTGGGACAATATTAAATGCACCAACATTCTCATTATAGGGGTCCCAGAAGGAAAAGAAAGACAAATAAAAGACAAATGAAAGACAAATGAAAGACAACGAAAAATTATTAAAAGCAACAGGAAAAAATGACATACAAGGGAACTCCCATAAAGTTAACAGCTGATTTCTCAGCAGAAGCTCTACAAGCCAGAGAGGAGTGGCATGATATATTTAAACTGATGAAAGGGAAGAACCTAAAACCAAGATTACTCTACCTGGCAGGGATCTCATTCAGATTCCATGGAGAAATCAAAAGCTTTACAGACAAGCAAAAGCTAAGAGAATTCAGCACCACCAAACCAGCTCTACAGCAAATGCTAAAGGAACTTCTTTAAGTGGGAAATACAAGAGAAGAAAAGGACCTACAAAAACAAACACAAAACAATTAAGAAAATGATAATAGGAACATACATATTGATAATTACCTTAAGTGGGAATGGATTAAATGCTCCAACCAAAAGACAGGCTCACTGAATGGATACAAAAACAAGACCCATCTATATGCTGTCCACAAGAGACCCACTTCAGACCTAGGGACACATACAGACTGAAAGTGAGGAGATGGAAAAAGATATTCCATGCAAATGGAAATCAAAAGAAACCTGGAGTAACAATACTTATATCAGATAAAATAGACTTTAAAATAAAGAATGTTACAAGAGACAAGGAAGGACACTACATAATGATCAAGGGATCATTCAAAGAAGAAGATATAACAATTATAAATAAATATGCGCCCAATATACGAGCACCTCAATACATAAGGCAGATGCTAACAGCTATAAAAAAGGAAATTGATAGTAACACAATAATAGTGGGGGACTTTAACACCTCACTTACTCCAATTGACAGATCATCCAGACAGAAAATTAATAAGGAAACACCACCTTTAAATGACACACCAGACCAGATAGATTTAATTGATATTTATAGGACATTCCATCTGAAAACAGCAGATTACACTTTCTTTTCAAGTGCACACGGAACATTCTCCAGGATAGATCACATCTTGGGTCACAAATCAAGCCTTAGTAAATTTAAGAAAATTGAAATCATATCAAGCATGTTTCCTGACCACAATGCTATGAGAATTAGAAATAAATTTACAGGGAAGAAAACATAAAAAATACAAACACATGGACACTAAACAATACATTAATAAATAACCAAGGGATCACTGAAGAAATCAAAGAGGAGGAAATTAAAAAATACCTAGAGACAAATGACAACAAAAACACGATGATCCAAAACCTATGGGATGCAGCAAAAGCAGTTCTAAGAGGGAAGTTTATAGCAATAAAATCCTACCTCAAGAAAAAAGAAAAATCTCAAACAAACAATCTAACCTTACACCTAAAGGTACTGGAGAAAGAGGAACAAACAAAACTCAAAGTTAGTAGAAGAAAAGAAATCATAAAGATCAGAGCAGAAATAAGTGAAATAGAAACAAAGAAAACGATAGCAAAGATCAATAAAACTAAAAGCTGTTTCTTTGAGAAGATAAACAAAATTGATAAACCTTTAGCCAGACACATCAAGAAAAAGAGGGAGAGGACTCAAATCAATAAAATTAGAAATGAAAAAGGAGAAGTTACAACGGAAACTGCAGAAATACAAAGCATCATAGGAGACTACTACAAGCAACTCTATGCCAATAAAATAGACAACCTGGAAGAAATGGACAAATTCTTAGAAATGTATAACCTTCCAAGACTGAACCAGGAAGGAATAGAAATATGAAGACCAATCACAAGTAATGAACTTGAAACTGTGATTAAAAATCTTCCAACAAACAAAAGTGCAGTACCAGATAGCTTCACAGGTGAATTCTATCAAATATTTAGAGAAGAACTAACACCCATCTTTCTGAAACTCTTTCAAAAAGTTGCAGAGGAAGGAACACTCCCAAACTCACTCTATGAGGCCACCATCACCCTGATACCAAAACCACACAAAGATACTACAAAAAAAGAAAATTACAGACCAATATCCCTGATGAATATAGATGCAAAAGTCCTCAACAGAATACTAGCAAACAGAATCCAACAACACATTAAAAGGATCATACAACATGATCAAGTGGGATTTATCCCAGGGATGCAAGTATTCTTCAGTATATGCAAATCAATCAATGTGATACACCATATTTACAAACTGAAGAATAAAAACCATATGCTCATCTCGATAGATGCAGAAAAAGTTTTGACAAAATTCAACAGTCATTTATGATAAAAACTCTGCAGAAGGTGGGCATAGAGGGAACCTACCTCAACATAATAAAGGCCATATATGACAAACCCACAGCAAACATCATACTCAATGGTGAAAAACTGAAAGCATTTCCTCTAAATCAGGAATAAGACAAGGATGTCCACTCTCACCACTATTACTCAACAGTTTTGGAATTCCTAGCCACGGCAATCAGAGAAGAAAAAGAAAGAAAAGGAATACGAATCAGAAAAGAAGTAAAACTGTCACTGTTTGCAGATGACAATACTCTACATAGAGAATCCTAAAAATGTCACCAGAAAACTACTAGAGCTAATCAATGAATTTGGTAAAGTTGCAGGATACAAAATTAATGCACAGAAATCTCTTGCATTCCTATACACTAACAACCAAAGAGAAATTAAGGAAACAATCCCATTCACCATTGCAACAAAAAGAATAAAATACCTAGGAATAAACCTACCTAAGGAGGTAAAAGACCTGTACTCAGAAAACTATAAGACACTGATGAAAGAAATCAAAGATAACACAAAGAGATGGGGACATATATCATGTTCTTGGATTGGAAGAATCAATACAGTGAAAATGACTATACAACCCAAAGCAATCTACAGATTCAGTGCAATCCCTATCTAATTACCAATGGCATTTTTTACAGAGCTAGAACAAAAAAATCGTAAAATTTGTATGGAAACACAAAAGACCCTGAATAGGCAAAACAATCTTGAGGTAAAAAAACGGAGCTGGAGGAATCAGACTCCCTGACTTCAGACTATACTACAAAGCTACAGTAATCAAGACAATGTGGTACTGGCACAAAACAGAAATATAGATCAATGGAACAGGATAGAAAGCCCAGAGATAAACCCATGCATATATGGTCATCTAATATGTGACAAAGGAGGCAAGGATATACAATGGAGAAAAGACGTTCTGTTCAATAAGTGGTGCTGGGAAAACTGGACAGCTACATGTAAAAGAATGAAATTAGAACACTCCCTAACACCATACACAAAATAAACTCAAAATGGATTAGAGACCTAAATGTAAGACCGGACACTATAAAACTCTTAGAGGAAAACATAGGAAGAACACTCTGACATAAATCACAGCAAGATATTTTTTTGACCCACCTCCTAAAGTAATGGATATAAAAACAAAAATAAACAAATGGGACCTAATGAAACTTAAAAGCTTTTGCACAGCAAAGGAAACTATAAACAAGAGGAAAAGACAACCCTCAGAATGGAAGAAAGTATTTGCAAACAAATCAGCGGACAAAGGGTTAATCTCCAAAATATACAAACAGCTCATGCAGCTCAATATTAAGAAAACAACCCAATCCAAAAATGGGCAGAAGACCTAAATAGACTTTTCTCCAAAGAAGACATACAGATGGCCAAGAGGCACATGAAATGCTGCTCAACATCACTAATTATTAGAGAAATGCAAATCAAAACTGCGAGGTATTGCCTCACACCAGTTAGAAAGGGCATCATCAGAAAATCTAGAAGCAACAAATGCTGGAGAGGGTGTGGAGAAAAGGGAACCCTCTTGCACTGTTGGTGGGAATGTAAATCGATACAGCCACCATGGAGAGGAGTATCGAGGTTCCTTAGAAAACTAAAAATAGAATTACCACATGACCCAGCAATTCCACTATTGGGCATATACCCAGAGAAAACCATAATGAGTTAACCCAAATTGGGTCATGGGGATGTGTGAATAAGGGCGAAGCAAACCTGAGGTTGGATAGATATTGATCAGTGTCTTCACAGCTGTAATTCAGGATGTATTACCAGGTGGTGTTCAGAGCCTATTTGATGTGAGAGTGATTGGGGGGGTGCAGATAAAGAATTCCAAGGCTGCTGTGATAGTATGGGCAAAAGTGAGGAGAGTGTTCTTGAGAGTGGGTGAAGGCAATATAGATGAACTAAATATGTCATCTTCATGGTGACACCCCCAAAGCCCCCACCTCCTCTCCTCTGGACCCTGCGGCTGCCTCTGGACAGGTCTCTGCTTTCGTTCATGCCCTCTACACAGCAGCCATAGCAATCATTGAAAATACATATGTCCAAATCAGAACAAATGACTCTCTTTGCTTTAAGTCTTTGAGTGCCTTCCCATTTCACGTATAAACCCTAAATCCTTACCATAGCCAAGGAGACCCTAGTGCATCTGGTGCCTGAGAAACTTCTCTGACCTCATCCCCTACCAATCCCCCCCTTTCCCTCTGCTCCAGTCACACAAGTACCCTCTGCTTTTTGCATACAGCTCGATCCAGCCCCAGGGTCTTTGGACTGGTTGTTCTCCCCAGCTCAGCCATTCTCACTCTCTTCCCCCACGCTGCTGCCTGGCAGTCTCTTTCTCATGTTTCAAACATCACCTCTTCTGAGAGGTCTTCCTTGACCACCTCTCAGAAATGTAAACAACATTTCTGCTGTTTACAGCACATGTGCTCCCTGAGAGTGGAAACCTTCTCCATCTTGTGCACCTGTGTCCCTGGTACTCAGAATAGTGTGGGACACACATAGGAGTCCTGTACCTAGTTGTTACCTGCATGTGATGAAATGAATTAAGGACTCAGTATTACTGCAGGGGGAGGAGCTGATGTACCTTCCTCAAGGTGAGACATAAGGAGACTGAAAGCAGGGGTCAGTGCTAGAAATGCATCCAGGAGGCTTGACCCCTGGTTGAGAAATCAAAGGTCACATAGAGCAGACATCCACATCAGATGGGAAGATGGGAGCCTAGAGCAGGATCTGGAGAACAGATGAGGTGATTGCAGACAGGAGCGAACTCAGGGTGGGAAAGTGCCTTCCAGAAGCCTGGCACCGTCTGACCCTGCTACTTTCTGGGTGGAACAGTCCTGTTTGCCCAGTTACAGGTTGTTTTTAAAGCCCTTCCTTCTGCATCACCAGCTAACTTATTTAGTGGCTGATTAGATTCCGAGGGGCCAGGGAGAATCAAGGATGCCACGCAAGTTCTTAGCAAGGTGACAATGATGTGGGTGGTTCTGTTGATTGAAGGGGGTCACAGAGGAGAAGTAGTTGGTTTAAGACATACAGGAGTGAGCTGATTGAGGTTTTATGGGAGCTTCTCCAGGCCTCCTGTTCCTGGGAATGTGAATGTAATAAAGGGTGGTTGCCTAATCCTGCTGTGACCCCACTTTCCCTTCCCCTCTTGTGGTCTGGCTGAATCACTTCTTCTTTTTCATGCTGTCTCAGGAGCACCCTCCCCACCCCCCTGCTGAGCTCCTTCCACCTGGTGACACTTCCTCTGGCCCCTTCTGTCTTCCTTTGGGATAGATCTGTGGGCCGTATGTTTCTGGATTATATGGAAGTAAGATAGGGAATTTTTTTTTTTTTTTCTCCAGTTGCGAATTCTGGTGTGACGGAATTGCTTCTGTAGCAAAAAATAAAGAGAGCTGATGTAGAAATGGAAAGCTGCCCTCTAAGTACTGCTGAAGGCTTAGTCTGGTATTTACAGGAAGCCATGCTTGGAGGATTTCACCAAGCTTTACAGGCTACATTTAATTAACCTTGTAGGTTGCTGGAAAGCTGGAGGAGGGCACAAACCATTGGTCCTATTGGTACAATGGATAGAGAAACTGAGGCTGTGCTTATTCTTGAAAAGAATCAGTGAAGCAAAGCAAGGCCTGACCCCTTGCCCTGTTACCGTTCAGAAAGGAGGGCAGGCATCCTTAGGGAGCTGCTCAGCACCTCCTTGGGGGCCTGCGAGTCAGGTCTGAGGTTTGCCCACACCCTTACCTTGCATCAAGAACCTCAGGTCAATCGAGCACGTGGAAAAGAGCCAAAGCCTTAACCGTGGTGCCTGGCTGGGGCAGCTTTTGATAGGAGCAGCTGATCGGAGAGAGCTTTTCTGGGTGAAATGCCTGTGTAGAAAGACACTTCAGATTGAACAAAGATGAGGCAAAAAACCTGGAGAGTTCATGGGGTAGGAAGGTGGTGGCACAGAACCAAGATCATTTGGTGGCTAAGAAATTCTAGCCGCTTGGAGCTCCAGAATGAACGATTCCTTTCTCCTGGCTTCACGCCCTGCCCGCCTCTGCCCTTGGCTACGATGATCTCTGTCTCCATTTCCATCTGGTGACTCATTCATTCTTCAAGTCCGCTCGTGCTTTGTCTTCCTGAAACTGTTCCTGGGTCCTGGCTGGAGGGAAATGCATGTTTCCATTTCAGGGTTTGTGTACTTGCTGTTCACTCTGCCTGGAAGCTTTTGCAGAGGTATCTGTCTAGCATGTTCCCTCACTTCTTCCAGGTCTCAGCTCCAGCTGGACGTCCTCAGAAAGGCCTTCTCTGATCACCCTGTTTATACTAACACCTGCACTGATCCCTTCCCCTGCTTCATTTTTCTTAGAGCCACTAATATTACTTGATTCTCTCTCCCTCCCCACCTCTGTCTCACTCACACACACATACACACACACATCTATCTACCTGCCTACCTACCATCTATCTCATTGTCTATCATCTATGCAAATTTTGGTCTGTCACCTTCATGAAAGTATAAGCTTCATGGGTAGAGTAAACCTAATGGTCTTGATCACAGCTGCTCTCCAGCTGTGCGAGCCGAATGCCTTGCACATAGTTTGTTCAATGTTAAAATATTTGCCAATGAACGCATTAATGGATGCCTGAACTCCACGCATCCACGGCACCCTCTTTTGACCTCTATTGTATACTTTCATACACTGTAGTTTTTCTATCTCCCCCTTGAGAATATAAGTTTTTTTTTTTTTTTTCCTTCTTTTGGAGAAGGGAATGCTCCTGTAATTTCTTTTACAGAATTGTTTAGTTCCCTTGCTCAGAATCTGTCACCATGCAGTGCTCAGAACCATAATGGATTGGTAACTGACTGACTGGCTGAGTGTTCTGGTGAGAGACAAGGTTGGACCAAGGTCATGGCTGTGAGGACAGAGAGGAGGTGCCAGATTCTGGGGCAGACTCAGTAGCAAGAAATGACAGCTTGTATAGGAGAGGAAGGAGCAGGGGGCGTTCTGCTTGACTCTGACAATTTCAGCAAGAGGGATTGTGTGGGCGGTGATGTTAACTAAGATATCAAACACCAGAGAAGGTGCAGGTTGTTAGGGGAAGATGGGGGACAACTCATCTTAAGTAGTTTGCATTATCTGACCTCCAAGCAGAGATAAGCTCTCTGTGTTCTTTTCTCCTACTTCTGAAATAAAAATAATTTTCCTCCTACCTTTCTCACGACGATGTCATTTAAAAGATTTATTACATAAATAATTTTGTCAAAAAAATGTTGAGTGCTTTTGATGTGCTGAACTTTATGCCAAGACAAAGGATAAAAAAGATGCTTACATGTTTGCCCCCTCTGCCTCTGAGTGCCTTTTCTCTTTATTTCCCTTTATTAAGCAGAGTTATCACTTTCAAGGGTACCACTGGGCATGTTCTCTTATACAGAAACTAGTCCAAGGGTTTCTTTTAAGTCTCCAGGGGACTGATAGGAATTTGGGCTCAGGGAGTCTGACTCAGTATATAAAACTGCAGTTGTCTGAAGTGGGCCACTCCGGAGCTGAATTGAAATGAAAATAGAATTCTTGCCTTCTCAACAAGAGGAAATGTGCATGGTTACTTTCTATCCCAACCAATAACTCTTCAGCAATGGTAAAACTTCCCTTTGGGGATCTTGACTGAATCAGTCTTTTTCTTCCCCTGAACATATTTTTTAGCTTAGAGTATATTCCGATTTAGAGGCCAAGTGAGTGTTGTTGGGTGACCTGCTCAGGTCAAGTGCATTCCAAATTCTAATGCCATTAATGATTTTACTCAGAGTCTGTTTCACTCAGGTTTCTTTTGCCAGTGAAATGCTCCATTTGAAGTTGCTTGGGGAAAGTCCGTCATAGAAAATCTCAAAGAAGAGACACTGTTTGACTTAGTTCTTCAGTAACCTTGGAGAATTTATTAGTCCTTGTTCACACTTTAATATTTGCTTTATTTCCTTTCTCTGCACTCTTTCAAAAAGGAAATACTGGTATAATTGAAATGTAAGAGCATGAAAAGGATGAGAAGCAAATATGATATGAATGCAGGCTCAATAATGATGTGAGCATCTGATTTGTCTAAGAGCTTCCTTGTCACCAAGGCAAAGAGGGAAAAAAAGCAAATGAACTTTTCATTATCACAGAGAAGCACTCTGGCTCCTTAGAAAGGACTTAATTTTTCCTGGCATAAAATTTTTAGGGAAAAAAAAGTGGGAGGGATTTTACGTATATAATAAAGAGTTCTATGATGAGTTTAAAAGTAGTTTTCAGTAGCTGTTTCACTTGTGATGATCAAGAGTGTCACATTAGAGTCTAACTCAGCAAATTGCTTGTGCCAGAGAGGAACTATTGTGAGGTAATCATGTCAACTTGGGTTGTTCTAATAGGTCTCAGAGATCCCTGAAACAATCTGTCTCCAAGGGTAATCCACAAACCTGCCTTTGAACGATGGGGGTGGTTGTTAAAATGTAGATCATCAGGCCCCGCACAGACCTGTGTATCAATATTAGTGTAGAATCCTCCCAAACAGAGGCTGAGACAGGATTTGAGTAAAGTAGGCGAGGTGAATGAAACCCTGGAGGAGAGTGGGGAGGGAAACAGGGAAGACATGACAACCAATAATTAGTGTTTTAATAAGGGACCTACCACTCTGAGCAACTGGAGGTTAATACCCGGGAGAAACTCTGTGGCCAGGGTGCACTTATCACCCCTGAGGGGTGAGGGACCTGGAGTATTTAGTCACCAACTTCTATTACTTCTTAGGAAAAGGTAGCTTCTGGGGGGCATTAATATCCCAGCACTTCTGCCCTGATTCACAGATGGGCAAAGTAAACCTTGGCAGCCAGGAAAGCTGATGCAGGCAAAGCCAGACAAAGAAATGCAGGTCTGAAATTTGGACTTCTGGCAGCATTCACTGTGGTGGCAGAGAGGAGTGTATTCATTTTGTAGGGCTGCCATGACAAAGTACCATGACTGGATCGTCTAAGAAACAGAAATTTATTGTCTCAGTTCTGGAGGTTAGAAGTCTAAGAGCAAGGTATCGCAACGGTTGGTTCCTTCTGAGGGCTCTGAGGGAGAGTCTCTTTCACTCCTCTCTCCGGGTTTCTGGTGGTTTGCTGGCAGTCTTTTGTAGGCCTTGGCTTTTGCTGTATTACCTTCATCTTCACGTGGCATTGTCCCTGTGTGCCTCTGTGTCCAAATTACTTCTTCTTTTTTTTTTTTTTTTTGCGGTACGCGGGCCTCTCACTGTTGTGGCCTCTCCCGTTGCGGAGCACAGGCTCCAGACGCACAGGCTCAGCGGCCATGGCTCACGGGCCCAGCCGCTCCGCGGCATGTGGGATCTTCCCGGACTGGGGCACGAGTCCGCGTCCCCTGCATTGGCAGGCGGACTCTCAACCACTGTGCCATCAGGGAAACCCCAAATTACTTATTTTATAAGGTGTTACAGGCTGAATTTTATCCTCCCTAAATCCAAATGTAGAAGCCCTAACCTCTGGTACCTCAGAATGTGACTGTAGTTGGAGATAGGGCCTTTAAAGAGATGATTAAATTAAAATGAGTTTGTCAGGATGGGCCCTAATCCAATCTGACTGCTGTCCTTATAAGAAGAAACTTGGACAGAGGAAAGGACATGTGAGGGCACAGTGATAAAGTGGCCATCTACAAGTCAAAGAGAGAGGTCTCAGAAGAAAGCAACCCTGATGGCCCCTTTATCTTGGACTTCCAGCCTCCAGAACTGTGATAAAATATACTTCTATGGTATTTTGTAATGGCAGCCCAAGCAGACTAATAAACAAAAATAATAGTCATGTTGGATTAGGGGCCCTCTCTACTTCAGTATGATCTCATTTTAACTTAACCAATTACATCTGCAATGGCCCTATTTCCAAATAAGGTCATATACTGAGATACTGGGGGTTAGGACTTCAAAATGCAAATTTTGGGAGGCAAAAGAAAACCCATAATAGGGAGAATATTTGGGTGGATGTTTGATGGGGTGGGCTGTACCAAATGAATCAGAACATTTGAGGATAGGCCCTGGGTATCTGCATTGCTAACAGAGTTTCTAGGTAATTGGTTATGTGCCAAATTGTAATTGGTCAATTGTAATTGGTTACACACCAAAATTTCAGAATCCACTACCTAGAACATGGACCATTATTTTATCTTACCCAAGTATCTATTTTCTCCAATTTACTTTTGGTAAGAGTGGGAGGGCAGACAATCTGAGGCTTTCCATGAGTATGAAAAGCCAGTTTTGAGAATTCCTGATCTTCAAATACCACCACTGCATTATAACTGGTTAATTGCATGTCTGTCATCCTCCACTGGTCTGTGTACTCTTTTCATGGTAGAGAATGGATGTAGTTCACCTTTGCATTTCTTGTTCCTAGTACATTATAGGTGCTGATACATGTTTGTAGGACTGAATCTGTCAATAGACTACCAATGATTGCTTGTTAGATGAGTGAAAATGATCTGTGCATGTTGGCCAATAACCATCTGTTGAATGAAGGAGTAGATATTAAGAATGACACAGCCTCTGCTTCTTAACCCCTTTTTACCAAATGATATTGTAAGCCACAATATCCCCAGGGTTTCATCACTGTCAACTCTAATAGAGGAAACCAGGATTCTCCTACTGAAATTTATTTTACTGGAATTTCTTTAGGGAAATAAATCTAACGATGACTAGAGTTTAATACATTCCCAGGTGTTTTTCCCTGTATTACTTGTTAAGCAGGCTTCTGAAACTGGCATATATATTTCATTCTCAATAGTCTCTGTTAAATTAAGAATGATAATGATAAAGAATAAATAATAAGACCAACTGCGGAAGGCTTTCTTGCTGTTCACAAATATGTTGGCTCTTCTCTTCTTCATGTATATGATAGGATTATACCTCTCGGATCCCTTCAGAGTTAAGCATGGCTTTGTTACTTGCTTTAGCCAATGAAGTCTGAGCAGAAAGGATATTGCTTCTGGGTAGAAACTTTAAGAGCCAATGGGAGATTTACTTTCCCATGTGGTATTGATCATGAAATCACCTGTCAAGATGAAGCTTCCATCAGCCTGGATCACTGTGTATGACTAGATATCCCCCACCCCACCACAGTATTGGGTATGTAGTGTGAGTGAGATTAAGGTTAAGCCATTGAGATTTTGTTTTTATTATTATGTTGTAAAAATATCTCTCTTTTTGCATGATAGAATTATATCTGTGGAATGTGATATGAGGCACCACCTGAATATCTGGCCCATCACTAGAGATAAAAAATTAGAAATGTTGAAGTAAGAAAATCATGGTAACCATATACTAATATTTATCTACTTCTATTATGTTTTGTTAAGTTATATGACTTCTATTATTTTTCTATTCAATTATATGTTATTTATTTCTACAATTTTATTTTCTACTTAAAAGAAACTTGCTACAGGAACTGTCTACTAGATCTAAGTTTGGGAATGTCAGAGTAAGGGCCTCTGAAAATCTGCTCCTCTGTGAAAGCAATGAGAACACTGGGAATACTGTCAAAATCAATTTTTTCAAAACTCTGGAAATTAACTAAGTGCTTGCAACAATCTAAGCCAAGTTTGTTCAAGAAGAACAGCTGAATCTTGGTAAAAACCATGAGCCTTGTGGAATTTTTAACTTGCCCTAATTCCATCCCTTTTCCCCATCCTTGTGATAGCTTAAAAAACAAACACTCTTGCAATTATTACTGTTGTGGAAACTAGTAGCTTAGCAGTCACTGGAGAAGGTCGAATGGAATTGGAGTTCCCTAAAGTCTCATTGTCAGTATTTGATCTATCTGGCAGCTTACTGAAAGTTTCATTCTCAGAGCATTATTTAACTTGACTCAGAATTCACTCTGCAAACAGCCCTATCTGCAAGGCATTTGTTGAAAACAGGTAGTGACAACTGTTTAACATCATAGCTGCCAGAGGTGGTGTTACCAGTTGGGGCTAACAGGAGGCTGATCATAAAACATAACCACAAAAACTGGGGAAATGAGATGTCCACTGGGGGCTTTGGAAAGCTCTGAAACATCCCTAGAATCTAGAAGGAATCTAGAAGGCCTGCTCGAGAAAGACCTGAGGGAACTCTAAGCTGCTCTAATTTATGGCTGAGATTGAAGCTCTGCACAAACAGGGTATGAAGGCTGAAGCAGAATTGTATGCCTTTCCAACATACATAGAGAGCCCTTAGGCAAAGACTGGGAGACTTATTGGTTCTAAGAAGTTAAGGAAATAATTAGCTGACCACTATGTCACCAAGCAGAGACATCAGTGACTGCATGGAACAAAGAACACAGATTTTACAGAATTAGGCCAGGGAAGTCACTGAGTCAACAAACAACAGCAGCAGCAGCAACGACAACAACAAATCTTGAAGAGGGGAATCTGATTACCATAGTTGACACACTATATTATTTAAAATTTGCAATTTTTGACAAAATGTTATGAAACACACAAAGAAACAGGAAAGTATGGCCCATACACAGGAAATAAGCAGTAACTAGGAACTGTCCCCAGGTCTTCAACTTACTAGAAAAATACTTTAAATCAGCTATTGTACATATGCTCAAAGAAGTAAAGGAAATCATGTCTTGGAGAATGAAGAATATAGAAATGATAAAAAAGAACCAAATAAAAATTCTAGTTGAGAAGTAAAGTAACTGAAATAAATTTATTAGAGGGGCTAGATTTGAACTGGATGAAGAAAGAATGAGTGAACTTGAAGACAGGTAAGTTGAAATTGTCTAGTATGAGGAACAATGAGAAAAAAGAAAAGGGACAGAGCCTCAGACCTGTGGTAGATGATTAAGTGTGTCAACACATTAATAATGAGAGCCCTAAAAGTAGAGGGGAGAGAGAAAAGAGCAGAAAGAGTATTGGAAGTAATAATGTCCCAACCCCCCAAATTTGATAACATTAATTTATTAATGAATTAAGAATAATTCATTAAGAATAATTCATTAAGAATAAATAGACAATCTAACAATAGTAATGTTGATAATGGATAGAGCAATCAGACTTAAGATCAACAGAGAAATAGAAGACTTGAAAAACACTATAAACCAAGTAGACCTAATAGACATTTATAAAACACTGAACCCAACAATAGCAGAATACACATTCATCTCAAGTGCACATGAAGCAGTTTCCAGAAGAGACTATGTGTTAGGCCACAGAACAAAACTCAATAAATTTAAAAGGGTTTAAATCATAAAAAATTTGTTCTCTGACCACAGTGGAAAGGAATTAGAAATCCATAACAGAAAGAAATTTGGGAGGTTTACAAATATGTGGTAATTAAACAACACACTCCTAAGTAACCAATAGGCCAAAGAAGAAACCACAGGGAAGATTGGAAACTACTTTGAGCTGAATGAAAACTAAAACACACAATAGCAAAACTTATGAGATGCAGCTCAGTCAGTGACTAGCTTTAGAGCTTTAACCATCTATATTAAACCACTTATATTAAACCATCTATATTAAAAATGAAGAAAGACCTCAAATCAATTTACTAATCTTAAGAAACTAGCAAAACAAGAGCAACTAACCCAAAGCATATAGAAGGAAGGAAATAATAAGGACTAGGAAATAAATAAATAAAAGAAAGGATGCAAGGACACTAGAGAAAATCTTGAAACAAAAAGTTTATTCTTTGAAAAGTCCTGCCAAATTGACAAAACTTAAAGCTAACTGACAGTGAAAAAAGAGAGAAGACTCAAATTATTAAAATCAGGAACAATAGAGAGAAAATCACTACTGACTTACAGAAATAACAAAGTTTATAAGGGAATACTATGAACACTTGAATACTAACAAATCAGATAACTTAAATGAATTGGACAAAGTACTAATGTCTTCACAGATTTTCAGTAGTTTGTGAATGCAATATAAACCACTGAGTTGTACACTTTAACAGGGTGAACTTGAATCACATGTGAATTATATTTCAACAAAGCTGTTATCAAAAAAAGTCAGATCACAGTTTTTCCTTCTTGCTTTCTTAAATGCCACCAAAAGTGAGTGGTAACTTGAACATTTTATAGGGTAAAGGTAACTGCCCTTTGAGTATCTGTATTATGGGCCATTTCAATCTCTCTCTCTCTTTTTTTTTTTTTTTTTTTTTTTGGTGGGGGAAGTAGAGCGGGAAAATGGAGAAAACTTTAGAGGAGAGCAAAGTCAATTGATTTATTTCTATACTTCCCATCTGTTTATCTTTTGTACATATCTCTTATGATCTTCTGTTTTTGCTTGTACCAGTTTCTGTCAAACTTTGAAAAGTAACATGACTTCTTTGTAATTTCATATTTTTTCTGAAATACAACATCAAAACTCTGAATACTTTTGCAAATGTTGTATAGTTTTTATCTTATTAGCTTATATGCCAATTTTCTAAATATATAGAACATAGAAGAAATGGCTCCATGAAAAGGTTTGGGCTTTTAATCTGACAATTAGTTTCTATATAGTTTACAAAAATAAGTACAAGGTATTATTTCACTGAGGGAGAATGATCCAGATCATAAAATTTCTATTTCTATTCCTTGGTTAATCATAGAATATTAGAAACACAGACTTTAACTCCCCAATTTTCCCACTCTTATGTAGTACAAATTGCTTCCCAGATTGTCTGGTTTCAATTTGAAATATTATGATCATAAAACTCCAAGGAGCACAATTTCTTTGTAACCCCTTTCCTCTCATCACTGCCTCTGTGTATAATTTATATAGCATCTCTGACATTCTCTGTGCTTTGTGTAGCTGATATTCCAGTGTTAGGTCTTTATCCTGAAGAGCCTAGAATTCAGAATCTAAAGTTCCACGCACTATGAACAATAAAGCAAAAAATGATGGTGGTGGGTGGAGGTTTCAAGGTCTCTAAATCTGCTCTAACAAGATTCTCAAATCATCATTGAAATGGGTCTTTTTTATACTCAGTAGCCAGAATTAAAAATGGGACCTTGGGTAACCCCAGTTCTTTTTCCTACTGAACTATGATAACTGGTCAGGTTCTATTTTCCTAATTTTCATGAAAACTTATTAGAGTGGCAGGTTGTTTAATTCATAACAATGAATGTCTACTCCTGGGTACCATATGTGCTATTTTATCTAGCATGTAAATTTATTGGGGGAATAGCCTATGTGCTTTGTATTTTAAAGATACTTTCACCATGTTAGAAACATAATTGTGTAAATCTTATTATTTCAGTAAGAAAAAAATCCCTAGCAAAACATTTAAACAAACTGAAAAGGGAATTTAATGACTTAAGTACCTGAAAAGTTAAGGGGTTGTCTCCTTCAGGTGTGGCTGGTTTCAGGCTCAAATGATGTCACAAATGATTGTCAGGTCCTGATATCTCTCCATACTTCAATTCTACTTCCTATGGTTTGTTTTAATGGTTGTTAACTCAGGTCTCTCCTCTTGGTGGCAACCTGGCTCCAACTAATCCAGGCCAGAAGATGAGAAGATAAGAGAGCTTCTCTCTCTGTTCTGTCTCTGTCTCTCTCTGTGTTTCAAGCAGAAGTCATTGGTTTTAACTGCTTATCCAGGCCTGACCCATAATGGTAGCTGAGGAAGTAATGTTCTCACTAGCCAGTCTAGGTGTTTAGTTAATATAATCTAAACACCATCAAATGAGAGTGAAAGAAGGAGTATTTCACTGAACAAAATTGAGCTATTGTTCCTATATAAGAGTGAGGGATGCTAGCTAGTCTATCAGAGGAGATAGCTGGCAATCATTTACTGACAGATGAATCTGGACCATTTAAATTTAGGCTATCATTTGGATTTCTCAAATCCTCATCAGAAACTGCCGAGAAGACCAAAAAACACATTTATTATCATTAAGTCTATATCCACTAAGAATGCCTGCTAATACAGGACTGTTCATAACCTTTAGTATCAACAGCCTTGTTTTCAAGTCTGAATTAATGATAAGAAATTTACACGCGGATGCATGCAGTATTCATGGTTCTGTTTAATCAATTATCTAGATCAGTGTCACCTGTTTAGCCAGGCTCTCTGGATCTGGTTTCTTCCACTTTGGGCAATAGTATTTGGAATCTGGATAATGGTGGTGTCAAATGATGCTATTGAATGACGGGAGTCAAGTAGATGTTTCTAGAGTTCCTGTTTTCAAATGGGTAAAAGAACAGTGCAAGACTGGTGATAGGACACGACATTTCTTCTAATATGTTCCACCAGTTTGGGATGGTTTTCTGTAAATTAAATGAGATCTCCTTTGCTCTTCCTTTAGGCCAATTCCCTTGCAAGGGAAGACATTTATTTCCAACTTAAGGTGTCATCATAGGGAACTGACAGTGCCTTCTGGGGAGACCTAACTTCCCTCCTTTGTGTGGCAGTCTCTGAGGTCCCAATTTGCCATTCACGAGTTAAATCCCAACTCCAGGTTAACTGTGCCTATTAATTTGTAGACAAAAATAACAGTTAAGTAGCAAGAAGGAAGTGTGCCCTTAAGGGAATAAGCGAATGCTATACTGGCGTCTCACCAGGACCACTGCATCAATTTAAAAACTGTTTTTACAGCACAGGAAGAATTTTCTGCAAACGTTTGTGTTTGTGTAGCTTGTTTACCTCAGCCAGAAATTGCAGCACATCATAATTTGAAGAGTGTTTACTTTGTTTCCTCTAAATCATACTCAGTGGTAATTTATTGGGATCCAGATTTTGTTGTTCTTGCTGGAAAATGGTGGGAAGTAAACTTGGACTGGGTTCAGTCTCTTGAGACGTGGATGAAATAGGAAAGGTGTGATTCCAAATGATTTCTGGAAGGAGAGAACAGATCTGGAAGAGTTCCTGTGGTTTGAGCCCCTCAAAATAAAGTCTTTTCCTCTTGCTTTGGGAGGGGTAATCCCCTCTCTGAGTAGTGTATCTTAAGAAGGATGACCCTTAGGTACTACATAATTCAGAAGATCAAAGATTCTTTTATGATTATTTGACTCCATTTAGTAAGTCACAATGGTCTCTAGGTACTTCATAAAGAATTTGTAGTAAATTTTTGGCATAAAAATTTTCTTGGTCTTGGTCCTGCAGTTGACAAGAATTTCAGCATCCTTGCATACCTTCCTTCTGGAGAATCTCAGGGAATCCAAATTTTATAGTACCTGGCTGGAGGAGGGGGCAGGATGGCTTGCACATATGCACCAGGGTGCCAGAAGCTGTAGGATGCTGGGAATTAAAGCCACAGAATGCTAGATTCGGGATGACTCTTGTGGAGCTTCTTCAGTATTTTCGCACTGTGGAAATTAAAAATATTTTAAAAATATTTTCTTTGCACATAGTGCTGAAATAGTAGGATGGTATGTGGCCAGAGAAAGCCACATGGTTTACCTCTAAGAAGCATAAGAGAAATTTGCTACGATTTAAGAACTAACCTTCAATCTCATAAACTTAGTAGCTTCCCTTTTTGAGTCTACTAAGAGAAGAGTCTTTCTTTTACCCATGAGGATTCGCATTAAAAAAGTGTGGCAGTAAAAGTAATATTCATAAAATATTTCATTTATTTGCCTACCTTTTCCATTGCCCTTGCAGTAAAGTAAGGCCATATGACTAGTTTTTGCTGGTGGTCTCTGAGCAAAAGTTGTATTTTCCTCTTCTGGGTTAAGACATAGAAGAGTAGATGTGAAATTCCCGTGCAATCTCTTTCACTGCTGCAATTCAGAAGGCCTTGTGTTCCACGTGGTTCAGCTCAACAGGGTGGATTTTTAGCTCTTGATTGATTCTGTAACAGCACTATCCCCCCACCACTACACCCCGATGGACTTGTAGCATGTTAAGGCACTTAGAGTTTGGGGTTATCACTGCAGCATAATTCAGCCTAATATACCAAGTGTATGAGATCACTGTACAGAAATCAAAGGCTAATTTTAAAATGTGCAATGGTAAATGTAAGTGTTAAAGGGCTGCACATCTGAGTCCTTAGGTCAGTGCTTTCTTTCCTTAAAGCAGATCATGTGTTAGTTTCCTAGGCCTGCTGCAACAAATTAGCACAAGATTGATTGTTTAAAACAACAGAAATTTCTTCTCTCACAGTTCTGGAGGCCAGAAGTCCAAAATCAAAGTCATGGCCAAACCACATCGACCACCCTGAAGGCTCTAGGGGACATCCTTTCTTATCTCTTCCAGCTTTGGCGGCTTCTGGCGTTTCTTGGTTCATGACAGCATAGCTCCAATCTCTGTCCCCATCTTTATATAGCCTTCTTTTTTGTGTCTCGGTGTCTCAAATTTCTCTCTCTCTCCTTTCCATTATAAACCCAATGACATAAGTCACTAGAATCCAGAAGTCTAGGCACTAAATCCACTGACTCTAAATCCAGGATGATTTCATCTTGAGCCCTTTAATTTAATTACATTGGCAGAAGCCCTATTGCCAAATAAGGTCACATTTACAGGTATTGGCAGTTAGTACTAGGACATTATCTTTTCGGGGGACATAATTCAACCCACTAGAGACTACATGGGAAATCCCATCATGATCAAAATGTTGCTTGTTTAACATGGACTCTGAATAAAGGGAATTAGTTGCATGAGTTATTCTATCTCCTTAGGTTGATTCTGCTTATCTCTTCTCTAATCCCCTTTTATTAGTCTTAAAGTCATAACTCCAATCTTATTTTCCTAATTATTTCTAAATTCTTTGATGATTCCTCACCAGAACCTTAAGTACTAAATGTATCAAGAATTTGCCTCAGTAGTGAGACAAACTTCTTCGACCTTGCACCTGCTTCCTCCATTACTTTTTTTCCTAGCTCATTTTCCACCATGCAGATTTAATGGGCATTTTTTCACCTAAAAATCTTGAGATTCTTAACAAGGTATTGATATACTCTAGAAGTAGTGGAGAATATATGCTTTCTTCACTTTTTTCATCTCTTTTTCTACCTGAGTGTTTTTAACAACATGTAGGATAATTTTGCCTTTTTCTCTCTACTGCTAATTTTTCCCTTATTTCTTATAGCCTTTTTGATATAGTTGCCCCTGGCATCAAAACATACCAAGACTACTGTTTTCTCCTGCTTCATACTATGTAGGAGCCAGAGTTAGGAGCAGAAGCCCACACTAGAAATAGGATCCTTGGCTTTTATTTTCTACTTCCTATGAAAATGTTTGCATTTAAAATCCTGGATATTTGTTGGTGGAGTGAAATCACTTGTCCTTTTTTTTTAATCAACAAAATTGTGATTGGTTTGGATCTTGGACACATAACTTTTTTGGTCAGGAGAAGAGTACATTTGTGGTGGACTCCATTTGATTTTGCAGCCAAATGACCTTCTAAAATCTCACTCAGAAGCTGGAGGGCTAGATGCCTAGTATCAGCAGTTTCAACCTGATTATGTTAAAGAAAGCTCTCACAGAAGCATTTCCAACATATTTATGCAACAGAGGATGAAGATAAGCATCATGTGGACAAATGTGAGTTTTCTTTAAGACCTACGCTTTGGTTGAAAGTAGAATAGGAGTGATAGAAAAGGTCTAGAGCTAATTAGAAAAGTGGATGAGTCATCAGCCTCAAAACCTAGCATTATACCCCTCCACGGTTTCTGTAGCTGCTTTCTCCTACAGACTAAATAAATGCTTCTTGGCCCAGCCAACCAGGAAAGAAGGGTCTTTCTTATTTGCTAACTCTGGATTGGTGTTATGGTTACTATGCAGTTAAAGTTGGGGTTGGTAAATATGTCTGTGGATAATACGAATGAGCTGCCCACACCCATGGCAGACATTGCTAATTGATCTCTGTATTCTTTCCCACTGAGCCTGGACCAGCTCCAGATTCAGGGCCTGAGTCCCCTTGCCAAGCTGTGGTGAATGAGTTAGAATTATTAACACTCTAGTGGGTGGACTTTTGTAAGGTGTTTCCTTCATGTGCACAGGTGGTGAGATGGAGAATGACCCAACAACATCTTGCCAGAATGCACTGAAAGCAGGTAAAGGTAAGAGCAATATCCCTTGTTAGATCTCAGAGAGTGCTAGTTACTGCTGCCATAAATATTTTTTGGTATTGGATGTATGACTAAAATCTGAAATTGAGGAGGAGGGCCCTGAGTGGGAGTGGGGAACTAGGAAAAGAGAGTTAGAATTTGAACTTAGACTAGGTCTCAGGGATCAGGATGACAAAAGTCACCTGAAGTCACTTTCTGAGCGTTGAGAAGGGAGCCAGCCAAGGCCCCTCTTGGTTTTTCCAGTCCACACAGGACGGGGGGTGGTGGGGTGGGTAGTTAATTGAGGGTGAGCGATTCTGGGGCTCATTATTCTTGGTTGTGATTTGCTGGTACACTTAGGATCACAGACCTGTGCTTTGGAGACCCAACTATTTTAATACCATTTGCATTTCTGCAATTACTTCTGTCTTTCTCTCTTAGATTTTAATAAAGCTCTTTATGAAAATGTCAGGCTGTCTCAGGATTGACATGTTTGTACATTTTCAGGTCACAATTTTCAAGGGAGAGCCATAGAGGCTTCTTCTGTGGGAGCAGAGTCAAAGTGAGAAAACTGTAAGGAAAAAAAAATCCAGTTTTGGCAACTGAGAATGTTTCTGTAATTCCACCTTGTACATGCTTTGCTTTGAGGCATTATCACACCAAACATATACGGGGGAAGATTAGATTCTATGCGATTCAAGTGTTCTTTTGGGAGAGGAAAGAAAAGCAACAGAAATGCTTGCTTCTCTCCTGAGGGCGATAGGAGGAATATAAGGAACAGCCAATGAAGTTCCTGAGGTCCCAGTGGCCTCCTCTTGGGACCTTATCTTTGTCCGCAGCACCTGGAGGAAACTTCGATAATGGCAAGTGGTAGGCAGGGGAAGTAATTTTCCTCCATCTGGGTAGAGTCCCAGTCTAATATACTAAATGGGGAAGGAAAACACCTGGAAAACATGCTGTCATCCCCCCTCCCCTAGTCCATGTCCTGGCAGATATTGCTATTGTCTTCGTACTTTCTCACTGACTTTAGGTCAAGCTTTATTATTCTCAACGTAGCACTCAGCACAGCTACCATCGGTCAAGGAGATTTGACATGCAGGGGAAATGTAATTACCATTCCTGAAATAGACTGCCTCTCTTTCAGTTTCCAGAAGGCAGAAACTAAGTCTTGCTCTTATCGGTTTCTGCTCTAACACTTAGCTTAATTATTGACTCAAGGTGCTGTTCAGTGATTTGTTGTGAATGACACTGCGTTGGGAGAGGGCTGAGGGTGGCTTCCTAATTGCCTAGTGCAGCCAATCACAGCCAGCTCACAGACAGCTGCGAGGATGTCCCTCCAGATCCTGTTGGTTCCATTTTGGTTGATTTCTAGCAGGAAGGACTTCACTTTTGCACCTTGTGTCTATACTATCCTGAGGTTCATTGTTAAAAAGGAACCATGGTAAGCTATTATATACAGGGTGGATAAACAACAAGGTCCTACTGTGTGGCACAGGGAACTATATTCAATATCCTGTGATAAACCATAATGGAAAAGAATATTTAAAAAAGTGTCTATATGTGTATAACTGAGTCGCTTTGCTGTACAGCAGAGATTGGTACAACATTGTAAATCAACTATACTTCAATAAAAATGGAACTATGGAGTACATTTCTTTTCAAGAAATATTGTTTGAAAACATTGGTATTTTATTATTACTAACAAGTAATTTTCTACTTTCCAGCCAATAGACTTGTTCACCTTTATACTCCCAGTGCTAAGTAGATTTCCTGTCATACATGTGGTGCTCAATAAAGTGAATTTATGTGTTGGATCTCCACATTTTCAAAAGGCTCTTGAACTTAGAATACTGGAAGCTATATATTTCTTGTTTCCCTGAGGACAAAATAAAAGGAAAGTAAATTAACTGCAACTAGATATCCTTTGATTAAATGAAAGCAAAGTTCTTTTCTAGGGAGAGTGGATGAAAATTGGAAAGGGTTACTGAGTGAAGTTCAAATTTCTATGTCTTTGGGACAGCTTTTAAGTACATTCCAGCCTGAAGGCCAGAAGAGACTAAACGGCTTCTCTAAGTCTCTCTGAACCTGGAGACACAATCTTTCTAGAGAAGGAAAGAAACCCTGGAGGGCAATGACTGTTCTGAGCAATTACTTATATCACAGAGCATTGTTATCCCATGACCAATGGCTAAATGGGAACAGAATAAGGACTCTCAGGGGCATCTTGAAAAATATAAGTAAAACCTTAAAGGTCAGGGAGTTATATCCATTAAGTGTGGTCTCCTGGAGATGAGTGAGTGTACTTACAGCATTGCTAATATTTTATCAAGAGTTAAGGACCCATTAGAATTTCCATTTGCAAGAGCAGGTTTGCTTAGATTCTGGTCAAAGTGGTCTCTTTGGCTAATATTGTGTGTGTGTGTGTGTCTGTTTCTTGGGCTTTTATTTCCCTTTCTCATTCTTAGCCTCAATTTGTTAAGCTATAGTTACAGAGTTTCAAAATATAGCCATTGATCTTCTCTTAATTGACTGTGATTCCTTAAATGAGAAATCTTCCTTGGGTAGAGGATTGACTAGAAGGATTTGTAATTTCAATTTATAAATCTCTCTCTTGATTTCCTGGCTCCTTGGTTACCTGGAAGGGAAGCTAGCAATTTTTTTTTTTTTTTCGTTACGCGGGCCTCTCATTGCTGTGGCCTCTCCGGTTGCGGAGCACAGGCTCCGGACGTGCAGGCTCAGTAGCGAAGGCTCACGGGCCCAGCCGCTCCGCGGCATGTGGGATCTTCCTGGACTGGGGCACAAACCCGCGCCCCCTGCATCAGCAGGCGGACTCTCAACTACTGTGCCACCACGGAAGCCCTGTTTCTTTTTAAAAGAGAGATATGGAAGAGACTGTCCAGCTGTCCATCAAACCCATTTTGTCTTCTTTCTTAGCATATGTTTACACCACATTTACCATACATTTACCATGCTCTCTCACAGTTAAGTGTAGCCACATTTCTGAGTTCTAGCCAGTAAGTTATCAGCAGAGGTGTTACATGCCAGTTCTACTCCATGTGTGGTCCAAACGCCAGCAGGGTCAGCATCACTTGGGAGCTTGTTGGAAATGCAGACGCTTGATCCCCATCCCAGACTTCCTGAATCAGGATCTCTGGGGGTGGGGCCCAGAAATCTGCAAACCTGCTCTCCAAGTATGTTACAGTTTGAGAAGCTCTGATGTAAACCACATCCAGATCTGCTCCTTAAAGATGTCTCTGTGATGCCTCAGCTATTTTCTCTTTCCTAGTTTGATGCAGATGGATTGCTGCATCATCATTTGCAGAAAAGTTTGCTCATCAATTAGGAACACCATTTTGGATTTCCCAAGAATAAAAGATAAACACCTCTTGAGTAAAATCACTAAGATTTTGGCATTTAATCTGAGAGTAGCTCATGTTAACCTGAACTGTTACAGTGAAGGATGGATGGGAAAATGACTTATTCAGGTAACATGAGTGAGTCACTTTTTATGTAGGAACCCCTTACTTAGTTTTGGGTTGTCTTTTAAGCCAATTACTTAGAATTTACTGACCATACTCCTTTCTCTTCATCTCTACTTAGTATTAAAATATCCATGATTATTTTTATATTTCAGTTTTGTTAATTTTTTTTTTTTTTTTTTCCCGTACGCGGGCCTCTCACCTTTGTGGCCTCTCCCGTTGCGGAGCACAGGCTCCGGACGCGCAGGCTCAGCGGCCATGGCTCACGGGCCCAGCTGCTCCACGGCATGTGGGATCCTCCCGGGCCGGGGCACAAACCCGCATCCCCTGCATCGGCAGGCGGACTCTCAACCACTGCGCCACGAGGGAAGCCCCAGTTTTGTTAAATTTTGAACAATTTAACACTCATGCAAGCATGTAGCAGCTCATGCATTAGGTCAAATGCTGGAGAAGGAGCACTAGTGAAATGACCAGTGTGTGAATCCTGGTTTTTCTCTAGATGTGTGATGCTAGGCAAATAATACAATTTCCCTGAGCCTTGGATTTCCATTCCCCAAACTGGATGGAGTGAACAAGAGAGATACGGCCTCAGCCTTTAGGCATCTTACTGTCCAGGGGAGAAAGAGGGAAAAAAATCAACTAAGTAAATTATTTAGTGATTATAAATTGTTTTTATTGCTGAGAGAGAATACTCATGGGATATGTGGGGAGTGTATATTTTACATTCAGAGATGTCCTCTTTTAAGATGTTTTATGTAAATTGTGACCTGAGAGGTAAGAAGGCTCTAGCCACTATGATAGTGTTAGGGTGGGTTGTGGTGGTGGGATGGCAGAAGGGAGAAGGAAAAATGTCCCTTCCCTTCTAACTTGCTGAGATGACTTCATTTTTATAAGATCAAGATGGTGATGGGGATCATATTTTCTTTTCATTTTTTTGTTTGTTTTGTTGGGCCGTGCAGGATGCAGGATCTTAGTTCCCCGACCAGGGATCAAACCCATGCCCCCTCCTAACCACTGGACCGCCAGGGAATTCCCGACTGTGAGAATTTTTAAAGGTTATTTATTTATTTATTTAGGCTACGCTGGGTCTTCATTGCTGTGTGCGGGCTTTCTCTAGTTACAGCGAGTGGGGACTACTCTTCGTTGTGGTACGCAGGCTTCTCATTGCGGTGGCTTCTCTTGTTGCAGATCACAGGCTCTAGGTGCATGGGCTTCAGTAGTTGTGGCACACGGCCTTAGTTGCTCCACGGCATGTGGGATCTTCCTGGACCAGGGATCGAAGCTGTGTCCTCTGTACTGGCAGGCGGATTCTTAACCACTGTGCCACCAGTGAAGTCCCAATCATACTTCCTCACATCATCAGGGGTCTTTCAATTTTTGATTGTATGCTCATTATTGTGTGCAAGAAACAGTAGATACTAAAGTAAATGACACTTGTCTCTAGAAAAAGTATCTCCTTATCCTTCTTTCAGGTTGATGGTGTATGAGGCTGAGTCAATCACACCTGTAGTTGGTCTGGGTCTCATGCTTGCTCCAGTTTCCTTTAGAGCCAGTGCACCCTGGTTTCAAACATTTTGAGGATGTTCCTTCAGCGGGGCTTAAGACATTAACACCAGAACGACTCTGGGAATAGTTTTGATGCTTTACAGCTCAGCCACCAGCTTTCTGAATGATGGGGAAGCTCTCTCTGCTTTACAACTTGGCTGCCAACTTTTTTGAGTCACTGGGGAGTTCTCTTTGCTTTCCAACCCCGCCCTCTGGCTCTATCCATATAGAAAAATCTCTCTGCCCCACTTTTGACAACTGCCCTGTCCCCAGTCTTTATTGGGCAGCTGCAGAGTAGTCGGTGAACACTGCCTGCAGCCTTCCTTGCATTCCCCAAAGACTCATTGCACCTACAAAGGATGTCTCCTGCTCTGCTCTGTGATTTTGGTGTGTACCTTTGTGCCCTCAGAGAAGGACTTTGAGGAAGTTTGGCAAATGGGTGCAGAATTATTCCATTACTGGGGCCTCTCAGGATTTTAATCTATAACCCTGGCTCATATGTGCCCATTAAAAGTTTGTAGAAAGTTCATCTGGTTTCTCTTTATCTCCATCTATTGCCAATTCTGCACCCCGCACCCCCTCCACACTCTCATTGCTCTAACAGGGGTGAAAGCAACTGTGGTGTCTTTTCTCTGAGGAAGGGCTTTCCACTTTGTGAAATTTAGTTCGTTTCGGTTTCTTGGAATCTTCAGCTCTTAGAATTTTTTAAAAGACTATTTTGTATGTAGCTTATTTTGCCCCTTTTTGTTGCTTAGAGCGGGCATGATACTCTCTTGCAACTTTCTACACCCTAACAAGAAGTAGTAGTATTTTCAATGAGTTTTCTATATGAGAATCACCGCTATGAATTACCTGGGTATTCCCAAGCTCCCCAGCCTGTTGGGTTAACACAGCCCTTTTCCATTAAGTTAAATTATTCAGGATCCCAATAGCCCAGATGAGGGGAGACTCACATTGCCTCCTAATAACCCAACATAATCTGGGGAAACACCAGTTTTCCACTCACCTCTTGCTCTCATTTCATGTTTCTGTTGAATTCTCTCTAGCCTTTGAATCTCACTTCTTGCTGCTATTCCCTTTGCTTTGACTTACATCAATCTCACATGAATGAAAGCAGGAAAATTCATAGGAGAGAAAGAGCTAAAAGGCTAGAGGGAACAGGATAAGGGAAAAGGAAATATGAGGTTGGGGAGGGGTCTACACTGGCTGGTATGGCGAATGACCAAGTAGGGATATTCTGAAACACAGGTATGAGAGCCTGTGTCCCCTGTCTTTTTAATCATGTAATTTTTACTGCTGTCTCTCTCTATTCTTACAATTATGTTTTATTATTGAGTAAAGAGCTGCTTGAACTCTCTGTGTGGTCATTCCTCGGGGGTAATGATCAAGATGGTAATTGATGAAAAGAATGGCGTGATCCACAGCCAACACCCCTAAAGTCCATCTTCCACCTACAGGCGGGTGAGTGGACCCACCTGGGGAGAATATCTGGTTGGAAAAACAGCATGGTTCATTCCCAGTCCTCCCCTCCTTGCATCCTGGATAAGTCTACTCCAAGAGCCAACTGCACCATCCGTAACTGGTTCTTGTAACAAAGAACTTAAAGAGAAAATTTTGCAAGAGAATAACCTTCTGAAGTGACTCAGAAAAAAATCTTCATCTTAGGGAATAACTGTACTGTCATTGAAATACAAACTCACTGTGGGTTTGAAAACATTAAATATGACTAGAAGGTAAGATTTAATCCTGGGAGATAAATTTCACGAGGGCATCTTCATGGAAGAAAATAAAAAGCCTAAACCACAATGATGTAGTAAAACAGGACAGAGCAAAAAGGAGACTACAAAGGTTTCTCAAGGACGGCTTTTGTCTGCAGTTCCTTTAATGGACTTTGAAGCTGAAGCTAAAAGAAAGGATCGGATGTGTGGCTGGTGGCAGGTGGCTTTGTCACATCACATACCCACCTCCAGCCTCCAGTTTATTCATCCTTGTGCGTACAAATGTGGTTTCTCCAGGAGTTCCTTTACTAACAGAAGGGGCAGCTGTAACACAAAGCTGATGACTCAGAGGCGTCTTAGAGCTGACTGAAGACAGACATAGTCTTTTTCTTCATGGGTTTTTGCCAAGTATGCTGCTATTTGCATTTTGAAGCAACCCATCTCCTTTGGGATAACACAGCCTCTTTGTTCAGGTATTTATCATAGTGCTTGGCACTTTGCATTGTATTATCTTTCTCCATGCTTTGCCTCTCCCACTAAATCTGCACTTTTTAGAGGAAGGGACTCTGTCTTGTTTGTGAAACATCCCCAGAGCCTAACACCGTTCTTGGCAGGCTACAGATGCTCAATGAGTATTTGCTGGTGGAATGAGTAAATAAATGTATGATGAAATAATTAATATACACAAAACGCGTTGAACATAATTTTGGGAATTAAAAAAACAACAATCCCTGAACGCCAAAACCAAAATGCAAAACAATGCTTTGATTTCTAACAGTTTTGTAAGTTGGCATTAAAAATTCCTTAAGTAGTTCATTGATTGTGTTAGGAAGGAATTTTGTTTGATTGCTCAGAACTGAGAGCCGATTGTAGGAGCTTAAATGAATTGGGAGTTAGTTTTCTCCTGTAAAATAAAATCCAAAGTTAGGGAATTCATAAGCAGGTGGAGCAGTGTCATGAAGTTGTCAGGGACTGAAACTTTTTCTCTTTGTCTGTCCAATCCATCCTTAGTGTGTGGCTTCCAATGTCAAGGTTCCCAGGGGCCGCTGGAGATCCTGCTAGTACATCTGCATCATATCCAAAATTCATGTTGTCAGCTTTTTATTCTGCTCAGTTTTACCTAGAGGAGTTTTCAATGTCTAGGTAGAGCAGAGTTTCAACTTGGGCTTCGCAAGTTATACGGAATCAAGACCAGATCCTCAGGAAGACAAGTCTCATCTTCACAGAATTATAAGAGTGCAAGCTTTCATACTTGTACTGGGGAGCACGATTGCCCAGCATCCTTGCCTTGAGCCTGGACAAATTCTGTGGGATAATTTATACTCCAGAACAGCACTGAGGGTTCAGACTGAGTCTGGGACTTGACCTGAAATGGCATCTTTGCTTGACTTCTCCCCTCCTAAGCCCTTATCCGTTTCTCCTGGAAGCACTTTCTTAATAAATTGCTTGCATGTGAATCCTTGTGTTCGGGTTTGCTTCTGGGGAACCTGACCTAAGATAATGCCTGCTTAGGAAAAGCTGAGGCAAGGCTCAAGATCAAGCATGAGTAACCTGCATCCTAAGGCAGTTTCTATGCCTGGTGAAGACACAGGCATTTGCTGAGGGCAGAAGGGCAGGGTTCCCTTTTCCTAAACCCTGTGTGGCTTGTGCTGGGTGAGGCCCCCCGCATCCTGGCTGGAGCCCCATGGCCTCTGCCTTTGCTGAGTTCCTTGACTCCAAGTCCTTTGATGAGACCCAGAAGCCTTTGCTTTAGACTGAATCTGCCACGTGGAAGAAGAAACAGCTCTGAGCAAAGTGATCTGTGCTGCCGCCAAGATGATTAATGCCTCTTTGTCTGACCTTGGTGGTTAAAGCCTACTGCACATCTGTAAAAAACAATTGCATGGATCAAAGTAAATATTTAGGCACCAAAAAGACCATAGCACCCTGTCCGCACACTCACATCCAAGGCCCCAAATTGGGTGCCCTTGTACATCAGAAGCTTCAACAAGTCCATGAAGACTTTGTTGCCCCATATCTCATCCCTTATCTATTTCCCAGTGTTCCTGACTCATGCACCAGAAGTTAGCTGTCCCCTGAATTGAATGTATCCTCCCACCGAAGTATAGGACTTTCTTGTATGGGGTCCCGCTGCTGTCAGATATAGAGTAGGAAGGCATGGAGGAGATTGCATGCTTCTCAAATCACAAGGAGAGGTTGGGGGAAGGGATGTTGGAATCTGTTGGCCAGTTTATCCTCCTAAACTTACCAGTCAGATACATCATCTCATTCCCCTTCCCATCATTTTGAATTGAATGGATTTGGAGGTAGAGAGGACCCAGGAGATTTATACTAATGGAGCTCCCTACAACATGGAAGGAAACATGAGAGATGGAAAGCAAATATTCCTTCTTATATTTTCAGACAGCACTTTGAATGTTCAGTCTCTATTCTCCTCCATGACCAGGTGCTTCAGGAGATGCTATCTCAGCCCTAGCCCCAGCCCAGGGTGGAGAATCAGTTTGGTCTAAGCCCATCTTGTTGGTGCTATTCTAGTTGGCTATGACTGGATTAGGAAGATGGAAATTGATGAAGATAATTCCCCCCACCATCCACTGCCACCACCACGAGGACTGAATCCTGATCTGGATATATATTTCTATTTGTGTATACTGATTTTTCCATTTCTGTTGCTATTATAACATTTTGTTAGCTCAAGCTTGTATAAAACTAATAACCCTAGATAATTTTTACATGGACAGTTATTAAACCAGATTATTTCTTCCATACTAGTGTCTGTGATTTTTTTTTGAACTTAATTCAAGTGTGATATAATCTTTCTTCAACTTCAAAATACACTAAAATGGAATGAAGTCTACTTCTGTACACCTGTTTGGTAACTAGTGGAATTTTGGTTCCAGAAAAACACAATTGTGTGGATTGTGAGTCACTTCTGCTCTGGATAATCAGAAAGAGGAAATTGGAAGTTGGGAATAGAGAGGGGAGGTAAAGCAGACGGCAGAGGGAAGATAACGATTTTTGCAGTGACTCCTTGGGGAACACAAAGGAAAATGGAGCACAGTAAGATATTCAGGAGACATCTGTGAGGAAGAGTTGAGGAGTTGAGAGCCAAGATGCGAGAGAGAAGATTTGATCTAAGGGGGGAGTAGAAAGCATATTCTGAGTCATGCAGTCAGGAAGGCACTGATCATTTGAATGGAGAACCAGACAAAGAAAAAAATGTTTCAACTTCACTGAAATTTTAAGAAACTCAAAAATGTCAAGAAAGTTAAATGGAAATTATTATTATAGCATCCATTATTATTAATTTAATAATGTCTTTATTCTTTTATTTTCATGAATGCAAAATATATTTTAAAGGGCTTTTATAGGTTCAATTCTGATTTGTTTCTTGAATTCTGGTTTTTGATATTATCTTAATTTCCCAACCTCAAAATCTCTGACAACGAGGATTTTCTGAACTTCAATTCAGTGTTTGATGAGATGATAATATTTACATTTATCTCCCCTAAATTTTGTCTCATGAGTTCATAAAAGAAAGATTGATAGATTTGATCACTTACAATTACAAACTTCTGCATAGAAAAATGCATCATGAATGGAGTAAAAAGTCAAACAGTGGACTGGGAGAGAATATTTGCAGCACATATGAATGACAAGGATTAATATCCCTTATCTACAAACACTTCTCTCAAGCTGATAAGGAAATGACATACAAGTCAACTGAAGATTAGGTAAAAGGCATGAATGAGCAACTCAGAAAAGCAATGATATGTGGACAGTTCACAGGAAAAGCTGTCCAGATTCTCCAGTTATCAGGGAAATGCAAATGAAAAGAATGAGAGACCATATTGGTCAGCAGATTGGCAGACATTTAAAAAGTTGGTAGGGCTTCCTTGGTGGCACAGTGGTTGAGAGTCCGCCTGCCGATGCAGGGGACACGGGTTCGCGCCCCGGTCCGGGAAAATCCCACATGCCGTGGAGCGGCTGGGCCCGTGAGCCATTGCCGCTGAGCCTGCGCGTCCAGAGCCTGTGCTCCTCAATGGGAGAGGCCACAGCAGTGAGAGGCCCGAGTACCGCAAAAAAATAAATAAATAAATAAAAAATAAAAAGTTGGTAACAATCAGTGCTGGTGAGGATGTGGGGAAATGGGACATCTTATATATTGCTACTGGGTTTATTAATTTTTATATACTGTTGAAAAAGTATTTATTTAAAAAATGAGTATATCCTTTGACCCAGAAATCTTTCCCAATCTGGTAATTCACCCTACAAAAACAAAAGTAAAGTAACTAAGGATATACATATATCCTTAGTAAATAAACAAAGATGTTTATTGCAACATTTCTGCAATGGAAAAACTTGGAAGCATCCTGAATACTCCTCAGTTGGGAGTGGATGAATGAATTATGGGGCATCCATATTATGGAGCCTCAGTGAGTTATTAAAAATAACTATGTGTTTCTCTATGTTGTGTAATAGGAATTAGCATAGCGCTGTAGGTCAATTATACTTTACAAACAAACAAACGAACAAAAACTCATTGAAAAAGAAAGAGAATTTGTGGTTATCAGAGGAGGGAGTGGGGAAGCAGGAATTGGATGAAGGTGGTCAAAAGGTACAAACTTCCAGTTATAAGATAAGTAAGTACTAGGGAGGTAATGTACAATGTGATAAATATAATTAACACCGCTGTGTTTACATATGAAATTTGTTAAGAGAGTAAATTCTAGGAGTTATCACAAGAAAACGTCTTTTTTCTATTTCTTTAATTTTGTATCTATGTGAGATGATGGATGTTCACTGAACTTATTGTGATAATCATTTCATGACGTAAGTCAGATCATTATGCTGTCCGTATACCTTAAACTTATACAGTGCTGTGCATCAATTATATCTTGATAAAACTGGAAGAAAAGAAAATATCTTAAAAGACAAAAAAACTCATGTGTTCCTCGAACATATTTTGCATGTTGTCCATAGAATAATAGCATGGCTCACTGTCTCACTTCCTTCAAGTCTTTACTCAATTATTACCCTGTCAGAGTGGCCTTGCTTGATCGTTTCCTCTAAAATCGCTGTCTGTACCATTCTATCCCCCAGTCTTGCTGTAGTTTTCTTAATAAGACTTACAAGTATCTGACCTTGTGTTATGTGTCTGTGTTTGTTGGTTGATTGTCTCTCCCCCCTACTAGAATGAAATCTCCATGAGAGCAGGGACTTAGGAGACTGTGTTCACTTTTGCATCCTCGGTGGCTAGTCCCTGGCACATAATAGGTCTTCAGTGAATTTTTTCCATTGGGTGAATCTATAATATTGGCCTAGAAAACGATGCTTCCTTCCCTTTCCTTGCCCCCACGTTGTTCCTGAGAGCACTCCCCAGTGAAATTCCTGCCTGCTCACCCTATCTCAGGGTTTGCTTTCCTGGGAACTTGCTCTGAAACAACGTGCACCCACATATATGAAGAATCTTTTTAAAATATAAAAATGCAATAATTTTCTCCTCCTCTATTTGCTAATCTGAAGGACCGTCTCAGCCCCAAAGTTCCCCATGGGGTTGGCTGAGACCTTGGTTGAGACTTTATCATAAATCAACTTTTTTTTCTCTGCTGAATTCTCTTTCCTTTCTTCCCTTCCATAGATCCTGACTTCTCTGGAATGTATTCTTTTATTCCACATCCCTTCTAATCATTTGCTTTTGAGGAGTCAGGAGGTGGATGCTTTCTTCCATTATCAGCTTTCTGGTCTTTACCTACAAATATTAATCATAAGTCACTATCAGCCCTATTCCCTCTTTCCAGCTTAATCCTTGCAAAGTGTCCCCTTCTTTCATGAAATTAGGGTCAGAAGCCATGGGAAAATTGAATCAAATCTGAGATAGATTTAATAAAGCGGTCACATTGAATTTCTACTCCCCCTGATTTTTCTCTTCTTTCTCCACCATGTGGGAGTCCTAGATAAAATTAAACTGCTGGGATGTAGAGACAGTGAAATGTAGAGGGAGGATTGGGAATGGAGGAGTGCTAAAGGAAGGCCAAGGCCAAATGCAGCTTGGATGGAAGTGGGCAGTGGTCATTCCTTCCTACAGATGCCTCTATTTCATTTACCCATTAAACATGGATGAAGAAATGTATTATCTGCACTATCTATCACATCTATCTCAACTCTGGACAATGATGACGTTTCAGCTCTTAAAATCTGGTAGAGGAAGGTGAATAATTGCTCTTTAACATTTCCTAACTCTTTTATATTTTCCTGGCCACACTCTTTTTTTTTTTTTTTTGATTATGACATCCTAAGAAGTTGAGCCACATACTCTTCTACTACAGTATAAGACTATCCAGCCAAGATGATGAGGCAAAAAGGTCAAAGGACAGAAAGTTTTTTAATAGATCAGCGTAGCATCCATTAGCATGGCTGCCTAATAAACAGTCATGTTGTTTGCAAATGGCGTTAAAGCTGTATTTACACTTATAAGGAGAACGCTGCTTCAGCATATTGTTAATTAGGACACTACCCGAGGCTACTGCAGATTAATCTCCTGAAATATGCTTACTGTATGGAGTAGTCATGATTAAGTAGCACATAAGATTGGTCCAAAATGAGAGGATTTGAGGGGAGTCTTGCTTTGCCTCCTTGGATAAGCAGCAGCAAAACGTGTAGCTGAGTGCCTTTAGCACAGAGTCCACTAGCTTGTCCTAATAAGTACCATGGTGTTAGGTGATCAAGAGATGATAGATAGACATTCAGTAATACCTTTTCAATTACCCTTGTAAAACTGCTATTTAGAGACCTCAGGGGTATTGGATCAAGACACCAGCAGGCTAATGGGCAAGATGCCTTTGGAGAGAGCTTGGCGCTTTAGAGCTTGCTCTAAAGTCTGAGCACCACTTGGTGGCACTGACATTTCTCCCTTAATTTTTATTTTTATTTTATTTAATTAATTTATTTATTTTTAATAAATTTATTTATTTATTTATTTCCTTTGGTTGGGTCTTTGTTGCTGTGCGCGGGCTTTCTCTAATTGCAGCGAGCGCGGGCTACTCTTCGTTGTGGTGAGCGGGTTTCTCATTGCAGTGGCTTCTCTTGCTGCAGATCACGGGCTCTAGACGCACGGGCTTCAGTAGTTGTGGTGCACGGACTTAGTTGCTCCGTGGCATGTGGGATCTTCCTGGACTAGGGCTCGAAACTGTGTCTCCTGAATGGGCAGGTGGATTCTTAACCACTGTGCCACCAGGGAAGTCCCTCTCCCTTAATTTTTAGAGCGCTTGCCTAGAGGTGACCCACTGTGTTTTTCCTGGGGATCAGTGGAATTATTATTGGTACTAGGCTAGTTTTCTTTTATTTTAAAATATCTCTGCAGGTTGCCATGTGGCTGTCTTTGGCACTGCCCTATTGTAATAGTATGGACTGAACCTGCACTAGGCCCAGCTTTGTGGGCCTGTGCCTTCTCCAGCTTTGTTTTGCTGTGTCCTTCTCTGGATCATACATCCAGCTCAGGTGTCATTCTACAGCTAAATGTTGCAGCTCCTGCATGGACCATGCGAGGTGTTCTTTGAAATATGACAATGAACAGGACTTAGTTGCAGCCACAGGCAACTTCAAGGGTGACTTTGGGGAAGGGGCTTTATTATTCCCCTAATTCTCACCACTGTCCCAAAGCCATCCAAACTAAACATGTATTAGGGTTCTCTAGAGAAACAGAACTGGATAACTATCTACCTTCCTTCCTTCCTCTCTCCCTCTCTCTCTCCCTCTCTCCCTCTTTCTCTCTCTCTCTTTCTTTCTTTCGTTCTATTTTTTTTTTGGCTGTGTCGGGTCTTAGTTGAGGCACATGGGATCTTTTTAGTTGTGGTACGTGGGCTCTTCACTGCAGCAAGCAGGCTTCTCTCTAGTTGTTGCATGCAGGTTTTCTCTCTCTAGTTGTGGTGCATGGGCTCCAAGGGTGCATGGGCTCTGTAGTTTGCGGCAGGTGGGGTCTCTCGTTGAGGCATGTGAGCTCAGTAGTTGTGGCATGCAGGCTTAGTTGTCCCGCATCATGTGGGATCTTAGTTCCCTAACCAGGGATGGAACGTGCATCCCCTGCATTGGAAGGCGGATTCTTTACCACTGGACCACCAGGGAAGTCCCCTTTCTTTCTTTCCTTCTTTCCTCCTTTCTTCCTCCCTTCCTTCCTCTCTCTCTCTTCCTTCCTTCTTTCTTCCTTCCTTCTTTCCTTCCTTTCTTTCTCTCTTTCTTTCTTTCCTTCTTCCTGTCTATCTAATCTATCAAAAAAAGATTTTTTTATGAGAAATTGTTTCATGGGACTGTGGAGGCTGAGAAGTCCCATGATTTTCCATCTACAAGCTGGAAACCCAGGAAAGTAAGAGGTGTAATTCAGTGTGAGTCTGGAGGCCTGAGAACTCGGGGAGCCAACAGTTTAAACCCCAGTCTGAAGGCTGAGAAGATGAGATGAGAGCTCAAGCAGACAGGCAGGAAGCAAAAAAGGGCAAATTCCTCTGTCCTCTATGTTTTGTTGTGTTCAGGCCCTCAACAGAATGCATGATGCCTACCTGCGTAGGGGAGGGCAATCTACTGAGTCCAGATTCCAATGCTATTCTCATCGGAAAACACCCTCACAGGCACATTCAGAAGTAGTGTGTTATATATGGGCGTCCCGTGGCCAGCTAAGTTGACACATAAAAACAACCTCCACAGGGCTTCCCTGGTGGCGCAGTGGTTGCAAGTCCGCCTGCCGATGCAGGGAACACGGGTTTGCGCCCCGGTCCGGGAAGATCCCACGTGCCGCGGGGCGGCTGGGCCCGTGAGCCATGGCCGCTGAGCCTGCGCGTCCGGAGCCTGTGCTCTGCGACGGGAGAGGCCACAGCAGTGAGAGGCCCGCCTACCGCAAAAAAAACAAAACAAAACAAAAAACAACCTCCACAGAGTGGTAGCAAAAACTGGGAGCTTGCCATGAAGTCAGCTTCATACAACTCCCCAGGAATATACAAAATGGAAGGAGAACCAGTGTGCTTGCTGCACAAATGGAACTTCAAGGTAAATCCCCAGCCTCTCTTTCTAATCAGATTATCAACCCTAGTCCCCACTATCAGCTGAAATTCAGGAGCCTCACTGGACCCAGGTAGGAATGATAGTCTGGCAGGGGAGGCAGGGAATTCCCAAACAGCCTCAGTCAAAAGCGGACTGTGGAAAGACTCTAAATTAGGCATAAGTGCTGTGAGAGAAGAGAGATTCGGCAAGGAGTTTTGACTTCTGTAATAGACAACATTCAAGAGTGGGTGTGTCTATTGATCCAAAGTAGAGTTTCCTTCTGGAAGAAGAAAAGGGATATATAACAGAGCACCATAGTTTTGTGACTCAATGAAAGAGCAGCACGGAAACTCACAGAAGTTATAGCGTTAACTAAGCTGTAAGGAACCTGAACTGCATTTCATCTTAGAGCCCTGGGGGAGGGGCTCAGCCGTCTGGGTCCTGTTAAACCAGGGGTGAAGAACTTAAGCCTGAGGTTGAGGCTTCAGACTCATTAGTTGGGAACTAAAGGCTGAAAACTAAGCTGTCTGTGTTTGGTCTGAAGCCCTGGCTTGTGACAGTGAGCTAATAGGCTCTCTCCAGGCCTGTGTCAAGAAGGGCCTTTCCTTTAGTGAAAATGGGGGATTATGTCCCTGGGAGGTTATAGAGCTTGTCTTAGGGCGGGAAGTGAATCAATACGGATGCTGGCAACAGAATCACATAATTCTGCCGACTTGCAGTGGTGTCTCAAATATTATCCTGAGAGCCGCGGAGCCACCCCAAGGTGAAGTGTAGTGTGTGTGTGTGTGTGTGGGGGGGGCATGCTTGTGCACACACAGAATCTAAAAGAGCTCACCTTTCATCCTTCCTTGGACTTCCAGAGCACTTTGTGTGTTTATTACCCCATCATGCCCTTTACTGGGGTTGTATGTGCACTCTTCATGCCCTCACTGGACTGGGAGCACCACAGGAGCAAGAAAAAAGTTCTCGATTTGTTTTATAACATGCACTGTGCCAAGCATGTGACTATGCATGGACACACGGAGTTGCAGCATCCTCCTGTAACAGGGCACGAAGTAAGGTGGTCGGGGGAGCACACAGAGAACAACCCACAACCCTCAGGGTTTTTGTGTCCTTCCAGCAGTACAGAGCCACACTGACATCACGTTTGCAGCTATGGTCATTACACACTATTTGGAGCTCCATTTTCCAAATGGGGCTCCATGGAGCACTGTTTAGTGAGATGTTAATAGCATTTCTGCAAACAAATGAAACAAGTAAGTAAAATTTTAAAATGATCTGTATTCAGGTAAATCTATGATACACTATAGTACTACTGGTGACCTGTGACTTTATGGTTTTTCTTTGTGTTGCTCTTGTTTTTTTTTAACCCAGCTAGATATAACTTGTATTATTTATTTATTGTGTTGGAATGTAGTTCACTTACTATATTACGTTAGTTTCAGGCATACTACGTCATAATTTGACATTTGCATACATTATGAAATGATCACAAGTCTAGTAACCACCTGTCCTCATTCAAAATTATTACAATATTATTGACCATATTTCTTATGCTGTATATTACATGCTCATACTTTATTTATTATAGAACTGGAGGTTTTTACCTCTTAATCCCCTTTATCTATTTTGCCCACTCCCCACATCCCTTCCTTCTGGCAACCACCCAGTTTTTCTCTGTATCTATGAGTCTGTTTTCATTTTATTTTGTTTGTCTTGTTTTTTAGATTTCCATATATAAGTGAGACGTGTGGTATTTGCCTTTCTCTGTCCAACTTATTTCACTTAGCATAATACCCTCTTAATCCATCCATGTTGTTGCAAATGGCAAGATATCTTTTTAAAGGCTGAGTAATATTCCACTGTGTGTATATGTGTGTGTGTGTGTATCTGTCTTGATATTCTGAGCTTTGATTCTCCTTATAAACTAGAAAGGTTTATTCTATGAAGTGCAGGGAGTCAAGCTTTAGCATCAGTTGGGCCTCTGCCTTCCTTCTCGGCTGTTTGCTTATAGACCTCAGTTTTCTCATCATCACACCAGTGATAATCATATCTATCACATAGGATTAGTGTATGCATTTGATGAATTCATTTAAACTATCAGCCACATATAAGGGATTCAGAGGTAAGATTCTATATCTTTTGTCTTACCTATAATGCTTAGCACTGTGCTTTGGAAATTACATATCCAACAGATATTGAATATTTGGTGAATGAATAAATGAGTTATTAGAATGTAATTTTCTAAAGGTTTTTCAAATAGGTGGACTTAAGTCTGTTTTGTCCTTCCCTGACTAAACTTCCAATTTCATGAATATAAAAGTAAACCTACTAAGTTATATCAATGTCAAGCACAGTATTTGGTACATAATTTGTGCTTTCATAAATATTTAGTAACTGAATTAACAAATAAGCCACTGAGTCTGAAATCTACAACAGCTGGATCTGGTATGTAGGCTAGGTGGCATGATTAAGAAAAACATTTTAATTTCATGAAAATTTACTTTTAAACAAAAATACTGATTTATTGAGGTATAATCAATATATAAATAACTGCCTATATTTAATATGTACAATTTGATAAGTTTGGACATACGAAATACCTGTGATGTTATCGCGGCAATCAAGGTAATAAACAAATCTAACAGCTCCCAAAGCTTTCTGTGTCCTTTTTTCCCTTGAGTAATTTTTTTTTTTTTTCTGGGGTAAGAATACTTAATATGAGATCTCCTCTGTTAACTACTTTTGGAGTGCATAATGCTGTGTTGTTAACTACAGGTGCTGCGTTGTAGAGCAGCTCTCCAGGACTTATTCATTTAGCATGACTGAAGCTTTATGTCCATTGAACAACAATTTTCCATTTTTGCCAAGCCTATATCCTCCATTTGTGAAAATCTGTTCTAGATCCCACAGTGCCTGCTAAGCTGTCTGATCTCATAAACAATCTCTGTTCACCTTCTGTTTGAAGTGTGCAGTTTGTCAGCTTGACATCTACTCCTTGTGGGGTCTCTCTCTAAGTCCCATCATGGGTACAAGTGAGACTGGGTCATGCATGCATGAGTGTGTGTGTGTGTGTGTGTGTGTGTGTGTGTGTGTGTGTGGCAGAGCTGCGGGGAGAGACGTGGGGGACAAAAGAAGTAAGAGGTGTGCTTGATAAAAAATACCTGCTTTCCTACTGTTCTACTTTTCTACATTCCTGTTTTAGCACCTCACCCTGTCCTATTCAACACCCTAAACTTATTTTTAACCCATTCCCCAGCCTGCACCATCCTATCTCCAGAGATACTACCCATATTCCCACTCATTTTGAATGCAATGTAAAGCATAATAACTCACACACATATGATGCTTTCTTTTTTATGTGTTACTTTCATGTGTATTATTCTATTTAGTTATCTCATTATTCCCATTTTTCAGATGAAAAGCAAATATAGAGAGGTAAAGGTGATCAGCTGGGGGCCTCAGGCCAGGAGAGAGTGGTTGTATTTGGAATTAAATCTTTTGTTCAGAGAGTCAATTACAATTGTCTGCAAGTTGCATTAATACATTAAAGGTGATGGGGTTGGTGTCCTCTCTCTCTCTTTCTCCTTGTCTCTTCTTTCTAGTTCTCTTTGACCCAGTCAGTCTTGGTTGTTATATTTGATATTTACATTTTTTCCTTTTTGATTTTTCTTTTTAGAGCATCTTTCAATTTCTCTCCTAGAACTGGCTAGTTTCCTGGAGGACTGCTTAGATGGCCAAACTTCCCTCTCCAGCCCACCTTCTTTTTCCTCTCTGTACTTGTGTTCTTTACCTTAGTTAGCTGGTATACCAGCCAGGTGGTGGTTCAAGCCAGAATTCTCAAAGATATATTTACATCCACAAGAAGAACTTGATTTGTTGTGTTGGAAGATGTCAAACAATTGCCAGAAAGGAAACCAATCGTGTTCTTTCCATGGGCTGGGCTCTGTTTGAGGCATTTAAGTGACATAATCATGAGATTCTGTGGAACAGACTGCTGGCTCTCATCCTGGAGGAGGTGGCATTTGAGATTAACCTGGGAGGAGGGGGATTTAAATAGGTGAAAGGACAAATTAGCAAACCAGGAAAAGTGCTAACCAAGGAGCTAAGAGCCATGTAGCATTAATGGTTGCATTTCTTGTGTGTTCACAGCACAGGTTTTGTGATTAATTCCTGTCATAGAGAGGGTAAGACTAAGCTCCTGCAACAGAGACCCGACAATACAATGACCTAATGAACAAAGAAGTTTAGTTCTCTCTTATGAAACAGTCCAGTTCGGTTGGTCTGCCATCCCCTGGGGCACTGCCATTTTCTGCATGGTTGAAGCTGGTTTGATGCCACATTCAGGTTCCAGCCATTGGAAAAGGGTGCGGGGAACATGGATGAGGCACATCCCATGTCCCACAGCCCAGGTCAAAGGGACAAAATGAGCCTGGGCATGTAGCCTAGCTAGGCTGTCACGTGCTTACCCTCAATTCCATTCCATTCAACTTGGCAGGTTGAGAGAATGGATTTTTTTGGTAACTTGCAGTCTCACTGCCTTCCCAGTGGTTTCCTCCACTCCTTTTAAAGTTTGTTGGGAGTGACCGTGGGCTTTCTGGGAGCAGGGAGGAGTGTGTGGCAGGCAAGAGGAGGAAAGTTCCTTCACAGAATCCAATGCTGGGGTGTGACACTCACACTGTATGTTCCCATTGACCACACTGGACAGAGCCATTCTACTTCTGGAATCAAATGATAAGAGGAGACTTTTTCTAATTTATAGAAACAACAAAGTTAGCAGTTAGATTGGAATGTTTACAACTTAAAATTGTCTTCTGGTAATTTTTCATTAAAACTTTGGCACCTACTAAGGCTTAAATGCAGATAATGTGAAGAGATGAGAAAGTAAATGAACACGTGACATATCAAGAGGATGTTGATGTGAAGAGCTTTCCCAGCAGGACACAACCCTCTCAGTGCACATTTTATTTTATTTCTACTTGGGATTTCACTCTGCATACACATTATGCAATCATGTTTCCTGCCAGAGGAAGCGTTTCCTATCCTGTAAACTGAGATGAAGCTCATCATTATTTTGCGTGTGTGGCAAAACCTTAGCGGTTCCCAGGCACTCGTCCGCTTGAGTGTGTCTGAGAACTGTTTGTTTAGAAGACACGAACGACCTGCTGTTTCATTTGCTTAGAATAAACCCACCAACTGCCTCTGATGGCAGGTGATATGGGGTGCAAGGTGAGGGGCCTCCCTTTCAAAGATATATCCTGAGAAACGCTGCTAGAATCTGTTCTCAAGTGGAAGAGAGGACACACACACATACACGTACTCACACTTGCTTTAATACCTACAACACAATCCAAACTGGAGGCAGGATGGGCTTGGGCACCAGATGTTTTGCTCCTACCTTCTTCCCTGAAGCACATGCCAGTTGGTGGCAGTTTAAAAGTTTGTACTTAAGAAGCTTAATTTTTTTTTTTCTTTCCAAAGAGCAAGACTCTTCCGTGCTGTCATCTTCTTCAAATGCAGCCTGGTGGGAATGAATCCTGTAAAAATGAGAACCAGACCATCTCTTATCATGCCTGAGAGGGTCAGGGAAAGGGCACTTCGTTGCTCTGCCTTGCAAGGTTTTCCCTCAGGGTCCCATCTGCCTCATCAAATTCTGCCTCTGACTGGCTGATACCAGCCCCCTGGGAGTTGTTCTTAAAATCTAAAATCAATAAGCAGAGCTGTCAATCACCCCAGGCCTCCTCACCTGTGAGGGGCTGCCTTTCTTGACTGGGGATTTCCAGAAATGCTCAGAATTGCATCTTTACAGCAGCTCACTTGGTCCTCAATGAAGTTGGCTAATTCTCAGGATTAATTGCCTCATTAATGAGGGAGATTCACATAGTACAAATGCTTTTAGCCAGGTTGTCAGATACCTTTGAAAGGATTTAATGTCAATAAAAGTTTCAATGTTGCCATTAGTTTAGTTAGGAAAGCATTTAACAACTCCACTTGGGCGATCATGGCTCCAGGAAAAGACCCAGGCAGGCTATCTGCTAAATTCAGGGCTCCATGGGCAAGAACTTGGTTCCAAATGTAGAGAGGTTACTCTGTGAGGCCGGGGAAAAGTGAAAATGAATAAAAGCTAGATCGAACTTGAACATTACTCATGTATTACATAGCATGAAATTAAGCTTGCCATTTGACTTACCAAATACATAGCTCAAATTTGAAAGCTTCAGCATTACAATTTACTGACATCCTTTTGTACCTTATTATATCCTTCCTGCCCCAGGACATTTGTATCAACTTTTCTTTCTACATTGATGTTTTTCTTCAGGTGTTTGCAGTCACTCCTTCTTGAACTTCTTTTGATTCTTGATTTAAGTGTTCCCACCATGCTGAGGTTCTTTCATTACCCTCCTAAAAATATCTCTAACTGTCATCACTCTATCAACTTTTTCTTCAATACTGGCATGAGGGTAGGTGCTTATTTGTTTATCATCTGTTTACCCTGTGGAACAGAAGAAGAACTGGGTTTGTTCTGTTCACTGCTGTATCCTCAGAGCCAGGAACAATTCTTGGTATATTGTAAGTGCTCAATAAAAATCGAATAAATGAAATACTAATAATAGAAATAATATTAATAATAAGATAAACTTCCCAAATACTCTCATCCAGAAATAAACACCATTCATATAAGGAACCCATCTCATTTCAGATATTGTTCTATATATACTTCTATTAAAATAGGATACAACTATCAGTGCTCTTTTAAGAGAATTTTAACTTTAATTTCATTTGAATTGAACAGAAGAAAAAAATGAAGATAAAAGGTGAAATTTTAAATGGATTTTTTTTTTTACTGTAAGAGATGTTATTTCCTAAAACATTCCATTAAAGAGATTTTGCAAAATATTAACAAGTTGGAATCACTATCATTTTTTTAAAAAATCACAGTTGGAATTTGAGTTTCTACCATAAAAGATTAGTATTCTCGCATTCCCTCTTTCCCAATTTTAAAATTTATATTCTTTTTTAAAATAATGTTCACAGTTTACTTTTTCTTTTGTATCTGTAATTCATGCAGTTGTCAAGTATTTGCTTTTAAATGGAGTCCCTACCTACCATCAGTCCTTTCTAACGTGTTCGTCTGTCCTTGAAATTTACATTTGATGAAACTCTTAACTGGCTGGATTTTTTTGGCAAGTGGATTTTCCCAGCAGGCCCATGGGGTGGCACTGTAGCATTGCTGTGAAGAGGGAAGTTTCCAGAGTCACCGCCTGGGGATAACATCTCAGCTCCCCAATTTCCTAGCTGTGTGACCTTGGGAAAGTTGCTTACTTTCCCTGTATCTTAGTTTCTTTATTTGAAACATGGGGATAATAATAGAGCCTACTCCCTAGGGCCATGGTATGGATTAAATGAGATAATGCTCTTCACACACTGCTTGGGACCCAGTAAGCCTGCGCCTGAACTCCCTTTGAGAGAGATCTCATTCCTTTCAGGGTTGTCTGCCCGAAATATTTCTTACCAGGCCTAACTGTGAAGACCAGCAGATCAAAATTTCTTTCCTCCCTAGACTTCACACTTAAATTACACAAATATTGTCATTTCCTATGCCCAGTTCCCTCCAGTGAGGACTTGCAAGTTCAAACATTAGATCTCTGACACTTAGAGCCATGAAATTGACTGACAGGGAGTCAAGGCAGCCAGCACAGGAAAGACCTAGGTGGACACGGGAGGCTGGCCTGGTGCTGTTGAACCACTTTGGACTTATTTTCAGGAGCCGGGCAGCTCAGGAGAAGATCTGTAGCCCGGATTGCAGCCGCAGCCTGCATCTGACAAGTTTATTTCCACAGTTGGATATGATTTGCCTTAATGCTGGTATCCCTCCTGCCAAGGTGCATGCTGATTGCTCAGATGTTGGTCACATTTTGATAATCATTTAATCTTTATTTATTCTGTGCACCCTGTGGCGTAGATAATCATCTCTGGCTGCCAGAGGAGGAGACCTGCTAGAGTCAATATGGAACCTCAGGACCCCTTCCCGATGGGATTCTTCTCAAGAGATGGATATGTTGATTTAAATGGAAAGCTCCTCACAAAACTGATTTGTAGACAAGACAGGCAGATGAGAAAAATGGGGAAATTTTCTTTATATTTTTACTGGAGGAATTCTAATTAAGTCTTCTTCTTCTTCTCCCTCTTTTTTTTTTTTTTTGCTTACTATTATGCCTACATTTTGGTCATTTCTCTGTCACCTAACCCTTGACATAAATATACTTGAACTCATCTATTTCCTTAACTGGACTAGAGAGATGAGGGAATTGAGAGGAGTAAAACAGTTTAAAAGGATTTTCAAATTTCATCAGTGAATCCCTGCACCTAGTCATAAAAGAAATAGTCATTTTAAATTTAATTTGTGTTCATTTTTAATCTAAGAAATTCTTTTTTTAGGATTTGTTATAAGGGTTATGGTGGTTTGACAAGAATAAATGAGGATGCTTTCTATATTTTTTTCTGTTTAAACAGTACTTAAATAGTATTAGAATTACATATTTCTATTTGATTCATGAGCTTTTAAAAAGTAATCTTTTTAATTCTCAAAAGAACTTTGTGTATTTTGTTCTTGGATGTACTTACTAATTTTTCACAATTGTACTTTCAAAACATATGGATTATTCTTTTTTATAAATTTATTTTAAAAATATAGATTATTCTTAATCAAGAAAAATATTACTTGGGACTTCCTGGAGGTCCTGTGGCTAGGACTTGATGCTTTCACTTCAGTGGTCCCGGGTTCAGTCCCTGGTCGAGGAACTAAGATCCTGCAAGCCATGGGGAGTGCCCCCCCCGAAAAAAAAAATAACAATTTAAAAAATAGGTAGTTAAAAAAAAAAGAAACACGTTACTTGAACTTTAGACTCTTGCCTATGAATATTATCTTCTTTGGTCTGCGAGTCAAAAATTCAGTCAAGAGAGGTAATGTAGACAGAGTAGACTAAAGGGCATTTGAGAGGTCCTTTCATTCCAAATCATCAGAGAGGGGCGTGGGTGGACCTCCTATCCTTGCCTTTCTGCTTGACACTGAGTTGAACTTTGTGCCCTCAGCTTACATTGAGGGATGTCCTGAAGAAATCAAAGTTTTGTAGGGCGATTGCTGAAGACACTGTACTCTGTGTTACTCCCCTAGGTAGACCCAGACAAGCTCTTTCATTTAGACCTATGCTGTCCACATGTGGCTATTGAGCACCTGAAATATGGTTAATAAAACTAAGGAAATAGATTTTATTTAATTTTTAAGTAATTTAAATTTATAAATGAATACTCAGTGATTGGAAAACTTTTAAGTATGTTGGAACTATTTGGTTATATGAATCTACTTTTTCTACTGTACATTTTGTGGAATTTAGATATAGATCAAGTATTTCCAATGAAAATTTAGTGCTTCTGAGAAGTGCTATGAGTGTAAAATGTACATTATATCTTGAAGATTTAGTATGTAAAAAAAAAAACCTCATAATTAATTTATATATTGATTATATATTGAAATGATAATATTTTGGATATATTGGGTTAAATAAAATGTCATTAAAATTAATGTTATTTTTCTTTACATTTTTAGATGTGGTTATTAGAAAATTTAAAATTGCATACGTGACTCACAGCCTATTTCTGTTGGACAGCACTGGTATTCACTAAAGTTCCAGGAAAAAACTTTGTTTCTTCTAAGGAAATTGTATGTATTTTTTCTTTTCTCAAAGAAAATATTGATATTATAATCAAATTAATTTATCTAAAAAGGTAAATTCTTGGCCATCAGAATATCACAGCTCCATTTTTGGCTCAGTATTATTTCCTCTGAGATCTCATCACTTTTGTGGCTTCATTTAATTTTTCCTGCTGGTCTTATTTTCCTGCTATGTCTGTATTTTCTCTTGCTGTGATTTAATTTGGTTTACACGTGTCTAATTTATCATGTTGGGTGCATTCTTTTGAGCAACACCAAATTATGCTGTAGAGAGCCCATCTCCCTCACGTGCCTCCCTGTGAAACTGTCCAGGTTACAAACATGGCAGGACATGAAGGATGGTCGACGAAACCCTCAGGTTTGAAAGAAAAAAAGTAGAAATACAAAGGGATTGTCATTTTGAAAGCCCAAAGATCCATAGAATTCAACACAAGTCTTCTATTTTTGAAAGTTACTAGGTTTGTGGTCAGTTTTTGGAGATCTAGAAATCTTTCTGGGAGTGCTTTTTTTTTTTTTTTTTTTTTTTTTTTTTTGCCATGCTTTGATGCTTGTGGAATCTTAGTTCCCCAACCAGGGATTGAACCCAGGCCCTGGCAGTGAAAGTACAGAGTCCTAACCACTGGACCACCAGGGAATTCCCTGGAGTGTTTTTAATAGAAGAAGCTAGCATTTCACTAATTGAATGCTGCCAGTTAACTGATAATGTCAGTGTTGCAGACTATTATCATAAGGAAATTATTTCCTGTTGCTGGAAAATGCTGAGGTGAAGCTTAAATAGAGGAGTACAGTATGAAAGACGTTGATAATATGGCCACGTGATGCTACCATGATTGATTGGCTATTATATGGAATTTATAGGACTTCAATCTTTTTGCCTAGTGAAACCCAGCTGAGTGGTTCCCTATAATGATTGCATTTTGGGGTCTGTTAAAAGATCAGCTAGTCTTATACACTAAGCTACGACACTAAAATGAACCTTGATTTGTTTTTTTTTTTTTTCCTTCGGTACGCGGGCTTCTCACTGTTGTGGCCTCTCCCGTTGCAGAGCACAGGCTCCGGACGCGCAGGCTCAGCGGCCATGGCTCACTGGCCTAGCCACTCCGTGGCATGTGGGATCATCGGCAGGCGGATTCTTAACTTCTCTGTGCCACCAGGGAAGCCTGAGCCTTGATTTTGAAGTCACAAAGACATAGGTTTGAATTCCAACTTTTCCCCTTCCCTGGTAAGTGACTTTTGTAAATTACATAAAACCTTCCTGGGCCTCATTTTCTCATCTTTGACATGGAGATGAAGGTAGCTATCTGCTGTAAAGTCACGTGTGAATAGAATTTGGGGTGCGCCTGGGCATGAATAAGTGCTCAAAATCACATACTTCTCGTGGCTTCCCTCCTTGCTCCCCATTGTTTTCCAGGCCACCATTTATTACGTGTGAACACATGAATTTCTTGACCACTTCCACCTCCCATGACTGCTTCTTCCACCATCGTTTTCCTGGTAACTAACATCTATTGAGTGTTTACTCTGTCCCAGATACTGTATTCTTATCTCCTCGAACAATCTGTTGGACAATCAGGACATCAGGGTTTAGAGAGGTTAAATAACTTGCCTAGAGAAATTATTATTCCTACAGGTAATTAGAAAGAAATAGAACAGAAATGTAAAAGTTCATCTGTCTGACTCCAAAGCATATGAACCTTTCATCAAACACATTAGTAGCAATAATCCATTGACTTCAGTTCTCTGAAACACTGGTTACTGTTCTGAAATTGCAGGTCAATTTCTCTGAAGAATTTTGCCTGCATTTAGGGAGCAGCCACCCATGATTGGCTGGGGCCAGTGTGTATTGGGGTTCAGCTGAGTCCTTTCTGGTGAAAACTACAGAAAGAAGAAAGGGTATGTCATCTTATGAGATTAAATTTTTTATTGAGAAAGTGGCACATAAATTAACTGTTATAAACATAAAATACCTCAATTAGGATGAGAGTTCAAATTATAATATATTCAAGCCTAGCTTTAGGACTTAGTTTATATAGTAACTAGCATAAGCTCTTCTCTTTAAATATTACTTTAAAAAGTAAGGATAAAAGGCTGTGCTGGATTCTTCCCTGTTTCGTGAGTGTATGATTGTTGGTTTGCAAACTAGCTTCCTGATGTAGAACAAAGGAGAGACTGAAGAAAGAGGCAGCCTCTCCAGATTGGTAGGTGGCACATTTAACAGGCCAGGGAACTGACATACGAGTCTGGTCTTGCACAAGACAAGTAGATCTCCACACACATCCTCCAGAATCTTAAATGTTTATGTAGTGGCCTTAAATGGGACCAGTCCCTTATACCATACAGATGGTCTTAACAACACATGCTCTCTCAAGCCTGTATCCTTGAAAATGGCTCCCACTGTGGGAACGGAGGGCAGTGTCAGGGAGGAAGAAATTTTCCTCTACCCTTCTAGGTTCTTCTGGCCAGTCTAAGAATTAAGTTGACATAAGACAGATTAACAGGAGAAAATCAAACAAAATTTTTGTAACATGTGTACATGGGAGAGACTGAGGAAAACTGAGTAACTCACAAAATGGCCAAAGCCCTCACCTTAAATACCATCTTCAGCTAAAGACAAGCAAGGATGTTGAGGGTAGTAGTTTGAGGCTTCAAAGGGGAGGAAAGTAATTCACATGGAGATGGAAAAGCAAATGTTTGGTAAATAAATGTTTGCTTGGACAAGCAGAGACAATGGACATAGAGTGGTGTTGGATCTCCACCACCACATCCAGCCCATATACTATCTCTGGTGATGACTCTATTCTGGGAACAGGCCTTTTATCTAAATTCTTTAGATAACTTAGGAGGAGGTATTGTAAAAAGAAAGACTTCCTGAGTCTTCTGATTCTTAAAAATAATCAGCCTAAATTACTCCTCATGCCAAAGAGACACATCTTGGGGTGACAAGTTTTGCTCCTCTACAACAGAAAGTACATTCTAAGGTCAGAGAAAGGGGTGAGTGACTTCTGATTGCCGGGGTCTAGCTTGCAGGTCAACTGGTGGTCACATCCTCCCAATGACCTCCTTCACCAATGATGCTATCATCTATTATTAAGCAAGTATGTTATACAGTAAGAACTTCTTCCAATGTGTATCTTCCAGCTTTTAGTAGATGAAATTTAGATGGCCAAAGTTAAGCAAAGCACACCACAACAAACCAAAAACTGATGAGAGAAACATAATTTTGTTTGGCTCTAGATTTTCTTACCTCACATCCTTAGAACCTCTCCATCTTCATGTATGACTCCTTTCTAAAGAGGAAAGAGCCTATTCTTGCTAGTTATTTTGAGAACATAAGGACAGGATAAAGTTTATTTGTTTAATCAAATATACCCAGTAAAGTTCATTCAGTCATTTATTTACTTACTCATCAGAAAAATATGTATTGATCACTCTATTTGAATAAATAAATTATAAACTTTTAACTGTGAGCCATTCCCTGTTCTAGGCACTGGAGATAGAGTGAAGAATGTGTGGATATTAGAGTTTTTCTTGAAATCAAGTTTTGAAAGAGGAGACAGTAAGTGACCATGATGAGGTAAGGGGTGGGCATGGAGAGCCTGATGAGGGGATGGTGTCATAGAGAAAGGGCAGATGTTGCAAGGAAAGATGGAGACACCAAAATGCACTCTTTCCTTCAAACTGCCTCACATATAACAGACATTCAAAAATTATTTGTTGAATAAACAAACAAATTTTGTTAAGAATTGGTTCCTCTCCAGAAATGTTCCCTACAAGGCTTATATCATTGCACTGCTTCCCAATCCCATTGAAGGTATGCTGCACGGGTAATAGTGGCATCGAGAACTGTTATTAAAGATTCTCCTGAGAGGCTTTAAATATCATGGTCAAGGATAAATGAAAAGCGAGGTCAAGAAGATTCTCAAAATGCTTCTTTGTAAAAACTGCAAACATAAATACCAGTTTGACTTGCCTGTTGTTGTCAATCTTGTTTTTTGTTTTAAAATATGGATTTTGAGATCTATGTGTAAAGTTCACTTATCAGAAGGAAGTCTTTCTGACTCAATGTTCTTTGTTTAAGGGGTGCTGCTTACCCAGTCTGGGGCAGCAGAATCAAAGTCATTGCTTCTTTCAACATGTTCAGCAAAATGCTTGCCAGCATCTATGTATGCCCTGTTGTTTTCAGGGTTTAACTTAATAGCCATTACTTGTTCACTGCCATGTGGGATGTGTAAGGTTAAATGTTGGGTTCAAAAGTCTCATCATGGATGACAAGCCATTTTTAATCACTCACTATTTTCTTTTGAGGAAGTCAACATTTTGTCATTTTGAGAAGATACTTAAGAGTCTAAATATATGCTTTTACTTATTACATTTGCCACTTTATTACTTGGGGAAAGTTTATGTAATATAAGAACAGCAGACTGATCTCCAAGAGGAAAATAACATTTTTCTGTAAACCAGTTTCACTGAAAACCTTGGGGTGTTAGATTCTTGAATGAATTTAGACTATACTCATTATAACTTGGTATTTGTCATTTCATGAGATAAGCTAAGTTGTATGCCTTCTTCATGGAGAAAATTTACGAAAGGAAGTGATTTCTGGCTGAGTGCCATGATGCTGTGTTTTACATGGGGCAGGACGAAGTGGAGTGCTGAAGAGGGTGTATGTAAGACCACAGGAATTCATGGGGGTCCCACATCACTATGGTGATACGCTTCCACTGACTAGAAAAAGTTGACTCAAAGATCTGTTAGAGCTGGAGAAGGAAACAGTTATTGAAAAAAAATTTTTCTTTTATTGTGCTAAAATGTAACATAAAATTTACCATTTTAACCATTTTTAAAATTAATTTTTATTGGAGTATAGTTGCTTTACAATGTTTTGTTAGCTTCTACTGCACAGCAAAATGAATCAGGCATACATATACATATATCCCCTCCCTTTTGGATTTCCCTCCCATTTAGGTCATCACAGTGCATTAAGTAGAGTTCCCTGTGCTATACAGCATGTTCCCCTCAGTTGTCTATTTTATACATAGTATCAATAGTGTATATGTGTCAATCCCAAGCTCCCAATTCCTCCCACCCACCCCCTTTCTGCTTTGTATCCATACATTTGTTCTCTATGTCTGTGACTCTATTTCTGCTTTGTAAATAAGGTCATCTATACCATTTTCTAGGTTTGACATATATGTGTCAATATACAATATTTGTTTTTCTCTTTCTGACTTACTTCACTCTCTATGACACTCTCTAGGTCCATCCACTTCTCTACAAATGACCCAATTTCGTTCCTTTTTATTGCTGAGTAATATTGCATTGTGTATATGTGCCACATCTGCTTATCCATTCATCTGTTGACGGACATTTAGGTGGCTTCCATGTCCTGGCTATTGTAAACAGTTCTGCAATGAACATTGTGGTACATGGCTCTTTTTGAATTATGGTTTTCTCAGGGTATAAGCCCAGTAGTGCGATTGCTGGGTCATATAGTAGTTCTATTTTTAGTTTTTTTAAGAAACGTCCATACTGTTTTCCATAGTGGCTGTATCAATTTACATTCCCACCAACAGTGTAAGAGGGTTCCCTTTTCTCCACACCCTCTACAGCATTTATTGTTTGTAGATTTTTTGGTGATGTGCACAATTTCATGACATTAATTATATTCACAATGTTGCACAGCCATCACTACCATTTCCAAAACTTTTTCATCCAATTCCCTCCCACACCTGCCACAGATACTCTGTTAAGCAATAATCCCCCATTTTCCCCTCTTCCTAGACCCTGGTAACCTCTATTATTCTTCCCGTCTCTATGAATTTGCCTGTTCTAGATATTTGATATAAGTATATTCATACAATATTTGTCCTTCTGTGACTGGCTTATTTCACTCAGCATTATGTTTTCAAGGTTCATCCAGTTTTAAAATGTGTTAGAACTACATTCCGTTGGATGGCTGAATAACATCCCATTGTACCTATAGAGCTCATTTTATTTATCTATTCATCTGATGATGGATATTTGTGTTGTTTCTACCTTTTGGTTATTGAAAATAATGCTGCAGTGAACATTAGTGAATAACTATGATTGGGTTTTTCTTTTCAATTCTTTTGGGTATATAACTAGGAGTGAGAATTGCTAAATCATATAATTCTATGCTTAGCTTTTTGAGGAAATGCCAATCTATTTCCACAGAAGGTTCTACTAGCAATGTACAAGGATTCTGATCTCTCCACATCATTACCAATGCTTGTTACTTTCTGTGTTTTTGTTTTTTCTTGGATTATAGCCAAAGTAGATGTGAAGTGATATCTCACTGTGGTTTGGGGTTTTGATTTGCATTTCTCAAATGACTAATAGTGCCGAGCATCGTTTCATGTGCTTATTGGCCATTTGTATCTCTTTGCTTTGGAGAAATGTCTGTTGAAATATTTTGCCCATTTTTAATTAGGTTATTTGTGATTTTGTTCTTGAGTTGTAAGAGTTCTTTACATATTCTGGAATTAAACCTTTAAGAAGTATATTATTTGCAAACACTTTCCCCCAGTCTGTATATTTTCTTGTCACTTCTTTGACAATGTCATTTGATGCACAGAAATTTTTTACTTTTGTGAAGTCCAATTTATCTTCTTTTTCTTTTGTTGCACTTACTTTTGTTTTTATATCTAAGAATTCATTTCCAAATCCAAAGTCAGTCAGATTTACCTGTATGTTGTCTTCTAAGAGTTTTATAGTTTTAGCTTCTATATTTAGGTCTTTGATCCATTTTGAATTAATTTTTGTATATGATGTGAGGTAGGGGTTCAACTTAATTCTTTTGCATGTGGAAATCTAATTGTCCCTATCACTGATTCTTTACTCCTCTCACAAATGTTTTTTCTTTCTTGTCAGTATCTTTAAAACTTTAAGAATTCATCTTAACCATCACATAAAAATAAGACAAAATAAACTTCTCATTACCTCACATTTTAAGGGTTAACTCCATTTCTGACATTTATTGTTTAGAGAGGAGCAGCATCCACAAACTGCTTTTTCTCAGTAGGACCTGAAAATTGCAACTTTATTTTCTGAGGGTACTAACGTGTGACAGACAGCTTGTTATGGAACTATAAACTTTTTTTTTTTTTTGGAACTATAAACTTTTATGGATAACTTGAAATAGAGGTTTTCCAAGGTCCTTTAGGGTTAGATAGTCACCTGTACAGATTCTTCAGATGTCAGAAATAAGGTTGACTGCATTGTTTGGAAGCCACTGATATCATGGGGATATTTTAGCATCCAGAAGATAATCAATTAGTATATACTGATTGATGGGCTTGAGGAGAGATGCCTCTGGCAGAATCTCAGCCCCATTTTGATTTTGACAGCTCAGGGCCCATGACTGTGTCTGTTCATCTTTCAACAATTTTCTTTGCTCTAGGAAATTTGTGGCCTTTCTTTTTCTGTAAAAGTTTTTCCTTAAAGAAGGGTTACAGTTCCTATAGGGAAGCTGCAAGTTTCCCAACTTATTTTATTTCAAGAAAATGTAATGAGCTTCTATTATGTGTTAAGAGTTATGCTAGGTATTGGGAATCCCAAGAAGAAAAAGAAACAATGCTTGCCTCAGGGTAACTCAATGATGCAGTGAGGGAAATAGATATGTATGTATTCAGGTGTACTAAATTATTGAAGACCAAAGGTAGTACTTTCCAGAAGTACAAGAGTTTTGATATTTTATAGGGGTGGGCTTTGGACCCCAAATGCATGGTTCAGATACTACCTCTACAACTTACTGTGTGTGTGGGAGCTGGTTACTTAACCTCTATGAGCCTTAGTTTCCCACTGTAAAATGGAGGTAACAAAATTTAACTCGGAGGATTTTTACAATACAGTAGAGATATAGAAATACAATAGGTGAATGTTTCTAGCTGGCACACAGTAATTGCTTGAGAGCTAATGTTTATAGAGTGCCCATGCAGTTCCAATCTCTCTACATGATTATCTTAAGCAATCTATGGCACAGATACTATCCCCATTTTATTGATGAAACTGACTTATGGAGGTTAAGTTGTTTGCTCCAGCTCCATAGCTAGTGAGCAGGGGCATTGGAATTTGAAGCCAAGTGGTCTAGTCATAGAACTTATATTCTTCACCACTATTATATATTGCCTTTCACTGGAACAAGTCATGTCCCATGGTCCCATACTTGAAGGAGTAATTATTTAGAGTTGGGATACTCATGGAAGGCTTCCTGGAGGAATTAGACCTTGAGCCTGGCCTTAAGGTATAACAGAAAAACTTTAGTTATTATTTCTCTTTAAACTCTAGTTTAAACACATGGTGTTGTGTTAATGTTATGAGGATAGTGAACAGTATTTTGATTTTTAAAAAATGCCCTGGGGTTAAAACTTGTATGCCAACTTCCTCCTGATATTTATTAAACTAGACGATGCTGCATTTCTCTAACCATCACATTTCACTATTTAATACTGTGAACGACAGCATCTCCCATAAGAGCTGTGGTGCAAAGGAGTGGATAAGGCTACAGTTCAGAGGCTGTCACTCAGGGTTAGTGCTTTCACCACCTTCAGCAGGATGTGAAAATCATAGGTTTAAAGGGGGTAGAAGTTGAATTTGCTTCTTCAGGGCTATCCCTAGTTACCCAGTAAATACTCTTGATACTGGATAAATGTCAAAAACACCCCCCCAAACTTTGCAATCTGATAAAAATGACACCTTACACTGCTCAAGTGAGAACTCTGTGAAAGCTATAAGTTCATCTGTTTCCTTGATAATAGGCACAGCTCATTATTATGGGCATTTGCCCAATTTGTCCCCACTAGGACCGTAGGAGCATATTCTTCTAAAGTGATTGACAGCACACAATATATTGAGATCTTTTTATTCCTTGTATTAATATAATATGAACTGTGAGGAGATGAAAACCCCATTTACATAACCTGAGATAAAAGGAGGTGAAATATTGTAATTATCCTTTCAAGCTAAATTTTCACTGCTATTTAAATTAACCTAGGTGAAGAGCAAGTTAAACCCAAGGAGAGCTCTTGCCCCATGAAATCTACCTGTGAAATTAGGAGTGTTTATAAACTGGTCAATCAATTAGCTATTTGCTGTTGAGATGCAGACTTCAAGTTGAAAATAATGACAACAAACCTGGGAGTGCTGTGATGCTGTGGGGCATTTGAATTTTTCTCCAATGATGTTCCATTTTTATTTGGGTATAAGGACAAGATTATTACAGCTGGCCATGCTTTCTTGGTTTTTCAAAGTAGTGAGATGGAGAGAGCAATGATCCGGAGTCAGAGAATGTGGATTTTGGTTTGAGCTCTGCCACACGCTAATTCTGTGACCACATGAAAGTCACTACCCCTCTCAGGTCAGTTTGCTTAAATTTCAACTGGTCTAGATTCTATCTGTATACTCTACAATGCTGTGATTCTCAAAAAAACTTATGAATGCCTATCAGAGAGATAGTTAAACTGATATTTTAAAATCCAATATATCACATAATCCTTACAATCTAATGTTAATTTTAAAAAAATCCCTGAAGTTTCTGCTCTAAAAACCAGAATGTTCAAATACTTGTTTTCATTTTAGTATAAGAAGAAGTATCGGAGGACACGGAAGCTATAGCTTGTCTGATGCTTTGAATCCCATTAAAAATTAAATAAAATATTAAAATTAAATTGGTTATTTTTTTATTATTCTGGAAGCTACCATTAAATTCTTTGGAGCTTTACAAGAAGAGTTCAGAAGACACTTGATTTTTTATTTTTAATTTTTAAATTTTTATTGAAGTATAGTTGATTTACAATGTTGTGTTAGTTTCAGGTGTACAGCAAAGTGAATCAGTTATATGTACACATATATCCACTCTTTTTTAGATTATTTTCCCATATGGGCCATTACAGAGTATTGAGTAGAGTTCCCTGTGCTATACAGTAGGGCCTTATTAGTAAAAGATACTTGGTTTGATTATGTATTCCTGTGTAACAAATCAACCCAAAACTTAATGGCTTCAAGTACAAACATTGATTATTTCACAGTCGGAGTGGATCAGGAATCTGGATGAGACTTACCTGAGTGTCTCTGGTTCAAGGTTGTGTGGTTTCAGTCACACTGCCTGCTGGAGCCACAGTCTCATCTGAAGGTTCAACCGTGGAAGGTTCACGTCCAGGACCTCTTATGTGGTTGTAGGAAGATGTAGTACCTTGTAGCCTGTTGAAATGAGGGCCTCAATTTCCTGCTGATTAAAAGTCTCCTTTCTTGGAACTCTCTTGCACTGTTGGTGGGAATGTAAATTGATACAGCCACTATAGAGAACAGTATGGAGGTTCCTTAAAAAACTAAAAATAGAACTACCATATGACCCAGCAATCCCACTACTGGGCATATACCCTGAGAAAACCATAATTCAAAAAGAGCCATGTAACACAATGCTCATTGCAGCTCTATTTACAATAGCCAGGACATGGAAGCAACCTAAGTGTCCATCAACAGATGAATGGATAAAGAAGATGTAGCACATATATACAATGGAATATTACTCAGCCATAAAAAGAAATGAAACTGAGTTATTTGTAATGAGGTGGATAGACCTGGAATCTGTCATACAGAGTGAAGTAAGTCAGAAGGATAAAAACAAATACTGTATGCTAACACATATATATGGAATCTAAAAAAAAAAAAAAATGTCATGAAGAGATTAGTGGTAGGATGGGAATAAAACACAGACCTACTAGAGCATGGACTTGAGGATATGGGGAGGGGGAAGGGTAAGCTGTGACGATGTGAGAGAGTGGCAGGGACATATACACACTACCAAATGTAAATTAGATAGCTAGTGGGAAGCTGCAGCATAGCACAGGGAGTTCACCTCTGTGCTTTGTGACCACCTAGAGGGGTGGGATAGGGAGGGTGGGAGGGAGGGTGACACAAGAGGGAGGAGTTATGGGAACATATGTATATGTATAACTGATTCACTTTGTTGTAGAGGAGAAACTAGCGCACTATTGTAAAACAGTTATACTCAAATAAAGATGTTAAAAAAACAAAAACAAAAACAAAAAGCTTCTGCACAGTGGAGAAAACCATCAACCAAATGAAAAGGAAACCTATGGCATGGGAGAAAATATTTGCAAATAACATATCTGATAAGAGGTTAATATCCAAAATATATAAAGAACTCATACAACTCAATAGCAAAAAGAGCCAAACTATCCAAGTAAAAATGTGTAGAGGGACTAAATAAACGTTTTTCCAAAGAAGACATACAAAAGGTCAACGGGTACATGAAAAGGTGATCAGCATTACTAATCATCAAGGAAATGCAAATTAAAACCACAATGAGATGTCTCCTCACACTTGTCAGAATGGCTACCATCAAAAAGACAAGAGATAACAAGTTTTAATGAGGTTTTGGAGAAAATGGAGCCCTTGTGCACTGTCGATGAGAATGTACATTGGTGCAACTGGTATGAAAAGCACCATGGAGGTTTCTCAAAAAGTTAAAACATTGAACTACCATATCATCCAGAAATCCTACTTCTGGGTCTATATCCGAAGGAAATGAAAACAGGATCTCGAAGAGATAACTGCGCCCCTGTGTTCATTGCAGCATTATTCACAATAGCCAACATATGGAAACACCCTAAGTATCCATCAGTGGACGAATGGATAAGAAAGATGTATATATTCAATGGAATTTATTCAGCCATAAGAAAGAAGAAAACACTGTCATTTATGACAAAATGGATGAGCCTTGAAGGGATTATGCTAAATGAAATGAGCCAGACAGGGAAAGACAAATATTGCATGGTATCACTCATATGTGGAATCTTAAAAGAAAACAAAAGTCAAAAACTCATAGAAACAGAGAGTAAAAAGTGGTTGCCAGAGGATAGTGGGTGAGGGAAATAGGGGAGGATTGGTAAAAGGGTACAAATTTTTCAGCTATAAAATGAATAAGGCCTGGGGCTTTAATATATAACATGGTGACTATAGTTGGTAACACTATATATCTATGTCTTATATTACACGTTATAATATAACTTATGTGATATTTTATTATACATAAGTTGTATTATCTAATTAAAGTTTTCTAAGAGGGTTGAACTTAAGTGTTCTCACAAAAAAACAAAACAAAAAAAACCCCAATAAACCAAAAAAACACAAGATGGATATGTTAATTAATTAGATTGTGGAATCCTTTCAAAATGTGTATTTATATCATATTTATGTATCTCATATCACCATGATGTATACTTTAAATATCTTACAATTTTATTTGTCAATTACACATTAATAAAGCTGGAAACAGTCCAATTCCTTATTGCTACATCAAACTGTTTCCTTGGCAGCAGCTGAGCCATCAGAAATTAGTTAAATTATGTCCAATGAACTCTGCTTGAAAATGTGGGGAGGAGGTAAGACACTTTAGGCATATTTAAACAAAAAGCTGATAATCATGTATGTTTCAGTTATCTGGATAAATCACTTAGGTGGACTAGACAGATAGAAAAAAGGAGCCACTGTAATGCTGTGTCATATCAGGTGCACTCTAAGCAATTACATCAAATATTGAATATCCACTTTTAATCTTGTCCCTCGAGTGGTGACATCAGCCTTTTGCTTCTCTTTCTCGGTAGAGATCTGTTCACAGTGTCCTGGATCTTTGCAGAATCTCTCAGCTTGTTTTTCAGACCCCAAATTTACTTTGTTTCCCCAGTTTGTGGGCTTTGAGATCATGATGCTTTTTCTTAAAACAATATTAAGGATGTTGAGATTTCAGTAACTGAAGTTTCAGAAACTGAAGTTTCAGTAACTGAAGATCCAGATATGGGTTTTCTGTAGCATGATGAGAATGCCTTTAAAATCAGTCTGCAAGAGTTGATCAACTGTGTCAACCACAGGTTTATAGATACTTATTCTGAATTTTTTATCTGATATCAGAAGTCGGTCACTTGTCTTCGCTTAACCTCCTTTTCCCCCTTAAGTTGTATACTTTTCCCCTGGCATAACATCAATTTCTTCAGCATTGCAATTTTGATTTGTCCATGAAATAAACATCTGTGGTCCTCTATGTAATGCTCCAGAATATTGTTTTCCTTTTGCATAAAATGCTTTGATTGTTTCTGAAATCATTCTGAGGATCTTTAATGTGTCCATTCCATTTGCCCTTAGATTCTTAGATAATTTTCTGAAAACATGAAAAGTAAGGATGGTTACCAACTTACAATTTAATCTTAAAGCTAGTATCAAAATCCAAATTCTGCTGAGACATATTCTAAAGAGTATTTCTATTGGTTGTTAAAATAGCAGAGCATATTATTTTAAAAACAGCCACTTTGCCTTTGAATACATTTTGTGTTTGTGTTTGAACCATTTTCCAATTCCTCCCTTCCTTCTTCACTTTTCCTTCCTTCCTTCCTTCCTTCCTTCCTTCCTTTCTTCCTTCCTTCCTTCCTTCCTTCCTTCCTTCCTTCCTTCCTTCCTTCCTTCCTTCCTTCCTTCCTTCCTCCATTCTACAAATAGTTATCAAATACCACGTGTGGCAAATCCTGTTCTAAGGGCTGGTGTGTTTCAGTAAGAACAAGGATGTCAGTGTGGCTAGAGCAGAGTAAAGAGGTGATGGTAGGAGGTGAGGCTGTAGAGGTGGAGAAGTGACAGGGATCAAGATTCTGCAGGGCCTTAGAGGCCATTGTAAAAATGTCACCTTTTGTTCTGATGAGATGGGGGCCATTGTAGGGTTTGAGCAGTGGAGTGCCATCATCCAGTTTACAGGATCACTCTGATAGTGTGTTGAGAATAGACTATAGAGGGAAGAAAGCTAGAAGCAGGAAGCCTAGCTAGGGAACTTACATAATAATCTAAGCCAAAAGTAGATGAGGAAAAGACAGGAGTCAGGGATGATTCCAAGGAGTTTGATCTGAATAACACCCCCCCCCCCCCCAAAAAAAAAAAGAGTTGCTATTATGAGGCAGGAAGAGTGAAGTTCAGTTTTGGACAGGTTGGGTTAAAGGTGCCTATTAGGTGTCTAGGTGGAGATGTTTTATTCTACATAGTTTAATTTAAAACTCTAGAATTGATGGGTGAGTCTGGATTGAATATATACATCTGGGAGATTTCCATATATAGTTGGTATTTAAAACCATGAGAATAACTGAGATTTCTAAAGGGACTGATGACAGGGAAGAGTTTTGAGGACTGGGCTATGGGCACCTGCGTTTGGAGAGTAGGGAGATGAGGAGAAACCAGCCAAAAAGAAGTGAGTAAGTGAAGATGTTTCCAGGGAGACAGTAATAAACTATGCCACATCCTGCCCTTAGATACATTAAGATGAGGACTGAGAGCTGCCTATTGGACACGGAAATGTGGAGGATTGGTAGCATAAGCAAGAAAAGACAGTTTCAGGCTTCCCCGGTGGCGCAGTAGTTGAGAGTCCGCCTGACGATGCAGGGGACACGGGTTCGTGCCCTGGTCCGGGAAGATCCCACGTGCCGCGGAGCAGCTGGGCCCGTGAGCCATGGCCAATGAGCCTTCGCGTCCGGAGCCTGTGCTCCGCAACAGGAGAGGCCACAACAGTAAGAGGCCCGCATACTGCAAAAAAAAAAAAAAAAAAAAAGACAGTTTCATTGAGCTGTTTTGCTGGAAAAGAGAGGGTGGTAGTTGTTGGAGAAAGATGAGAATTCAAGGTAAATTGATATTTAACTAAAGTCATCAAAGTGAACGGCAAGGGAAGGTGGCAATCTGAGTGACCCAGAGTCTCTTAACTGCCTTTCATCTTGTCCGAGAAGACTGAATATCCTGTTCGCTCTTTATTAATCTTCTGAGATTTACCAATTGTCAAACTTGGACTTTCAGGTCTAGAAACTTTTGTGATGAGGGATTTTGCTAAGGGAACATCTCTGTGGTTAATTAGACTATTAGGGCTCAATCTAATCAGAACCCTGATAAGAAGCATTAAATATGTTTCAGCTATTTTGACTGATTTTAAAATTAAATTATTAATTCATTTATGCAAAATATTTATTAAGCACCCACTATGCATGTGTGAATGAATTGCTAAGGACAGAAAGATGAGTGTGGAGTAATCTTTTTTAAAAATAATTAATTAATTAACTTATTTTTGGCTGCGTTGGGTCTTCGTTGCTGCGCGCGGGCTTTAGATTCAGTGAGCGGTGCGCGGGCTTCTCGTTCCGGTGGTTTCTCTTGTTGCCGAGCACGGGCTCCAGGCCCGTGGGCTTCAGTATTTGTGGCACGCGGCCTCAGCAGTTGTGGCTCGCGGGCTCTATAGAGCAGGCTCAGTAGCTGTGGCTCACGGGCCCAGCCGCTCCGTGGAATGTGGGATCCTCCCGGACCAGGGCTCGAACCCGTGTCTCTGCCGTGTCCCTTGCATCGGCAGGCGGACTCCTAACCACTGCCTCATCAGGGAAACCCACGTGGAGTAATCTTGAAAGTATGATAAACACATAAACCAATAATGACAGTACAAATTGATTTGGGCTACAATGGAGGGACTTTCAAAGTGCTGTAGTAAGGGGTAAACAGCAGAACCCAGCAGAAGCACTAGCTGAAAGATTTATAAGGCCACTAAAAGGAGAAAGGGGATTTAGATCTCCAAGAGAGGGTTCGGCTGGCTAATGTCGAGAGGTCCTTGAAAATCTGAACTTCGTGAAAACAGTGAATGCAGTCCTCTCTCTGGGCAAGAAGAGCTGGGCTCACATGTCTGTGGGAAAATATTTATCAGGATAAAAGGAGAGAGAGGTTGTGCCCCTCTGTGTGTGTTAACATGGCTGGAGAAGGTCAACTGATGCCCTAAGACCAGCTCAGCAATGGTTCCCCCATCAGCCCTTCCATCCCTTACAAGAAGGAGCTTAAGGTCTGTTGCACAAATCAGCTGATGAGTTAAATGCCAGCCAGATCCAGCCAGCTGTGTTTATACTCAAAGGGGAGTGGAAACTCTCATTTCATGAAATGGAAACAAATGTTATGTCTAAGGATACCTTCAAACCCAAATTTTAAACTTTAATCACTCACCATGTCCCAAGAAACATGTTTTTTAAAGCAATGTAGATCAAAGTTAAACATGACAGATAAAGACAATGATAAAAAACATCCATTAAAGTTGAGATTGACTGTGAAAGAGTTAAGGACATGCTAGCTAGGGAGAAAAACTCCTAGGTGCCTCCTTTCCCTTCTCTTCTGCCCTAAGCACGTACTTATTTTGTTTAATGGTGAATTCAGGGCTCAGTGTTTAATGCTGGTCGACAGCAACATGAATCAGATTTGAAGCAGGGTTTAAGGAGATAGTTATTATACATGGCTGAGCTCAGAGGGGAAGCCACGATAACTGTGGTGATTTGAAAGGATAAAGATCTGGGTAATGATTTACCATTTTTTCCTTGTGGTATGCTAAGAGCTCAGGACCTGGCAATTACTTCTTTGGACAACCACAATCACAACAGCACTACAATTACAGGATGAAGAAGAGTTAACTTTTTGTAGAGAACTTAATATATATTTGACATCGAGCTACATACTTATCATGAATTATCTCACTGAGTCCTCATGTCACATTTTCAATGTAAATAATATTGCTATTCATACTTTATAGATGAGGAAATTGAGCATCAATGAGGTCAAGTGGAGACAGGATTTGAATCCAGGTGTGTTTGGCTCAGTCTCTATGCTACAAAGTTATCTGTGTCCACGATGCATCTTGCTTGTTACTCTGTAAACCCCTTTCAGTGGAATTGCATCTAGTTGACCCTGATAACCTGTGATGCCTACCACTGTGTCTTACAGGTAGTAAGTCTGTTGGATGAATGAATGAATGAATAGAGCCTGTATCAACAATTACACTTTCCCTTAAGAACTAGTATCTTGTAATTTCTAAAGTAGCATTTTATTTGTAACAAAACTCTTGGAAAAGGGCAATAATAAAGTAATAAACAACGACTATCTAAAATATTTGTTTCGACATCATCTTATTTATTTTCAATATTGCTCTAAGATTCCTCATTTAAAAAGGAAAAAGTCTCATTAAGCAAGAATCTTAAAACAAGCAGTGTGCAATGTATTTGTATATATATATATTTCTTCCATGTGATGATGCTTTGTGCACTTAATTTTTATCTCTAACAGAGTTAAATTGTTTAGCGACCTGAAAATTGAAAATTTTTTCTGTATCCAGAAAAAAAGGATCATTTCTGGACTGAGTGTGAATAAACGTTCCCTGGTTAGCACTTTAGTTCTTCACCAGTCTAATGTCAGAGATTTGTATTTTCTGGATTAATTATTAGTCTAGGCAAAAGACTATGAGCTGTCATGCTTCATAATCAATACTCAGACTGTTTTGAAAGAAAGATAATTTGGTGTTTTGAAACGGAGATAATTTTGTGTTTTCTGGCTCATTCTTCAGGGGTAAAAATAAAGTGGAGAATATGCACTTCTCATCTTTATTGCGGTGGAGACAGCAGTTGATTAATTAAATTGTCACCCAACTGTAAACAACCTACGTCAGTTATTTTACAACTTTAATAAAGTTTTTAGAAACTTACATCAAAATTTTAATCAACATTACATGTATTATTTATAATACCCAGGTAGTATCTGTGTGTTGTATTTATAAGCATTGGGCATGGTACAGAATTTCAAACTTGATTCTTTATTAAATTTTAATTCTCAAACTTAACTCCTCTAGGTGAGCACAAAGAGGAAATAACAAAGTTCTTGTCCTTGGACAAGACAAAGAAGTTCTTATTTTGGAAATGACAATGCTCCCCAGACCTGTTAGGGCCTCTTGGAGCCCAGTAGGAATGCCTCAAGGGAGTCCCCCCAGTCCTCCATGACTTTGACACTTGCTTTCTATTTTTGCCTGTTGAATTGCTGAGTTTACCAATATTCCTATATACTCAATATTGTCCCAGCTAACTAGGGGTAAATGTACTTTACAAAACCCACCAAATACCTTGGAGGAAATAGATTATCCAAAGTTAAAGGATGATGGGGAGAAACGCAGAAAACAGCAAGAGGGGATTGAGGAGGTGGAGGAAGATATCTGAACACATAAAAAATTCATGCTGAGCCTTCCTAAGCTGCTCAAATGAAGAGTGATCAAGGCAAAACTAATGTCTTCATGTTATTTAAAGGAGGAAAGACATACTTTTTAGAGCATACTTTTTATTCTGAGAATATATGTGAAGGGAGGGGAAAATGGGAAATGCAATTAAAGTAACATTTTTGTTCAGCATGTGCTGTTTAGATTGGCACTCATATTAATTCAAAAAGGGGAAGATTATCATCAAATATTTAGCATGCTTTTGTGTAATATAACAACTTCAGTAAACAGTCTCTAACTTTTTGGAGTTATCTTTCTAAGGCAGAATTAAGATACCCTAGGCAGAAATCTGACCATTTAAAGACAGGGACAGTATTCTCTGTGGCTTGAGATAAGCATAATAAACAAATCTCTTCTTATGCTGGAGCTGGGTTTGCTAGTTTGAAAAGCAGAAGTTTCAAAGCATGAATGTATCACAGGTATGCTTCCCACAGGATAATTGTTCTATTCATTTTGAAATAGCTTTAGATGACTGAGGCCCCTTTGCAAAGGATTATTGATACCTTGGTAAATATTGAAGAGCCAGAAAAGTGTTTCTCAAATTTGCCAATGGGCAAATGGTTTTACTTTTGGATTAAATGGTGAACGTTTTTCTTAAAGGAGTGCAACATGAATAATGTTTTTGCTCTTTGTCTAATATAACTGATTAGTAACCACCAAGTGCTCTAAGGATATAACCATTCCTTCAAATTTCCCCTGAGGATGTTGACTGTACACTGGCAGCTAGTGGGCCACATGGCCCTGGAGACATATTTTGTTTGGCTTACAAAGGGCTCTTGTTGATTTAAAAAAACAAAAAACAAAAAACAAACATTTAAAAATTGGGAAATTGTAACTAAATACCTAGATTTATGCCTTGTCTTGAAAAATATGGCCATACCATATTTTCACATAGGCACAACTTAGTTGGAGTTAAGAAATGGCTGCCTTTTTTGTCACCCAAGTTCTTCAGTTTCCTGATATTTTAAAATATTTTAGGGCTTCCCTAGTGGCACAGTGGTTGAGAGTCCACCTGCCGATGCAGGGGATACAGGTTCATGCCCCGGTACGGGAAGATCCCACGTGTCGCGGAGTGGCTGGGCCCGTGAGCCATGGCCGCTGAGCCTGCGCGTCCGGAGCCTGTGCTCCGCAATGGGAGAGGCCACAACAGTGAGAGGCCCGCGTACTGCAAAAAAAAATAATAAATTAAATAAAATAAAATATTTTAATTGTTTTGCTCTTCTAAGAAGACTTTAGAGACATTCTTTTTCTTCCTAATTGCTTCCCCATCTCCATAAAATTTTAAGACTATGGATATGCTATGTATCAATTTAGGTACTGTGGCCCTTCGGAGGATCACAAACTGCTGTAATATCTAAGGGTTTTGTGTTCTTCAGAACAAATTTTTGCCCCCTTGGGAATGATATCACCCCGTGGAACACACATGCTGCTCTAAACCCTATGGTTCTTCAACATGGAGCCTGAATATGTTTAGTGGGACTGAAAATAAAATATACACAACAAAATTGGAACACCATAATCCTATACCACCTCTACTTTACTCCTTTATGTGCCTGGCCCATGTGGACATTTATGTTTGCAGTCTCTGATCTATTTGGAATAAAAATAATCTCTGAGACCTCTAAGGGCTTTGAAAGCAGGCCACTTGCCTGAGATACCTGAGGTAGATAGCTATGGGCTTCTATGTTGAGCTGTGGACTGGCCACTTTCTTCAATGATATCCTTAGGTGAATTCAAGATGGGTGCTTTTTAATTCAGAAAAGAAATAATTGAGAATATGTCCTGGTCATGATCTAGTGAAATTCTTTACTTAACTGGTAGGTGTTTGTGCTCAACAAATATTGATTGAAACTTACGCTAATGCTAGGTCAGGACACCAGCGAAACACTGTATCATAAGCCAAGCACAGCGATGAATTTGATCTTGAGAATCTTCTTCTGGTTCTCCAGTCTAACCATTGGGTGTTTGGTAAAAGTTATTAATGAGTGACTTAAAATAACCAACATTTAAATGCTGAAAATAGAAGTATTAGTAAGAGTAGGAGGCATCTACTAATTCACTGATCATTGGTGATGATTAGCAAGCTGAAGCAATTTGTCTGTGATATGTTCTTCCTTGCAAGTGAAGCTTGTATGTTTGTTGGACAGAACAAGAAGATACAGAACAGTAAAATGCTAATGGTAGGAATTTAGATATTAGGAAGAATTATCTTTTGGCTTCATGAAAGCAAGCCTAGGGTTCAACTGTTGGGGTTTATTTGATAATTAGGAGATGGGCTAGGTCAGAGGACTAGTGCCAAACTGTATGCATAATGCCCACCAGCACATTTTGACACTTAGTGTATGTAAAATGCGGTAAGCAACACTATTTTTTAAAATATTTTTTATTTATTTGGCTATGTTGGGGCTTAGTTGCGGCACGTGAGATCTTCGTTGCGGCATGTAGGATCTTTCACTGCAGTGCACAGGGATTCTCTCTAATTGTGGCGCCTGGGCTTAGTTGCCCTGTGGCATGTGGGATCTTAGTTCCCTGACCAGGGATTGAACCTGGGCCCCCTGCATTGGAAGGCAGATTCTTAACCACTGGACCACCAGGTAAGTCCCACCAATACTATTTGGAGAGAGTTTTTTTCTATGTGTGTATTACATGTTACAGAAGTAGAGGTGGTATGAAAAAAATCTCAGCTTTTTTTTTTTTAATATGCAAGCATTGAATGAAAGACCTTTTAAAAAAATATTTATTTATTATTTATTTAGTCTGTGCTGGGCCTTAGTTGTGGCACATGGGATCTTCATTGTGGCATGAGGACTCTTAGTTGCGGCATGCATGCGGGGTCTAGTTCCCTGACCAGGGATCAAACCCGGGCCCTCTGCATTGGGAGCATGGAGTCTTACCCACTGGACCACCAGAGAAGTCCCAATTCTAAGCTTTGAATAGAATAAGTATAGGTCAACCACTATTATAGTTAAATACTATGTAAGGACTTGTTTAGTTACTAGTGACAAAATTAATTCCAATGACTTACTCAAAATAGGGTGAAAATGTGAAATAGTTTGTTCACATTTTTGAAAAGGAGAGATTTGGATCCAGGTATCAAACATAGATTATTTTTCTAGTTTTCAGTTCTGTTTTCCTTAGCAATGGCTTTCTTCTCAGGCTGGGTCCTCTAAAGGTGGAGAAAGATGGCCTCCAGCAGCTCTGGTTTGACAGCAACCCCAGGGCACAGAGAGTTTCCCCTTCCCTAGAAGGCCAACTAAAGGACCAGAGCAGGTTCTCAATGGCCTGCTTAGGTCATTTGATGGTTCCAGGGAAAATCTCTGTAGCCAGGGGTAATTTGACTTTGGCCTGGCAAGAGTCATATATCTGTTCTTGTGTTGGTGCTTGTGTCAGCTCAACCTGAAATGCATGGGGTTAGAACAGAGATTGCTCTTCAAGTGAAAATAGGGCACAGTTGCCAAAAGTAGGGGAAATTACTGCTGGGAAAACAAATCCTGTAGCTGTTTACCATAGATACCTTAAAGTAGTAATAAATATCATCAAATGTGAATTTTCTGAGATAATAAAATCTACCTTTAATTCTAAGAGAATTTATTAATGACTGGGTAGGTAAGGCTGGTTTTAAACTCCCTTTATTGTCATTAGTGAAAGATAATTTCAGAATCATGGATTTACCTGAGGAAAACAAAATTTTCCTATTCTAAAACAATGATTGAACTTACCCTAGGAAACTGAGTTTGTGTCTGAAAACATTTTTATCATCTTCTGTTGCTGATTCCTGAGTTAGAATGAGAAGAGGATCTTTCTCCTCTTGTAAGATGAACAGTGTAAAACTTGAGAAGCCTGACACTTAAAGCAAATCAGGATCTGAGAGGTCAAGAAGGTCACATCTTAGAAGACACTGGATGAATCCAGGAAGGGATGAATTGGACACATATTAAAAACTCTGGAATCTGAAGTAGATGGGAAGACTTTCTTTGAAACTGGATTAGAGGATTTCACCTACAACTTTTTATAACAAACTGTCTAGCATCTATGTCTGGTATTTAAATATAAAAAATGTAAATGTAAAAAAAATTTAACATTACATATTCCTATCAACACATATATAGTAAAAACATGAAAAATATGCTTAGAAATGATAATTGTTAACTTGAGGCCAGTGGCTTCTTCTGGGGAGGGAGAGAAATGAATCAGGGAAGTTTACACAAGGGCTTTAATTGTATCTATACCCTTTTATTTCTGTGAAAATAAAGATTTAAAGCAAAAAACCCCACAAAACTCTGGAAAGATAAATACTAAAATAAGAGATGGTCATTCTATCTAAAGGGATAACAACAGGAACAACAGTGAGAAAGATTTTTTGAATACCTTTTTATATTTTTGATGTTTCAGTCATTCTTAACTATTTAAAATTTATAAATAAAAATTTAAAAGTTATTGGTCTATGACAGAAAAATCTTTTAAGTCATCATGTTACTGAGTCCTTCATGTTATCAAGTCATCATGTCACCTGCACAGCAGGCCAATAAATCGAGAGACTTGTTGTTGGGGCAAGGAATACTGACTTTATTAAGAAAGCCAGCAGACTGAAAAGATGGTGGACTAGCATCTCAAAGAACCATCTTGCCCTGGGTTTGGATGCTAGTTTCTTTTATAGAACAAAGAGGGGGGAAGTAAGGAGGTAAAGTAAAAAGGTAAGTTGCTGCAAATATATCCTGGTTCCAGCCAGACTCCTGAGAGGATGTGTTAATTTCTTCTTTCCTACAGCCATTCACAGGTGGGCCAAGTCAGGATGTTTTCTGTGAGCTAAGCAAAGGTATTTTAGCTTAATGCTCAGACATGGGAAGAGGGTTCCCAGAGATGGGCCATTATTTATACTTTAAGCAATAGGCACTATCCCTTTAGTGATCAACTTGCAGCAAAAGTGATAGAATACGAAGATTAAAGTAAAAGAAGTAGATCCAATATGGAGTCAGTTTTGTTCTTCACTGTTATAGTGTTTCTGCCACGTCAATTCTGATCATGTCTCTGTGTGCTTCATGGGCCAGCCATAGTTTTCCTGAAGCTTCAGACTGTAACTCTTCTGCCTGGGATACACAAGAGACTTCCAAATCAGCCTTTCTAGGTGTAAATTTCCAACCCCTTAACGATGATGCATTTCTTAAGGACGGAAGCCTTGATGGCAGGCCAGTGAGATACTCTAAGCAGAGAAGAGAAAAATGACATTGCCTAGTGGGCAGATCAGAAAACCGTGGACTCAGAAATTCTGTTAAAAATCTGAGGCATTTCTCCGTTTACAGCCATCTATACTTTCACTTATGCAAGGAATTCTTTCTCTTCTATATGAATTTCTCCTGAAGAATGTTAATTCACATAGACAAAAGCCACAGAACATTGGTCTGTATATTCTATATGGGGAAATGATGTTTTAAAAAAGATTTTTGGAAAGCTTAGGCTGTTGGAGAGTCAGCACACCGAAAGGACTAGCTTTCAGTTAGGGAGAAACGTGGCTAAACAGAAGGATTCATTTGGGAGGATTCTAGGAAACAGGCTTTTCTAGCAGGGGTGGTGGTTCCTGTGGTTTCTTGGGCTTGCTAAGGTGTTTTCTGTATTTGAATCATGGGCATTTTAATGCTGTGGGGTCACTTCCTGATTGCATGTTCTCCTTCCCTTTTCCCTGATATCCCATACTCAACACCAGTAATGCAAATTGACAATTAAAAATAAATCAGTTTGTTGGAAGAAGCAAGATAAATCTCCACCCAAATTAAATCCGTCTTTGAGAATGATACTTTGAAGAGGAAGAACTTGCCAACTCTGAAATCTTCTTGGAGTTGTGCTGACAAAGGATTGTGTTCACCTTGCTTTACCTTTTCAATGGCTGAGAAGTCATATCTAATTTTACTTCCTATTCAGAGCTGTTACCTCCTTCTCCCTGTCTTTATTTTGCGGGCTCTATGTTGATCTGGCACAAATGTGCAGCTGTTTTTTTTTTAATGATGATGTTATCTGTTTACTCTTCCAACACAATTTAAAATCATTTGGCTCAGCACATTTGAATCAAAAATCCTATTAAAGATGCAATATTCCTCTGCTACCTAAAAAGCTAGTGCATTCATATGGCATTCCTTTCTCAATCAGAATATAATACTGTATACCTGTTCAGAGTGATGTGATTTCCAGCATTGAATCTGCAGTCCTTAAATGAGCTGTTCACCTTCCTGTCATGGAAATTTGTTATTCATGCATAATTTTCTCCCCTACATTTACAAAATACATTAGCAGCCATGTGATCTTGCCCTGGCTCTGCTCTGTAGCCTTTTCATTTGAAATCTTCCGACTTATTATTTTTGCTCCTACCGTCTGATAGAAATCACGAAATTGCTGAGTTAAGATAAACACCGTCTGTTTCTTTTTTCCTTTTTTTTTCCTCCTAAGCATGATTGGAGATGGTAGTACTAAAGGAAAAGAGATAGAGAAAGAACAAATTCATCATTTACATTAAGGCAAAAAGTTCTGACCATTGGATTGATGAGAAGCATGTGTAATTCTAAATATTTTGCATCTGCTTAGCTGCCTAACTGCGTGGGTAAATGAGCTGTAAGAGAAAGAATGCAGCTGAAACCTAACATCCGTTTCAGCTAGTTCTAAAACACTGACAGTAACACCAGAGGCTGCGTTTCTCCTCTGGTAAATTTTAAACTTCTTCAGAGGTCACTGTTTATTAAGCAAGGGAGACTTTCTGTTTGGGCAGACTTCCAATTACACAGGCTTGCCTGCAGTATCTGGAGATGGAATCAGAGACCATGCATGCATTCTGGGCTGCGCCAGGCAGCCCAAAGCCGGCAAGTCCAATGCCCAGCCTCTCTCAGTGTGCTGCAGTCTAGGGTTGTTTCCAAATTCATTTGACATGTTTTCTGTGTGGTGAATATGTGGGAGTAGGTTGCCTGCAATAATTGGCTCTCTGGGATTGCCCGTGTAAAGCTCCTTGAACTCACCAACATCAGTTGCATCAATTGAAATTGTTATGTTGCTGTTGTTCACAAAGTCTGTGTGCGTGTGTATACACATGCACACGCGTACGTGTGTGCACACGTGTGCATGTGTGCTCGTATCCACACATACAGCTGTAGCTACTCAGGACACTTTTTTTTAAACATATTTATTGGAGTATAATTGCTTTATAATGTTGTGTTAGTTTCTGTTATATAACAAAGTGAATCAGCTATACATATACATATATCCCCATATCTCTTCCCTCTTTCATCTCCCTCCCTCCCAGCCTCCCTATCCCACCCATCTAGGTGGTCACAGAGCACCGAGCTGATCTCCCTGTGCTATGCAGCTGCTTCCCACTAGCTATCTATTTTACATTTGGTAGTGCATGTATGTCAATGTCACTCTCTCACTTCCTCCCAGCTTACCCTTCCCCCTCCCTGTGTCCTCAAGTCCATTCTCTACATCTGTGTCTTTATTCCTGTCTTGCCCCTAGGTTCTTCAGAACCACATTTTTTTTTCTTTTCTTTTTTTTTTAGATTCCATATATATGTGTTAGCATGTGGTATTTGTTTTTCTCTTTTTGACTTACTTCATTTTGTTTGACAGACTCTAGGTCCATCCAGCTCACTACAAATAACTCAATTTCATTTCTTTTTAAGGACATTGGTTTTTTAAAGAGTTAGTAATTGTATAGAAATCTGGGACTAAATTATAATGGTACATTCATCAGGGCAAGAAAATCCACCTAGGTTGCCTTGGAAGATGGCTAATGGGGGATAGACTGTTGGTGGGGGTAGTCAACATAGCTCATAGCTGGGCAATCCCAGTTGTGCTAAAACAAACATAGTACTACCATATAATAATAATAACAATAATAATAACAACAACAGCTTAATGTAATATGTATAATCTGTGCCAAGCTTTACTGGGCTAAGTCTTTCATGAGCACAGTTTCATGCAATGGCAAGCGCATGGGTTCTAGAGTCAGACTCTGGATGTGAATCTTGACTCTATCACTTACTAGTTTTGTGATTTGGAACAAATCAATTAACCTCTTTGTGCCTCAGTTGCATCAACTGTAAAATGGGAATAACAATTATACCTAACTCTACCAGATTATCTGTCATTAGCTTGCTGCATCTGTACCACATTCTGAGTCTCCTGTGCACTGTGAAGAAGCCAGGAACTATCGTTCCCAGAATATCCTTTCACGTATGGCTTTGGGTATCTTCTGCCCAAGGAGAGGCACTGGTGTGAGATTTTCCTGCCAAAAAGAGAAGTGGCCATTATGTCCCAAAGGTGGTAGCTTCAGGCAGATGTGTGGGTAGGAAGATGTGAGGTTCAGAGTGACTTTCAGGTGGGGCTACTGAGAATCATCTGTCTCAGAGCTGCCAGCCAAGATAGACAGTGGGAGCTTCCCAGAAGTCCTTAGGACATGCAGTGGTCTCAGGATGAGTGTTGAGCCCATTTGCATAGACGCATCAGGCCTTAGTGACTTCCCTAAGATCCATTGCCCAGTTTTTCCAAAAGACTGTATAAGCCCCTAAAATTCCCTGCATTGGAATTATTGATACTTGGAACATTCAAAGTAGCTTTTGTTTTCCCAACCAAATGCCGACTGGCTAACACACTATCTCATGGGATTGTTGTAAAAGTTTTACAGGTGAAAACGAGTGCTTGGACTAGTGCTTTCCACTGTGGATCACAGTCCATAATAAGTGGATGCCTTTTTTCTTAAACTGGATCAGCTTACGTGGCCTGGCACCAAGGCAAGCCCAATTTGCAGACCACTCCAGAATTTTGGATCATTCTAGCCCTATCTGGGGAAAAGGCAAGCACATTTTCTGTCTCCTTCATAATGAATCTGGACCAAGTGAATTACCACCAAGGCTGATATAAAAAGATGACTGACCTATGACCAATAAGATGTTACACCAGTCCAAAGACTGAGTACAAACTTCAAAGAAGAATTTTTGACAGTAACCTAGAATATCATCAGGTCTCTTTCTCAAAGCAGAGATAGCGATTGACATTGTGGAACATTGAGAAGTGGAACATTTGGAATCAGACAGATACGGGTTAAAACGCTGGCTTAGTGACCGCACTGAGCCTGCAAACCTGTTGACACTTCAGATTTCTCATCTCTGAATATGTAGATAATTAAATTTATCCTCCAGAACTGTGCTCAGCATTTGAAGGACAATGTCTGCGAAAAAGCTGAGCATATAGTATGTGTTGAATAAATTTGATTTCCCCTTCTATTTAAATAGTTTGTCCAAATATCCTCTTTGACAATAATGAGGAGCATAGGTTTGATTTAAGGATTAACATATGTGAGTATATATGCTTAGAACAGATTGTGGATGGAGCATCAGAAATGTTACATGGGTGTTAGATAAAATAAGCATTTCAATTTCATCATTAAAAGAGATAGACATTTAACAATGAGGTGTGGACAACTCATAATTATAAACTGTAGAGACTTAAGGATAAACCTTGCACCTTGACTTGTGATACGATGTCAATAATGGTGGGAGTGTCTTTAAATTATATTTTTTCTAAAAATAGAGAACTGAATACATCCTCCTCAAAAATGGAAACTTTACAATTAAATTAGAAGGATTTTAGCAAGTGTCATACTCCTGCCCTAAGACTTCCTTTGAACCAGGTCAATAGTTTGAAAGATTCATGGATAGCTGTGGAATTTACATCCTGGTGTGAAAATTCAAAATGGTGGCTGGGGCACAGATGATTCTATGCAAACCTCTGAATTTTTGTCATTTGCAATGGTGACATTTTTCAAGTGACATTCCTGTAAATACTGAATAATAATATATCCCAGACAGAGCCCTCAGGGGAGAGGAGAAGAGAATGAGGACGGAGCAGAATTAACACTGACAAGAGTGAGAGAAGACATGTAAGATAAATAGCAAGCGCGGCCCTGTCAGAAGAGCGCTGGCCGCAGAACCGCTCAGATGACTGCATGATTGATGGAATCGGCGGTGGAGGAAATGTCCAGTAATGTAGCAGCAGATCAGTATTGAGAGATGAATCATCCTGCAATTGTACGCTTCTATCTCAACCCTAATGGGGTTGAAAAACAGCGCAGTTTTGAGGGAGGTCCTGAGATAATTGTTTTCTAACAACCTGTTCCCGTGTATCAGCAAAGAAGTTAAATCAGACTCAGGACAGCATTGCGATGCCACTGGTGTAAGGACTGGGAGAGCAATGGACTCTCACCACTGAATGGGAGTTTCAGCAGTTCTTGACTATTTGCCAAAGGCGAGAGAGCCTCTTTTGGTTGCAAATAGAATGCATATTCCTCACACCAGCCTGCCGCCTCCCTTGCCTGCCTTGCTCGTGAATTTTCACGGGTAATTCCCAGAGGAACATCCTGGTCAACAGCCCAGAACACGTCTTCAGGGACATGGGGAAAATTGTTTCCTAAAGAATGCTAACCATGACCTAACTTGAGCTAGCAATTATTTAGGAAGGAGAAAGAGTAAGGGAGGAAGGACACTCACTGTCATCTATTCAGTGCCTATTGTGTGTGTGCTAATAATTAAGAGAGAAGAGGGTTGTACAACTTCAGGAATCCCAAAGGATGCAATCAGGTGGATCAATAGGAGCTGAATCTGTGAAGATGCATTAACTAAAGGCAGAAAGACTGCTTTCAGAGCATATGATTCTCAGCTTGTGACCGTGCTCAAGCAGGGACTGGGTGAGCATTCGTCCAAGTTGGAGAAGGCATCCTCAGACAAGGGGACTCCTGAGACCTTTTAAAGCATGACATTCTATGGATTATGGGATATTCTTAAATTGCCTTTTGTTCAAAACAATTTAAGTGTAAATGCTACTCAGAGACAGAGAGGTGATCTCATTGACAACTTACTTCCTACTTTAATCTGGGTGACTGTATTACGTTAGCCAAAAACGTGATCGGATAGGATTTGAAGGAGCTGAAACTCACTTTTCCACAACATATTCCTCTAGATTTGCCTAGCATTTATGACATTTGAAATGCTTTTTATATCTAAGAATGTGACAGGCACATAGCATGTATATATATGTATTATATATTATATATAATATATAGATATTTTATATAAAAATATATACACTATATATAAAGTATAAGGGTGGATATATAAAATAAAATCCATTCATATATAAATCCATATATATAAAATATAAGGATGGATGAATGTAAGATTATATATATACATACACAATTTTAATAAAAGAGAACAAGTTTACCTTCACATGACCCTGAGAAGCATGTCATCTGCCCATTTTACAGATGAGGCTATTAAAGTAAAGCAAGCTACTTCTACAAGCTAGTCTTAAAGCTGGGATCATGCTTCCCCCATCCTTTGTTTTTTTACTTATGATTCTTCCAAAGAAGTGATTTTTCATGTGTTGTGTGCACCTTTATTCCTCCTGCAATCTTAAGAAACCAAGGCACCTAATGGCAACAAAGGTCTGTTTCACCATAAATACTTTGAGGTCATGACTCTGTCTAATTGCTAAAGTAACCCAGCTAAATATAATTCTGAACTATATCTCTCCAAAGCAGACTCTAAGGCTTTCTGCCAGTTTCTGAATAGAACTTTCTCTGTTCTGGGCTAAGTTTACCCAGGCACTGAGGCAAAGAACTCTGATGCTTAATTTAGAGGAGTGGCTTGAGTTTAGATTAGATCCTTGTAATTGTTGGGAATCTAACAGGATTTCAACTTGTTGTTATCTTTACTTGTGGACAGAGATTTGCAGGGAGCTCTCTATAGCTTTGTAGCACCCTGAGACCCATTTTAATCCTAAAAATATGTTAAATTCACTCTTAGAATATTAAAGCTGGAAGGTAATCCTTAGAAATAATCTAGTCTTGCAACTTTATTCTACAGAAGTGGAAACTGAAGTCTAAATATTTTTAAAAAATCATCAAAGCTCATACAAAGATTGTCAAAGGTCGAATCTAGCCATTAATGGGAAATTTGAAACTCAGTCTTAGGTCTCATTCTGGGTTGCTGCTAGAGTGGTGAACTTGTTCTTGTTTGCCCAGGACTTGCCCAGGACTTTCCCAGCTTTAAAATAGAAAGTCTTATGTACTAGAACCCCCCTGTAGTTCTGGGCTAACGGTGATAGCTGGTCACCTACCTTGTGCTCTCTCCAAGGTGTCAGTTAGTTATTTCACTGGCGTTAGTACAAAATGGACAGAGCTGGAAGGGAATCACACATTGCAGTTATTGGTGGTATTCTAGAAACTAGATAGACAGATCCCAAGAGTTCTATTTGAGCTATCTGGTATGGAGCAAACACTCAACAGACATTTGTCAAATCAATGAATAAGTGGATGTAAGTTCCTTGAAGTAGGAGCATCACTAGTCTATTTTTTTCATTGTTACTCTAATTCCCATCAAGAGCTATCAAGGATTTTCTGCTTTTTAACTTGCCCAGGTTTTGATCTTGAGTTACTTGGTAAGAGGAAGCCGTGTGTAACCTACAGGGCTGCTGTTTTGCAGATAGTTCTTCCCTAGGTGTTTTTCACAATGTTTTTGAATCATCTTGCCAATATTTCAGGAAAAGTGGCAAAAAGAAGGGAAAGAAAAGCTATCATAATGAAAAGTGACAGGAAGGCAACTCCCTCATAGGGGTTGTCAGGGAGAGAACTGCTGAATAATTCAAATAACAGATTTACTTATTTCTAAGCCATTTCCCATCCCAGCTTTGGAGACATCTGTAGAATAGCCCTGGACTAGGAATTATCCAAGACCTGGTTTCATTGCTGCCTGGGGAGGGATCAGTCAAAGGGACAAGCTCCTTCAGGTTACTTGGGGAAATTGCCATGGTTTGAGGCCACTATTAGAATTTTTGGGGTTGGCAGGCCCTGGTTGCTTCTTCCTTGCCCCAGGAAAGTGTGGACACGGCCAGCACCTCATAGGTCTCAGCACAAAAGGTACTGAGCTCTTTAGGGTAGATCAGCAATTTTTATGGCAGCTGCTCCAGTATTTCCACTGGCTGTTCTTTGTTTTTTGCAGTTGGGTCTGGGCACGGATAGAAGTCGGAACTGGCGGTGAAACTCACATAGATTATGAATCTAGGTTAAAGTAATTTGGCTCCTTTTAAGGAATTTCTGCAAAAGTTTAGAGGTTGTAAGTGGTGAAATGTATATTTCTGGATAATCTGTGAAATCCGTTTATCCATATTATCTCTGGCCTTGTTATCACAGGTCACTGAGGGTTGGCTATACTTGTTCCTTATCTGCCCAAGAGGACTCGGGGAGGATTTATTATCCCTTCCCACTAAATCCCTGACCATATGTGAATCAATTTGCCAAGCAGCCTCACATCTGCTTGGGGACATCCCTGAGAGATGGTCCTGTCATAAGAGTGTGCTGTTAAGTTCTCACTATTACAAATACCACCTCACATTTGATAAGCTTTTACTTTTTTTTCAGGGTAATTTCACAGGTATTATATTTTTATCCACAAAACTCTTCAAGGGAGTTAAAAGTGGTATCAATATCCCCATCTTCGACAGATAAGAAAATGGAGCAACAGAGAAATGAGGTGATTTTTCAGAACTTATTCAGGTCAGAGCTGGTCCTGGGACCCAGGTCTTGCAACACCCAGCCCTTGTCTACCAAGTCTTATATGAGAACCAGGAATTCAAACAGTCACCTTTTCTGCTAGTGCTTGCAAGCTCCTTTAATATTACTAGTTGAATTGTAACCATTTGATGAGATGGGTCTGAAGAAAATTCTTGCTTTGTTGGAAATTCTTATTGGAAAAGTTCATCAAACTTAAACAAATACTAGCTTATTATCAATCTGAAAAATGAAGGGCTATCAGATTAAACTGAAGAGGAGTTTGTGTTGATTAAGCATTTTTTCAATGCTAGTCACTGTGGCAAGTGCTTCCTGTACATTATCTGTGATAATGCTTGTGAGGTGTTTATGCTAGTGTCTAGTTTGTTTTGAGATAGATAGGGGCACTTAGGAGATGTTTAGGACAGTGTAAGGCTTCTAAATGACAAGGTTTTATAAGCTACTTGGTTTGGATACAAATATACACAAGTGATATCAAGTGATAAGCCAATTCAATTTAAATAAAATTCAATAAGTATAAGCTGGGACTCACTCATTGTGGTGGGCATTAAATGAAACATAACCCCCTCTCAAGGAGTCTGTGGTCTAATGAAAGAAACAGAACACTAATTAAAATATGGGCCAAAAGACAATGGGCTGGCATACATGTGTTAGAAACAGCCCACAAGAAGGTAGACTTCATGGGTGGGAAGCATGATTATATTATTTATGGCCATACCCCCAGAACTTAGTTGTCTCTTAGATTTGGTGAAAGAAAAAAAAAAAAAAGAACTAATGAATAAATCATTGTTCTAGGGAAGCATCTTAGAAAGAACTATTCTAAAAAGGTTAGGGAAAGTTTTGTAGGAAGTGATGATTGAACTTCATACTAAAAGATGAGTAAGATGTCAGTGTATAAAGTTGGGAGGTCCTGGAAGAGAAGAGAGTTAACAAGAGGAATGTTTGTGAAAGCGTAGAGCATTTGGGGATTTAGAGGCTGACAAATAATAGGCCTTCGAGTGAGCTCTAGAAGGCTGGAAGGGATGAGGGGGAAGTCTGAGAGATGAACTAAAGAGGTAGGAAGTACCAAGCTAAGGCTTTAGATTATCTTGTGCTACAGGGAGCCATAATGTTTTTTAAAGTAATAGAGCAGGCTCCAATTTGTGCTTTGGTAAAACCATCTCTTGTGTCTCTGTGGAGGAGAGTTTAGAAGTGGGGAAGGCCTGGGGTCAAGCCAACCACTTACCCATTTAAGAGGTAATTAAATCCTTAATTGCCTTTTCAGCAGTAATGGGGGCTAGAGGCAGGGGAGTAGATTTCAAAATCACTAGAGAGGTAAAGGGTAGAGTTTGTTGACTCACTAGATGTGGGTGGGGAGGAGAGGGCGGAAGGTAAAGATGACAAAGGTTTTTAGGTCGGCCCTTGGGTGAATATACTCAAATTGCACATTTATAGTCTGTGGGTTTCTGAAAAACCCAATGATTTTAAACCCTGCTAACTAGAGGGAAAACTCTTAAATTAGGAATGCAATTTCCATTACAAATTCATGAGTGCTTTCTCTTACAGCTTTGCTATCTTTGGTTTCTATCAGTGTATATTAAAAAGGGTTAAGATGATGCCTGTTTTCATTTTGTGAAGAAATCAGAATGATAATAATTTTTGTTTTGACACTTGCACAGTTTAGGCATGTCTCATAACCAGCTTTTTGGGCCTCACTAACTAATGCAGTGACCAGAAGCTCCAAAATGGGATTTAGAAATCTCCAAATGATACCCAATTAAAGTGTTCCAGGCAAAAAAGCAGCAAACCTTGCTTTGAAACAGTACTTACGGTTCCATTTCCCTAAGATAGGGAGGGAGGTTGGCAACTCCAGGCTGATGCTAATGCTAAAAGAATTTGACTGCAGCCATAATTATGGACAATCAACTATGAACCAGAGTTAGGATTATCGGCAATTACATCGTATGACTCAGGGCATGATAGGTTCATGGGTTTCTGTCCACCATTTTGCTTGAGGCAAATATATAGTTCCCAACTAATAAAATTCAGCACAGAATAAGCTAGGAAAGAAATTGCCTCCATGAGCTTCTTGAAAATATGAAATTAGTTAGTTGATCATTGTGGCTTTTATCATTAAGATCACACTGAGTAAATGAGAAACTCAGAATCCTAAGACTTTAAGTTAGAATGAACTTAATTATATAGTTTTTTAAATTGAAGTATATTTGCTTTACAGTGTCATGTTGGTTTCAGGTGTACAGAACAGTGATTCAGTTATATATACACACACACACACACACACACACAAACATACATATATATATATATTTTTTCTTTTTCAGATTCTTTTCTTTTATGGGTTATTGAATATAGTTCCCTATGCTATACAGTAGGTCCTGGTCGGTTATCTATTTTATATATAGTAGTGTGTATATGTTAATCCCAAACTCCTAATTTATCCCCACTTTCCCCCTTTGGTACCCACAGACCCACAGACATAGGATGAACTTTAGAGTTAATTTATTTTAATCATTTTACTGAGGAAACTGAGGCTCAGAGAAGGTAAGAGACTTGCTCATGATTATGAAAGTCATCGATAGTAAAACTAAAAGAAAGGAATAGGCATTCCAGATTGATGGTGCAAGCTTCATCCAAAAGGGTTTATCCAATTTCATAAAGATATTTCATGCATATGCTGGCATGTTTTCTCTTTTTCTTTTTTACCCTGTTTTTGCTTATTTTTAATTGTGGTGAAAAACACATAGCATGAGATCTAGTCCCTTATCAAAATTTTAAGTATATAGTATTATTAACTATATGAATATTGTTGGATAGCAGATCTCTAGAACTGTTTCATCTTGCATGATTAAAACTCTATGCCCATTGAACACCAACTCCCCAGTCCCCTGCTCCCTTGTGACCACCATTCTACTTTCTGCTTCTATGAGTTTGACTACTTTAGATACCTCATATAAATAGAATCATGAAGTATTTGTCCTTCTGTAACTGAGTTATTTCACTGAGCATAATGACCTCAAGGTTCATTCTTGTTGTAACATGTGTCAGAGTTTCCTTCCTTTTTCAGACTGAATAACATTCCATAGTATGCATGTACGGTTTCTTTATCCATTCAACTGTCAACGGACATTCAGGTTGTTGCTAAGCATTGGCCATTGTAATTAAAGCTGCACTGAACATGGAAGTACAAATACCTCTTCTAGATCCTGTTTTCAATTCTTTTGGATAAATACCCAGAAGTGGGATTGCTGGATCATATGGTTATTCTATTTTTAATTTTTTAAGGATCATCCATATTGTTTTCCATAGCAATTGCACCATTTTACATTCCCACTAACGGTGCACAAGTGTTCCAGTTTCTTCACATCCTTGCCAACACTTGCCATATATATGTAATGGCCATCCTAACAGATATGAGGTGATCTCTCATTGTGGTTTTGATTTGTATTTCCCTGATGATTAGTGATGTTGAGCATATTTACATATACCTGTTGGCCATTTGTATTTCTTCTTTAGAGAAATGTCTATTCAAGCCTTTTGCCCATTTTCATTTCTTAATTGGGTTATTTCCTTTTCTTTTTTTTTGGGGGGGGGGCTATTGATTGTAATAGTTCCTTCTAAATTTTGGAGATTAACCCCTTATCAGATATATTGTTTGCAAATATTTTCACATATTCCATAGGTTGCCTTTTTGCTCTGTTGATTGTTTCCTTTGTTGCGCAGAAGTTTTTAGTTTGAGTTAGTCCCACTTATCTATATTTGCTTTTTCTGCCTGTGCTTTTGGTATTATACCCAAGAAATCATTGCCAAGGCCAATGTTATGAAGCTTTCTTCTGTGTTTCCTTTTAGGGATATTGTAGTTTCAGGTCTTATGTTTCAGTCTTTAATCATTTTGAGTTGATTTTGTATATGGTGTAAGTTGAAGGTCTGATTTGTTTTCTTTTGCATGTGGATACCCAGTTTTGTCAACAGCAATTGTTGGACACTGTCCTTTCCCCATTGTATATTCTTGGTACCCTTGTCAAAGATCAGTTGACCATGTATGCATGGGTTTATTTCTGGACTCTATTCTATTTCATTGTTTTATAAATTTGTCTTTATGTCAGTACCATACTTTTTTGATTACTATAGTTTTGTTGTCTTTGTATCTACTTTGCTAAACTTATTAGTTCTATGTAGACCCTTTAGATTTCTGCATATGAGTTCATGTTATCTATGAACATGGACAATTTTACTTCTTCCTTTCTGATTAAAATGACTTTCATTTCCTTTTCTTGTCCTATTTCTTTATTTATGATTTCCAGTACTATATTCAACACAAGTTATAAGAATGGGCATCCCTGCCCTGTTCCTGATCTTAGGGGAAAATCCTTCAACTTTTCACCATTGAGAATTAATATTAGCTGTGGGAGTCTCATATATGGTTTTTATTATGTTGAGGTACATTCCTTTTTACCCAATTTGTTGAGGGGTTTTTTTAAAATTATGAAAGTGTGTTGAATTTTCTCAAATGCTTTTTTTGCATTTATTGAGATGATCATGTAATTTTTATCCTTTATTCTGTTAATGTGGTGTATCACATTGATTTTCATATGAAACATCTTTGCATCTCAGGGATAAATCCCACTTGGTCATGATGTATAACCCTTTTAATGTGTTGTTGAATTTAGTTTGCTAGTTTTTTGTTGAGAATTTTGGATCTAAATTCTTATAATTAGGTTTTTAAAAAGTCCATTCATCCATTCTACTTATTTTGATAGGAGAGATTAATCCATTTACATTTAAAGTAATTACTGATAGGGAAAGACTATTGCCATTTTGTTAATTATTTTCTGGTTTCTTATAGCTTTTTTTGTCACTCTTTTCCTCTTTTGATGTCTTATTTGTGTTTTGTTGATTTTTTTTATAGTGATGTGCTTCTCTGATTCCTTTCTTATTTTCTTTCTTGTCTTCTATAGGTATTTTATTTGTGGTTACCATGGACTTTACATTAAAACTTCTTATGGTTATAACAATCTACTTTAAGCTGATAACTTCAATGGCTGACAAAAGGTTTATTCATTTACTCCCCATCCCACCACTTTAAAAGATTATTTGCTGAATGACTTTTGCTCAAAGCCTCACCATTACCACTCTCATCTGATCCAGTATCTTTCTTCTGGGGTATTGCCATATCCTCTTAGGTCTCCCTGCTTTCTTCTATGCTCTTTTCTCCCTGACTGGCCTCCTCAACTTGCCCAGTTATTCTCTAAACAGCAGCCAGAGGGGTCCATCTAATGCTAAATCAGATTATGTCCTTCATTTGCTTATAACCTACCACTGGCTTTCTATTGCAAAGGAAAAAAACCAAAGTCTTTTCAATATTTATAGGTCTCTGCAATTAGCCGCTGACTCCGCACCTCTGTAGTCACTCAATTCCAGCCATACTGGCTGTTTTGCTGTTCCATGACCACACCAAGTGTTCTCCCTCCTCAGAGGTTTGTACTTGATCTTTCCTCTCTCTGGGAATGCTCTTTTCTATAACCATGTGGTTTACTTTCTCACTTCCTTCTGGTCTCGGCTCAAATATTGGCTTTTCTGGCTACCCTGTATAAAATAGCAATTCTCTACCCCTCCTACACAGCTTTAGTTTTTTGCCATAGCAATTATCATTGCTTTGTTTAACATATATTATTATTCTCTAGTCTAATATTTTACTATTATTGTTATTGTTATATTATTTGGTTGTTAACTCCCACAGCTAGAATGTAAGCTCCATGAGGGCTACAATTTTGTTGACTACATTCACTACTGTATCTCTAGTGCCTAGAACAGTGACTAGCTGCCAATAAGCATGCAGTCACTCAATAAATATTGGCTGAATAAATGAATGAAAGTATTAACACATGGATGCTGTTGGATATAAACTGAGATGTACTCAGGGGAAAGTAGCCAGATCAGAGAATTCCAAACCATAAGAAATTATTGTTGATTCTAATTGTAGTCAATTTTCCCCTTACAACTTATAACATATGTGGATGCTGAGTCTGCAGAAGACAAGGCATAGTGAGTGGCTTCAGATATTTGAAGGACTACTTTGTGGAAGTAGGAGGTGAAATTACTCATGGATTCCAAAGACTAGAACACCAACTCACAGGAAAGGAGCTATAGAGAGAAATGCTTATTAAGTAAAATGAAGAAGGTGCTCTCTGACCATTTGCACTTTCATAAAATGAATGGGCCACCTTGCTTAGGTAATGGGCTCAGCATCATCAAAGGTGCTCAAACAAAGACTGGATGAGTAGTTAGTGGAAGGTGGAAGTAAGATCCAGAAGACCTATGAGGTCTCTTTCAACCCTGAAATTTTAGAATTCTACAAACATGAGAGGAAGCAAGAGTGTCTCTAATAAAGTATCTTACTACAGTGTGATGGCCATTTATTTTATATCATCTACTATAATATTTTTTCATAGCTGGAGAGTATTCCATTATGTGGGAGAATCCAAAAAAATTTTAGCAAATACCTAATGTTGGGTATTTTAATTTTCTACATTAAAAAACATTAGAGCTGGGCTTCCCTGGTGGCGCAGTGGTTGAGAATCCGCCTGCCGATGCAGGGGTCACGGGTTCGTGCCCCGGTCCGGGAAGATCCCACATGCCACGGAGCGGCTGGGCCCGTGAGCCATGGCCACTGAGCCTGCGCGTCTGGAGCCTGTGCTCCGCAACGGGAGAGGCCACAACAGTGAGAGGCCCGTGTACCACACACACACACACACACACACACACACACACACACAAACCCATTAGACCTGAGTTGGTCCCTTTCCTAGGGGGACATGCTAACAACAGTGGACTGGTGGAACTTAAAGGACAGCTTCTCAGAGCAGTATACGTTCAGGCAAAACTGAGGGTGGGTATCTTCAGTTTTTGGTCAAATCCTTTCTCTGTGTTGAATACTATAATCCAGTGGCTAAGCTACCAATCTATTGTGATGGAATAATGAGGGGGGGAAGATATCTGGGGCCGTGAGTTTTTCCTGTGTGTTCTAGGTCAGAACTTCTCATATTCAATGTGTACACAATCACTAGGGTTTTTGTTAAAGATTCTGATATAATAGGTCCAGTATGGGGTCTGAGTTTCTGTATTTCTAACAAGTTCTTGAGGGAAGCTGGCCATTTTATGAATAGCAAGGTCCTAGTTCATATTCCTCAAGGGGATCTCTATAAAATTGCCTTTCTTTGGAGTCAGAGGCAGCAAATCTCATCTCATTCCTAAAAACATTTGGAATCATTATGATGTTTACTTTGCATCAAGAAAAGCAATGACAAGTGCTTACTAATGAAAATAAGTTGTTGAAAGGAACTGCCAATTAGATAGAAACAATTTAGCTTGCATCTCACTCTCAAGGACAAAATTAGTCATGCATGATATTTCCAGTGGAAAAAAAGTGCCTTAAGTAAATTATTTAGTATTTATATTTGGTAGTGGTGCATGCCTAATAAAATCAGTGGTGAAAACAAATAATTATAGTATGTTATTGGCATCACCTAGAGTCTAGACCTGCTGCCCTGTTGTGGGACTTGGTGGATGAAAAATCCTGACTCTCCTGTGGAAGGGACAGAGACTTTCAATACATTTGTTTGTGGCTTCCCAAAATGTGGCCTGGCTATTTGTGATTAGTCGAGTCAGTCTTTTTGCTTGTTAAAAGTATGTGCTCTCAGGAAGTCATGTGCTCACCTCTATTGTAGCAGTTGAACACAGTATGTAGCAATTGCCTCTTTATTTTTCTGTTTCTCCCACTCTGTCATGGGAATGACAGGGACAGCATGCTGTCCACTGTACAGGCTAATATTAGGGAACTAAACAAATATCTCTCAGACTGAAAGAATGAAACTTCATTTGGGAAGAAGAAGCTCTATATGATAGCCCTGATCATGCCATCAGCTGCCCTGCAGACCTTGTCTAAAGCTTCGTGCACTGATAGCTCTTCTTGCACCAGCTCAGGGGTTGCCCCTAACATAAAAGCCCTATGTCTTTGTTTTCCCACCTCATGTGAGCATCAAAAGAGGAGAATAAAAATCAAAGCACTCTGAAGAACTGAAAGATGAATTTGAGAAAGAAAAATAATGACTGTACTTAGGGTATATGCATGTATATGTATGCATTTTTAGATGTTAAGAAAATACTACAAAAGTCTCTGTAATTAAAATACTATATAACTCATACAAGCCAAGAAACAGATATAAATATATAGAGAGTATGGATAGTTTAATATATAGAGTATGGATAGTTTATTTCATAGATGTCTTGGAAAAAATTGGCTATCTGTTAAAACAAGTAAGTTAAATCTATATTTCACATTCTACACTAAAAACAAACAAAAAAGCCACACCAAAACCAAACCAAAACCCAGTTGGCTTATCTAAAGAAATGTTAACAAATGAAACAATAAAAGATCTAGAAGAAAATATAGGTAAATATATTTTTGATGGTGGGGTAGGAAAGGCATTTAGCACTTAATGAAAGAAATTTGAAACTGATTTCCATGTTTGAGACAATGATGGTGAATTTCTAGTTTGGTGAGCATGTAAGAAATAGATACTCTCATATATTGCCAGATGGATTGTGAAATGTACTTACATTGCTAAAGTGCAGTTTGGCAAAAATAGATCAAAAGGTTTCAAATTTTACATAGTATTTGGTGCAGCAGTTTAATTTCTAGAAACTGGTCTTAAGAAAATTATTATAGATGTAGGAAAATTTTGATTTTGTAGAAAATGATTAGAAGCAATCTATCAATAAGGGGTCAATAAAACAAATCTTTATGCAGCCATGTGATGGAATACTATTCAGCCATAAAAATGATGGAGAATATTTAATGATAAGGAGAAGTGCTGACAGCACATTGTTAGATAAAGTAGAAGATCAGAAAGTTAAACAGAAAATGTGGTTCCTACTTTAAAGACAGGAAAGATATATGTGCAAAACTAATAATGGTTATCTATTAGTTTTATATCATTATGAATTATTTAGTTTTATATAATTATGCTTTTTATATTTTCTTCAATAAACATATTTTACTTTTGGAATCAGAAAGGAGTGTTAATAAGAGAACAAAACCCTCTTATAGATGAAAGTAGCATTGTTGTAATTATTAAAAATGAACAGATGCTAATATTAACAATTGTACAAATTAAGGTCAGGCTTACAGTACTGTTATCAACTGTTTTTTTCTCTGTTAAATTAGGTTTAAAAATTTTTTTTTGCAAAAGTAAACGAAGAAACACGTTGAACAATACTTGAGTAGTCCAGAAAAAATCGCTCTTTTTATTGGTGGGATAGACCACGTTTGCTGTGGTAACATCTCCAAAACTCAGTGTCTTAAAATATAAGGCTTATTTCTCATTCAGGACACATGTCTATTGTGGACTTTTGGATGGGAGGGAAAGTGGGAGATCTACCCATCTTGGTCTCTTAAGAGATTACTATCTTAAATATTGCCAGAAACTGGCACAGTTAAACAGAACGCAGGAGAATCTCACATTGGCTCAAAAATGACATATGCTTTTGCTTACAACTCATTGGCCAGAACTAGTCATGTGACCCCACCCATCACAAGGGGCTGGGAAGACAGTCAGAAATAGTTAAGGAACAGCACAGCATTCCTGATTCCTACCCCTTCTTTCCTTCTCTGGGCATAAAATCTGAAGGCTGGCAGGGTCATGATCTAGCAATGACCATGCTCAATGTTGAAAGGATTAACATGAGCAAAAGAACAGAGCTGAGACAGAGAAAATATTGAGCACATTTCTAGGGAAGTTTGAAAAATGCTCTGCATTTCTCTTTCCCTACTATGATTAACATGGAATTCTATAGGTTGTTCTTCATCTCTAAAGTAAGGGGCTTTGACTTTTAGGCCTCTACAGCCCTTCATATATTAAAATTAAGCATATGCTGATAAGAACACTAATAAGAGCTAACTTGGATTTTGTGCCTTTTATGGGCTTCCTACTTTTCCAAGTTATTTCTTTGGATTATCCATTTGTTATGGGCCAATTTGTGCCCCCCTACCCCAAATTCATATGTTAAAGCCCTAACCCCCAGTACCTCAGAATATGACTTATATTTTGAGGGAAGACCTTTCAAAAAGTAATTAGTTAAAATGGGTATGTTGGGGTGAATCTTAATCCAATATGACTAGTGTCCTTATAACAAGAGATTAGGATAGAGAGAAAGAGTGAGAGGAGAGATGCTAGACACATGTACACATACAGAAATGACCATCTGAGGACACAGTGAGAAGGTGGCCAACTGAAAGCCAAGAATAAAGGCCTCAGGAAGAGACCAAACCTGCTGACACCTTAATCTTGGACCTCCATCCTCCAAAACTGTGAGAAAATATATTTATGTTGTCTAATAAGCCACTCAACCTGTGGTATATTGTTAATGACAGCCCTAGCAAACTAATGCATCATGTAATACATATGAAAATCCTATGAGTTTGGTACTATTTTCTTTTCCACATTTATAGGGGAGGATACTGATTTCAGTGAGGTGAAGTGACTTGCCAAATTGATACATTTAGCTCATGGTCCTAACTACTTCACTTTAATTGAAGCAGTGAAAGAAGAAATGAAGTTAAGAAAACAAGGCTTTCACCTAATAATAGGTAACAGTTGTAGGACATTGGGCAGGCACAATTGTGTACACTTTATATGTATGCATTTTTTTAACAGTAGTTGTCAGCTATTCCTGTGTAACAAATTATCATGAAATATAGCTGCTTACTACAACAAAACATTAAATATCTCACAGTTTTTGTGGTCCAGGAATCCAGTCACATCGTGGCTGGGGACCTCTGACTCAGTGTCTCTCACAAAGCTGCATTCAAGGTGTCAGCTGTAACTGTGGTCATCACAGTGCCTGACTGCGTCCAAGCTTGAGGTAGGAGACAGATGGGCCCCTGGGCTGGATGCTAGTGTTTATGAAGTGGAGTAAAATTGAAGCTTTGCTTTCCCCCAGACATTCCAAGGACAAAGCTAGTGGCAGAAGCTGAGCTCTGCTGGAGTAAAGAGATAAGATGACCACTCCTGAGTCAAGGAAAACTTCCGCGTCTGCATATGTGTGGGAAGGCTCCTTGCAGGTCAAAAAGAAGGGGGCGCCACCCCATAATAGGTGATGCCAAGACCCCCATAGGTCTCTGTGGTGGAATCCATCTTAACAAAATGTTGCGCATGAATGCTGGGGAGGGTCCTAAGACAGGTCAGATGTGGAAAAAGAAAGAAGATAACTGGCCAAAGGTAAACCAACATCCCGAAGGACTGTCTTATATCAGTGATTTAAATTACCTCTTTACTGCACTCCTCCTCATTAGAAAGGATGCCCACACCCTTTCTCTCCTCATGTGTGTTTCTGCCTTATTTCTTAAATAAACAAGCTGTTTCTATGTGTGCTCCCACTTGTGCTGTCTCTGATAATAAACTTTGTACCTGTTTTTACAGTTTTTGACTTCTTTAAGCATTCTTGCTTTCAAACAGGGGCAAGAGCCAGGGCCACTTTGCTTCTAGCCTGTAGCCCCTGGTGGTCTAGTGGCTAGGATTCCTGGTTTTCACCCAGGCTACACAGATTCAGTTCCTGGGAACTAAGATCTCTCATCAGGACTGCTCACTGCTGTCTCTCTGAGATCAAGCTCACTCAAATGGTTGTTGGGAGGGTTTAGCTTATTGTACTAAGGGTCCCAGGTCCTTGTTGGGTATTGGCTAGAGGCCTCCCTCAGTTCCTTGCCATGTGCAGCTCTCATGTGACATCTCTCCACATGGCAGCTGGCTTTCATCCGAGCAAGCAAGAGAGAATAGAGGAGAGAGCAAGACAGAAGTCTGTCTTTATAATCCAATTTCAGAAGGGATGTCCCATCACTTTGCCATGTTCTATCGATTAGATGCGAGTCACTAGGTCTGGCCCATACTTGACAGGAAGGGATTACAGAAGGGTTTGAATACCAGAAGGTGTGAATAGTGGCTGTCTACCACGGATGAGCAAACAGAAGCATGGAAAAGGTAGACAACTTTCCCAAAGCCACACAGCTAGTAAGTGGCAGAGTCAAGATTAGAACATGGCTAGTCAACTCCAGGGCCTGTGCTTTTAAGATTTATGCAACCATGCTCACTATGCATAGAAGATAAAATGTTATCAGCAACTATGTCTTAAAACCTCTTTGGATTAGAGGCTATGGGCCAAATCCAGAGTCACACTGCCCTATTCAAAAGTCAGTTACGTACTTTGGGGGCTGAAGGGGCTGCTATCTATATTGGGGTCAGCAGAACACTTTCTGTAAGGAGCCATGGAGCACTTTATTTATTTTTATTATTATTATTTTTTTGTGGTACGCGGGCCTCACTGTTGTGGCCTCTCCCGTTGCGGAGCACAGGCTCCGGATGCGCAGGCTCAGCGGCCATGGCTCACAGGCCCAGCCGCTCCGCGACATGTGGGATCTTCCCAGACCAGGGCACGAACCCATGTCCCCTGCATCGGCAGGCAGATTCTCAACCACTGTGCCACCAGGGAAGCCCGAGCACTTTAAATATTGTGGGCCACATGGTCTCTGTTGTAGCGATTCAACTCTGCTGCTGTAGCATAAAAGTAGCCATAGGTAAGAGTTAAATGAATGGGCATGGCTGTGTTCCAATACAATTTTATTTACAGAAACAGGCAGTAGGCTGGATTTAGCCTATGTGATATTGTTTGCTAACTCCTGGCCTGAATCACTGTGGGCCCACAGATGTGCCAAAGAATTCTTAATTTTATAAAAGTTAGAGTTACTTGCTTTATTGGGATTTCATAAGTCACTGAACCGAAAGATGGAGCAAAAGCCATTTTGAAGCAAGAGAAGCCTCAAAGGTTGATATATTTTTCCAGGGTCCGCATGCCACAAAGATACCTCTTGAATATGTTCAGCCATTGTCACTCCTTGTGCCTTGGACAACTTTTTTGTACTTGGTGGAAAGGATGCTTCCTTGCATTTCCCTTTGAACTTTCATCCTGTTATATTCTGGCTTGAAGTTTCTTTTTTCTGCCTGAGTCCTTTCCTGTTCTTATCAACTTCCTTGCCCTAGGCCTAGCATTTTTCAGGTTGTTGACAACTTTTTATAATATCCATTACGTTGTTCCCTTAGATGGAAGGGGCCCATGGTTTCTGGGAATTCCACAAAGTCTTAAGTTCCCCCATTTCTGAACAGAATGCATGCAAACTCCAGGAAACACCCTAGGCAAGGGATTATCATGAAACTTTCCTAAAATTAAGAGTGAGCCCTGGACCCTAGTGAGCTCTAATTTTGGAAGATGTCTTTATTGATACAGACAGAATTTAGGGAGCAAGGCGAGTGGAGCGCTTTACCCCATTAGGGGAGCAGACCCAAGAATGTGAAGTTTCCTGAAGCCAAAAGCCACCTGGTGACAATGTAGGTCTTACAAATGATCCCCACGAGACTTAAATTATAGTTTAAAGAGTTAAGTACTTATTTCAGGATCTCAGCAAATAGCCAACCAGCAATTTTACTTTTAGTATGTTTTCTTTCTCACTGGAGAAAATGATCTACTAGAAAAAATAATATTTGCAGCCTTTGCCTCAGCCTTTATAGTCTAGTGCTGGGAATAGCTTCAAATAATATGATGAACAGTTTCCTAGCTCTTTGCCTAGAGCACCGTTAGTCTTTTATACATATTTATTTTATTTTATTTTGTGTCTTGGACCTTCTGACACTTAATAATATAATTTACCTTGATTACGCTGCAGATGGGACTCTTCCTGACTCAGTTTAAAAAATTAATGCATTTAATTTGAGTGGAAGTGTGCAATAAGACACCAGGTGACTCAGCTAAGTAAGAGAAGGGTTCCTAATTACACTTCTAAATCAAATTGTACTCTGAATGCCCTTTTGAGGTTAAATCCCGCAGAAGTTTGGGGCCATTGAGGATTGCTGACTCAGTTTTCCCAAGCTGAGAATGGAGGGGAGGGGGTGATCTGTATTCAACATACCCTGAGTTTCTAAATATTTGAAACTAATGTTCACTTCTCTTCCTAAAGTATAGTGTTTAGGGATGCTTAGCAACGAATGAATCTCTTTTTTTCTCCCCTTAGACAGTTTTCTGAATTCCATTTGGTATCACCTGCTGTTTTATTACACATTTTCTCATAATTGCTTTTGTGTAAGCAGGGTTTGTGGGATAAAGAAAAAAATGACTAATCATATCTCAAGATGTGGAATCCAAAGTATACCTCAGCATTATTTTAGGATTATTTAAAAATGTATTTACTTCATGCTTTTCTTCTTTCTCATAACAGTATTTCTCATTAGAATAGATTTATTTATCACTTTTCTCTTAATGTTGAAGTTTGTGACATGAGAATGAATTATAGACCTTTTCAGAGGGACTTTTTAAAATGACTAGATGATGATTTCCCCCTGTGCCATTTGTTAGTGTCACAGGGATGAAGAAAACTTTTTTTTTTTTTTTTTTTTTTTTTTTTTTTTTGTGGTACGCGGGCCTCTCACTGTTGTGGCCTCTCCCATTGCAGAGCACAGGCTGAGGACGCGCAGGCTCAGCGGCCATGGCTCACGGGCCCAGCCGCTCCGCGGCGTGTGGGATCTTCCCGGACCGGGGCACGAACCCGTGTCCCCTGCATCGGCAGGCGGATTCTCAACCACTGCGCCACCAGGGAAGCCCTGAAGAAAACTTTAAAATGATTTTTCTGGGTAAGAAACTAAGATATATTCTGGGAAAGGATGTGGATTATGCTTTTAAGGGGCCAAGTCTATTTACCAAATTTCAGGGAGGAAATAGTTTGAAATAAAGCCTCAAATTGGTATATTTTAATAGAGATGGTGATTTGGAGGTGGTTGACTTGGTTGATGAACATGTTTCAAAAAGTTTCTGGTCACTTGTTTGGAACTGGTTTCGTTGGAACCCGGTTGGAGTCTTTTAATTCTGAAGTTCTAAGCAGGGATATAGGAGTGAATGGATTCAGCGATGGGTGTGAATTGATCACAGAGTACTAAACTGAGTCAAAAGACTTTCACCTAAAAATCTCAAAACGTACTGTTGACTTAAAAATGGGGCCTGGATAAGTGATTAACATTCTTTTGTAGGGACTTGAACATGGAAAACAGAGATTATATGGAATTAGAGTGGTGGGAATAGGAATTCAAGAAAGGAAGACAATAATGGATTTCAAAACACTAGGGATTCACTATGACCCAGAAGAAATGATGAAAGTTGAAAAGGCATTAAAAGAGGGTCTTGATATCCAGAGAGTGATCCATGGACCAGCACTGTTGGCATCACCTGGGAGCTTGTTAAAAATGCACAGTCTTGGGCCTCACCTGAGACCAACTGCATTTTCACAAAATTCTGGGTGATTTGGTACAAATTCAGGTTTGAGAAACATCGCTTTAAAGTAAGATATTAAAAAGATTTTCCCTTTACCAACAATGCTTAGGTAGCAGAGGGTTACATTTCCTTCTCTGTGCTTGGAACTACACTATGTGATTGTACATTAAATAATACATAAGCGTAGTAGTGAAAATGTTGTTTTATAATTTTTAGTTTGTGCATTAATGTATAGGTAAAAGCTGATACACTTGATATTAGAATTATAGAACAGAATGTAAAGGTCATAAATGTAGACAACTTAAAATAACAACAATTAAAGAAGAGAAATAGAAAAGAAAAGAGAGGTTAAAAAAAAGAAGTAAAGAAAGTTATTTTCTCATATTTCATAGCAAGCAGTCAACAGATACTGGTTAAATTTGAAAATCCAGAAAACAGAGTTTGTCATATTTCAAGTCATAAAAGAAACAAATATAACAACATAACCAACAAAATTTGAAGAGCAAGGCAGGGAGGGAAGGTGGAAGGCAATGTAGATGAATAAATTCTTCAACCTTCACAGCAAGGAGCTAACAGGTGCTATCCAGGGTTAATAAATCACAAAATAAAGGCAGTAGCATGTAGCAAATATGAGTCATATTCCAAAAATCCTAGTGTGTGAGAAATGTCCCATATCTTTCTTCAAATCTAATGAAATCAAACTACAATATCTATGCTGCCAATTTGGTAAAAATTCAATGACGGTTAGGCTGGGAGATTTCCCTCTCCACCTCCACCCATGTAGTTAAAGTATGGGCCAAGTCGGCTTCCTCTTCCCCTGGGACACATAGAATTTCCCAGGCTCCTGGCAAGTGGTTATGGCTGAGTCACTGAGTTTTGGCTTTTGGAAAATGAGTGGAGGTGATGTGTGCTGCTTCCAGGCCAGGCGTTCCCAATCCTCTTCCCTCTTTGCTGTTTGAATCAAGAGGCCACTGAGGTCTGAGAGGAGAGTGCTGCCATAAGAGGGAAGGGGCTTGGGTTGGGGGAAGGCTGATTGGGACCATCCAGATAGACTTGAGCAAGCAATAAATTTCTATTTTTTTTGGTCTCAAATACCATAATTTTCTTTTATCATTAGATTAGCCTTTTTGAATAACACAAGATCATGGGGGTTTCACACAAAGCTGATTTCCGAGGATTCCCCACTTGCTTAAGTCAACAATTCATTGTGGTCCCTTGATGTCAGTCAGGCATTTGCTCATTTTTATGTCATGCGAGGACATGGCATTTTTGCTGAGGCTGAGAAAACCAAGGACTGGGGTCTAATTTACTAAAGGAAGAACTGAAAACTCAAAGTGCTACTCTGGGGGCCCTGGATGAAAAATGGAGGGAGAATTTACCCTTCACTCTGTGTTCTGGTTATTGCTTGCATTTGTAAAAATCAAGTACATGTGATATTTTATATGATTATCATTAAAAGAACTTCTCCTCTCTAGTCATTGTAATACTTTGATGCTTAAAGAAATCCAGCAAGGACTTAGATAAATGAGATATAAATGGAAATGATATGTTAAGATTCTGATTTGGCTTAAAGTTTTCTCCTGAAAGAAGTTCAATGACAAGGGATGAATAAGCAAATTGCAACTTGTATAAGATGTATCTAAGAAGTGACCTTATATGAGAAGGTCCTTTCACTTCTTTGAGCCTTAGTTTCCTCACCAGTCTGATAGTCATGCTACCATTTGCTCACCTTTCCCAAGTTGCTATAAGGATCAAGTTCAATTAAATGTATGGAGGATTTGCTTAGGACTTAACGATAAATTGATATAAAAATAGAGACACAGAAATAAACACTACCATGTTCCTCCTCACAAGGAGCAAAAACTCTAGTGGATGTGGGGGTAGGAAGACATGTACAAAAGCAAATGAATCTATGGATGTAGAAGAATTTCAGAAACTATGAAACATGACTCTAAGATGTTATGCATTTTCCCTAACTTCATGTAGCTGCAGACTTTCTAGTTGTTAAAGTGATAGCAATATATTCTTAATCATGGGTCCATGTAAATCTCTTTGTTCATAATCAGAATTGAAAAAATTTCTGCAATTCTGGCTGCTCCTAGAATGAATTAATAGTTCAGGAATGAATTTCTCTTGAGGAAAAAGGGAGAAATGTGTTGGTCACATTTTTTTTTTTTTTTTTTTTTTTTTTTTTGTGGTATGCGGGCCTCTCACTGCTGTGGCCTCTCCCGTTGCGGAGCACAGGCTCCGGACGCGCAGGCTCAGCGGCCATGGCTCACGGGCTTAGTTGCTCCGCGGCATGTGGGATCTTCCCGGACCGGGGCACGAACCCGTGACCCCTGCATCGGCAGGCGGATTCTCAACCACTGCGCCACCAGGGAAGCCCTGTTGGTCACATTTTAAAAATCCATGTGTTCAAAATGCCTGCAAACTTGGTTGCCCCTATCCTACACAGTTCAGAATTATTCTTTTCTTCCCTTCCATTAAGGAGAAGGGATGCAATGCAATCTTGAAATTGTGTTCTCTTTTACTCACTGAAGGAGTCAGAAAAAAAAAAAAAAGACATCATTCTTTCGTCCTTTTAGGGTCTTAGCTTCTTCAGATCAGTATCAATTAAACGTTTTTTTTTTTTTTTTTCTTTTTAATGTGCCAGCTCTGTGCTGGGTCTCCGAGAGCATTAACTCATTCGGTGTCACTCACAATGAGGCTGGGAATGCAGGATGATGTAAGGTGGGGCTGCACAGTGAAGGGCCCTGTGTGCTGTATTGAGTAACCAGCACTGCGTTCTAGGCATTGAAGAGCTGTGGACAGTTTTGGGGGCGGGCAAGCATATTAGTCAGGGCAAATGCAAAGTTCCATCCCAAATAGGCCCTGGGAGAAGTGACTTAAAGTTTACAAGAGTTTATTTCTTCTCATTTTTCACATCTAGGAGGGCAGCTTGTTCTATGTGATTATCTCAGCTCTTGCTAAGTCATTTCTTTTTCATCCCCTGAGCATTGTCTTTTGCATCGTCAAAGCTGCATTGTTGTTGCATTCTGGGTTCCAGGGAAGAGGAAAGAGAATGTAGAGAAAGTACGCCTGTTGACTGAAGTCCCAGGCATAGAAGTGGCACATGTCAGTGCTACTCACTTTCCTTTGATAATAACGTAGTCTTGTGGCCACAGCTAACTGCAGTTGGGCTGAATAGCCAAGATCTGGCTGCAATTCTATTATTAGGGTGACTTTTATGGACACCTAGTCATGTCTACCATAACAGGAAAATAATCAGATATAAGTTTTAGGAAGAAAATTCTAATTTTTTTTTTACTATTCTCTGTAGCACCTAGAACAGAGCTGTCTATGTGGTAGGCATTCCATCAATAATTGTTGACTCATTAATTGACTAATAGATTGATACACCCAGGATGAGGCTTGAGGGCTATCTCATTTACTTATGGTGACATGTAAAGATCCACTGATGGCACCTGCCCGATGATGCCTTCCTCAACACGATATAGGAAAGACACTGCTGAAGGTCTGTTCTACTCTGTTAGAGTCATGTCTGGGGAATTTATAGCCCTCATGAGACAAAAGGGAATGATTCAAGACCTCGAATCAAGAGGTTGGGAAATGATCCAATGTGCCATTGTACCCTGTTGCCAGGAAGGGGCTAATGACTGTTGTTATGTTACATTTAACCCACCAACCACAATTTATAGAGAGGGATTTCATGTGGTAGTCAAAATCAGGTTTTTTAAAAAGCACTCTTTTCCTTCCCTTTTTCCTTGTAGTGATTAACCCAAAGTGTGAAGGTGGCAAGAGAGAGAAGCCTGCTTTAATGAGTAGGAGTATTTTATGCTGATATTGTTTACAGCACCTGTCCCATGGTAATAATACAAAGCAGACTGACTTTTAGTCCGTTAAAAAAACTGTTTTAAAATTCTCTGTAGGGCTTCCTCGGTGGTGCAGTGTTTGAGAATCCGCCTGCCAATGCAGGGGACACGGGTTTGTGCCCCGGTCCGGGAAGATCCCACATGCCACGGAGCGGCTGGGCCCATGAGCCATGGCCGCTGAGCCTGCGCGTCCGGAGCCTGTGCCATGCAATGGGAGAAGCCACAACAGAGAGAGGCCCGCATACAGAAAAACAAAACAAAACAAAAAAAACCAAACAAAATAAAATTCTCTGTAGTCAGAAGGAGAAAAACAAATACCATATGCTAACACATATATATGGAATCTAAGAAAAAAAAATGTCATGAAGAGATTAGTGATAGGACAGGAATAAAACACAAACCGACTAGAGCATGGACTTGAGGATATGGGGAGGGGGAAGGGTAAGATGTGACGAAGTGAGAGAGTGGCAGGGACATATATACACTACCAAATGTAAATTAGATAGCTAGTGGGAAGCAGCCGCATAGCACAGGGAGATCAGCTCTGTGCTTTGTGACCACCTAGAGGGGTGGGATAGGGAGGGTGGGAGGGAGGGTGAAGAAAGAGGGAAGAGATATGGGAACATATGTATGTGTATAACTGATTCATTTTGTTGTAAAGGAGAAACTAACACACTATTGTAAAACAGTTATACTCCAATAAAGATGTTAAAAAAAATAAAAAAATAAAATTCTCTGTAGATAGTGAACCACCTTATTGCTTGTACCAAGGTGGGCTTCTCCTATGTCCCCTACTCCTTGGTATGCCACTCATTCTCTTCCTCCTTTCTTCGTTTCTCATTCTCCTTCCTTTACAGTATTGGTTTATTCTCACTGTCTTCTTCATCTCTCTTCCCATTCTCTCCGAAGGCTCCAGCAGCCAGACCTCAGCTCCAACCACTTCATCCAATTAGCTCATGTCGAGGTCACCTTGCAGCTTCTAGCTCTGACTGTTGATTGTCTGTTCTTGTTTTACTTGACCTATCAGCAACATTTATCACTCCTGCTCACTTCTTCCTCCTGGAAACTCTTGCTTCTCTTAGTTTCTGGGCACCATCCCAACTTGGGAGGCCCTCACTGGGATCTCTTCAACAAAATCTTTTCTTCTTGATTCCCAAATGTTGGAGCATGCTAGGACTCAGTTCTTTGTCCTCTTCTCTTCTCCATCTACACCCACTTCCTTGATGATCTTATCCAGTCTCAAGACTTTAAATAGCACATATAAATGGTGACTCCTAAGTTTCTATCTCTAACCCAGACTTCTTCCTTGTGCTCCATATTCATGCATACAACTGCTCCACTTTGCATCGCCATTGAAAAGACACCTCAAACATTACATGTCTATACCTGACTCCTCATCTTCCCTCCACAACCGATCCGTTGCCAGTCTTCCCATCTGAGTTTATGATAACTCTAATTGCTTAGGCCAATAATATAAAGAATCATCTGTGACTCCTTTTATGTTTTCATAGCCATAGCCAGCTGGGTGGGAAATTCTGGAGGCGTTTTGTGGAAAATGCACCGAGAATAGGACAACTTTACTATGTGTGCTGCCATCACCAAAGCAACATCGTCTTTCACCTTTCAACAATAAGTTACAGTAGTCTTCTAGATGGCCTCTAGATCCCATTCTTTTCTCCTACCTCATGTCTGGACACAGAAGTAAGGGTGTGGAAATCAGAGCAAACCAATCTTCTGCTCAAAACCTTCCCTTGGTTTTCCTCTTTACTCAGTAGAATTGCCAAAGCCCTATGATCTGCCCCTTTCTCTTAACCTTTCCAATCTCATTTCCTGAATCTTTCTCCCTCTATTACTCTTTCAAATATACCAGGGCTTCCCTGGTGGCACAGTAGTTGAGAGTCCGCCTGCCGATGCAGGGGACACGGGTTCGTGTCCCGGTCTGGGAAGATCCCACATGCCGTGGAACAGCTGGTCCCGTGAGCTATGGCTGCTGAGCCTGCGCGTCCAGAGCCTGTGCTCCTCAATGGGAGAGGCCACAACAATGAGAGGCCCGCATACCACAAAAAACAAAACAAAAACAAAACAAAAACAAAGCAAATATACTTGCCCCCTCTTTGTTCCTCTGTGCTCCAAGTGTTTTCACAGCAGTTCTCCTTGACATTAGTTATCTTCCTCCAATATCACATGACTTGCTCCCTCAACTTTTCCAGACTTTGCTCAAATATCATTTCAGTAAAGCCTTTTGTTACCATACTTTATAACTTTACAACATTTCTGATCTTCCTTGCTTGTCTTTGCTTCCATAGTAATGTACTATATTTACTATTTTTAAAATATTATTCACCATCTTTCACCCACTAGAATATAAGCTCCATGAGGGCAGAGATTTTTGACGCTGTGCCCTCAATGCCTAGACAGTGCCTGGCATATGGTAGGAGCCCAGTAAAAAAGTTTTAACTTCAGTATAGTTTATTCTATATTTGTTGAATGAATGAATGGTGCTCTTGCTTCCTGTCTTCTTGACAGTTCACCCCCTCTCCGATTTCTTGCTTTCCTCCAATGCTTTCCCTCCAACTATGATGTTTGGTAATTTTTCTCTTACCAAAAGTTTAATAATTTCTCTTCACCATCCATTCATTTATCCAGCTCTACAACAAATATTTTCTGAGCATATCTTTGTGTACTGAACTGTGCTAAGAGTCTAAAGTGAGTAAGAAACAGTTTCCTTCTTCAAGCTCATTTCCTGTGGATGCCTTGGATTTAGGCTTGGCTGCTAATGAGTGCACCTGTCAGATAATGAACTGAATCCACCATCTCTCTCTAACTTTCTGGAAGTCATTGTCACTAGTGGGGTGTGCAATAGCTTTTGTCTGGATTGGGAGAGAGGGCTGAGAACCATTTGTCTTCAGTAGTGATGCTCCTTCAGAAAATGCATGACCTGCTGATTGGGAGCCTTACATTCATTATCTGTTACCTTGGCCTGAGTGGGAAAGATGAGAGGGGATCTTTCATGTTTTTGGTCAGGCCAGGCAATCACATGTGTTTCCCCTGCTGGATAAGGGGCTTTTGTGGGGAGCAACATGAAGAGGCTCTTGTTTGTTGCAAGAAGACATTGCTACTCCCCGAGCCTCCCTGCTGTGGAGTTGTTAAGTCCATGCTAAAAATAAGGACTCTTCTGCTAATGATCCAGGTTACTGGTCCTCCCTTCTTACCTGCCCAGCTCTGCTGCATGCCTGGAGGCCAAGGAGCCTGCAATATGTGGGCTGGAATAGGGACCTTGATTCATTCAGGGTGAATCAGCCCCCTTCAGCTGAATCTCCCCGTCCAAAGGCCAGTCTTCATTCCTAGGGGAAGGAGCATGAACTTTAGGGTCAAAATAAACCTTGAATTGCATCCTGGGCTTCGTCACTTTCTAGCTGTTTGGCCTTGAGAAAGTTAATTTGTCCTCTTTGAGTCTCAGTTTCTCCATCTATAAATTGGGGATAATAACAACTACTTTATTGCTAAGATGATTCAATGATTTAATGCTTGCAAAGCACTTACTTCAGAGCCTGGCATATAATAATCATGAACTATATGATGATTATTATTATTTAAGAAGTTACTATTATTTTACTTGTATGGAAAGTTAATTGTTTTTGTTTTGCTAGTTGTCAGTTATTTTTGTAGAGCATCTCAGAGGCACAGGCTTGAAAATTTTATCATTGGCACAAAACAAAACAAAACCACAGCAAACCATCCCCGCAGGCTCCCAAGGCTGATACTTATTTTCAATCGCTGTGGCTATGAAAAGGAGAGAGAGGGGCCAGCAGAACCCTTATTCTCTTGTGGATCCTGGTGCATTTGAAGTGCTTCAAATAGCCTCCTGTGACAGGAGGAGTCGCAGGTCGCTCCCCACCCCTTAAGGGCAGAAAGCTTCTCTCATCTGACAAAGGAAAGGAGTAGGTTTCCTGGCCTCTGTTCTCCCCACAGTACCTTTGGCCTCCCCAGATGCCTTCAGCCACTTTGCACACTCAGGGGATGGTTTCTGGACATCCTGCTCTATTTTTAATGCCAGTGCCAAAAATGGCCCCAGTCATCTGCTTAGAGGACAATCTCTGCAAAAAACAACGTATTCTTTTTTTTTTTTTTTTTTCATTGCAAAGCTGGATCTCTGGAGTAGAATGAAGCATATCATAACTTTTGTAGCCGAGGAGCAAGTCTGCCCTCCCTGTGCTTTTCCCCAGACCAGGTGGGTGAATGCCCAGGGATCCTCTGCCCCAGCTCCAGAGAGCAAGGAGGAGCAGGACCTTGGGAACAATCCCATCCCCTCACCTCACAAATTCCCCACACCTACCCTTCTCTCCAGTCCCCAGAATCTTCCATTCTAACTTGTAGCAACATTGGCTTTGAAATGAGGCAGTTATTTGCCAGAGACCAGAAATTTTTGCGTTTTGTTTTACTCACCCTGAAAAAATTAGTAGCTGCAGTGTGATATGGTAGAATGCTTAGTATAGTAGCATGCTTTGGCATTGGCTCAAATCCCAGCTCTATTTCTTTCTAGCTGTGTTTCCTTCGGCAAGATACTCAATATCTCAGAGCTCCAGTGCTAATATGTGCCTTCAGGATTGTTTAAGGATTAAATAACATGGTTTATGAAAGTTCTCAGAAATATTAGTTACTTTCTCATATTTCTCTATGACCTGTACAACCAAATACTTTAGAAAAGGAGGGAACACAAGAAGGCTAGAATAATGAAAGTGGGGAAGTGAGTACAGGCATACCTCAGAGACATTGCCCGTTTGGCTCCAGACCACGGCAATAAAGTGAATATTGCAATACAGCAAATATTGCATTAAAGCAAGTCACATATTTTTTTTTGGTTTTCCAGTGCATATACAAGTTATTAAGTAGTCTATTAAGTGTGCAAGAGCTTATGTCTGAAAAACAAGGCACGTACTTTAATTAAAAAATACTTTGGGGCTTCCCTGGTGGTGCAGTGGTTGAGAATCCGCCTGCCGATGCAGGGGACACGGGTTCGTGCCCCGGTCCGGGAAGATCCCACATGCCGCGGAGCGGCTGGGCCCGTGAGCCATGGCCGCTGAGCCTGCGCGTCCGGAGTCTGTGCTCCGCAACAGGAGAGGCCACAACAGTGAGAGGCCCGCGTACCGCAAAAAAAACACCCCAAAACAAAACAAAACAAAAAATACTTTGTAGCTAAAAAATCCTAACCATTATCTGAAAACTCAGGGTTGCCACAAACCTTCAATTTGTAAAAAAGAGCAATATTTGCGAAGCACAATAAAATGAGGTATGCTTGTGCAGAATCAAGATAGGTGTTGTATTAGTTTGCTAGGGCTGTTGTAACAAAGTACCACAAACTGGGTAAACATCAGGCATTTAGTTTTTCACAGTTCTGGAGGTTAAAAGTCCAAGATCAAGGTGTCAGCATGGCTATGCTGTCTCTGAAGGCTCTAGGGGAGAATCTTCCCTTGATTCTTCTAATTTTTGGTATTTTCTGACAATCTTCAGTGTTCCTTAGCTTGTAGATACATCACTCCGGTCACGTGGCTGTCTTCTTCCCATGTGTCTTTACACCATCTTGCTGTAGTGTGTGTCTATCTCTGCGTCCAAATTTCCCTCTTTTATAAGGATACCAGTAGTCTTGGATCAGGACCCACTCTAATGACCTTATCATAGCTTGACCATCTGCAAAGATTCTGTGTGCAAATAAGGTCATGTTTATAGGTACTGAGAGTTAGAACTTCATTATATCTTTTCAAGGACACAACTCAACCCCTAACAGGCATTAATATATTATTATATTTTATTTCCTTAGTTTTGTTTTCAGAGTAATGTGGCCTTCTTTTCTTTATGTCTACTTTCCTAACCTTGGCAGTGGTTCTCATTTAACTTCCCAGAAGAAGCAAATAAGAACCACTGCCAAGGTTAGGAAAGCAGACTATTCTACTCCTATTTTATAGTATCTGATGTCTGTCTGTCTCCCTTAAGTATCTACCTATCTATCTATCTATGTGTTATATATCTATTATCTATCCAAAAGTACATTTCTTTTTTCACTTGGAACTTTTCTTCACTGGTGACAGATATATGCATGACTCTGGGAAAAATTAGCATGTATTAGATTCTCTACTCAGTGGAGGGTAAAAAGACACTAGAAGTCATAATGATAGTTAATTCTGTTGAAGAAAAATATGCTTTTTTTAAATAGTGAAAGATTCTTTTTATTTAAAATATTTATTTCCTAGTGAAAGGAACAGCTCTATCAGTTGAAACAATGCCTTTTTGAACACATGATTCAGCAACATTTCCTGGTCCAGCCAATAACATTGGTATACACACAGCAAATCATTTCAATTTACCAACTGTTCTGGAATTATCTGACCTAGCAGAAAGCATTAATCTGAATCCTGTTACAAATGGACTTTGAAATAGGGTCATGAACCTTGGAGAAGATGAGGAGGAATCATCTTCTCTCTGATTTGGAATGGCGTCTTTTATCATTGTTCAGTGTTTTTTCTTTTTATTTGTAACTAATTACATACTGCAGCTCAGGTCTGCTGGTCTTAATCTACAACTAGGCTATTAGCAGCCGTAGTTGGCATGATGACACATCAGTTAAAATTAGGAGATTAAAGAGTAATGTTCCTTGCCTGAGACCAGTCTGCATACCAAAGACAATTTCTCCAGCTAGTGAATGAAGAAAGACTTCAATGGCAGTGAACTTGATATCATTAAATTTAGGTGACATTGAATAGTGGCGGGAAGGTGGGGCAGTCTGCTAGAAGACTGGGAATTAAAAGCCAGAGACAGAAGTTTTAATACTTGTTTTATTATTTAACATTTATCCATTTATTTTTATTTTCAACAAATATTAAAACGCCATCTAAATTATAAGGAGATCAGGCTGATAGAAAAGATCGTCAAATTCCATATTTCTCCATTCCAAAGAGAACTTCAGAGCTCCGTTTCTTCTCTCTAAAATAAGAACAAGGACACCTAGCCCTGTATTACAACAAAGGGTGGAGAGATGGTTCGATAAATGAGGTAAGTTTGGGATTCAATCTTAAAATTTTTAAGAAGATATCTAAAGAAGGATTCAGAAACAAGAAATGGGACTTCACTCAATTTAGCTTAAAAAATGGAAAATTTAATATAGGCTCAACCCATATAAATCCAGGGCCTCATGTCCAGTGTCTCAGTATCCAGACATTTCTGTGTCAGCATAGGCTAGCAACCAAAATATATTAAATAAGAATATTGTTTTCTTGGGTCATTTGAAGATGATTTAAAATAACTAAATTTGTAAACTATAGCAACACTTTCACAAATCGCTGTTCTATGTGCCTTGATTCCCAGACCTCTCCAGAATCTTTCACTTCAACAAACTACTTCTAGAACTCTTTCTGATATTCTGTGCTGCCAGAAAATTTTTTTTCATATTGATCCATGTTTTCTGACTTTTTTCCTTTCTGATTCAAGTGAGAATTCTTCTCACTTTTCTTCTACCGTGCCAGAATTTTTCCTATGCTTTTAATTGAAAACAAACAACTAGTTAGCAGAGAGATAAACTTCCTTGAAGTAGAAGGAGGTAAGATGATTGGAAGTGTTAAACAAAATGTCAGAAATGGAGAAATGATTGAAATAAAAGGTGTTTATTTGGGGTTTGTTAGGCCTGCAGCTCAGGAGACGCAGATTCAAGAAGCACTTGAATTGTGTTCCCCCAGACTTCAAAATGGGGGAGGCTGATAAAAAGCAAAATCAGCAAGGTTATTTGTTTATCATGAGCTGTTTATCAAGAATTATAGTTGGAAAAAAAAAAAGAATTATAGTTGGAGCTGGAAAGAAGTAAGGGTGCTTGTTAAGTAAGGATCAGTTGGATCAGACATGGTTGCATATTTACAAAGGGAGCCCTTGAGACACAAATTTGCAGCTAGCGGAGGTTGTTTTAAAAACTGCTGGTATCCTTGGCGAGGTACAGTTTACAGAAAGTTCATGTTCTCAGTGGTGCAGAGACGTGTCTGAGACCAGATCCTTAATGGCTGCCTACTCCATTTTTGTACACCTGAACTGTGATACTCCATTAAAATTTCAGTTTGTCATCAGAAGAGATGGGGGAGATGAAGGAGAGGGCTAGGAGCAACCACACATTAATACTTCTTGTCCCGGATTCCCTTGGGTCGCTGGGAAGCTCTCAGGAGTTGGAAAAATGTCAGACAACTACTGCTTCATCTCTCTTGTTCTTGGGCAGTCTATCATTTGTGCTGTAGATCTGCTTGGCTTTTCTCTGATTGGAAGTCCAGGTTCTCTGTCATTCATCTGCCTGTATTTGATCCTTTACAAGGACTGCCTAAAAAGGGCAGCATCAACCCTTGAGTTTTTATGACATTTTAGAATGAACTACCATATTTAAGTGATTCCTGAGAGAGAATCAAATAGCCCAGTTGGTTCAGGCATTTACTTCTGGTCCAATAAGCTATAGTCAAAGGGGGCAGGGGTCATGTGGCAGGTGCATTAGGACATAATATAGCTGGTAGGCTTGGTGAGGTGAAGGATGGGTGTGAGGGGAAGTAAATAATGTGGTATACCCAGTCCAGAGGATATATTTAAACTTCCGTAAAGTAAAATAATTATTTCAAACTCTTTATTTTTTAATTAATTAATTAATTAATTTTTGGCTGTGTTGTTTCTTTGTTGCTGCCTGTGGGCTTCCTCTGGTTGTGGTGAGCGGGGGCTACTCTTCATTGAGGTGCACGGGCTTCTCATTGAGGTGGCTTCTCTTTGTTGTGGAGCACAGTCTCTAGGCACGTGGGCTTCAGTAGTTGTGGCACATGGACTCAGTAGTTGTGGCTCATGGCTTCTAGAGCACAGGCTCAGTAGTTGTGGCACACGGTCTTAGTTGCTCCGCGGCACATGGATCTTCCAGGACCAGGGTTCGAACCTGTGTCCCCTGCATTAATCACTGAGCCACCAGGAAAGTCCCCTCAAACTCATTTTAGACACCAGTCCCTTGGGCTTGGTACTAGGTCCTGATTCTATACTGGCTACCTTTGGACACAGACACCTGGTTTACTTAGATTTGACTTAAAATCTGTTTGGAGGCTTCCCTATCTCAGAAATCAGTGACTTGATAACATCCTCCAAGATTATGAAAACTCCTTGCGATAGCTGCAGGGAATTCATCCTTGGAGAAAACTCTTGGAGAGACAAGATGGGGTTAGTACGATTGGAGTAATACCTAAAACCAGGGGAAGCTCCAAGCCCCCAGTGGTATGTACTCTAAAGAAACTGACAGTTTGCTTTCTCTTGGTCTGGAAAACATTTCCATTAAGACCAGCAGGAAGGCATAATTCTCAAACTATTATTATGGATCTATTGAGCTAACCTTAACTTAGTTATGATATAGGTACCTCAAATTCAACAGGCCATAAGTAGTACTATGAATTCCCTTCCACACCCAAACCAAAACAGGAAATATTTCCTATTCTGCATTTACCAATGTGATCAATGCTATCTAATTATTCAAGATAGAAAGTAATGAAAGCAATTAGAAAGTTATTATATAAGATCTACTGATGATGGTGGTGATGAAGATGATAATGAGTTTTGCTTGGATTATTGCAATAGTCCCTTAACTCTTTTATCTACTGCAAGAGTAGATAGATTAGAGTGTTATCTCTTTCTAATCTATTTCTATTAGGAACCAGAATTATTTTTCTGATATTAAAAAAAATAAAAATTCTATGACTCCTTATTTTCTAAAAGACAATGTCAAAACTGCTTTACAAAAGCCCATCACTGATTTTTATCCTAACTGACCTTCAGAATCTCTTAAGTCTCATCACCTACCATGTCTTTTCTCCTTGTATTTATTATTCATTGCCATATCTCCAGCCCTTAGAACAATGCCTGGGACATAGTAGGCACTCAATAAATTTTGTTTACTAAATTCCTTTTTAACCATTGCCATTCTTACTCTCTTTCCTTCTGAGGTTGATCTTTCTTATTTTTCTTACATTGGTCTTTAACTCCTTTTATCCTTTTCTTAATCTTAAATGCGTTTGTGTTCATGCATGTTTTTGCAGTTTTTCAACTCCACATATGTGTTGCCTTTACCTCTTACATCATGCTAGAACCCTGATAAGAAAGCATTTGATTGAATCCTCCTTTAGATTTGTGTTACTTTTGTCAGGGAAAATAGTGTGTTCACCTGTAAGGTTAGGAATATGGCATCAGTGATATCAGTAGGAATGACCACGAGGCTCAGACTAGGTCTGAGCTGCCCCACTGATTGATGAGAGAGTAGATATTTTGCCTACTTATTCTGAGTGTCTCATGATTTGACCTCTACTAAAGTTCACCTGCTGCAGTTACTCTGGCTAGTCTCCATTCACCTGTCTAGTTTTTATCTGTTCCTGTTGTTTCTGTGCCTGCTAAAGTTGTTCTCAACACGGTGGTCATCTTGATGGTTCAAGGGGAATGATTTTTTTCTCATCAATGTTAACTTTATTCTCTCAATTTTTTGTAGATCTCAAAATGTGACAATCATTTTACTTAATTACCAAGAGATTGGGCTTACTCTTTCATTTCCTTAGAACCCTCACTATAAGAATCCAGATCTGTACCTTTTGGATTGGAGTAGAGGTGACAAAGAGTCTCACCTTGACCAAACTTTAGACTGATTCCTCTGAACCCTCTTCTTAATTAGGCCTTGACCTTTGGACTTCCATGTCCATCTTTGCATCACCCAATTTTAGCAAAAATCCTGCTAAATCAGTTTAGAGAGAATTCTCTACCCTCAGTCTTTGATCTTCTGATCAAATTCCTCATCTTACCTGTTCCCTCAGGAGATATCTCATCACCTTGGTTTGCCTTCAGCAAGAATCTTATTAAATATGTTTAACCAGAATCCTCCTTGTCCCTCATGTTTCCTCTTAGTATTTCTTCATCCACTGACACCCCACCCTCCTCCTTGGCTATAAATCTCTACTTTTCCTTGTTATATTCAGAATTAAGGCTGATTCTACACTTAGGTTTCTTCTCCCTTATTGCTATAGTTCCAAAATAAAATCTGTTCTTACCACTTTAAATACTGTCTAGTTGTTTTTTCTTTAACAGAAGATATTTTATGGTTGTATCCAAAGGATCCTCTACATTTAGTCAACTAGAACAGAGAATAAACTTCTTGATTACCTTCCAGTAATTTTCCAATTCTTGGGAGACACTTCTTGACTGTTCATCTTTCTTTCTCCTCTAGATTTTGATTGGTACACTGAATCTTATTGATCTGGGCCCAGTGACTCTTTCAGTTGCAGGCAACAGAAACCACTGTGACTACTTTAAGGAGAATGAGGTTTAATGTAAGTCTCTAGTGCTTACAAAATCTTTGGAAAGGTTATAGGTTTCAGATGTGGGTTAGCCCCTGCGAAAGACCTCCAGAGCAAGCCTATTAGACCTGCTATCACAAAAGCTGCTCCCTTTGCCAGGAATGTGGGGGTCAGGAGGCTGTCACTGGAACAGTCCTCAGGAACACATCCCCTTGCCTGTGATTCAAGGCCAGCTTCCTGACTTTCTCTATCACACTCACATGAAGCTAAGCATTGGACATTAAACGCTGTTACATACGGTAAACCACAATATTTACATGACCACGTTTGCACTGGCAAAAACCAAAGCAGAAGGAAGACCTCTGCCTCATGATCACCTTCTAAAATCTCATGACAGTACTTCTAATTTAGTGGAAACTGGTTTATATCCAAAATCTCTCTTCAAGGAAGTCTAGGAAATGTAGGTCTTAGCTGTCCACAGTTTAAGAAGGAATTTGGGCTTCCCTGGTGGCGCGGTGGTTGAGAGTCCGCCTGCCGATGCGGGGGACGCGGGTTCGTGCCCCGGTCCGGGAAGATCCCACATGCCGCGGAGCGGCTGGGCCCGTGAGCCATGGCCGCTGAGCCTGCGCGTCCGGAGCCTGTGCTCCGCAACGGGAGAGGCCACAACAGTGAGAGGCCCGCACACCGGAAAAAAAAAAAAAAAAAAAAAAAAAGAAGGAATTTGGAAGAGATGGTGAATGAGCTGATGTGCCAGAACCCATCACAAGCCCACGTCAAACATCAGGATTGGGCTTTCCTGGTGGCGCAGTGGTTGAGAGTCCTCCTGCCGATGCAGGGGACACAGGTTCGTGCCCCGGTCTGGGAAGATCCCACATGCCGTGGAGCAGCTGAGCCCGTGAGCCATGGCTGCTGAGCCTGTGCTCCGCAATGGGAGAGGTCACAACAGTGAGAGGCCCGCGTACCACAAAAAAAAAAAAAAAAAAAAAAAAACCACATCAGGATTATACCGCTGGTTCTCACGTGGATTTCAGAATCCCAAAGGTGTGACTGCAGAGTAGACTATTTTCTTTGCAAGTGGAAGTATTACGTCCCATGGGGCCCCATCTCCCAGCTCTGGCTTATTGGGCCAGGGAAGAATCCCTAACCCAAGGCAGTGAATCCATTGTTTAGCCAGTAGCTAATTGGAATCTTTCATTCTGAAATTTGAACTAAGACACATAGAAGGTGGTTTGAGTAAGAAGACCCAATCTGAAAGATCAGAGGCTGACCTCTGCCTTATGGGCAAAATGTAGGATGAGTAAACAGAGAAACTCAAGAAGAAGTATAAAGGGAACGGAGCACATAAACCGAGATGGAGTTAGGTCCCTGAGAAACAGAAAGAGAAGACTCAGTTTCTGAATTTACAATTTCCAGGAAGGCCCAGCTTTATTTAATGTCCTGCCTTTGGCTGCCCAATTGTCTATTGTATAATTGTAGGGGCACCCTCCCTCCCCTTCCCCCACCCCAGTTTTCTTGAGCTACTTTGAGTTTCTGTTTCTCACAATAGAAAGTTTATTATAGTAAAAAATTCACAACCTTAGGATAACATTTATTTAAGTATTAGCATTGTGTTAGAGAAAAACTGTTCACATGTATTATTATCCTCAATTTTCCAGCTTCTTCTCTCTCTGCTCCCAACAAGAAGCAAGATTATTGTTGGCTGAGAGAGATATTAGGCCAATCTACATTAGTGATATATGTAGAAGCCACAGAGGCTATGTGAGGGAGAGAGTTTTTGGTCATTTGAAAAAAAATCACTGTTGGTTGCAGATGCAGGTGAGAGAAAAGTGTAGAGAAAGGGAGAGATTGTGATGGATTACAAATGGGTTTGAAGTCCTTTTTAACTACTTTGGTAGTTGTGCTACTTTTCTTTGAATAGAGTGTTCTAATTGAACCACATAGAGTCTGTGGATTTACAAGGGCTACATCTACAAAGATCACATGTTTGTTTGTGATTTTTTTTGGCTGTGTTGGTCTTCATTGCGGTGCATGGGCTTCTCATTGCGGTGGCTTCTCTTGTTGTAGATGGAGCATGGGCTCTAGGTGCACAGGCTTCAGTAGTTGCAGCACACGGGTTCAGTAGTTGCGGCACGTGGGCCCTAGAGTGCACAGGCTTCTGTAGTAGTGGTGCATGGGCTCAGTAGTTGTGGTGCGCAGGCTCTAGAGCACAGTCTCAGTAGCTGTGGTGCACGGGCTTAGTTGCTCCGCGGCATGTGGGATCTTCTCACACCAGGGCTCAAGCCCGTGTCCCCTGCATTGGCAGGCAGATTCTTAACCACTGTGCCACCAGGGAAGTTCCAAGATCATGTTTTTGTAGAAAACCTCCTGGTATATTTTGGCTACAGGTTGAAATATATATGTATACTCCAACAGTATTGTGATGTTATATAGTATTCATACCCACGTATGCACACACATGTCTCAGAGAATAAAAATATTTGGGAAGACCCCCCTACCCTTCCCCTTCATTCATAGAACTTTGAGTTCACATAGCTCTGGGGACAGATTGTGGGGAGCATTCATCTAGAAGGTGTTTTGTGGTCTGTCCATGATGATGTGGACTGCTCTGCAAGAAATGCCCGGTTCAAATGATTAAACTGGTTTTGTCCATATTTATGATTAAGTTCCATAATAATCCAAATTATTTCATAATAATGAAACCAAAATGTTCAATAGGGTTTAATTGTGGCTTGGATAGGTATAAGTGTTAATGAGTGGAACAGATGAGCATATCCTTTTAAGATAAATGCTTGTATGAACACTGAACAAGTACATCTAAAAGCCAATTTATGGGGAATTTTTTTTTTTTTTTCACTGACTCATTGCCTGGTTTTAACTACATGGAGAAAAATACTTTAACCCTGCACCTTACAGATAGTTATTGGGAATGGTTCATTGTCCTTTGCTTGGCAGAGAAACAACGTGCTTTGAAGTAAAAAAATCTGATCCCTGTCTCTTCTGTGTGGAGCACACTGTATTTCAAAAAATGCAAACCCGGGCTTCCCTGGTGGCGCAGTGGTTGGGAGTCTGCCTGCCGATGCGGGGGACCCGGGTTCGTGCCCCGGTCGGGGAGGATCATGCGTGCTGTAGAGCGGCTGGGCCCGTGAGCCGTGGCCGCTGGGCCTGCGCTTCCGGAGCCTGTGCTCCACGGCGGGAGAGGCCACAACAGTGAGAGGCCCGTGTACCGCAAAAAAAAAAAAAAAAAAAAAAAAAAAAAGCAAACCCTTCTTTGTTTTCAGGGCAAATAACATACTTAAGCCCAATCATGGTGTTAATTGCAAAAAAAAAAAAAGTCTGCTGGGAGGAGGGTGTTTAGAGTTTCTGGAAGGCTAAAGGTGGAGGTATTGTTCACTCCCTCATTAAAGATATGGCCTTTCCCAGCCTTAGATGCTGCTGGGTTTAGTTCAAGAACCAGGAAAGCCCAGTGTTTATAAATAATCCCTTGTAAGGATAGTTAGTTCTTTTGAAATGTCAATGGAAGCAGCAGAGCAAGGTGTTTATTTTTAATTATTATTATTTTCTAACATAAAGAATGTCATTGGCAGATGACAGGGGAAGAGCCCATGCCAAATGTTCTGCATCTGGACCCATCTTGTGTAGCCCTTTGCTTCCACTAAGATTTGTATATGGCGTGGTGAATTACAAATGGCTTTGAACTACTTTAGTAGTTGTGCTGTTTTTTTCTTGGATGGGGTGTTCTGAATGAACCACACAAGTCTCCAGGTTTATAATGGCCAAATCTACAAAGACTGTGATGCTTCCATTGTTTCTTTTCTTTCTTTCTTCCTCTTTTTTTTCCTTCCTTCCTTTTTTTCTAAGTTCTTGTCAGAGAACAAAAGAGGTCTCAATTGGTACTTTAAAGATGATTCAATGACAGGTTATTTATAGACATGTGGGGAGGATTGAGGGTCCCAACAAGAAGGACTGAAGTATCTCAGAACCAATGAGGAGAAACTCCTGTGCCCTGGGCCTTGAAGTCCAGGCTGGAGTTCCCAAAGCCTGGACCAGCTGAAGAGCAAGTCCTGGGCTGGCCCACATGCTGTCGAGCCTGGAGCCCAAGAAGACCTAAAGGGAAGTGTTTCCTGGAGAAGCTGAAATCCAGAGCCAGGCAGCGTCCAAACCAACAAGATAGTCTGAAGGGAATTAGAAGAGAGTGGAAAACAAGGTAGGCCATGGAGGGATAGAATGTGGACATTTTACTTCAATTGTAATTTGAGAAGAATGCTGGGGAGATTTTCTTACTCTTTGCAGAATAGAACAGTCAATGTGGGTGAGATACCTGCTACCTGTCCTGTTGTCACTGAAAAATCAAGCAGGTTTAGACCTAAACTAACCCTTATTGTCAACAATTCAGTAGAGTACTATGTCTCACGTCTTGCTTTGCAGTGTCCTGACTATATCACATATCCCTATAATATTTTCTTCTGGATCCATTTTTATGGCTTGCTTCATTTGAATTAAAAATAATTTAGTTTTTATCTCTCATTTTGAAAGAATATAGATTAAGAAAGTTACTCACTTTGTGCTCTCAGTCTTTGGCTACCTCACCTAAGGGCCTGGGTATCGGGAGGTAGAATAAGGCAGTAGGTACTAATGTCACTTCTGGGTCAAGAAACCCTTGAATTTAGGGGTTGAACACTATTTACATTTCTTTCTTTCTTCAACTACACTCTAGTGTAGGGTGGCTCTTTTCAATCTTTTAGCTATACCTTCTGGAACAGGTGGCTACCAATGTAACCACAGAGAGATATGGGGTATTGTGTGAGATGTTTTGTTTGTTTGTTTGTTTGTTTTTGCGGTACGCGGGCCTCACACTGTTGTGGCCTCTCCCGTTGCGGAGCACAGGCGCCGGACGCACAGGCTCAGAGGCCATGGCTCTCGGGCCCAGCCGCTCCGTGGCATGTGGGGTCTTCCCGGACTGGGGCACGAACCCGCGTCCCCTGCATCGGCAAGCGGATTCTCAACCACTGCGCCACCAGGGAAGCCCTGTGTGAGATGTTTTTAAGCATCAGGATTATAGCACTCCCATTCCACTGACTGGAACTCAGTCAAATAGCCTCAACCCAACTGCAAAGGAGGTTGGAAAGTAATTTTTCTGGATGTTCTGGAAGAGAAAACAATGGGTCACTGCCATAATCATGGAGAAAGAAAACTCATGAATCTGGGAAAAACTCAGGAAGAAGACATCCCTCTTGGACAGCTAGTGTGTGGCTTTGACATCTTTCTATAAGTCCTAATCCATAGATCGGGGATCCTTTTGAAGTCAGTGGTTAGAGATCAGAAAGTAGTAGTAGAAATAATTTGGCTTTAATATAATAAGAGCTAGGATTATGATGCTGGCTAGGTACTGAGAAAGAAGAAATGGATTAAGAACAACTACATTTCTGAGAGTCTACAGTATTTGGAAACTGATCTGTAAACAAAAGAGATGGGTAAGTGAAACTTTTTTTCAAGAATGCCAACCTGGACAGACATAAAGATGGTGATTTCTACGTCAATGGTAGGAAACTTGAGAAGAGCTGTATTTCTTGTAATCCAAGATGATGAGATTGGTTTCTGATATATTGGCTTGAATTCCAAGCAGAACAGTCCTGGGGATGCTTGGAGAAGTGTCTGGAAGCCATATCAGAGGTAATTTAAGCCATGGAAGCAGGTGAATACCATAGAAGCAGATGAAGGTATAACTATAGAGGGAGAAAGAAAGAATTTTAGAACAAAGTTTTGAAGAGTATTCTTGGACAATGCAAAAACACATATGGCATGTCATAGGTTCTGCATATAGGAAAATCAGAAATAAGATGAGAATGATTTCAATAAATTAAGATTTTAAAATTTGTTTATTTTGCCATTTTAATCCTTCCTTTTTATTGATATCTTTTTCTTTTTTTATTTTAACATTAGGACGACATGATACATGACACCTGTTCATTTTTCAGGGCAAAGCAGTTGGCATTTAATTTGATATAGTCAATAAAGCAAAACCATGATTTGCTTATTCTTTTACCCCGAGAGTAAGCGGTTATTTTATAGAGGCTTGAGCTATAACCTATGCCTTTGTCTACACATCTGTATAAAACAATAGATACCTAATACTACTCGGGAAATCACATTTCTTATACTTATTTAACACATTATTAAAGGAACCATTTAAAATTTTCCCAAAGTTACATGGTTCTTTCTAGCCAGTGTTTAAAATAATCGTCATTTTACTGAAAATAATTGGATAAGCTATGATGATGAATCAGGCCTGTGAAATATATTTCCTGCCTTGAGTTGTTCATTTGCTTACATGACTCTAACCTGTCTTGAAGGTAGGTTAACAACAATTACCAACCCCCGAGGAAAAGTAAAGTAATTAAGAATGGATTTTAACAGGTGGCACTGTAGCTAACATGTGTGCAGTAGGAAGCAGAAGGGACTGGTACCCAGAGGAGATAATTCTGAGGCAGTTTATTTTTCTTGGTGTGTTGCATAACTGAAAGACTCTTTCATGATGGACTTGGAAGAAATCCTCTTAGTTTAAAGCCTGTGATAGGAGCGCACAAATGGACTTCTTTAACCACAGACCCTGAACTCTATCTCTTGGTTTTCTATAGGAAAATATCAGTAAGGATTGAAAAAAAAGATGATTAGAAAAATTTGTTTTCTGACACGTTGTTTTAAGAGAATGTGGAGAAACTGGGTTCCGACTGAGGAAGAATAATCTCTTACCACTCTCACAAACTTGAAAAGTTTCCTGAGGTACCAGGAACCTGTAGTTTTGCTTATCAGTCATTGTTCAGTAATGAAAGTAGATGTGTTTTAATGTGTCATGATAATTATTAGCTGGATATTTTTCCTGGAAGTTTGTCTGGTGTGTGTGTGTAAAGAGATGAAAAGACTCTGGGATTTAGGTACCATTATGGAATTTAAAATTCTCAGAAAGATAAGAGACTTTGCTTACAGGTAAAGACAGTATAGTCTCTTCTTTTGATTCCTTGTATACCCCAAATATAACAGAGAGAAATGGGGGAGGCTCAGGGAATGTGGCTGCAAACACAGAATGCAATAGGCACCGAATATTATTTTATGATTTGCTTTTTAACTCAACAAATATTTAACAAGCCCTGAGTGTGACTTCAGCTCTCATTCTAAGAGTCCAAAACTTGCACAAGAGTTCTTGTTTATTGACTCTGAAAGCAAGACATTGAAAACATTTTGTATAAACTGATTTTAAGAGTGTGCTTTGTAATGTCTTCCAATGATGAGTTAAAAGGGGACAGAGTACCTTGGCCTTCTGGTTTAAACAGTTTAGATTTCTTACTTCTTTTTCCATTTCTTTCTTTCTGTCCCTAGAAACATCTGGGGAGTTAACAGAGAAATCCTTCAGTCTTCTCTGAATGTGACAGAGTTTGTGTCTCAGTTGATTAGAAAATTGAGTGGTGCTAATAATAGTGGGGACATCCTTGGTGGGGGTGATTTTTACAAAGGTCTCTGGAGGTTAGTGCAAGTCTCAGGGTGGGGACCCATTCACCTCTGTGGAAGCTGCTTCTAAGACATCACTGAGGAAAGGAGAGTGAAAGATTCAGGCAGCGCTAGTATGTGGATCAAGAGAGCACATGCAGAGGGGAACTGGGGCTTTGGACCTCATGCCTGTTGCTGAGGGAACTGGCATCTGGTTTCAGAAGCACCTAAACGATCAGAGATAAAAAACTAGGAAAACCTGCTTGTGCCTTGATATTGTATATTACACTTATAAAACTTAGGAAGGCTTTGGAGAGCATCTCAGAACATCTGTATTATTACTTTACAGGTCAGGAAACTGAGGATAAATTTAGAGTTTGGCCTAGAACCTAGATCTACTGGAAGATTTCACTTTGCAATGCAGAATTAGGATTAAGGGAGTGGAACATTCAATAAAGTGTTTCTGCATATATTGTACCCGGTTAAGATTGGCAATTATGTTCTAACTGAAACCAATGGAAAAAAAACTCAAACAATTTCAGCATTTGAAAACCTTATACGTGGGAGTTCAAATGATAACAAGATCTCTAGAGAACAAGAGGCCATAGAAAAACAAGGAGTAAACAGTTGTCTGAACTTCTTATATTGCTCAAATTCAGGCTGATGTTTGATTGCTGGACCCAAGCAGGGATTCTGGGAGTTCTGGCTGAGTTTGAGTGTGGAGCCAGGCTTAACACAAGTCTGTGCAATGAAGAGCTGAGAGAGGGCAGGCATTTAATATCCTTGGGTGATGCTGAGTTTGAGAGCCCATGCAGACAGAATACACTAAAGCAGCCAACTGACGATATTGGTCTGAGCAGTAGAAATTGATTATGAGGCAACTGACTGAAAACTTGGTACAGCAGAACAAGAAAGCCTAGGTTAGCTGGAAGATTATGAGTTGATTATGGGTTGACATTCTAGGGACTTTCAAAGACAAGCCTAATGCCACACCTCAAGGTAGGGAGGGAAATCTTAAGGGTGCTAAACCAGTTTGGACCCCTTTGTCTGTGACTGTTTAGAGGAAGCTGAGTCATGAGATGGAGAATATGGAAAGAATAGGTGTCCTGGGGTTTGCTTTGATGCCTGACTTAGGAAAATGCCATCTGGCCCCCTGTGCAGGTGCTGGTCAGGGAGGTTAGAGTACCAGATGCTGACTGGGAAGAACTGTTGACTGTACCTTTTTTATTTAGACAATATTTATCAAGCACCAATTTGGTACCAGCCACTGGAGATGCAACTGTGAGCATGGCAGACAGGCTCCCTGTCTTCATAATGCTTATTATGTTTAGAAAAAGGCAATAAGCAAGTAGATAGAGGAATAAAAGTAAGTCCAAATTGTTATGAAATAAATAAACAATAGGGTAACACATAATGGAAGAGATTCTTTAAAGTAAGTAGTTTGAGAAGACCTATCTGATGAGGGGATGTTTAAACTGATGAGAAATACTTACCTATTCACAGAACTGATGAAAAGCATTCTAGGCAGAGGAAAGAGTGAAAAAAAAAAAAAGAAACTGAGGAAGGAAATGTTTCAAGGAACTGTCTAGGAACTGTCAAAAGACCATGTTACTACAGCAGAGTTTGCATGGGGCAGAATGGCATGAGGTGAATTTGGAGGCATAGGCAGAGAGGGGACCATATAGGGCATTATGGGTCTTGGTAAGTGTGGAAGCCAAGATGGTGCTCCTTTTACACATTGTACTAGGATTGGTCTGTGTGACCAATAGAATATGGTGACATCTGACATTAGGTTATGAATAATACCATGGGTTGCATTTTGGGTGTATGTTCTCCCTCTGTTTCTCTTTTTCTTATTCTCTCTTTGTTGGATCATCTGCTCTGGGGGAAACCAGCTGCCATCTTGTGAACAATCTTGTGAAGAGGCTCACATGTAGTCTCGTCTACAGCCACATCAGTAAGCATGGAAGTGGATCCTCCAGTCCCAGTCAAGCCATCAGATCACTGCAGCTCCAGTCAATGACTTGACTGCAATCTCATAAGCTTACACTGTGCTGGAACCACTGAGCAAAGCCCTTCCAGATTTCTGATGCTTAGAAACTGTGTGAGATAATAAATTGCTGTTTCAAAATGTTAAATTTGAGGTTGTTTGTTATGTAGCAATAGGATCTTATATAGTAAGAAATTTGATTTTATCTAAATACAATGCCTTTTTGAGCCAAGGGAAAGAGGGGGTCCTGGAGACTATCACTGGCTTGGAGGTTGACCAGTTAACCTCTTGAGATTGCTGTTCAGTGACTGTTTGCTGGACTGCTTCCCTGTAGACAATGATATATTCAGTCTTCTTGTGTTTAGGACTCAAGTACCAACAGAATGAAGAAGTCATCCTTTTTGCAGTTGCCTTGAAAACCAAGATAGAACTACATTTAGAGCTTTAATAAAATAGTGTTCCTCTCTTCAGTTACAGACTGAGAAAGGACATTTAGAGTATTGACGTCTACTCTAATTCAATCCAATGAACATTTGTAGAGTAACTTTGAAGAACAGTTCCATGTTCAGCATTGTGAGGCAAGAACTATGACTAGAGTAACAGTTCCTGTACTCTAGTTACTCACCATCTAGGGTGGAGATAGATTATTTTAGGCTCTGTGCAAATTGGCGGCATCTCTCTTCTCTTAACCAGATGGCAATTGATTCCTACGGATGACAAGGAGATTAAAATTGCAGAACACCAAAAGACAGACTAGTCTAAGGGTTTTCCCTTTCTTTGTTTCCTAGCAAACACAAGTACTATTTGTATTGTTTCCTGACCTATATAGAAACTGGAACTTTTTTCCGTCTGAAGAGTGTTGGGCCCAGGAATTGATAAGGCTTTCCTGTTGTTAAGGTGGGTGCTGAGGGGGTTAATCTGAAGCTTTTAACCAAGTCCACAAACAGGTAACTGGTGACTTATCTAAGACCACAGATGTTCTTATCCCCTTTGCTGCTTCATTCAAAGCACAGAAACTTTGAGTTTATCCTGACTCCCAATCACTGTCTTATATTCTCATATTTAGGACGTCGAGAGAGACAATCGTTTCCCTAATTTTACATAACCATAAAGAGCAAGCAATCATAGGTTTAAAAAAAAAGGAGGCTTGACCATCTACATGTATCTCTGCTGCAGACACTCTCTCTCTTAACAGTATACAGAGGCCTTTGCATTTCTTCCTTCAGAGAAATGGACAATTGACATTGTCCTTTAATTCCTGTGATCTCCAGAAGAAGCAAAACCCTTTGCCTCGCATTGATAGGGAGGCATCAGGCTGATCGTAGGAATTTTTTCCCAAGGGCTTCCTAAAACACAAACACACCCAGAACGAACACTACTATATGATAAACTTGACAGGTTTGCCATTGGAGGTTTATATTTCAAGGTGACTTTGAGATTTGGGGACCTCGTTTTGGAGTTCTGAGCAGTCTTAATAAGCAGGTTCATCATCTCAGTGAAGAAGGAGGTCAGCTGGGTGCACCAAGGTGGAACTGATTGGCTAAATTTCCAGTGGCCACAGAATGATTCAGCAACAGCCTGACGCCAGGAGGACAGAAACAGCTGTGTCCAAGCTGCACTGAAATCTGTCTCTAATTATATCCACCCAATAAAAGCTTGGTTATTTACCACTGGAGAAGGGTTCATAGTGGCACTTACTCCTTCATCCTTCTAAATAATTTTGCCAGTTTTTTTTTCTTCCGCTAGGTTTTAGGTGCCAAATGTTTAGAGAACACATTTCCAGAAAGTCCCATTTCTTGCCTGGCAACAATGTAAAATCATCTAGTAATTGTGAATGCTAAGGGGATGTTTACTTCTTGAAAAGAGAGCCAGCCTGTTCACCAGGGCATTACTGTTATCTGTGTTGTTGTCCTAGGAAGATAGAGCAGCCAAAGTTCTTCATTTGTCTGATGGCAGGCAGCCCAGGTCAACTGTATGTTTCCGAGTTAGCCCTAGTGATTGCCTTTGGATACAGGTTTCCACAGATCCATCGTGGATACTGTATTACTCCATTAGCTCTGGGAGTGACATTAACGGGTCTATAAAGGTCTCATATAGTGCTTTATATGCCAATGTCAGCCCGCACATAGCATGATACTGGTAGCCATTAAGCAGGTTGTGCCTGCTGAATTGTGCTCATTTTCAGTCTTGTCAGTGTTTCGTTCCTAAACAGAAGTGTTACCACGACACTTGGGATTGTACTGTTTTCTGAAGTCTCAGTCTGAGTCCAACTAACTGCCTGGCTGTAATTTGAAAAATGACATTTAGCAGTTTCCGTATAACAGAGTGGTTACTCTGATTAGCTTTGGGACCAGACAGATTTTGTTTTTTATATGACGTGAGCATGAGTACCTTAATCTTACTGAGCCTTGGTTTCTGTCATGTACCTAGTGGGAGTAATAATACAAATAAAGTAAAAGGGGAATGCCTTTTCACCATTCCTGGTTCCAAGGGAGATATGCTTCTGGCTTTGATAATATATGCAAAATGCTTAGAATGTCTAGTATACATTAGATATTCAATAAGAGGTTGTTGGGCTTCCCTGGTGGCGCAGTGATTGAGAGTCTGCCTGCCGATGCAGGGGATGCAGGTTCGTGTCCCTGTCCGGGAAGATCCCACATGCCGCGGAGCGGCTGGGCCCGTGAGCCATGGCCGCTGAGCCTGCGCGTCCGGAGCCTGTGCTCCGCAGCGGGAGAGGCCACAACACAGAGAGGCCCGCATACCGCAAAAAAAAAAAAAAAAAAAAAAAAAAAAAAAAGAGGTTGTTATCATTATTGGAAGAAATTCTGAGCCCCTGTTAACTAATAGGGAAATTGAAGGGTGGCTGATATCTCTACTTACTCTATGAATTCATTGTGAGGGCAGGGATACATTTTCTAGTTCTTGATTTCCTGTCTGATGTGGTTTTCATAAGCCTTATTTGTCTTAGATGGTTTACACTGAGAAGATCTATGTAGGAGGCACTTTTTTGCAGATTTTATGTTAACAAAAGAAATAGACCAAGTTTCTTCTTTTTCTCTCAAAATAAGCACTTTGCATAGCCCAACCCACTCACTCCATCTTTTCTCAAGCCACACAGGCCTGCCCTTCATTGTTACTCCTCTTGAGACTGAAGACTTGTCAGCTGGCATCTGGTGATCTCAAATGCTCTAGTTTTCCTCCATTAGGAAAGAATCCCAAGAAACATAATTAAAAAGAACATAGGAACAAAACATAGAATACAGTTCTTTCTTTTTCAGTTTGCTGCTTGATTCCTTTTAAATTCATTAAATGTATTGGTAAATCTGAGAAATAGGCGACTGGGTTCCATTTCCCTTCCCAATCTGGATCAACTGGCAATGACTTTCTCGAGCACTGTCTTCTGAAGTCTTCTTTCTGATGGTGTGTTTAGGTTCCACAGTGAAAAATTATAATGGTCCTCTTAAAGTGAGTCCTATGAGTGCTTAAAATGAAGGGGATATTTGCCACCCCTGTCTTAAGATTTCAGGTTAATGGCGATGGTAGAAAATCTTTCAGAACGGGAGTCATTGTTGACTCATCTTGATTCATCCTATACATTTGGTGTTTTGCATTTTGTTTCTCAAACTTATTTATTTATTCAGCAAATATTTGTTGAGTGCCTACAACATTCCAGGAATCTGACTATTCATCCAGAAAAGTGGTTTCCACTGACAATGTACAGGGTGTACCAAGTTCTGTTGCTTACCATCCACTTGTTCTAGCTCTTCCTCTTCTTTTCATTTGTTATTGTCTCAGTTCAGGCCCTCATTATCATGAACTGAGCTGTATCATCATGGTTTTCTAGGGAAAGAGGAAACCACTCCATTCTACCTACTGCACAGCTGACCAAGGTCTTGAAACACTTATGAATTCTCCCAAGGGAGGGATGAAGCAATGGTGAGAGAAAAGAAAGAGAGAGAGAGAGAGCTCAAGGAGAGACATAAGAAGCAGCAAGTGGGTAAGTACTGTCACTGAGAAATTACTGGGAGAAAAAAAGATACTTATTTGAAGATAGTTTTCAATTAAGCACAGACATCAAGAAAGGCAAATTTTCTTTCTTGAATTTTGTCATATAAACACATGCTTTTTTTGGTCTTCCTTTAACAGCTAATAGCTAAGTCTCCTAAATGATATCCTAGCCATCATATTGCTCCATTCATTCCATCCATCCCATGTTTCTAGAAACATTTTTCTAAAACGTACATCTCCAGCTCTCTTATTCCTCTGCTTAAAATCCTTTGAGGCTCCCATTACCCACAGTAGAAGTTCTTTGTAAGGACTTATCAGTGCATTAGGATAGTTTGTGAAGTGTGAACTGAATGTCTGATACTAATACTTTAATTTGTAATGTGAATTTTGCAGTTTTGAACTCCTATATCTTTCCTCAATGGAGTAGAAAGAAATGAGTTTGTGTGTAATCTTTTTCTATGTCATGGGATACATCATGTGGCAACTGCCAGCATTGATTGTGATGATGTCATTGTTATTTCACTCAAACTCTGGGACTGTCCAGGGATATGTGTCCTGAATTTCATCATCAATTGTCATAGATTTTACAGTAGAAAAGACCTTAACCCACCAAATAATGTCCAAATTCCATAAAAATTATATAATATTTTATTTATCTCTTTAGACAAATCTTCGAGAGTACCACACCCCCATCTACTTGTTCATTGTACTCTCTCTCTCTCTGAAATATTTTTCACCCTCCCCCTCAATCAATTTGGTAAGTGCCTCAAATATTTTAAGATCACAGTTCATTCAAGCATTACTTCCTCTATGAAGTCTACCTTGATACTCCCTCCTCGCCTCTAGTAGAATTGAGTGCTTATACAATTGCACAAAAACTGCAAGTATGAGGTCTTTTCCTTGTGCATCCCTCTCTTTTCCTTTCTCCTTCATTTCATCAGGTCCCAGTAGAAAGTATCTATTGCAGGAGTCAGGATACTTCAGGGCCTGCTATGGGAACAAACAGCCCCAGAGTGTCAGTGGGCTGCAGCAACGAAGGTCTATTTACTGCTCCTGCTCTGTGTCTATCATGGATTGCCTGGGTCTCTTTCTACACCATCATTCAGAGACTTAGGATGAGTGAGCAGCCACCATCTTAAAAAGAACTGGTATTGTGCCAGAGAGAAAAGAGAAGATTACACATAAATCATCAAATCCCAATGTTACTTGTATTCCTGATCTATTAATTATAACTATTAAAAAGATTCCATCCACACATAAAAAAGCCAGGAAGTGCAAGACTACCTTGTGCATGTGTGACAGAGAGACAGAAATATTAGGTGAATAAAACGATTTATGACCGTATATGCCCCAAATAAAACCTCTCATAGTTATTCCCTGGAGTTCTGAAAGGGGCCTGTTTTCCTGGGCATGTTCATATGACATATCTGGATGCAACTGACATGTCCTTAACAATGAGAAGGGAAGAGTGATGGTTGGGTAGATAACCAACAGTGTCTCTCATACGTTATTCCTTCAACTCCTGCATCTAACGTCTGGGGTTGGAAGGGTCTAGAAACTCCACAAAGCACACTGTATTTTCAGTTCCATGGAGAGCCATGTTGCCCTGGAACAAATAGGCTGCCATATATTTCTCTAGCAAAGATGGGTTTATTCATGATTATCACAGAATTGCAATTCAGGGTCTGCAACCATGGTGAACCAGGTGTGAATCCCTCCATCGCCAGGAAAAGAGAATGCTTTTATAGAGGAGAAAAGGAAGTTAGGAGGGCTCTAGTAAACAGAGTCCATGGCTTTTCATTGCTATGGCTGAGTTCTTGCCAGGAAGGGAGTCTTTCTTCTTCCTGTTAAACACTGCTACCATGGCAGGGCATGAGAGCACCCCCTTCTAGTCTCCCAACTCTATTTAATTGAGATTTCTGTTTATAAAATTTTTACAGTCACGATAAGCTTTGCATAGCTGAAACCTCTTTGTGAACCATTGCTTTAGGAACTTCCTATATAAAATCTACCTACAGTCCAACAACCCTATGAGCTAGACATTATTTTCCAGATGGGGAAACAGAAGACCAGAGAGGATAAATATCTCGCTCAAGGTCACAGAGCTAAAATGTGGTGGAACTAAATTTAATACCAGCCTGCCTTGTGACTCTGGAACTCTTGCTCTTTTCTTTATTTCCATAGCATCTTACATGAAACCCCTGGAATTATATGAACCTCTTTTAAAGTTAAACATATGTTTAATCTGTACCCACTATCATCTGAGGGTACTCTAATTTTGTCTTCTGATATGTAAACCACATTTCTTTATGTTTTAAACATTTCTCTATCTACAGTTGTAAGAGAGGGTGTCAAGGGTTTATCTTCTTACACAGTCCTATTCTGACAACATAAGGGCATTTTGCAGTGACAGTGTGCTTTAATTCAGAGAAATGGATGGCACAGTGATTCTTCTGCAGTAGGAGATTTATACTTATTTCCTCCTCTCTGTTAACAGCATTTATTCATAGGCCCTCAACAACACATGCCAAAGGCTGCATTTTTTCCTCTTCCCATCCTCCAAAAGAGTCATTAATATTTAATAAATAATCATTGTTATGACTTGAAATGCTTGCTATAACCAGATCAAACAAGGCAATCAGCTTTTATTTCTTAAAGCAATGAAAGTTAGTTTATTGTGTCTCTTTCAGAGAGTTTGGGTGGGGTTTCAGCCACAATGATATCACTTTATTATGAATATTAGTTGAATAGACTGAAATTAACATTTGATGACTTCCTCGTTGATATCTGACATTTTTTTCATAAGCAGACTCTAATAAAGCAGTCAGTTAGAGCTATTAGACATATTTTAGGAGGATTTTTTGATGCATATCTTCACTTAGATTATGAAATTTAAATCATTGCTGCTATCAGTGTGAATACTAATGTTATAGCCTGCCAGATGGAAACCTTTCATAAATTTTCACTTTTCTCTTACACTCAGCTGTAAATCTTAAGTAAATGACTTCTAGGGTAAACTATGTTGATGTCAGCTTTAATGCCTTATGTCTACACTGATTTCAATGTCATAAGTACCTGGAAGGCAGGCAACTCTTAATTAAATGTCATTTTCTTTTTTCATTATTGAACTAGAGCAGAGTGCAGACTCTGCTGGCATTGTCTATAGCTTACTGGTGAATAGCTCAGCTCTTGCTTTGTCACAAATGGGTTCTTTGGAGCTATTTTAAATGCTTTGGTGTCTGTCATGCAGTTGCTCCTCTCTTAACTAAAACTGTCTCCCTCAATGTGTCTTTCAGATAGTAAAACACTGTTTCCTGAGTCCTTTGTTCTCCTTTTTTTTTTTTTTTTTTTTTGCGGTACGCGGGCCTCTCACTGTTGTGGCCTCTCCCGTTGCGGAGCACAGGCTCCGGACGCACAGGCTCAGCGGCCATGGCTCACGGGTCCAGCCACTCCGCGGCATGTGGGATCTTCCCGGACTGGGGCACGAACCCGCGTCCCTTGCATCGGCAGGCGGACTCTCAACCACTGCGCCACCAGGGAAGCCCTGTTCTCCATTTTGACAGAATACAATCCATAGATTCTTGCCTCATATTAACAATTTTTTTTCTTCGGAAATTGATATTTTAGTTCTCTTCAGAGTGCTAATCTCCCTATGAGAACTACACTGCATAAAACTTCCTTTTTCCCTATGGGGATATATCAGTATTCAGACCAAATCTTCCAAAGGACTTGTCTTAGCAATTGTAAGAAGCTTCTGGTAACTCGTGGTTACTTATCACTTACATTTCTTGTGGAGTTTTTTCCTTTAATTTGCTTTTTCAAACAGAGCCAAACTTTGAGAGGTATTATCCCTTATTTTTTTTAAACAAAACAGGGGACGAAACAAAATAAAATTAAAGATTGTTCAAATGTTCTCATCTTTGGAAACCCAAAGGAGAAAGATGATTAAAAAAACTCCACAAAAATATTTAGGTGAGTCAATAAATATTCCTGGTAGAAATCTTAGAAGTCCTACAGGTAAGACAACTTTTTACAGTTATTGAGTTATTGTCTCACCAGTTGTTTATTTATTTATTTGTTTTACCATTAAACCTATGAACCCAGTGATAAATGTGCTTCCTTTGTTGTTACAATGTAATATATTGAGCTTTCCTTGAAGCTTCATTAAAATTATATCTAAAGCTCTGATTCTAAGAAAATGATTAATAATACAATAACATGGAGTAACTGCGCTGTGGAGCTGTTTGGAGTTGTGGGCTTTTTTACCAGCCCCATCATCTGTTTTGTTCTCTGCTTCTATCCACCCAGGGAAATAAATGCTCGTCATCATTTTTTTCAACAAGCAACAAGAACTATCATTCTGTAGAAACAAAGGCACTGACAAAACATTCTACACCATTAAAATAATTTTCCAACATAGTTTCAATAATTAGTGTATTTCAGTTTCAGCAACTGTAATTAAACCTGACCTTTAAGCTAATTATGTCTTGACATTTATGATTTTAAACTGGCTTTCCCTGTGGTGATGGTGTGTTATATTAAGATTCTAATGAATAGTTTTGTAGTATTTACCTGTTGTTAGAGGGTCTCTGTTGGGGCTTGGTGGGGGGACCACTTCACTCAGCATCTTGTCACTGGAGACATAATGATGCCACTCTGAAAGAGAATTATCTGCCACAATATCAGGCTGTTACTGAATTTCTGTAAGAGTGTTTTGATATAATTACAGGTACAACAAAATCCTTGCTGGAAATTTTCAAAATCGGTCCAAAATTACCTCAGAGTTTGAGTCAGTGTTGATAAAGTGGGCTTTCTTGGGGTCTAGTAATTGGTGGCAGGTGAGTAGGATGAAGCTTCCTAGCTGCCATGAGAGAAAAGTTGTGTCAAAGAATCTGGAAGGGAGGAGAAACCATGATGACAGGCTTGTCTTCTTGGCTCTCATTAACATTGAGCAGTAGTGGAGTTTTTCCCTGTTTTTTTATCCTATCCTAGGGTACTTCCAGCTCAATTTTTTTTCCTTCTTGAAAATAATAACATAGCTAACATTTATCAAGCACTTACTATGTGTCAGGTACTGTGACAAATACTCTACATATATTATCTTAGAATTTTAACAGCCCTATGAGGAAGGGGATACTCTAGCATCTAGCACTGTCAACCCAAAGTCATTTTTTCAAGTTTTGTTGTTGTTGTTGTTGTTTTGAGCGATAGAGGTTGACTCAGTGTTTAATGTCTTTTTAAAAACATTTTTCATTGTGCTAGTTTATATTGTACGGCAAAGTGAATCAGCTATACGTATACATATATCCCCTCTTGTTTGGATTTCCTTCTCATTTAGGTCACCACAGAGCACTGAGTAGACTTCCCTGTGCTATATAGTAGGTCTCATTATTTATCTATTTTATACATAGTATCAACACTCTATATATGTCAATCCCGATCTCCCAATTCATCCCACCACCACTCCCTTTCCTCTTTGGTATCCATACATTTGTTCTCTATGTCTGTGTCTCTATTTCTGCTTTGTAAATAAGATCATCTATACCAATATTTTCAGATTCCACATATATGCATTAATATATGATATTTGTTTTTCTCTTTCTGAGTTACTTCACTCTGTATGACAGTCTCTCAGTCTACCCACATCTCTACAAATGACCCAATTTCATTCCTTTATACAGCTGAGTAATATTCCATGTATAGATGTACCACATTTTCTTTATCCATTCCTCTGTTTTTTGTTTAAATTTATTTTTATTTTATTTTATTTTAAAAACATCTTTATTGGAGCATAATTGCTTTACAATGGTGTGTTAGTTTCTGCTTTATAACAAAGTAAATCAGCTATACATATACATATATCCCCATATCTCTTCACTCGTGCATCTCCCTCCCTCCCACCCTCCCTATCCCACCCCTCTAGGTGGTCACAAAGCACTGAGCTGATCTCCCTGTGCTATGCAGCTGCTTCCCACTAGCTATCTATTTAACATTTGGTAGTATATATAAGTCCATGCCACTCTTTCACTTTGTCCCAGCTTACCCTTCCCCCTCCCTGTGTCCTCAAGTCCATTCTCTACATCTGCATCTTTATTCTGGTCCTGCCCCTAGGTTCTTCAGAAACTTTTTTTTTTTTTTTTTTGTGGTACGCGGGCCTCTCACTGTTGTGGCCTCTTCCATTGCAGAGCACAGGCTCCGGACGCGCAGGCTCAGCAGCCATGGCTCACGGGCCGTGCTGTGGCACGTGGGACCTTCCTGGACCGGGGCACGAACCCGCGTCCCCTGCATCAGCAGATGGACTCTCAACCACTGTGCCACCAGGGAAGCCTGGAAACTTTTTTTTTAATATACTTTTTTAGATTCCATATATATGTGTGTTTTAGCACACAGTATTTGTTTTTCTCTTTCTGACTTACTTCACTCTGTATGACAGACTCTAGGTCCATCCACCTCACTACAAATAACTCAGTTTCATTTCTTTTTATGGCTGAGTAATATTCCATTGTATATATGTGCCACATCTTCTTTATCCATTCATCTGTTGACGGACACTTAGGTTGCTTCCATGTCCTGGCTATTGTAAATAGAGCTGCAATGAATATTGTGGTACATGACTCTTTTTGAATTATGGTTTTCTCAGGGTATATGCCCAGTAGAGGGATTGCTGGGTCCTATGGTAATTCTATCTTTAGTTTTTTAAGGAACCTTCATACTGTTCTCCATAGTGGCTGTATCAATTTACATTCCCACCAACAGTGCAAGAGGGTCCCCTTTTCTCCACACCCTCTCCAGCATTTATTATTTGTAGATTTTTTGATGATGGCCATTCTGACTGGTGTGAGGTGATACCTCATTGTAGTTTTGATTTGCATTTCTCTAATGATTAGTGATGTTGAGCATCCTTTCATGTGTTTGTTGGCAATCTGTATATCTTCTTTGGAGAAATGTCTGTTTAAGTCTTTCGTCCATTTTTGGATTGGGTGGTTTGTTTTATGATATTGAGCTGCATTAGCTGCTTGTATATTTTAGAGATTAATCCCTTGTCAGTTGCTTCATTTGCAAATATTTTCTCCCATTCTGAGGGTTGTCTATTCATCTTGTTTATGGTTTCCTTTGCTGTGCAAAAGCTTTTAAGTTTCATTAGGCCCCATTTGTTTATTTTTGTTTTTATTTCCATTTCTCTAGGAGGTGGGTCAGAAAGGATCTTGCAGTGATTTATGTCATAGAGTGTTCTGCCTGTGTTTTTCTCTAATAGTTTTAAAGTGTCTGACCTTACATTTAGGTCTTTAATCTATTTTGAATTTATTTTTGTGTATGGTGTTAGGGAGTGTTCTAATTTCATTCTTTTACATGTGGCTGTCCAGTTTTCCCAGCACCACTTATTGAAGAGGTTGTCTTTTCTCCATTGTATATTCTTGCCTCCTTTATCAAAAATAAGGTGACTATATGTGCATAGGTTTATCTCTGGGCTTTCTATCCTGTTCTATTGATCTATATTTCTGTTTTTGTGCCAGTACCATACTGCCTTGATTACTGTAGCTTTGTAGTATACTCTGAAGTCCAGGAGCCTGATTCCTCCAGCTCTGTTTTTCTTTCTCAAGATTGCTTTGGCTATGCAGGGTCTTTTGTGTTTCCATACAAATTGTGAAATTTTTTGTTCTAGTTCTGTGAAAAATGCCAGTGGTAGTTTGTAGGGATTGCATTGAATCTGTAGATTGCTTTGGGTAGTATAGTAATTTTCACAATGTTGATTCTTCCAGTCCAAGAACATGGTATATCTCTCCATCTGTTTGTATCATCTTTAATTTCTTTCATCAGTGTCTTATAGTTTTCTGCATACAGGTCTTTTTTGTCCTTAGATATGTTTATTCCTGGGTATTTTATTCTTTTTGTTGCAATGGTAAATGGGAGTGTTTCTTTAATTTCTCTTTCAGATTTTCCATCATTACTGTATAGGAATGCAAGAGATTTCTGTGCATTCATTTTGTATCCTGCTACTTTACCAAATTCATTGGTTAGCTCTAGTAGTTTTCTGGTAGTATCTTTAGGATTCTCTATGTATGGTATCATGTCATCTGCAAACAGTGACAGCTTTACTTCTTTTCTGATTTGGGTTCCTTTTATTTCTTTTTCTTCTCTGATTTCTGTGGCTAAAACTTCCAAAACTATGTTGAATAATAGTGGTGAGAGTGGACAACCTTGTCTTGTTCCTGATCTTAGAGGAAATGGTTTCAGTTTTTCATCATTGAGAACGATGGCTCTGGGTTTGTCATATATGGCCATTATTATGTTGAGGTAAGTTCCCTCTATGCCTACTTTTTGGAGAGTTTTTATCATAAGTGGGTGTTGAATTTTGTCGAAAGCTTTTCTTGGATCTACTGAGATTATCATATGGTTTTTCTCTTTCAATTTGTTAATATGGTGTATCACATTGATTGATTTGCATATATTGAAGAATCCTTGTATTCCTGGGATAAACCCCACTTGATCATGGTGTATGATCCTTTAAATGTGCTGCTGGATTCTGTTTGCTCGTATTCTGTTGAGGATTTTTGCATGTATGTTCATCAGTGATATTGGCCTGTAATTTTCTTTCTTTGTGACATCTTTGTCTGGTTTGGTATCAGGGTGATGGTGCCCCCCTAGAATGAGTTTGGGAGTGTTCCTCCCTCTGCTATATTTTGGAAGATCCATTCCTCTGCTGATGGACATGTAGGTTTTTTGTTTTTTGGCCGTGCTGCATGAACTGCAGGATCTTCTCTGACCAGGGATCGAACCTGTGCCCCATGCAGTGGAAGCGCAGAGTCATAACCACTGGGCCGCCAGGGAATTCCCTCTTCAAGTGTTAAATGCCAATACTTGGTGAAGCCAGATAATATTTTGAAGTATTAATGTCTGTGTATCTTTTATTCCCACTTTATATCATCACCTCACCCCACTTCCCCACCTCAACCCTGTAATGAGAGGCATACACATTGCTTTTAGGAACCACAAGAAACAGTCAAGTCTGATTTTCTGACCTCCAAAGTGGGTCCTAAGGAAGCAGAGCTATAACCAGAAAACTGGAGAGAGGATAGCATAAGAACTAGAATGTCAGGCTGTTCCTCTCCTTACCTCATTAAAGGCAGGTCTCTGCATGAAGGAGAAGAGCAGGGAGGATGGGTGATCTTAGTGCGGGGGGAGTAGGAGAGAGATGAGTGAATGGGGGAAGGTGGTGTAAACCAGGTAGAGAGATATTATGGGGCCAAGAATAGGAATAGCCAAGCAGATCACAAGAGAGTACCCTGGAACCCAGCCATCATAGGCAGACCACTTGTTGTCAGTGGAGAGCATGGTTGGCCTTCCATATCCATGGGCTCTGCATCTGCAGAGTCAACAAACGTTGGATCAAAAATATTCAGAAAAAAATTTCCAGAAACTTCCCCCAAACAAAACTTGGATTTAGCGCATGCTGGCAATGATTTACATAGCATTTCCATTGTATTTACAACTAGTTACGTAACATTTATACTGTTTTAGGGAGTATAAGGAATCTAGAGATGATTTAAAGTATATGGGAGGATGTGAATGAGGTTATATGCAAATACTATGCCATTTTATATAAGGTACTTGAGCATCTGCAGATTTTGGTATCCACAGGGTGTCCTAGAACTGATCCCAGGCAGTTGCTGTTAATGTTCATCTACAGGTGGGCAGAGAAACCATGCTAGTAAGGCTATTAGTCTCATTGCCCTTGTGAGATGTGTACTTTTCATAGAGAGTTCCCTGTAGGTAGCTCATGGATTGTCTAGAAGGAAGACACCTGTTATGAGACCTTACTAAGGCCATCTAACTGCCCTGGGGGGACATCCACCTTTCTCTGTGGCCTGAGACATACATAAGAGTTCCAAAATACAAAATAGAGGTCATTATACCCAGGGAGGCAGAGATGCTGTGGAAATAAAAGTCAAGCTTCATGCTTGGATGGGACAAGATGGAGAGGGAAACCTCTCCTGCTACATGAATTGAGATTGAAGTCCCCACTAGATATTTATTTTTAACTGAATAATTTTGATAAACAACTACACAAAAGCTATTTTTCTTCAAGATTCAACCAATGGATCTCTAATGGTGGGATTAGAGGAGAGGGATACTTGTGTTCAAAAGGCATTCTAAACTTCCCTTAGATTAGACTCTATGTGTTTCTTCCTGTTTGCATAATATGAAGATGAATCTGCTTTCTAGGCGGGACCATGAAAACAGCAGAAAGTAAGACGTGTGCTTCACCACATGTGATGAAAAGGAATAGGTTAGACCTGGTGTGTCCACTGATGGAGCAGGGGATGTGGGCTTGGGAAGTAAGATCAATAGGCAAAAGAGGAGCAGGCAGATAGGAAGTGGTTGAAAAAAATAGGATGTAAATTTTGCCAAAGCTACTCTAATTTCAGAATTGTTTGGCAGTCTTATTTAGTACTATGTTCCTGAAGATCTGGGGCCCCTGTTGTGGACTGTAATAAACCAAGTGTGCTCTAAGTCACTAACCAAGTTAGTTACTAAGCAAGTTAGTAACTAAGTTGCTAGAACATTGGGTGAAGAGGTCTTGTCCTTTGCCTCACTTTGGGTAGGTTTCAGTCAATGTCATTTAGCTTCATTGTACTCAGTTCATCTCCACTGGAGGGAACTGATGGAGGGTTGGTGACTCTAAACTACCCGCAGTAAGAAAGGAAGAGAACAGTGATTAGAAGAACATTAAAGAGTTCAAATCAACAGCTGTTGGAATTTCAGATCAGCCCCAGGGCTTGTCTTAGCCCAGTGGCTGGTGGTGGCTTGCCTACCTCACTAGAGTGTGAGTGCTGTGAATTCAAGGCCAACTGTAAGTTTTGTTTGGGTTTGTTTTGTTTTTTCATTTGCAATGCCTGAAACCAGTCATGAATGCTTCTGGTTGAGTAAGTCTAGCTTTTGGAAAATATTTGCCCTTTCATGAAAGGGCCGTCCATGTGTGGCCACTAGCTCCATTGTTCTAATCACCATCTCTCTGTTTCAGTCCCTGAGAGGAGTCAGCTTAATGAGTATGGAGGTTGCAAAGACTCCAAGAGAGTCAACTCCTTGGTGTTTGGGAATCTCCTCCTCCCATCAGCATGTGGACAAGGTGGTGTCAGCTGGCTGATGACTCCTGGGGCACCTACTGTGACAAAGGACCCCAGACCACTCCTGCTGTTGGCTTACAGAGGAACTAGGTGGAGGGACTGGTGGTTAATTTGTTCTCCCTCTGGGGCAGCCTCTGTAGAAATGGGTCTTCTATACAACAGCATCTCACAGGAGACAAATAGACAAATCCTATCAGCACGAATGTGTTTTATGGGTCAGATGTCTAACATGATCTCTGTAGCTCTGACCCCTGGTGTATTTATTATCTGGGTCTTATAGTCCTTTGGTGTCTTGAAGACTATAGTCTGTAAAATGTGTGTTGGGTAAGACAGCTAGCGAGATTGCCATTCCTGATGTGCTATAGGCCTGTAACTCTGCCAAGAAGATTCAGAAAGCTGTAAATCTGATGTGAATTTATAGCGACAGACTGAAGTGTAGCCAATGACAAGATGTAGCCATCACTTACTAACGGGAACGCTGACCATACCCAGACCCACAGAGCTGGTCTATTATGAGTTAAAAGTAACATTTTTAGTTTAAACTGCTCTTAACCCAGACCAGCTCTAAATATTCACCATGTATTTCTTCACCTCTGTAGCTTAGAGCTTTTCCTGACCCACATCTTTACCTTTCTGTGCCAGCAGTTCATTCTTTATCAGTAATGATCTTTCCGGAGCTGTTTGATCTGTCTGTGCAGTGACATATGATATTTGAATAAACTGCTATTTATTTCTTCTCTGGCTTTTCACATGGAGCTTAGTGACATGTTTCACAGGAGATCACCTGTGATGGGGACAAAGGTCAGTGGAAAGCTGTTCAAACAGAGAGGTTTGGCATCGAGGAGTCCGTTTGAACCTCAACTCTTGACCTGTCCATTGACTGTGTTTGCTAATTGGGTCTTCAGTGCAAAACAAAGAACAGTGCTCAGCATTGGTAACTATTTGTTTAGCCAGAACATGAAAATCAATCTACCAATGACGAAAAGGGCTTAGCAAACAACATCCCAGTGGAGTTGGGTGTTTTTGGCCTGGGATTCAACAGATGTGGTCTGAGAGCTCCTGCAATCTGCATGCAGATGCGGTTCACATAATTAATGCGATGTTTGCTTCCTGCATGAAGATTTTCTTCACGATATATAGGGCTGATGAGAGATGGATAGAGAAAGCAAGGGAGCCTGAGGCTAGTAGAAATAAGTGACCTTGAAGGTTGTCTGGGTCCAATTGAAATGATGGTGTACATTCTGATGTCTTGCGATGTATTCTTTTCTTTAATCAGTGAGATGTGAAGGATTTTACAGCTTGTGATGGAAGATAATGCAAACACGAAACAAAAAACCTTTTTCTGAATAAATTCCTCCATTAGACTCTAAAGAAGTAGCTTGTCTGGCTGGCAGGGAACAAGGTCAGAGGAACCTAGTGGCTTCTGGGTGCCTAAGTTTCTCTTGCTATACTCTTGCTGATAGCCTTTGAGAGAAATTAAACAATTGACCTCATCTGAAAATCACATGGAAAGGAGGAACGTTTTTATCACACAGAAAATGAAAAAATAAGCTCTTGACTTTTCTCAACTCAATGCTGTCAGATCCAAAGGAAATTAAAAGAAGCATATGTTTGGCTTTAGGAATCCAATTAAGGAAATACCTTGGAAATTAGCCCTTAGCACTGGACCTTATTAGGTAGAATTTATTAGAAGGATCCTGAGTGGCAGGCATCTCTTATTTTCTTTTTCCCATTTAAGGAGGGAAGCTCTTTGCTCCTTTCTCAGATGCTTGTTGGTAAAGCAAGTAGAAAACAGGAAAGCATATTTTAATTAGGGGGATATTTGCAAGGCTTGCAACAGTAAGTTACATAGGATCTCTCCAGGAAGACGTTTTTCTTAATAACAGCACCTCTTTTTCCTGCTGTAAACTTTGAAATTTATCCCTAACCAATTTAACTTTACATAATTTCTTTTTAACAAAGGGAGGAAAGAAGAGAGAAAGTAAAGACGGAATAAATTGAATGTAATGTGGCAGATGCTTTTCTTGCTGCTTATAACTCTGGAAAGAAACAATATGAAGCAGTAAAACTCTACAGATTTTATTTGGTTTATTATCTCTGACTGCATCTCAAGCTGTCTCACTGCTCCAGTTTTAGACAACACATGACATCATAATTGCTTCTGGCATTTTACAGTAATAGACACTGGTGAGAGTTGCATGAGCACCCTCCCCGCTCCCCTTTTTGATTACTTCTTTGGAAAGCAGCACCCTCTCATTTGAAGAGCATGCACATTTTGACTAAGGTAGTTTTCCACCATGCTGCCTGCAAAGATAGCCTGCCCTATTTAAGTTCAAAAGCAGCTTTCTCCAGTCCCACAAATAAATTCTCAGAGTTTCTCATCGCACCTACCAGCGTATTCAGTGCAGTATACCTGTCCAAGGTCCTGAGCAATTAGCAAAAATTAGCCAAGACCAGGGCAGCAATTAATCTATCCTCAGAAAATCCAGATCCCCAAGGTGATACGTTGGACGACTTTGTAGTAGTTCTGAAATAGTACTTAGAGTCTCAAAATATATGGAGAAATTTACTTTCCCTCTGCACGGATGCCCTCTGTTATGTGCTGAAGACCCAGCTAAGGAACCAGTGGCAGGGAGATGGCTAAATGAAATCATCAATGAAAATTTGAGTTTATGACTGATCCAAGCACTGGATGATAAGGACATCTTCAAAAACATGTGAAGCTGATGCAGACTTTGACTGTCACGCAGCAGATTAGCATTGTTAAACTGTGTCACAGTCCAAACAGTGCCTGGCTTGAATATTTATTATGTTCTTTAATCTTGCTGAGTAAACAGATCTAGATTTATGAGCAAAGGAAAGGAGCTTCCTTTTCAAGGACCAGTGTGTCCAGAAAGGCTTCAGAAAGACATTCATTGTGAGAGCTGGCAGGATTGGTAGAGATCATTTAAACCCCTCCTTTACACATGGGGAAGGAGAACCAGAGATGGTAAGTTACATCAGAGGTCACATAGCTATTATGTAGTGGTGTTCAGACTGGTTTTCTGGTCTTCCGATTTCTAGAGAATTTTTCTTCTCATTGCAAGCACCCTTGCAACTGCACAACAGCCTATGAACCTACAAACATTTTTCTCCTATCCTGCAAAATCACATAGAGTTAGTGGTCCTGAGCTGCTTTCTATGTTTTCCCTTGGACACCCCTTCACATTGGCCTCTGGGAGGAATAGTATGAATTTCTCCAGCCCTCCTGCTACCTGAACCACAGGTGGAATGTTTTGACCTGGCCTTCTCTCTGCCTCATCAAATTGTATTTATGGCTTATTCCTTCAAGACCCTCTTCTCACTTATGGCTGTAAATAGTGTGGTCATAAATAGTCATATATTACAATGTGAGGCCAGAGCCAATTGGAAGTAAACACCCTTCTGGGTATGCAAAACCCTATAAATCTCTTGTACGGTTCTTAACACTTTCTACTTTGAATTATCATTTTATAGCTCATATAATTCTGCTCTTTATTATATTGCAAGTGGCCAAAACTGGTATTATTACCTCAATTTTATAGGTGAGTAAGAATTTAAGAGACTTATCCAAAATAAATGAAAACTGACTGGCTGCCTGGCCAGTGTTGAAACCAAGATGTCTAGTTCCTAGTCTAGTCTTATTTCCAGCCCCACATTACGCCATCTCCCTACAATGCCTGGCGCACAGACAATAATTAATACTTTTGTTTGGAATAAATGAAGCAAAAGGTGACTTCCATATACCTCCATTTTGATATTCAGAGATACCTTAATCTCAGGGTCCTGGAATGAATTTATCATTTTCCCTTCCAAATCTGCTTTCCAACTTTTGTTCCTTATTTTACAAGAAGACACCCTGCTTATCTATCTGCCTAAAGCAAAAACCTGCAAGTCACCGACAATCCAGGGAATCCTCCCCAAATCTGGCTCATTCTTTCTTCTGTATCTTGGTTCCCATCCTCTCTCTGCTGCTGCTATCCTAGATCAGGTCCTCATTATCTCTGGACTGCACTCATGCAGTAATCTTCTTAGAGGACTCTCTCCTTATGGGCTCACCTCTCCTCTGCTTGTTCCTTACAGAACTTCCAGTTGTAATTTAAAAATCTGATTATGGCACTCTCCTCCATCATGGAGCCCCCTTTTCAAGGATCAGACTCTGAAGCATGTCATACCTTTTATGAAATGGCCACTGCTTGTTCTCATAGAGTTATCTCTTGCCAGTCTGGACTTCTCACTCTGAACTCTAGCATTATTGAATGGTTGTCATTTGTTCCACAGGCTCTTTCATACTTCTATGTCTTAGCAAGTGCTCTTCCCTAGAATGTCCTCTTGTTTGACAGAATTGTACCTACAAAAATGATAGTTTGAAGACACGTAACGAGTTCTTCTATCATTAGTGTCCATGTTCTTTTTACAATGTCAAAGTGGCATTTTAAAAGCTTCTGGGATTTTTTCTTTGGGCAAGTGAGGTACCATACATGCTTACTAAAATGGTTAAAATTAAAAAGACTGACTATATGAAGTGTTGGGGAGGATATAAAGGAAATGGAACTGTCATACATTGCCGGTGGGAAGGCAAAGTGGTACATTTCCTTTGACACTTTCTTTAAAAGTTAAGCATATTCCTACCTTATGACTCAGCCCTTACAGTCTTTGTTATCTACCCAAGAGAAAAAAAAATATGTCCATATCAAGGCTTGTACACCAATGTTCATAATGGTTTTATTTGTTGTAGCTCCAAACTGAGAACAAAACAGATGTCCATCAATAGGTGATAGATAAACATACTGTGGTATATCTGTATAATAGAGGGCAACTCTGTAATAAAAAGGAACAGACTATAGATATACTCTACCATATAAAAAATATCAAAATACTGACAGTCAATGATACAAGCCAGGAGAAACCCCAGTAAATATTGTGTGGTTCCATTTACATAAAAGTCTAGGAGATACAACCTAATGCATAGTGACAGAAAGTTGATCACTTCTTACCTGGGGAAGGGGATACAATGAAGAGAATTGGGGAAAGAAAAGGAGGAATGGATTTTTTTTTTTTTTGCGGTACGCGGGCCTCTCACTGTTGCGGCCTCTCCAGTTGCAGAGCACAGGCTCCAGACGCACAGGCTCAGCGGCCATGGCTCATGGGCCCAGCCGCTCCGCGGCATGTGGGATCTTCCCGGACCGGGGCACGAACCCGTGTCACCTGCATCGACAGGCGGACTCTCAACCACTGTGCCACCAGGGAAGCCCAGGAATGGATTTTAAAAGGCCATAAGGAAACTGTTGGGGATGATGCATTTATTTATTATCTTCATTGTGGTAATGCTTTAACAGGTGTTTACATGTGGAAAAACATTACATCTATACATTTTAGATATGTGTAGTTTATTGTATATCCATTAACTTCAATAAAACTCTTTTAAAAATCAGGTTATAAAATCTAAAAACAATGAATTTTTCAGTTGTGAGAATTTCAGGCGTTTCGGTGAGTGACACGATCCTGGTCAGAGAATCCTTCTTTGCCCTTGTCTATCTGTACCACCTAGGAGTAAGGCTTGTCCCAACTAAGGCTGTTGACTATTTCAAGTAGAGTATTTTCTATGAGTAAATTTCATGTCTGGAAATGAAGAAAGAAGTGGAATATCTTTCTGAAAAGGATTAAGAAATACCAGATAATTTTATCTGGGATTTTCTTCCTGCATTAGTTAGGGTAGGTTAAATATTTTAACAAAAGGACCCAAAACACCAGTGGCTCAGGACTGTAGAAACTTGTTTCCCATTCTTTGCAAGTCCTTGGCTGGCAGTATTTCACACCCACTGCTCCCAGTGGGTGATTCAGAAACCTTTATCGTTCCATCTGATAGTTCCACCATCACTCAAGACCCAGTGTCTCCTCTTGTATCTTGTCAGCAGGCAGAGGATGCGTGGGTAGATGGTGGCACTGGAGGTGCTATGTGGCCTTGGGCTGGAAGTGGTGAACCTCACTTTTGCCCATACACCCATACATCCCATTGGCCAGAACCCACCCTCAAGACCACACTCATCATCAACAGGTCCAGCTGTGTATCCAGGAGAAAAGGGAAATGCCTACCAGTCTCTATCACACTCCTTGATACTATCCTCACCTCTACATTTCTTAAGAACCCATCACCACCGTTTGACAAATATACTCATTCATTATTTAATAAATATCTTTGGTGCACTCCCCATGAGAGAATACACCATAGACCTGGTCCCTATCCTCATTATATATACAGTATCACAAGGGGATACGGTGCACACACAGAGAAAGGAATATTAAAAAAAGACACATTTATAAGTGATTCATTATAATTGAGGTATTACAAGACAAAAGATCAGAGCACCCACGATCTCTGTATGAACAAGATGAACATTTCACTCATCCAGCTCTTTCTTTTTTTTTTTTGCGGTACGCGGGCCTCTCACTGTTGTGGCCTCTCCCGTTGCGGAGCACAGGCTCCAGACGCACAGGCTCAGCGGCCATGGCTCACGGGCCCAGCCGCTCCGCGGCATGTGGGATCTTCCCAGGGCACGAACCTGCGTCCCCTGCATCGGCAGGCGGACTCTCAACCACTGTCCCACCAGGGAAGCCCCAGCTCTTTCTTATTGAACACTTAAGTGTGGGGAGTTGAGCTGTCCTGGTACAAAACATCCAGTCCCATAAGTTCCAGTGTTCCCAGTGGGTAAGTTTGATTCAGTGGATTGTGTAGGCTTCCTGGTGGAGGGGACTGGTGCCTGTGTTCTAGTGGATGAGGCTGGATATTGTCTTTCTGGTGGGCAGGACCACATCCGGCCATCTGTTTTGGGGTGTCTGTGAACTTAGTATGATTTTAGCAGCCTCTCTGCTAATGGGTAGGGTTGTTTTCCTGTCTTGTTAGTTTTTTGGCATGGGGAGTCCAGCAGTGGAGTTTGCTGGTTGTTGAGTGGAGCTGGGTCTTAGTGTTGAGATGGAGATCTCTGGGAGAGCTCTTGGTGATGGATATTCCATGGGTCCAGAAGGTCTCTTCTGGTCCAGTGTCCTGAACTTGGTTCTACCACCTCAGAGGCTCAGGCCTGTCATCCGGCCGGAGCACCAAGACCCTGTCAGCCACATAGCTCAGAAGAAAAGGGAGGAAAAAAAGAAAGGAAGAAATAAAATAAAGTAAGTTATTTTAAAAAAAACCTTAAAAAATATTATTAAAATAAAAAATTAAAAATAAAAGAAGAGAGCAACCAAACCAATAAACAAATCCACCAATGATAACAAGTGCTAAAAACTAAACTAAGATAACCATATAAATCAGAAACTAGTCAGTCGCATATAGCAAACCCCAAGTCTACAGTTGCTCACAAAGTCCACTACCTCAATTTTGGGATGATTTGTTGTCTATTCACGTATTCTGCAGATGCAGGGTACATCAAGTTGATTGTGGAGATTTAATCCACTGCTCCTGAGGATTTCTCTTTGTTCACACAGCTCCTGGGGTTCAGCTTTGGATTTATCCCCACCTCTGCATGTAGGTCGCCTGAGGGCGTCTGTTCTTCACCCAGACAGGAGGGGGTTAAAGTGGCAACTGATTCGGGGGCTCTGGCTCACTCAGTCCGGGCGGGGGGGTGAGGGGTACAGATGCGGGGGGAGCCTGCAGCAGCAGAGACCGGCGTGATGTTGAACTAGCCTGAGGTGCTCTGTGTGTTCTCCCAGGGAAGTTGTCCCTGGATCACGGGACCCTGGCAGTGGCAGGTTGCACAGGCTCCTGGGAGGGGAGGTGTGGAGAGTGACCTGTGCTCGCACACAGGCTCCTTGGTGGTGGCAGCAGCAGCCTTAGCGTCTCATGCCCGTCCCTGGGGTCCGCGCTGATAGCCGCGGCTCGCCCCCATCTCTGGAGCTTGTTTAGGTGGTGCTCTGAATCCCCTCTCCTCGCGCACCAGGAAACAATGGTCTCTTGCCTCTTCGGCATCTCCAGACTTTTTCCAGGACTCCCTCCCGGCTAGCCGCGGTGCACTAGCCCCCTTCAGGCTGTGTTCACGCCGCCAACCCCAGTCCTCTCCCTGCGATCCCACCGAAGCCCGAGCTCAGCTCCCAGCCCCCGCGCGCCCCGGCGGGTGAGCAGACAAGCTCGGGCTGGTGAGTGCTGGTCGGCACCGATCCTCTGTGCGGGTGTCTCTCCGCTTTGCCCTCTGCAACCCTGTGGCTGCGCTCTCCTCCGTGGCTCCGAAGCTTCCCCCCACCAACCCCCGTCTCTGCCAGTGAAGGGGCTTCCTAGTGTATGGAAACCTTTCCTCCTTCACAGCTCCCTCCCACTGGTGCAGGTCCGTCCCTATTCTTTTGTCTCTGTTTATTCTTTTTTCTTTTGCCCTACCCAGGTACGTGGGGGGTTTCTTGCCTTTTGGGAGGTCTGAGGTCTTCTGCCAGCGTTCAGTAGGTGTTCTGTAGGAGTTGTTCCACATGTAGATGTATTTCTGATGCATTTGTGGGGAGGAAGGTGATCTCCACGTCTTACTCTTCCGCCATCTTGAAGGTCCTCCTCCAAGAGATTAGCATTTTAATAGGCAGACTGAGGAAAGACATGGCCCTCAACAATGCAGGTGGGCATCATCCAATTCACTGACAACTTGATTGGAACAGAAAAGGAGAGGAAGGGTGAATTTTCTCTTTTTGCTTGAGTGGAAGCATCCATCTCCCCCTGCTCTAGAGCATCGACTCCCTGGTTCTCAGGACTTTGAACTTGAACTGATTTGTACCACTGACTTACTTCGTTCTCCAATTTGCAGATGGCAGATTATGGGACTTCTCAGCCTGCATAATTGAAATGAGACAATTCCTGTAATGAATCCCCCCCACTTTTCTCTCTCTCATTGATTCTGTTTCTCTAGAGAACCCTGACTAGTATACCATCTTTCCATGCAGCTGGGTGTGGCCATGCAACAATATTTATCAGTAAAATGTGAGCAGAAATGATGTATTCAAATTTTATCTCTCTTGCTTAAAAGAACATCATTGCCCCTGGAATCCTGCTATTTCTCCTTCCTCTGAGCTCTTTTATGGATGTACCCGTGACTCAACTTCAACTCTATGGATAAGGACAATGACCAAAAAGATGAGGCAGAACCAAGGCAGAAGGAGTCTGGGTCTCCAAATGATGGGCACATACCTGGACTGCTCATTTCAGGAATCTTATGTCGGAAACACATACACTTTCATCTTATTCAAGCCACATTGTTTCTGGGTCTTTTCATTACCAGCGCTCAATCTTTACTCCTAAGTGATTCTGAGAAATATAAGAAAATAGAGTGACTTTCAGAGGAGAGAGAGCCTTTCCTGCTGCAGTGATCAGGGGATGCTTCATGGTGAAGGCAACATTTAGGGTCAACATTTTTTAATGGGTCAAGGAAACGGGACTTCAACAGAGGGATGAGCCTAAGTAAAAGTATGGGACTAGGAAAACATCAATTAACCACAAACATCATCACACACAGCAGAGATGAATTAATCCTCTTCTCCCTCCCACCATGCAGGATGTAAAGCTCTCTAGTTTCAGAAGTGCCTTTTTTTGTTTGTTCTAGTGTAAAGATGTTTAATAACCTGTAGGGTTGGCAACATACTTGAAATTACTTTTAGACCTTCTGGTGAAATTTGCCGTTATAATTAATCTTCTTGTATAGTACTACTCATAACCCCCAAACCATCACTGCAGTGAAATGAGGATAATTGAGAAAATTGGCTCTATGACTCAGTTTCAAGTCTCCTGATGGCCTGGATAGCCTGGGTTGTTTAGAATTTGGGGCATTAATCCTCTGAATATCTCTCTATCATCTACTTGTACCCCTTTCTGCGGGTCAATGAGTACAGCTTACACTTGCCTTTAAAGAGATTTTCTTTGTTCCAGGCTGAATTGTGTCCTCCACACAAATTCATATGTTGACGCCCTAACCCCAGTACCTCAGAATGTGACTATATTTGAAGATGGGGCATTTAAAAAGGTGAGCAAGTTTAAATGAGTCCTTAGAGTGGTCCCTAAACCAATGTGACTCGTATCCTGATAAGAAGAGGAAATTTGGATGCAAGAAGAGACACCAGGGATGCATGTGCACAGGAGAAAAACCATGTGAGGGCCCAGTGAGACAGAGGCCATCTGGAAGCCAAGGAGGGAGGCCTCAGATGAAACCAAACCTTCTCACAATTTGATCTCAGACTTGCCAAGCTCTGGAACTGTGATAAATAAACTTCTGATGTTTAAGCCACCCAGTCTGTGGTATTTTGTTATGGCAGCCCTAATAAACCTGTATATCATCCTCTTACCCTCTTCTCTAAACGTAAACCTTGAGATTCTGTTATCTTTGAGCTCTCTGTCATGACAGTTTGCTTTATAGTTTAGAAAATGTTTGTTATATACAAGATCTCATTCTACGTTAGATAGCTGTGAAGTAGACTTCATGCTATCATTATCCCCATAGATGAGGAAAACTGAAGTCTAGGAAAGGTGTTGGCTTGTTTGCTTGAAGTTTTGCCAATATATCATTATGGAACCAGCAATCAAGCCCAAGTCCCCTGAGTCTACCACTGGTGATTTAAAAGATCAAACCTCCTGTCCTGATGGTAAATTTGTTTCTACAAGACTTTTCTGGCAGTGTCCCCATTGCAATATAGAGAGGCATGTGTTGGTTCTGGAGCCATATTGCATGAGGCTAAATCCTGGTGTGTCATATCCTAGCTGTGTGACCATAGGTGAGGTAATCATTTTGTGCCATAGTTTCCTTTTTTACAAAACGGGGATAAGAATAATGCCAACCTTATAATATTTTGGGAAGATTAACTGATATAAATAGCCTGCTTACTATGTGTCAGTTCCAATCATTATTATTATTTTCTGCTTTATTTTGATAATCTAAGTCCTGAAAATTCAGGGCTAAATCTGCTCAAATTCCAAATGAGGACCCTCTAGGGAATTCCAGATTCTCTAAATTCCAATGCTTCCTCATGAAAGGGGAACCTCTAATAGAGAGAAATCAATACTTGTAAAGACTTTAATTAGTCGGAACCCAATGACACAAAGCCCTAAATTGACTAAAATTCCTTTCTTTAACTTTGTTTGTAGGGGAAAGAAACAAACCAGGAGAGATACTTGATATTTATTCATACAGTTATTAATGGTAATAACCATTAATAATTAATTCATATGGTAACATACTGTTTAATGAGCACCAAAGTTGTGTAACATATTCTTCTGGGTGCTGTGAGGGACACAGAGATAAACCAAATTCTTAGTCTGTCCTCAAGCTGTTTACAGTTTAATAGCTAAGAGAGGAGATAAGTTTAATGTAAGGCACAGGTAATAAGAGCAATGAAAGGGATATAAGTATTTTTTCAAATTGCAAGAAATGTGGAATTTAAGGGAACATTTTTTTTCAATCAAGGCAGATCACAAGCCCAGTGGATTTTGGGTTCTGTCTCCTACTGTCTGTACAATGAAACTAATGTTAAGAGGGTGATCCCTGAGGGCCTGCAAGAACCTCATTTATTACAGCAAGATTCACTTTTGGTTTACTGGACTGATGTAGAAAATGTTTGCAAGCAAAGAAATGAAACAAGATATTTTTATTCTTGCATCACCCAGAATCACATCACCAGGGTATTCTGCTCCCATTAGCTATGAGACTCCCTGACCTCGCCTGGAGGGTAACAAGACACTTTTTAGTGGCTTCAAAAGTTCTGTGTTTTGGGAATTTTGAGAGGGTTGTTGCAAAAGCTCTTATTGTTTGACTAGACAGATTGGCAAAAACAGAGAAAAAGAGAAGTGATAAATAACAAGGACAGTTATCTCTTGATCTTATAATAATTATAATAGGTGGAGACAATATTATCACTTCATCTTATAGGTTAAGAAACTGAGGCACAGAAAAATCAAGCACCATGCCCTATATCACACAACTAATAAGTATTGGAGTCAAGAGTCTAGGTAATTCCAGCAGTATGCAGAGAAAGTATACTTAACCCTGAATTATACTCCTAACAATAGTGCAAAAACAGGGTTCCCTGGTGGTGCAGCGATTGGGAATCTGCCTGCTGATGCAGGGGACACGGGTTCATGCCCCGGTCCAGGAGGATCCCACATGCCGCGGAGCGGCTGGGCCTGTGAGCCATGGCCGCTGCGCCTGCGCATCCGGAGCCTGTGCTCCGCAGCGGGAGAGGCCGCGGCAGTGAGGCACGCGTACCGCCAAAAAGGCCTGTGAGCCATGGCCGCTGCGCCTGCGCATCCGGAGCCTGTGCTCCGCAGCGGGAGAGGCCGCGGCAGTGAGGCACGCGTACCGCCAAAAAAAAAAAAAAAGTGCAAAAATGAGCAAAGCAAATGAAGAGGCAATTCACAGGTGAGAAAATGTAATCGACAATGAACTTATGAAAGGATATTTAGCCTTTCTAGTAATCAGAGAAATATTTTAAAAAATACCAACGTTAGCCTTGAGTATCATACAACTCTGCTGTTAAAGCAGGAAAGCAGCCAAGGAAACTATACAAAAAATGAATGCAGCTGAGTGCCAATAAAACTTTATTTACAGAAACAGGTGGTAAGCCAGATTTGGCCAGTGGGCTATAGTTTGCTGACCTCTGCATTGTGATATTCTGTGGAACATGATATAAATACAAAAAGGAACAGATAACAGACAAGAAGGAATATCCCAGATATAATATTAAGGAAGAAAAACGCAAATTTCAAGGTAGTATGTCAGGTAGAATGCAATTGTTGTAAAGAAGTGTAGAGCAAAATGCACATGACAGTTGCATGGTGAAACATGTCTTTCAACATGTATATTGAAATATGGGTATATGCCCAGATTAATATATGGCCGTAGTGCACTGGAGCAAAATGTGGGCTGTGAAGACAGATTAGGTTTTGACCCTGTTTCTACTAACTGTGTGACCTTGGGCAAGTTAATTGCCCTTGCTGAGATAAGTCTCCTTACATATAAAACAGAGATAATAATATACTTCTTCTTGTTGTTATGAGAAAATATGAGTGCCTGCATAGGGTCAGCACCCTATGCACATGTGGTCAGCATCACAAAGAACAGTTTTACTATAGTTGATCTACATGCCCTCCATTCCCATTGGTTCTTTGGTTGTCCCTGTGCCTGTTAACATTCTCCTGCTTCTGTGGCTGTTAACATTTGTGGCTGTTAACATTCTCCTGCTTCTGTTCCCACTGGGAACAGGCTTCTCTTTTCCCTGGGGTTGTCTGCCACCCTCTTGTTTTCCTGCCTCTGCACCTTCTTGGCTCTCAGCTTTGGCTGCTCTTGTCCCACCTGAGTCTCTCACTAGTTACTATATCTCTTATAGAGAATGGACACCTTTGGTGCATATTTCCTGCTGCCCAGGTATTTAGAACAAGCATCACCACCCTCAAAAAGTGTCTCTCACTGATGACCCTGAAATCCCGTGACTCCAGGCAGACGCTGGATACCTGGATGCTCCTCTCCTTAGGGTGAACATCTGCCATTCATCACCTCTAAGCCCCACTTCCCTCCATATGCTTTTTGACCTCATTTTTGTTCTTCACCGGAGTGTTCATCTTGATGTCCAAGGATCTAACCATCTTCCCTCAGTACTCTTCCCATTTCTCCCTAGAGTTTTACAAAGGGAACTCTTAGTAAACTGTCCTAATATGCTAGAATTTGGGAGAGCATATATACAATAAGCATTTCCCCACTTCATCTGAAGTACTCAGACCTTTGCTATATGCTGCACTTAGAATTTTCCTGGAAATTGTGGGGTGGGAGTGAGGAAGCAACCCTTGAAAATGACTGTATTTTTCTTCAAGTTTTAGCATTTTTGGCTAGTGGCAACAGACTTTGCTATCAATTAGAAATAACTGGGGTCTAAGGTTCAGGAATACTTCTCCAGGTAACATTCATAAGATATCAATTCTTTCTGCTATCTCAGCTGCCTCAGGTGGCCTTCCCTTCATGTGAGATTAGTTGCAAAATTCATGTGTGCCTAGCTTCCTGAACGTTTACCATCCCCTACCCATTTCATCAGAAAACAGAAGGTTAAAGCTTGTACTTACACTTTCTAACCTCTCTGAAGAAGTTTGGCTTTTCTTTTGTTGAACAGGAGGCTTTCCCCAAAGGGGAATAATGAGATCTTACCTCCACAGGGTTCAGAGATCACAGAACAGACTGCACAAGAGCATGACATTGAAAATTCACTCTGTGCCCAAGGGAAAAGCAAGCTTAAGGACCCCAAATCCTAAACAGATTTTGTTCCCTACTCATCCAACTAACAGCTCTTTGTTTTTTCTCAACTTTTTACCCTCATTCTTCCCATTGGGAGTGTTTGGTCTTGGAATTCAGGCTGTTTGTTTGACTTATTTTTTATGTGACTTGGGAAAATTACCTAACCTTTCTGAGCTTTAGTTTACTTTTTTTTTTTGCAAAATGGAATAACCATAACTGCATCAAAAGGAAGTTATAGACAATTGACATTGATTGAGTTCTGACATGTAGTGTGTATTTTATACGGTAGTGGACTTCCTTCATCTTGTGTGATATGTGACATGCATTCTCCTTCCCTCTGGTAGCATTTGATTTCCTGTGGGAGATTTACTTCTTCCCCAGGTATATGTACTCTTGGTGGGAATGTAGATCCAGGGGGTCTCCTTTCTCAACCTTGGAGTTGATGGGGTCCTTTTTGCCAGATCTTTCTTTACTTCACCCAATATACCTAAAGGAAAGTCACATAATCAAATGTGGTTAATCAGACCTTCTGGTTTGGGGATCTTAAATACTGAGCATAGTAACTGGAAGATATAGCTAGAATTCTTTCCTTACTGGAGCCTCCACTGTGGTACGGTAGCGTGCTTCCTGCCATGATCACTTTCTGAGAGTCTTTAGCTGGTGAGAGCCCTGTCCTTTAGCTTTCTCATTAATCTTTCTACTTCCTCCATTTTTTTCTCCAAACTTTTTTTCTTCAAGTCTTTTTTCACTTTTGTTGTTTGCAACAACAACAAAATATCCTTATTTACATACATGATCATTATTTTATTTGATTCTGACAATAATCTTATGACGTAGGTACAATAGCTATTCCCATTGTCCCTATGAGGAGACTGGAGCTCCAAAATGTCAAGTAACTTACCCACATCATGTAGTAAGAGGAGAAAATTAAATAAAGGAATGAAAGATTAAAGAAGATAGAAGTATTTGAAAACAACTTGAACAAAGTAGGCACTTATGAACATGAATTAGTTAATTCTAAAGTTAATTCTGAATCTTTGAACTCAGTGAAAAGTGACTACCTACTATGAGGGAAAAAAAAGTAACATACCCTGTATGAGAAAATATAAAATAAAGTGGTGATTCACTGGTTTATAATTTTACACAAATATTGTTCATTTCTCGAAACTTGGGCTTTTTGATGGCATGTTCTTTGCTCTGGAATTTCGTTGCATTTCTAAAGAACATTAGAAAATTTGAGTACTCAGGGGTTTTTCTATTTTTTTATTTTTTAATTTTTTTAACATCTTTATTTGAGTATAACTGTTTTACAATAGTGTGTTAGTTTCTCCTTTACAACAAAGTGAATCAGTTATACATATACATATGTTCCCATAACTCTTCCCTCTTGTGTCACCCTCCCTCCCACCCTCCCTATCCCACCCCTTGAGTACTCAGGCTGTAATGAACAAGGTCTATTAGAAACAAGCCACAGAGTTTGGATTCAAATCCTGTTCTTGTGGCTTAGTATGGTCCTTATCTTGATGTAGCCATTGCCACAGCTTAAAGATCCTGCTGACACCTTTGTTTTGCAATAAGCAAGAACAGTCATGGAGCCTGCCCAGTCATTCCTGGAAGAGCATATACGACAGCAGTCAGGGGAACGTTTCCAAGCTAATTATTTAACAGAAATTTCACAATATAGGAGCAACTACTCATCAGGTGTTTGAGACTGGTAAAGGTCTAACAGCCTGTCAACCATTTCAATAAACACTGTTATTAAGTTTATCTGAACTTCTGTATATCTCAAGAGGCCAGTTTGATTTATTTTCAGGCATATTTTCATTTAAGCAACTTTGGTTTTTGATTCATTTATTGCATATACTTGATGCTCTACTGATATACAATAAAACCCCAGGTCCTTGAGTGTTGATTATGCATGGAAACATTTTTTAATGGAATAAATTCCAAGGGGAAAGTTGAACAGTGTCTGTTCTTTTCCTTTCCTTCTTTAGGTGTTTTCTACTTTTCTTTTTCTTTCTTTTTTTCTTTACTTTCTTTAAAATGTTTTTTAATCCAAGGCTAACATAGAATGGACTCCAGGCTCCCTGTGGGCGATTGTGTCAGATTAAATCTGACGTTTTCCAAATGGTCATTTTAGTCATTTGGGAATGATGAAGGATTAACACTGGGTTAGTATAATCAGCATCGTGCTCTCCAGCTTGCTTGCAAGACTATTTTCCATCTCAATAAAGTGGTGTGGACTTGGAGGACTCAGGGATGGCTTGACTTCCTGACTGTTCTGCTTGGTCAATATGTCAATAATAGAGGGTGGGGGGGAGGCTTTCCTGTCTAACAACCCCTGGCGTTTGCACACACTCACTCTTCAGCTGAGTCCCTGATCATGCTGGGACTGCCTTTCACATGCACCTCTTGTTAAGGTTGTGACTGTGTTTTAAAATAATGAGGCCAGCCTGAACGAAATTGCTCTGGGGAAGGAGCAGGCTTCTTCCATGGTCAATAATACTTGGGTTTGGGCTCTCGTATTCTCATAAAGTTCTACTTTCAGAATTTCCCTGCAGCCTGGCCTGCCGTAAGTGCCAAGTGCCTCCTCTGATGGGGGAAGCTTTTCTTTATTGGATAGGTGTCCTCAAATGTGGTTTCCAGTGTCCTTCTGGAGAGTCTGCTGGCAGAATTGGAGCCTACATTTGTCCTCTGCTTAAAGGACACTCTTTGGGGGATGATTTATTCTATAGAATAATTTGCCCAGATGAACTTGGGAAAGGGATTTGAGGCAGTTGTATTTATTCTCCATATAAAGAATAAGTAACATTCCCTGATAATGATCAGTGTACTGAAAACATGTCTTACACCAAAATAACATTACTGTCACAGAGCTCTAAAGAAATGTTTATAGTCTTTCTTTATGTGGGGAATTGCAAACATAGATTTTGTTAGTTTCCTCGAATGTTAACCCATTACTCTGAATTTAAGGTGCAGCTATAAGGGTTAAAGGGGATGATCATTATACTTACAACACAGGGAATATAGACTGCATTTAAGGCATTTAGCATAGTAATCACATAATGAATGTTAATATTATTGCTATTAGTCTCCTGAAAGAGAAAATATTTGTAGAAATGCAGTCGAATTCATTGCTGTTTTATACTTGACTTTTAGACATTAAAATACATGTTTTCATAATTTATTGGATCATAAAGCCCTAGATATTAAATGAATTGACCAAAGCCAATGTGGTGGTTTCAAAAACCATGTTGTAAGTTCTTTGACTTTCCTCCCATCAGGAAGTGGAGCCTAGTTCCTTTCTCCTTGAATATGGAAAAGCTGTAGTGGCTTGCTTCTACTAAACATTTAGGAATGCAGGGATGTGAAAATACATGACTTCCCAGGTCATAAAAGGCAACACATCTCGCTCTCTCTATCCCTTGCAACACTCCCTCTTGGAATCTAGCTGTGATGCCTCAAGGAAGTGCAGGCTATGCGAAGGTATTTGGGCAATATTGCCTGTTGAAGTCCCAGCTGATTGCCAGTGTCAAGAGCCAGACACATGAATGAGGACAGCTTTGAGATGTCTTTGACTCTAGCTCCAGGCACCTTTGGACTCCAACTGCATGAGAAACCCTAAATAGGACCCACCTCCAAGCCCTGAAACTTCCAAAACTGTGAGAGGAAATACTAATAACTGATTACTGTTGTGTATGGCATTAAGTGTGATGTGGTTTTTTATTCCACAATAGCTAACCAAGATAGTCAAAGTACCATAATTAGAACTCAGTTCCTTTGACTTTTGTCCATTGTCTTGATTGCTTTCTTAAAATAATTTCTTGGCTTTCATTTGGTTTAAATTAGAATTTACAAAACACTTTTATTTCAGGTATACTGAGGGGCTTAGATTATTTTTAGAAAATGAGATACCTGCGAAGGCTATCAGAGCTTATTTATTTGAAGCCCTTTATTATACAGATGAATAAATTAAGCCTCAGAGAATTCATTGTTTAAGACCATTGTAAGTGGTGAGATGCAGTGATTATTTAGAACTTCTTAAGCGTCTAAATGCTGCATTGTAGATGGCAATGATAACAGTCATAAGCAATGTCACTCAACCAAGTTGTTCCACACTCAATTGACCGACAATGCATAGTAGGTTACTATCAGGTTCACTTGATCAAATAATTTGGGCTTCTGCTTGATTTTGGAAGGCCTGAATTGTGCCTGAGGAATGAATTTATTTTCTGGTATCTACTTCATTTTGTGCTTTGTCGACAGAATCAAAATACTCACTTAAATGCATACAGAAGTGCACATGCCTAGGATTATTCATTTGTATGCTTTTACATTAGAGTTTGAAAGCATATTTCCCTTTTCTCTTGGAAGCTATTGGAAGAAATGGATTAGAAAATTGAAAAATATAAAAGACAGAATCAAGGTGTGTGAAAAACAGAGTGTTTGCTGAAGAAGGCAGTCTTCTGTGGTTGGGTGAGGGAATACATCTTGCTATTGTCGACAGCACAGCGGTTTCTCAGAATCCTGGGGGAAGATTGCAAGAAGGTGATGGGGAATTTCTATTTTTTGCTTTTGCCCCCTCTGCATCCATCTGCCTGAGGGATAGAAAGTTAATCTCAAGTTACCCAGGTTTTTTTTTTCTTTTTTCTGCTGTTGCCAGTGCTTTTTGGTGGCTTCTGCTCCTGGGTTTCGCTGAGGCTGAGAGAAGGAGGAGGCCTTGAGAGGCCCAGGTGCTACCACGTTGAGCACTTGATACATTAAACATTGAGCCAGTTCTTCTCCGCTGAGTGCTCAGCAGTCTGGGTGCAATTTTACTAGTGTTCAAATACCCCTTTCTTAATGACACATTCTTACATTTCTAAACCTTTTACACCCTTAAAGTTAGGTGAATTATTATGGGTTTTAAAATATCTTTTGCTGTGATTTTGGTCAGCAGGTTGATGGGTTGATTTGTGATCTCCATAGATTGTATGTGCTTTTCCACCAACTGTTAGGGAAGAAGAGAGGACACTGTAACTTTTGGATTTGTCTGAGGTCTTAGCATAGCTACACATGGCCAAGGAGAGGGGGCCTGATGGTGTTTTATTCTTTATTTTCTTGGTCAGTGGCCCAGGATATAGTAGAAGTATCTCTTATTACAAAAAGAGAGTAAAATTAGCTACCCTTTTCCTGGTCCTATGATTCAGAGATCTGAGTCATATGAGAAAAAAAATCCACTTTGGTGTGAAGAGATCTACCTAGGTTCAATCCCAGCTCCATCATTTATGAGACCCTAGTATGTTACCTAACTTCCTGGAACCTTAGGTTCCTCATCTCTAAAATGAGAATAATACTAATACCTTTATCAATTAAATGAGATGCAATTCAGCAGCTATCATTCAAACATATGGGATTTTTTTTTTCTTTTTTGGCTTTGCATTGCTTCTTGTTAAAATAATCTAGAGCAAACTTTGAATTGAATATACTGATAATCAAGTTGAGAAAGAGAAAATAGGTTAATTCCACTTTTATTTTATATGTAAAATAAAACTTCAAATTTAAGAAATTTTAACTCTAATGAAAACAAATTTTATCTGTCAGATAAAAGCTCAGTGTTAAAAGCTCAGTTTCAAATGTCTCTTTAAGTGTGTCTCCTCCCCTCTCCTCACTCACACAGTTTCCAGGGAGAAGCAGTACTTTAACCCATTCTGTATTAATTAGTTTCAGATAAACTTAAAGAAAATCCTCTTGACAGTGGTATTACTTTCACAGCAGAAGATGAAAGCATATTACTACATCTATGCTACACATTTTTCAAAGAAATGACTCCTGCTGAGTTTCATTATTGCAAACACTACATTTGATCACAGGAATGTGGCCAAAGCCCCGTGGCTGAAGGGGTAGTGCACTGTTACTTGTACAGGATGAAGCATGCTAATTATTAGGATGGGTGAAGCAATGATAAATATCCCTGCTCTCCTTTTTCTTACACAAGATTGCAGTTCTATAAATCATCAACATGCAGTCCAATTAAATGTATGGGTGTGAACTTACAAGGCCTGATCCCTTGCAGTATCGAAGGAGGACTGAAGTTTCTTTCTTCTGGGTTACATTAATGATCCAGGGAGAAAGTGCAGTTGTATACATTCTAAGTATACAGAACAGCGGCGTTGCATCTAAGGTGAACATCTCCTGTTGTTAAGAGTACCCTTGAAAATCTTTAGGAAGGCAACTCACTGGAGGCTGTCATCTGTGTCATGAAATCCACCGCAGCCTGTTTTTCCTCCGGCGTCGAAGCAGCTGGATCTTGCTTTGGTCGGGCACCAGGGAAAGATGTTGGCTTGCCTTTGGGATAGGTTGTACGAACAGCAGCTCCCCTTTAGCCCTACATTCACAGAGTGGTGAGGTGAGCGCTTACACTGGAGAGACACACGAGTCTACTGAGAGGTGGCCAAGGCACAGCCCGGTCACTCTCATTCCCAGGCACAGGATCGGGGAGTAGGATTTTGGTTGGGATTAATTACATTCCTTGCGTGGTTATTTCTGTGTCTTCATGTCTCTCCGACTTTCTCTTTTTTTTACATAAGAGCGGATCTTTAAAGTTTAAAAAATTAAACACGCATATAATAGAACTTCCCTGAATATGCACTGAACTCTGTCATTATTTTTAAATTCCTCTGTTTTCAGATTCAGGATTTATTAGCATTTCTGATTGACGTCCTCTTTTATCCCTAGAGCTCAGAGTCCGTCAGAGAGGCTGATAGAGGATGATGCAAGTTTGCTGAATGGCTGATGTACAGTCTAGGCTCTCCAAGACATTGATCCTTACCAGTGTCTGCTCAACTCAGCAGGGGACCACGGAGCTTTGTTAGGTGGTCTGGGCCTGTCTCTTTTGTTCAAAAATGTTCAGACTTTTCCTCTGTCACAGTGAATAATTTATTTAATACAGTCAGGCACACAAAAGAAATTCATCTTTGTTTCATCAAAGCAGAGACAAACCGTCTATTCATTCTGGTAAAGATTTTTTTAAACAATGCCAGCTAAGAGGAGTTGTGTCTTTTGGTCTGTGAACTGGATATTTGGTACACTAAAGTTGAACCTGGAAACTCTAAAAGTTTGAAGTAGCCCGGAGAAGTGAAAAGAGCAGAGGACTTGTAGCCAATTGAATGTGACTTATATGCCAAGATTTAGGTAATGAGAGCTGATACTTATTATAAGCCAGATCCTGTTATACGAGATTTTCATATATTAGCTAATCCTTAATCTTCCCCCAAATCCTATGATGTAAGGCTATTATCTTTATCTCCATTTTAAAGTGGTGGAAGCAGAGGCAGAGAAGTTAAACAACTTGCCCCAGGCCACTCAGCTAGGAAGTAGCAGAACTGGGGTTTGAACCTAGGCAATCTGGCTCAGTTCCTATGTCTTTAACTGCTGCCTCTCTGTTTCCCCTTCACTCTATCTCATCTAATCCTCATGACGACTCTGCAATGCAACTACTAATATCTACAGTTCAAATATGAAATTACAAAATGAGCTCAAATTCACCTGCTTCTAACAGACAGATTTAAGCCTTGGGTCCAGGTTTCTCCTAAAAGTAATAATTGTCAAAATACTGTTTCAAAGAGGGGCCTGAGTTGAAGCTGTCGCTACGCCTCATACAAGCTCCATGACCTTGTGTCCATCACTTATTCTTCTGGAGCCGTGGTTTCCTTATCTGTAAAGTGGTGATGATGATACAGCTCTGCCCACCTCATGGGTGTGAGCATACAAGCAGGTGAAATGATGTAACAGTGAAAACCTGTTTCTTTCCTGTGTCCTCGGCAATGAGTAAGGGAGCCTGTTTGGGTCATTCCCCTCTTTCACTTTCCCAGAGATGATATAGCAAACTGCAACCTGGAAGAGCCCTTTTCTAAGCATAGAAGTTACTTCCCAGGAGGGACTTAGGTGCTGAAGTGCTTGGATCTGCCTCATTAATCTATGTGGTAGAGAAGTTTCTAATTTTCCTGACTTTGCTTGGGAGCCCAGGCTCAGGTACCACCTGGAGGATAAAAGGAAGCTACTTAAAATAATACCAGCTATTTTTGTAAAAATAATAAAATATTTTGAGGAAGAGTAGTGGCTCCTGAAACAAGCTACTATGCTATGACAGTTCCTCTTGATGAAGAAGGTTTATAATCTGGGCTACTAGAAAACAGAAGACCCGAGGACGCATTTATGACATCGTATAAGGGCTGATGTTATTATAAAATCTCATAAAACTATTGACAAATATTCTTCAAAATCTAAAATTATGATTCTGGGAGTCTTAGGGTGGAGGTGAGGGCCAGAGTTGGACTATGATTGTGAGGAATGGGATTTGCGAGTGATAATCTGGTATCAGTGGAGGTGGTCGTACCAGTGGTAGGCAGATTTGTAGGGTAGATGGGGAGGCAGGCTGGCTCCAGATACTAGAAAAGGGCAATTAAAGTGGAACTTAACTTCATTTGCTCTCAATAGCTCCTGGGACCATGTTCATACTAAGTTCCTACATCAGTTATCTACTGCTGTGAAATTATTCTGTTGGCTGGTTATGTGGTCTTCTGTTGGTTTTACCTGTGCGTATTCACATGACTGCATTGAGCTGGAGGGCTGGCTGGAGGTTGAGCTCAACTGAAGAGCTGGGATGGCTGGGCCTCTTTCTCTATGTGGTCCTTCAGCCTCAAGGAGGCTAGACTGAGCCATGGTGGGAGCAGCATTACAAGAGGACATGCCCCCAATGTATAAGCTCCTCTCAAGTCTCTATTTCTGTCACATTTTCTGATGTCTTATGGGCCAAAGGGATTCATGTAGCCAAGTTGAGAGTCAATGCAGGGAGACTTCACACTGGTGGGAACACTGGGAGGTATTCATTGGGGAGATTAATCTAACCATATATGATAGTCTGCTCTCTGTTCTCTCCCATATGCAAATACACTCATACCTTTTAAGATCTTCTGAGTCTCACCTAATTAAGACATCATGGGAGAAATTCATGAATTCATGATTTGAATCAGGTCTAGAGGTGGATAAGGCCTTTTGGCTGTCATTCCTCTTAATCTGGAGATGTGCTAACTACAAAGAGATGTTACCTGACTGCTTTACCCAATATACAATGGTAAGACAGAGGACAGAGTTAGGATAACCACTGTAGAAAATCTCATTTGGAGGGAGAGGATATATGTATACATATGGCTGATTCACTTCGTTGTACAGTGGAAACTAACACAACGTTGTAAAGCACTTATACTCCAATTAAAAAAAAAAATCTCATTCAAAAAGGAGAGAAAGGTAGAATGTGAGGGTGCTATGGCTGTGACATCTGTCACGCCATTGATCGCCAGGGTTGATTCTGCTGATGTGGCTGGCTAGGCCGGTGGCCCCTTCCTCTGTAACTGCTCTGTGTGCATTCATCCCAAAACTGTGTGCCCAGTGGAAGAGGATGACCTTCCCTGAGAGAGGAGGATCATTCTTTGGTCAAGAGCATATGAGTAGCTGAGCTCCCCTGCTAGACCCTCCAAACAAGCTCTCAAGGTCCATTTGTAGGGGAATGCGGGGTGGTGAAGCTTCTGAAACTCCAGATACATCCAAATGAGGCGCTGCCTGGGGCAGTCTGCCCTTCTTTAGAAAAACAAAGCAAGATAAAATGAAGCAAAATACAAAAAGGAGAGGGATAGGAGTAGCTCAGAGCAGTCATGGGTCCAGAGCATCTTTGAACTCCAGCCAGGCACAAATTGTCAGGGCTCCTTATTCCAAAGAAGGGAATGTTGCTTGCTGAGGGCCCAGTTCTGACCCTGGGAGTGTCTTCCTAATCCATTGTTCTCTGTGGCTTCTGCCTCTACCCTCTGGTCTTTCTTTTTCCAAAAGAAATGACCTATGTTTGCAGCTAAGCAGCTCTCTCAACCTACTTCCTGCCTGTAGAGGCTGTATTCATTTTGAACTGTTAGTCCAAGCTGATGCAAAGCTTTCACATTTGGCCACTCAGTGGGGTTTCTATGAATCTGAATGGGTTCACCTCATGCCCCTAAAGTCACATACATAATTCTTTTTGAGACAGACCTCTCTCTATTTTGGGCTGAGTGTCAGGGTGCTATGGGACATTGCCTTTAAGATTTTTAGAAATTCTTTATTCTAGTTGAGAGGATCTAACTAGGCACTCTGCTAAATCCTTCTGAGGTCTTAACAAAAGGTCTTATAAATAAACTTATGATTTGATCTCAACCCTGAGGTCATTTCTCACTTTTTGAATCTTTTACTGACTAAAGATGGTGAAAATGTGAAGCAGTTTTGGTTTTCAACCCATTACATCCTGGTTCTTCTATATTTCCTTGAAATTCTTCTCTCAAACTGAACAGTTAGCTCTGTAACTAATCTCTCTCTTCCTTACACAAGAGACCCAGCTGGCGCTTTTAACATTCTGTCTGGATATCTCCTTAGTGAGATGCAAAAGTCTATGTTCTATCTTCCAAATTAATACAGGCAAGAGTTTTGCCAGTTGACTTTACTACAAACCATGAGCCACTATCTTCCCAGCCTCCAGAGGCAGCTTTTACACTGTGGTGAACAGAATAGTGACTCCTTTAAGAGATCCATGTCCTAATCCTCAAAAACTATGAGTATATTACATTACCTGACAAAAGGGACTTTGCAGTTGTGATTAAGTTAAGAATCTTGAGAGAGGGGAAACTGTCCTGGGTGGGCCAGATGTAATCATAAGCATCCTTATAAGGGAAAAGGAAGAAGGAGGCAGGATAGGCAGAGGAAAGGAGAGAGAGAGAGAGGAAGAGAAATAGATACTGATTTAAAAATGATACCCTGATGGATTTGGAAATGGTTGAAGGGCCACAAGCCAAGAAATGGAGGCAGGCTCTAGAAGCTGGCAAAAGTTAAAAAAGGAATGCAGCTCTGCTCACATCTTGATTTACGCTCTGTAAGACCCATTTTGGACTTATGACATTAGGAACTGTAAGACCATAAATTTGTGACTTTTTTTTTTTTTTTTTTTTTTGGTGGTACGCAGGCCCTCTCACTGCTGTGGCCTCTCCCGTTGCGGAGCACAGGCTCCGGACGGGCAGGCTCAGCGGCCATGGCTCACGGGCCCAGCTGCTCCGCGGCATGTGGGATCCTCCCGGACCGGGGCACGAACCCGTGTCCCCTGCATCGGCAGGCGGACTCTCAACCACTGCGCCACCAGGGAAGCCCTGTGTTGTTTTAAGCCACTAAGTATGTGGTAATTTGTTACAATAGGTGATTGGATCCATCCCATTGAGGAGTTCAAATAGTTAGAAGTTTGAGTTCAGAGATTCCCAACAGCATTTGGACTCAGAGAAACAAAGGTGGCATTGGCATTGCTTCTTTCTTTCTTTCTTTTTTTTTGTTTTTCTTTTTGAGCCCAAGCAGCCAGTTGGAGTTTCCAAGTTTTTACCAGAATGCATGGTCAGCACAGATAGTAGTTTAGTATTCCACTAAAGCATCTGTGAGCTATTGGTCTCTAATGGGATATTTTAAGCATTTTCTACATATCGTGGTCCCTATTCAATCCTTCTTATCCACTAAAAAAATTTAAAAATTTGAAAAGGGTATTGTTTGGTAATGCAGTCTGGCAGAGAAAGAATTAAGATCCATGTACGTTAGCATAGCTAAAATTTGTATTATCTTAACCATGAAATTTTAATAAATCGGTCAACAAATGAAATTGGTGTGATAGAGTCATAACCTGAACGTTTTTTGTCTGTCAGTTTCATGCTCAGATAATTATTAATGATGGCTATTAATGCATTCATGTGAAAAGATGCTAATTCATAACAGAGAAGTAGCAGTTCTCACTTATGATCCAACTCTGGGGCTTGTGGAATATGAACCAATCAATGCACTTGAGTACTAAATGTTTACCGGGGCAGGCTTCAGGGACACGCTTGCCTGTCCAATTTGCTCACCGACCAGAACAACCCAGGAAAGAGTCACAGCCATTCTGAAAACTTTAATGGTTTGACAAATGGACATATGAGCAATTTGTAATAAGCTGCTCAAGAGCTCCTAATTTAATTTCTTATTTTAACTACTGTGAGAGTTCAGAGTGTCAATATGTCTTGGGAATATTAAAGTGAAAATGAGAATTGTAAGTAGAATTTCAGTCTTTTCTGAGGGTAGAAGAAAATGCCTATTATTCATGAGTCTAAGATTAGTCTTTTATTAATTAATAAAGAAATACTTCTTGAATGTTCCAAAGAGTATGTGTGTGGTCAGCCAGAGGCTCACCTCTGCACTGGCAATGCTTGGTCAGAGGAGGAGGATTACTGGGCTGTGGGCAAGGGCAGGAAGCAGTGAGGTGCTAGTAAATGTTTAACAACTGGCTCTCAGGGGGAAAAAAAGCCCTGATTAGAAGCCTTTGCCAATTTCCATGGTAAAAACTCCCACTATGACCAATTTCAAGCTACCCAATGACTGTCATTTCATACAGATTTGGGAAGGGATGTGTCCTGTTGGCTCTCATCAGCTGGTACAACATGGCACATCCCTGCAAAGAGTTTTCAGGGACAGAAGACACACAGAAGTTGTTTCCATTTGGGGCTCTTCTAAACACCTGCATTTGGACTTTAAAACATTGTAGATACAGTGAAGGTGAGCTGTTTAAGGATTTCTCTTCCTTTCTTTTGTTTTTTGATTTTTTTTTTCCCAAATGAAAAATAAATTAAGACTCCACTGATAACATGAAGGACAATACCATTTATATCCTCCTAGATATGTCTTACATTAAAGACCACTGAGACCAAGTCCTGGGCTGCTTCAAATATGGGATGCTTCACAAAGCCAACATATCAAATGACAAATCCATCTACGTGAGCGGAACCCTTGCTGGATTTTTTTTTTTTTTTTACTGAACTGTAATTCCAGTTTTAATTTTTTAGAGATGTGTTATATGAGAGATTAAAGACCTTTTGTCAGTGATTCATTTAAGTCAATTATGAATAAGTTGACATTCCTGGGAAGCCTTTGAATATTTTATGATATGTACTGACAGCACCGTTAATTGGAGACAGATATACTTACCTGCTCCAATTCACTGTTTCCCCAGTTCAGCCTCCCAACTCCATCCATCTTAGAGCTGCTATGTTTAAAAATTATTCTAAAACCCTTCAAAACAGAGTGAGAATAAAGGACTATACGATATGATCCTATTGTGCTGAGTCCCTTAACACCTTAAGGGACTGAAAAGTGTCATTCTGACCTAGATTCTTAGTAGGTTGGGGTGGAGTTTATCTTATCAGGTGGCCCCCCAGGCTGTGCTTAGTAGGGCTGAATTAGCTGATCTGTCTGAGAAATATGTGCTCTGTGTGTTCCCCACAAAGCAATTGTTCAATCATAATTTGAGGATGACGGTAGTGTCAGAACCTCTGAGGAGGCCTAAAATGACCCAGCTCCTGTCATTTCTTTGGATGGAGTGTGTCGTGCTGTGCTTTGCTTTACCCCAGGTAATATCATCTATCGTAATCCAGGGCCTACATCATCTATTGTAATCGAGGCATTGAAACTAGGGAGGGTGGGACGGGTGATTAAGCCACATGCTCATCAGGATGTTTAGAACAATGCGCAGTAATGTGTGTTCAAGGATGCTTTTCTTGGTTGCTTATAATAGCTAAAAATTTGAAAATGATATAAATGGCCCCAGTCAGGAAACTAAACAATGAAATTATGGTTCAGTAATACAATGAAATTCTATACAACCACTAAAAATATTAACATAAATGTATGTTTATATATTAGGGTTCTCCAGATTTTATATATATATATATATATATATATATATATATATATATATATATATATATATATATATTCTGCAAGCTGGGAGCTCAGGAAGCCAGTGGTATAATTCCAGTCTCAGTTTGAAGACCTGAGAACCAGGGGAGCTGATGGTATAGGAGAAGACCAATGTTCCAGCTTAAATAGTTAGGCAGAGAGAGTGAATTTGGGGACTGGATGATGCCTACCCACATTGGAAAGGGCAATCTGCTTTACTCCATCTACTAATTCAAATGCTAGTCTCATCTGGAAATGTCCTTCCAGACACACCAGAAATAGCATTTAGCCAAATATCTCGGAACCTGGTAGTTGGTCAAATTGACATATAAAATTAATCATCATAATTTATTAGCCCCAAATGAATGAATGATGTATAATTAAGTAAACATTTATAGTATATCTCATTTATGTAAAAGATGTATATATACATATATATGCTTATAAATGACTGGAAGGATTAAGGAGTTTGGGGTTATGAATATTCCTTTTTCTGTTTTGTCTATCTACATTTGTACATTGAACAGACACCATGTAATGATGAAATAATGGCAAAAGCTTAAAAATAAAAAATGAAAGTTGTTATAAATACTCAGTTCAAGAGAGACCAAGAGAAACCTTCATGAGGCTCTGGTCACACCCCTGCCTTCCTACACTTAGTCCATCCTACCCCCTTCCCCTATGTCTCCCCTTCCTCCCATCCCGGATCCTCCCTTAAGGGGAATGCAACAGGAACCCCATGTGGTAGATTGAATAGTTTTGCTGCCTACACCTAAGGATTCTCCCCAGGACCATATTGTGAAGATGAAGACCAGGATACCAGAATTTTCTCATGAAAGTCAGGGAAACTGGAACTATTTAAAAATCCTAGCAGGGAAGAAGGTCACTGCTGGAATCCAGTGGCTGAGGTGCAAGTAATGGACCACCCTGGTCAGCATCATCACTGACTCAGACACCCAGACCCTGCTCTAGGTTTCCCTTAACTTCTCTCCCTTCCTCAGATATGCTTCTGCCACAAGAGTGCAGAGCCTGGAGAAATACTCAAGTAGCTAATCAAGATGCAGCTGCCGGTTGGCTCAATCCTACTTAATGTCTATGTCAGCACATCCCACACCTCCTCTAAGTCTCAGTGGAGAACTGTGTTTCTAGCTTTCTGAAATGGAAGCATGTCTCAAGAGAAGGATTAGCCAATTGGCGAAAGAACAAAGAATCAATTTAGTTTAAAATAGTTCCTTTAATGGTGGTATTTTGCATCCACAGTTACTTTCCAAGGCACTGTGTGCTTTTGTCTGGAATCCTCGGGGAGCCAAGAGTGGGCTTGCTTTTCGCCTTGAGACAGGGAGGGGTTTCAGTGGACCCCCTGCTTTCTGTTGGATGAGAAGCTGAGCCAGAAAAGGATAAAACTTTTAAACTATCTGAAATGCGATGGCAACTGCTTAGGGTGTTTCTTGGGTGTTTTATCTTCAATAAAAAGAAGAAAGAAAATTATCAAAACCTATAGGGAGAGGATAGTTAAAGAATTTATAGCCTTGCCTATACGCAGACTAATTGATTACCAGAAATGGTCTAACAAGGTCCCCTGGCATTGAAATATGTCCCTAGCAACACAGGGATTCAAAACTGATGCTTTAAAGTAAAAAGTCTCTTATTGCATGGTTAGCCAAATAATTAGGACATGTACCTCATTTGAAGTAGGAAACTGAATTTGGGCAACACTATCTAATAACTGAGCTCAGGAATAATTCTAAACTTTGAGTTACACAAAGAAAACACTGATAACTTCTTTAACGTCACCACAAGAAATTTCCTCCCCCTCTCAAGATTAAATGACACATGATTCTAGCTTTTTTGTTGATTTGTTTTGCTCTTCAAGAGTTTAAAGGTAAGGCAATACACAAGTTGAAAAAAATGAAAAAATACATATACTTTAATTTTCTGAACAGCTACTAAATGCCAAACACCAGGTATCAGTTACTTCTTTCCTGTATGATAATTGTGAAATGTAGACATGAGGCAGGAGATAGGTGGGCCCCAGGCTGGAGTCTGTCCCCTGTGGACAGATACTCGAAGATAAATATAATAGCAGGGCAGAGAGAGTTTAGCCCTGCCCAGATAAAAGATAAAGAGACCCCATATTCCTCATTCTTGAAGTCAAGGAGAACTTCCTCACTATATGTGCTCAGAAAGGCTCCTTGGAGGTCAAAAGAGGAGGGGGCACCACCCCATAGTAGGTGATGTCAACCTACCCATAAGCCTCTGTGCTATAATCCATCTTGGCTAGGAGATGCACGCAGAACATGGGAGGACCCAGAGATAAACCAAATATGGACTCAGAACCAGACAAAGCAAGATGATTGGCCAAAGGAAACCCAGAAGAAACGCTTCATATATAAATGATTCAAGCTACCACGAGGGTGTGACTCTTTCTCTGAGCCCGCCTGTGTGTCTAGCCACATGTATCCTTTTTCCTCCTAATAAACACTTTACTTGTTTCACTACTTTCCATCATTTTTTGGAAATTCATTTCTACAAAACCGATGGGCCAGGGCCTTGTCACTGGCCACTGGCCCTGGGGTCTAGTGGCTAGGATTCAGTGCTCTTACTGCCGTGGCCTGACTCCAGTCGCTGGCTGAGGAACTGAAATCTTGCTTCAAGATGCTGCAGGCCAAGGCCATCTGAGATCAGACATTATTATTACTCCCACTTATCAGATCCAAAAACCAAGGCCAGTGAGTTTCATCGTCCCTAAGACATTCCAGCCAGGAAGTGGTTGAGCCACATTTTGAACTTTGGCTTTAAAGGTGCCTGGCTTCCAAGAAGCCACATGACCTTCTAGATACGTAATAGCATCCACGTATAAAGAGAGAGTTGTATTTTAGAAAACCTAGAGATGCGAGTGAAATTATCTAAAAAGCATTTGTTTAGCAGGCAAATGTGAGATGAATCAAGTATGTAGGCTGGAGAAAGGAAACATTAGGGTAATGGAGTACATCCTGAACGCTTCCAAATGCTAAAGCATCCTACAATCCACGGAGAAAGGAGGGAGGCAAGATTAGATGATGGACAGAAATGTCAGGGTGAAAACCAACACAAGGGAGTCAGTCATGAGTTCTTGGGAGACTGGGTGCTGCCAGAGCCCAACACCGATCCTTGGTATTCCATAAATATTTTCCAAATGAAGAAGCAGAGTACTTCAGGACATGGATGTTGAGAACCTAGACTGAGGCTGAAATTACCAGCACATAGAGTCCAGGTTTTCATGTCTTAAGTAGTTCCATACAACCTGGTACCTGGCTCTATTTAACCTAAAAAGCAATCCAACCTAGGACATTTTAGTGCAGAAGTTCTGCAGCAGAGTTTCATGGATAGGCTTGTTTGGGGAAGGAAGTTCTATATGGCTGGGTGCGGGGGCCGTCAGTTGTAGCGTTTATGCACAATAAAATTTTTAGAGAGCATGTAAAAATTTTCTTTTTCCTTTTAAGAATGCTGACTTTAATTTACTTATTCTTTATTCCTTGTTTTATTGTGGTTAGATATACATAACATAAAATTTACCATTAAGCATTTTTTTCACAAAATATTGGCTATGTTCCTCATGTTGTACAATACAGTCCTATGGCCCATCTTACACCCAACTGCTTGTACTTCCAACTCCCCACCCCTATATTGTCCCTCCCCCCTCCCCACTGGTAACCACTAGCTTGTTCTCTATATGTGTGAATCTGCTTCTTTTTTGTTATATTCACTAGTTTGTTGTATTTTTAGATTCCGCATATAAGTGATATCCGAGTATATGTACATTTTAATGAGGCAAGAGAACCCATAGGCTTTATCAGATTCTGAAGGAGGGCTCTGAATTATTAAAAAATATAATGGTAATACTAAGATGAAGTAATGGGAAAACAAAGAAGATTCAGAGACTGGCTTTTCCATTCTACTAATTTTCTTCTCTCTATCTCAAAAACACCAAAGTTTTTTTGTTTTTTGTTTTTTTTTTTTGCGGCACGCGGGCCTCTCACTGTTGTGGCCTCTCCCGTTGCGGAGCACAGGCTCCGGACGCGCAGGCTCAGCGGCCATGGCTCACGGGCCCAGCCGCTCCGCGTCACGTGGGATCCTCCCGGACCGGGGCACGAACCCGTGTCTCCTGCATCGGCAGGCGGACTCTCAACCACTGCGCCACCAGGGAAGCCCCACCAAAGTTATTTTTGACTATCTTTTTTTAAAAAATTAATTAATTAATTAATTAATTATTTAATTTATTTTTTTTAAACATCTTTATTGGAGTATAACTGTTTTACAATAGTGTGTTTTTCCTTTACAACAGAGTGAATCAGTTTTACATATACATATGTTCCCATATCTCTTCCCTCTTGACTATCTTTTTTATGCTGTCCTCCTTCCTTAAATGCTGTCCCCTCAACATGTTTTTCAGCTAACTCCTCTACATCCTTTGGACCCCAGAACTTTCGTCAAGTCTTTCCTGACTACTTAAGGTCACATGGATTTAATTTCTTCCTGCTCTGAATTCCTATAGAACACATGCTGTATCCTACACAATTTACCATTGAATTATTATTGTCTGTCATTATTGTTTCACAAAGTGGATTTTTTCATGCTCATAGATGAACAGATCTTTTCGCAGAGGGACCACATTATAGATTAGTGGCTCAGAGTGCACACGTGGCTGAGTCTTTTTCCCTCACCACGTGCCCTTGGGCAAGCTATTAAACCTCCTCACCTATTGGTTTTCTCTTCTGTAGAATGATGATAATAACAGAACCTTCACCCGTGGAAGGATAAATGAGGTAATGCATAAAAGGTGCTTAGCACCAAACAATAGAAACAAATACATTGATTTTTATTGATTGTAAAACAATACATTGATTTTAACTATTACAACATATTTATTATTACCTTCTATTTCTATCTTCTACTACAGGGGCTTCTCTGCTCTCACTCTTGAATTCTGAGACACTGGGAAAGCCATTTAAGCCTGTTTCATCTCCATTTCCTCATCTTTGAAACAAGGTGATAGTATTTGTAAATACTTTTCTTGTAGGGTTCAAATGAGATAATGAACGCAGTATTGTTTTGGAACCCTAACCTCACAACAACCCCTGCCAGGAGGTCAGAGTCCTTCCCTAGATTTTCAAACTGAAGCCTTAATCTCTGTTGTGATGTATGAGATAAGAGCTTCCAGAAGCAAAGTCATCAAACTTTCATACCGAAGTTAAGAGAAAACACAGCTGATACGCAGAAAGAAGCTGATCTGGGAGAGGGAGCGAGGGTTGGATGCAGTGAGCCCCTCCGTCTCCTTAACCAAGGCTCTTTCCCTGCCTTCGTGCTTTACCTCAATCAATGACCCCAGCACCCTCTACTGGCCTCCGTGGCCTGCTCTTTCAAAGAAGCTAGTTAGAGCCAGGTACCTGTCTGGGCTTCTGGAGTAGCCTTTGACGAATACAGAGAGGCAAGAACAAAGCTAGCAATTCAGCAAAAGAAAGGATGGCAGGGCACAAGTGAGTTATTCTCTCTTCATGTTTTGTTTCCAGTCAAAAGAGAAATGGAAGCAAACTTGGAAACTTTAGAGAGAAGTCAGGCAGCATCCTGACAGAACAGAGAGGAATCTACACTTCTCTCCATTGAATTTGAGGTACACATTTCCCTCTCAACTTGTGGAGCCCCCAGATGTTTGGGAGACGCACTCCAATGTAGTGCAGGGTTTTGGTGAAAGCTTGCTCCAGCGTACTTGAATCCTTTCAGATAGTGGCAGCAACCCTGACCCTTCCAGTGTGGTAAAAAACTAAAGTTTTGGGGGTTGAGGAAAACTGGAGCTTCATCAGTTATGCTGATCGGGCTCTTATTAAGACATATGTAGTTTTGTGGCTAAAAGAACTTAACAGAAGGAAGGCTACACACATCTCTAGAATCTAGGGCTTAAATTACCTTTCCAGCCAGGAAATAAATGTTACCTAAATGCCTAACCTGAAACCCTGAAGCTATAGTCAGAGCTTTTACACATGTGTGTGTACACGCACGTACGTATATGAGGTACATGACGTATGTAATACGGTATCTGTATCCTGGTAGCTTCAGAGATGTGTAAGACTTGGTCCAACACAGATTTTTCCCCTCTCTGTGCAGATGATCATTTCATAAAACTAAGGTTGTAGGGATCATGGCGAAGCCTGCATTTTAGGTATTTGCAGAATAGAAATTTACCCTCTTAGAGGCAGTGTCTTAGGGGATTCTGAGGAGTCTTCATTTTTTTATACAACTGATTTTCAAGTAAGTGATTATGAAGGTAATAAATGTTTGTGTCCGAGAACCTGAAAAAAGTGTATAAAAGGCCAAGGAGATAATGAAAATCACCCCCCAGGAGACCTTCTTGAGAAGAAAGGGATCCTTTGGCTATTTCAATATAAACTCCTTTGCATTCAATTCAGTTGGAAAAACATTCACTGTGCCCGGAAGATCTCTGAGTAGGGTGTTGCTGGGAATGCATATTAGAGTCCAGCTCAGCCCACTTCAAGGACCTGGTGATGGAGGAAAGGCTGTAATGATTGTCCTGATTGTCCTTATATGAAATTCAGCACTGCCTCGAGGATGACTGTTGGAATAAGGTTCCAGCCTAATCACACTTGTCATATTTGCCAAGCCACTGAGGGCTTTGGTGTAGAACGGAAGCCTTTCAAACTCCAATAACAGCCTAGATAAAATATGAAAACAGCCTTTTATCCTTTTTTCCTAACATCAGTCTCCAAATGACGAAGTTCACCTAAGGCAAGACAGCACTGCAGCAAACAGCTGATGGCAAAGGTGTACTCACTTGCCTTTTCATTTAGATGACTTGGGGAGGAGGCTGTCATCAGAAAGATCTGATGCAGATTGGGGCAGGCCATTAACTAACTGGGTGTCTCCCATGGGTGGGTTGAAATCACCCTTACCAATTGCTTGAGACAGGTTGTACAAAAGCTATCAGCTGCTACTAGCTTTTGACTCACCACCGATTTCTTCTAGTCATTTCTTATTATTGTCTTCAAGCGTAAACGCTTCTGTAAGATGACTGCATTTACCCTTTGGGTAACATGTGCTTGGGAGGAACTTATATTTTCAGGGGAGGATTTGGGGTAGAAGAGGAGGCAGTGGAGGCTGGTGGGGTCAATGGAGGCTACAGATGAGTTTTTGCAATTATAGGTATGCACAAGGCAACCTTGTTTCCAAATGATTCCAGGACGCCCTGGAGCCTCTGTGCCTTCCGCAGGTGGTTTTTACTGCCTCTGTAGTAGAATCTCTAGTTGTAGGTGACAGTACTGTAGGTGAGACAGAGGCAGTGCAAATGTCTCCATGTGTACCCACCGCACCTACCTGCATACCTTACAGCAAGCTTGAGCAGAGCAATCAGAGATGGGGAAAAAACAAGGCATAACGAAACAAAACAAAACAAAACAAAGATTCACGCAGTGATGAAGGAAATACACAAGCTAGAGAGGATTAGTAAGCAACTGTAATGATGGGTTTGGGGTTAACTCTGCGTTTTAAATTAAAATCTGAAAATAAATTCCTGTCGGTTAGGAAGAACTAAGCATCTCCTTGTGAACTGTCCACAGCTGCTCAGATGCTGATTATCTTTCTTTTCTGCAGGCATTTTGGGGAAATAAGCAAGAGAGGAAATAAACCCCCACTGTTTGAAATGCTTCCTTTCATCCACACCGTCGTGTCCCCTGGCCATTGTCACCTCAGGCAGCTTGGTGGTTTACCTTAGTCATTCTGTTGTGTGAAGGTGGAAGGCCAGGGATTTCAGAAGACTTAAGGGCATCTTTCTCCTCTAAGGATGCAGGAGGCTCCATGGCTACCCATATTCCTTTGGGCCACTGGAGTATGATCCAGTCGGGGTGCTGTGTCGCCTTGGTTCTAACGGGGCCACCCCTGGAACTAGCATCTCATCCTTGCATCCATTCTAGAATTAAATCCTCCTGAATTTTTAAGGATTTCATCTCTCCCAGCTTCATTCAGGGTCATTGACTTTGGATTGTGTTGAGGTTGTGATACATTTTTCACAGCCCCTCACTTCTTTGTCTCTCCCCCAGCCCACATATTTCTAAGTTGGCTCCTTTGATATATTCCCTAATACTTTGGTGCATGTTGGTTTTTGATAGTGCATGATGAGAAGTCAAGCAATTAGGAATGAGCGATGCTCCAGGAATCAGAACAGAAGAACTGGGCTCTTGTCACAAGTATGCTACAACTTTATGACCTTGGGCAACCTCTTTTAATTCAGAGCCTTATTTATTTATTTTTTAAAACTTATCTGTAAAATGGGGCTTATTATCTCTATCACAGGGGTATCGTGAGGATCAAATACAATAATGGATCATTAAAAAAACCTATGAAGGTTGGAGTTCTCTGTGCAATTGAAGTAATACATCTCTACTGTCTCTGTTTCGACTCAGTTTGGTTTTAGAAAGAATGTGGGTTTCTATTCGAGACAAATCTGCACTGCTAGGATTTTGGCTTCTGGATTCAGGTTTGAGCACAATTAAAATGGAGGCTGCCATTAACCACAAAATTCCATACAACTGTCTTGGATGTGTATTTCTGTGGTACCCCCCTATTTTCCCCCATTATTTTAGTCTGGTAAAAAGAAAGCCATGGACTGAGGATAGTTTTTTTATAGAGTGTACTTCAGACAACTCAAAATCAATAGTTGTCTTTGTTGAAGGCACCCAGGAAAGTAGAACATAAGGAATCATAGGGGTTTACTATTGCTTTTTGAGGCCAATGGTAAAGCTTTATGGTATTCTCATAAAAGGCGTGGTTGAGTACAAGTGAAATTATATTTCAATATAGTTTATCATTGTCTGATGATGGATAATACTGTCTTTTGTAAAACTTGATATTTAATATATATGTGGTCAAAGAACTGAACTCTTTGTTTCTCTCCTCCTAGTGGCTTAGGATTTAAAAGGCAGCTAGAGAAACTGAGGGTGGAATTAATGGTGGGCATGACAGACTATGAAGGCAGCTATGGCTTTTCAGAGACCCAAGGGATCCAGAAAAAATTTTTTTAATGATAACTTCATGCTTAGAATGCCCTTGGCATAAAAGTGGGTAGTTTTAATACCAGTAATAATAGTAATAGGTAATAATAATAATTATAATCATAATCATAATTAATGCACATAGAATATCCCAGCCTTTTGGCTTATCATTTTACATGCAATATCTCATCTGAGCCTCATCTCACAACCTCCCTGCGAGTTAAGCACCATTATTATCCTGATTTTACTGGTAAGAAAACTGCGTCTGAGAGAGACTAACTTGCCCAAACTGGCCCACCTAGTAGGAGAAAATTTTGTTTCAGTGGAGTGGCAGAAGGTGACTAGTCACTCATCAAACCTGATTTTGCTTCTTCTTTGGCACACAGCTATGCCGCATCTCCCAGCTTCCATGCAGGTAGGTGTGGCCATGGACCAAGTTCTAGCCAATGGGATGGAAGGGAAGTGATGTGTAGAAAGCTCACCAAGACTGGCCTATATAGCCTCCCATAATCTATCTTCCAGGCTCTTTTCCTGTGTACTGTCTAGGCTTAAAGGACTCTAAACTCAAGGGAATGGCAGAGATACTAGCCCGAAAGAGCCTGAGACCCCGAGTGACCACATGGAGGAGAGCAGCCTGACAACGATGAACACTTGCTTTCTATTTTTTTTGTAAGTGATGCTTATGGGATAAACTTTATTTATTTTTAATTTTTATTGGAGTATAGTTGCTTTACAATGTTGTGTTAGTTTCTACTGTACGGCAAAGTGAAACAGCTATATATATACATATATCCCTTCTTTTTAGGATTTCCTTCCCATTTAGATCACCGCAGAGCATTGAGTAGAGTTCCCTGTGTTATACAGTAGGTTCTCATTAGTTATCTATTTTATACATAGTATCAATAGTGTATATTTGTGAACCCCAATCTCCCAATTCATCCCACCCCCTCACTTCTCCCTTGGTATCCTTACTTTTGTTCTCTATGTCTGTGTCTCTATTTCTGCTTTGTAAATAAGATCATCTATACCAATTTGTTTTTCACATTCCACATATATGCATTAATATATGATATTTGTTTTTCTCTTTCTGACTTACTTCTCTCTGAATGACAGTCTCTAGGTCCATCCACTCGTCTACAAATGACCCAATTTCATTCCTTTTTATGACTGAGTAATACTCCATTGTATCTAAACTCAACTCTATCTAAGTGAGAAATCAACTTCTATTATGTCCCACTATTGAAATGTTGTTGCTTATTTGTTCCAGGAGCTTTTAAGCATTTATCCATAGTCCCCAATCAATATATTCCTGGAAAAGATATACTATTGAATAGTACATTGCTCTCTACTTCCATGTATTGTTATAGAAAGAAGTTCACTCATGAACTAAATCAACAGATATTCCATATCATGGTGACTGAGAAGCCCATGATGTCTTTGTCTGCTGGAGTTCAACAACGTATTTCACTATAACATACCTTCGGTCTTTTGTTCCATCCTTCTCTCCTTCTTTTCTTCCCTTCGTTTCTACTGAGTGCCTGTGGTGTTCTAAGAAGAAAATAAATGAATGTAATCCCTGTCCTTAAGGAGCTCAGAGCCAAAGGGTGGGTCAAGATAAATACATATATAATTATACTACAGTGTGGTGATGACAGAACACCTGCATTCTGGGAGCACAGAGGAGGGGTACTGACCTGACCAGCGAGGGGCAAGGAAGGCTTAGAGAAGGTGGGGACTGAGGGGAATTTCCTGGGATGTGGGACTTTCAGTGTAAACCCTAGCAATTCCCACACAGATCTGGACAAGTTAGTCACCGTATGTGTAGGTAATGTCTTTATCTCTTCTCAAAGGATGAGCAGGAGTTTGGGGAGAGCATTCTAGACCAAGGTCCAGATGTGTGCTGGAGGAAAAAGTACAAGACTTCACTGTGGAAAATGAGCCCGGAGAGTTAGGCGAGAGACAGGCCGTGAAGGGCTTTGTAAACCATGTTAAGGAGCTAAGGGGCTGATGGCAGAGACTGAAAGCAGCAAGATAAGGAAGGAAGCCACTGCAGAGCCCAACCCCAGTCAGGTAGAGAGGCCATTTGTTTAGAAGGCAGAATCTTTAGTACTTGGTCATTGATGAAACAAAAGGATCTAGAGAGAGAGAGAGAGCAGATCCAGTATGACCTTGCAGGTGTTTAGAAGAGTAATTTCCCAGTGACTAGAATTTTAGCAGAGAGCCTTCCTTTCTCCAAGCCTGTGTGCTGTGCTATGTGCCTTGTCTGTGCCCTGTGGTCGGGTCATCTCACCATCCCCCCACATCCCACCCAGGGAGAGCAGCTCTTCCTTCGAGGGCTTAGCAGGGTGCCTTCTACACACCTCCTGGCACAGTGGTCCCAGTGCAGAGCAACCGGTTACTGAGGCCACCCAATGAAGGGGTTAAAAACCTACCTTAGTGAGGTTTGGAGAACTTAAATGACCTGTCCAAGGTTACATAGCTAGTAGGTAGGCAAGGAAGATTACCCCCAGTTGTCCAACTGTCTTATTAATAAAACACAATACAGCTTTTTATTTTGATCCATCCATAGGAAAGGATGAAAGGGCAGCTTGAGTTCCTTACAGAGTTTAATATCTGCCTTCCCTATTTCAATACATGGACTATGTCTCCTTCAAACTTGTATCTCCAGCACCTATCACTGTCCCTAACATATATGAGTAAATGCTTAATTGAATTCTGAATGAATACTGGCCAACATGGACATTCTGCCATTGTAGAGTAGAGTAGATAAAGGATATGTAGCACAGTTATCCTAAATGGAAACATTTTTTTATCTTAGCACAAGAAATCTGAACAGGATAATGTACAGCCCAGAGGATTTATATTTATTCGATCCTAATTTGATTTTTGGTTTTAATTCTGTTTTGAGACTTGTCAAAAGAATTAACATCTAAACAAAACCATTGTTCATAGGTATCCTCAATATCCACCAAGAACTTTTAGAAAATAAATAATTTTTTTTTTTCTTGTAAGGCCTAAGACTTTACTTTTAGATTTAAAACTGCACCTAAGCTTGCTGGAGAGATTCAATCAAGAAAATGTCACACTATGGTTCCATCTACTGAATTACTTGCTAACACTGAGGCCCGGTTAAAAAGGTGGGCTTGACATTAGGGGGAAAAATGTCTCACCAAGATCCTAGAGATTTTTAGTGGCAGTAGGACTCCTTCAAGGAGAGTGGCCTTGAGTGCTCTGTCCTTTAATATAAAATATCACTCAGCAAGCTGTACTCTCTGATAATTTTTATAGCAAAACATAACATGTTTTCCAGCAAGGTCAGAAATGTCAATAAAAAGGGACAAATGGACTTGCCTGTGATTCTCCATTTTGAAAACAGTCTGATCTCTTTAGCGCCCTGGTGCTGAGACTTGAAAAGCAAGTATAATTTCAAAGGGACTCTTGAGGTTGCCCTATACTTTTAACCAGGGCATCCGCCTGTGCGGCCAGGGTGTCCTTTGGGGGATAATGTAGTACTTTGACCTCGGGTCAGGGGATATTGGCACCCAGGAAAAAGAGTGTTACATAGATGCCCCTGGATCCACCTTTGATTTGGGTTTGACAGTGGTTAAAAGAGGTTTGGGGTAAAAAAAAGAAACTTCCTATGTAACTAATGGACTGTGTTAGTTTTTTATTGATGCATAGTAAATGACCACAAATGTAGTGGCTTAACACGACCCTCATTTATTATCTCACGGTTCAGTAGATCAGAAGTTGGAGGTGGCAGGGGAGGGTGGTGGTGGAGGGGAGCTTGGCTGCCTTCTTACAGTCTTATAGGCGGAAATCAAGATATAGGCCAAGCTATGCTCTCATCTGTGGGATGTGGGGTAGAGTCTACTTCAATGCTTATTTGGGTTGCTGGGAGAATTTGGTTCTTTGGAGTGTAGGTTCATTGGAATGTAGGAATGGTTTCCTGCTGGCTGTGGTCTGGGGTCACCCTCAGCTCCAGGAGGCTGCTCTTGAGTCATTCCGTGTGGCCCCCTTCATCTTCAGACATCAACTGCATATTGAATTCTCCTCACTTTTGGATTCTCTCTGACTTTCTCTTCTTCGACCAGCAGAGAAAATTTTTGCTTTTAAATGGCGTGTGATTAGATTATGCTTATCCAGTTATCTTTGTATTTTAAGGTTAACTGATTTGGGACTTTAATTACATTTCCAAAATTCTGTTATAAACAGCACCTATAAAGCATTATAGACTATAGGTTATAGGTTATAGATTAGCGTTTAAGTGAATAACTTGGTATCAGAAAACCTTAAAGTCCATTTTAGAATTCTGTCCACCACAGGACCAATGTAAATTATTTGCTTTGCATGTACTACTTAATTTAAACCTCTGAACAATCTATAAGGACACAAGTTAATTGCCTAATTCACCCACCCAGTAAGTAATGCAGCTGGCATTTGATCCCAGTCTATTCTGAATCTAAAATCAGTGCTTTTCCATGGTAATAATGATAACGATATTCACAAGAACAACACTCTCTATGTGCCAGGAACTGCCACTTTTCATGTGCTCACTCATTTCACCTTCACAACAACTCTGTACTAACAATCTTGGTACTATTATTGCTCTCATTTTGTGGGTGAAGAAGTCACGGAGGAGCCAGCCAGCTCTCAGGACCCTCATTAGTATAATTCAACCAATCCAGTTCATCTCAACTTCTTTGTATCAGCACAGCATGTGGGAATTCAAAGAGCAAGCAAAAACTTTACCAACATCCATTCTAGGTGCTCACAAATTTCCTAACTGGGTTACTTCTCTTGCAGGCATGTTTTCCTCACCTGCACACTTGGATGTGACACCTTTTAAGACTTTCATGGTGTTAAAGCAAAAGTTGTTTAACAGGCAAGGAAGACTCTACTGAAGACTATTCCAACAGGGAAGAGAGGCCAGAACGCAGTCTGAGTTTAACTCTGCTGAAGCCAAGGGCTAGAGAGCTTTTAAGAGCTGGGATGGGAGGATCCCAGGCCATCCTTGTTTGCTAATTGGTTTCACTGAAAGGAAAAATAAAGTTTCTCATATCTTCATGACAGGAGGTAGTTTTACAGCTTGGAGAAAGGTGCCTGCCAAAGTTAGGCTCCTACCCTCCCAGAAAAACTGAGAGATAGGGGTATCCCCTTCCTCCAAGATTACATTTCCAATGGATGGCTCCCAGGTCCTTGAGAAAGACCTTGGTCCCTAAAACTGGCAGGAAGCCTTTAAAAAGATTTACATCTCAAAGGAGCAAAGAAAGAATTTACAAGTTTTTCTAAAGCAAATGCTTTAAGAGAAGGGAGATCAGGGCTTACAGTCAGGAAGAAATCTGTCTAAAGTTTCGTCAGGGGAGGGACCTGGTAAGGCCACCTTTGTTGACTGTGAAGACTAAACAGATAATGTATGCTATTGTGCCTTCTAATCTGAAAAGTAATATTCAAGTATCACTTCCTCCAGGAAACTCTCCTTGACCCTTAAAGTCTAAATTCTGGGCTCATTCTCCGTGGTCCCAGAGCTCCTGATCTGTCATATATAATATTAATAATCTAAGTAAGTGCCCATCAACAGCACTATAAACAGATATGTAAGTAAAATAGCATACATATATACTATAAATAGAAGTATGTATAAACAGACATGGTACCTGTATGTGCATGAATTCTATAACCATTAAAGATTGCATTGAAGAAGAAATTTAGTAACTTAGAAAAATATTTATGGTAGATTTTTATGTTAAATAAAGGCAAATTATAAAACACTATGAAAAATATGATCCCAATTAAGTAACACAACAAAGAAATAAAACCCCCTGGAAGCATATACACCAAAATGACAGTATTTATCTGTAGGTAGTGAGGTTATGGATGATTTTTATTTTCTTCTTTGTGCTTTACCATGTTTTTGGGTTTTCTACAATGAAAATATATAACTTCTGCCACCAGAATAAAAACCACAATTTTACACAAAGAACTACAGACAAAAAAAGCCACAAAGGCAACTTTTATGACTCCCCAGCTCTAATGTAATGGAGGCAGACAGTGCTTTATAATGTTTCCTGAGCAATTTCTTGTCTTTCTTTTGATACTGTCCTTCTGGTGGTCCAAATCTGGACAGAGACCAAAGTGACAAAAAGAGTTCCATTCTTCCTGATCCATTGTTTAGTACATGGGCTAGCAGCCTGGTAGGAGAGAGGGTTGAGGGTTTGGGGGAAGGATATATAATAGGATTGTGATTAGCCTTTCTTGCTCTGGCTCTATCTGCATCCTCAGCCTTGACTTAATGTTATTAGCTGATTGATTAATTGATGGAAATGTTTGTTTGCACCAATTGCCCCCTATGTACCTGGCCAAGAAGAGCTGCCCAGAAATGGCATGAACTACATCGGTAGATAATGAGTTTGCCATCACAAGAGGTATTCAAGCAGAGTCCGAATGGCCACTTATCAGAAATGTGATGAAGAGGGGCTTCCCTGGTGGCACAGTGGTTGAGAGTCTGCCTGCCGATGCAGGGGACACGGGTTCGTGCCCCGGTCTGGGAAGATCCCACATGCCGCAGAGCGGCAGGGCCCGTGAGCCATGACCGCTGAGCCTGCGTGTCCGGAGCCTGCTCCGCAATGGGAGAGACCACAACAGTGAGAGGCCCACATACCGAAAAAAAAAAAACAGAAATGTGATGAAGAGACCTCTAGCCTCATATAAACCAGCTAATTACCTTTGTGAGACCTGAGACACTCCTAGTTTGAGGGAGGGTCTCATGAGAAGGGTGTTAATTAGCAGGTTCCCTCTCCTGTAATCCCCGGACAGAACAGGAAGCACAGTTAGGCTTCTAGGAACTGAGATGGGGGAACTGGGAAAGCCTTTGAGAGCTAAGGCAATCACTCTCTCCCCGGGGTTGCGAGGTATCTCTGCTCTCTTCTTTCCTCTGCAGGTGCATCTTGCATGACCTTTGCTAACCCAACCTCTAAGCCACAAAATCTTTCTTCCAGCAAACTACCAGTGTCCTTGGGTGAAAAAGAGAGACAGAGAGAGAGACAGAAAGAGAGAAAGACAGAGAGAAACAGACAGACAGACAGACAGAGAGATTTCAATTCAGTGGTACACATGTGATTGGGAGAGAAACTACTATTACAACTTAAAGTAATGAAAAATATATGAGTTGGTAAATATACTCAAACCTTCTCCAGAAAGTTCCCCTATACATGGGGCAAATTTTCATAGTAGTTTCTGTTTACCAGAATCGACTTCATCGCCTCTCCTTTCTTCATCAGATTGTTCGATACTGCAGTGATAACTTGAGAATTCTATCCAGGGTCCCTGCATAGCTGATTAGAAAAGCATTCTGAAGTTGGCTCTCTGAATTGTTATTTGGAATATACTATCTAGAATCCAAATGGCTTATCAAAATGTTTTAGCTCAATTATTCAGATTATAGGCATAAACTTGTGTTTTTGTGTTCATCTGAAGTCATTTCCTATATTTGTTCAGTGAGCAGAGCCAGCTAACCAGGGAATCGAAAACAGCTTTTAAAATATAGAAACCATTAACAAATACAGAAAACACTGGGAGTAAAATTCCCTCCTTTGTGTCACAGTGAGACACCATGTTACAGCTGCCTGATCTTTCTATGACCTTTAATGATATCCAGCTTCCTTCACTGGTTATCTTGGCCTGGAGCTGCAAAGATTTCCTTAATAATTTATGCCACGTTTTTCATTTCCGTTCACCACATCATGTAATCAGCAGAGTTGTAATTCCTCTTCTCCTACTACATCTTCATTTTCGACCCCTTTACCTATACGAGCTCCAAAGCCTCACCCGTCCTTGGCATGGCATTTCTGTCTTCTAGGTGCTCTCCTGGGTCTCTGGCAATCTGCTGCCTTCTAACTGGTGCAGATGCAAGTAGGAGGGTGAGCAGAGCACACAAGGGAGGAAGCAGATTCTTCTGGTAAGTAAGGGGTCCTTGGGGACCAAGGCATTTGAGGGAAGATGTTTTAACACTGTCAAGCACAGTGAAAGGGCAATTTATGGAGTCCTGTTCCATGACATTTTTTCTTACCTTTCAAAGGGGTATTTCCAAAGCCTCCACTGGTGTTGGCTTGACCTCTTGAAGTGCACACCTAAGCAAGCTCAGAATTATAATGATAAATATCACTTATTGACCAGACGCTTCACAGATGAAGAACCTAAACCTCCGAGAACATAAGCAACTGGCCAAGAGTCTTGGTCCATGTGGGCTGCTCTAAATGAATACTATAGACTGGTGGCTCATAAATAATGTAAACAACTGAAATTTATTGCTCACAACTCTGGAGGTTAGGAAGTCTAAGATCAAGGTGCCAGGTATTCCTTATCTGGTGAAGGCCGGCTACCTGTTTCATAGATTGCTGACTTCTCACTGTATCCTCACATGGTAGGAGGGGCAAGGGAGTTCTCTGGGGTCTCTTTTATAAGGGCACTAGTCCGATTCATGAAGGCTACACCTTCATGACCTCATCACCTCCCAAACTCCACCTCCAAATACCATCCCATTGGGAATTACGTTTCCACGTATAAATTTTGAGAAAGACACAAACCTTCAGCCTGTTGTGATGGAGACAAATTGGTGTGGGAGATATGCTATTTTTGGCAGAATGGTCAGGGAAAGGCTTTCTGAAGCAGTGATAGTTACTGAGAACCGAGTGATTCAGTGGAGCCTCCAGTGGGTCAGAGCCAGCAGGAGCTGCAGCAACACCATTATAGACATTCCTCTGTTGTTAGTCACATCTTGACTCTTCAAATTCAATAACAACACAATGAAATTTGTAGTGGGACCTCGATATGGACAGTCTGTGACCCAGATATCACTGTTTTCATCCACGGGAAGCTTACCTCTGGCTAGGTTCAGGGTAGCTCATGGGAGGTAAAAAGAAGGAGGTAGAAAGAGCTGGGTCTGGGAGTCAGAAAATGGCACAACCAGCTTCCTGCGAAATCTTGGGAAAATGATTTCACTTTTAAGGATCTCAGATTTCTTGCCTATTAATTTATAGAGTGGGCAGGAAGGGGTGTGTGTATTGGAAGGAAAGCATACTACTACATCTCTGTGGTACGGTACATCTGTGAGTCCTCACCTTTGACTTATCCATTAAAGTTATTCCAGAACAATTTACATTTGCAAAAATAACTACATCTGATATTTATTAACCTCCAGCCCCTATATATTTAAAATACCCTCTTAGCCCTCACAACTTTACAAAGTAGCTGCCTTTATTATTTCCATTTTATAGATGAGGAAACTGAGGCACAGAGAGATTAGGAAAAGAAAAGGAGTCTAACATTTAGTGAACATTCACTCTTACAAGGGACTGCATGTGGTGACTTTAAGAGACGATCATGTTTTATGACCATACAAACTGCCTGTTGGACCTCTTAAAGTCTTCATTTTACAAACAGGGAAACCGAAGCTCAGTGACCTTATACAATTAGCTTAAAGGATGCAAACAAAAAGGGCAGAACCAGGGTTTGACCCCAGCTCTGTGCTGCTGCAACTGTCCCTTCTTTTGCCACACATCATGTGTAGCTGGCAGATGGGTGATGTTTCCTTACCAGCAGTGAGGAAGGTGGACTTCTCTCTGCTCTCGTAGATACATCACTCCTCGAGGACTCTTGGCGTATTTCCAGTTACAATGCTGGGTTTTGTAAGTGTCATGTGAGTTATAGGGCCCTGGTGTACTGTACCTGTCAATATTGCCAGTGAGGAACTAGTACCAACCTCATAGAATTTTTTATGAGGACTGAATGACAGGATAGATCTAAAGTGCCTCATCCATGGATACGTAAGAGGTACCTGGTGAATGGTCTCTATTGACATTATTGGGAAATATGTCTCTTCTTTTTTTGTCTCCAAGCCTGAGCTCTGCACTCTACATTGGATTAAATACAAAGTAGATGCTTGATGAATAAATGTAAAAAATAATAAGTTAAAAACTTGGAGTTTGGGGACCTGAATAACTAGTCCAGTCTCTGCCATCATTACTGTGAGACCATTCAGAAGTTACTTACCATTTCTGAGTGTTCTCTCTTGTATTAATATCATAGGGGAGTTGTCCTGCATGATCTCTATGACCCTTTCTAACTAGGGATTCTAAATTATTTAATTTAAAACCAATAAAACCTTGTCACTGCTTAGAGACAGTGCTTTATCTGATACCAAAAATACCTGCTTTTTTTCTATCCATGTGGGTTTCTTTGTGTGTAGACTGGGTTACACATTTTGGGCTTTAAAACAAGAGGGGATATCTCTCCTCTCTTTTCATTTTATTTTATGTTACTGGTTCTCAACTGAGGCCAGTTTGGCCCCTGAGGGGATGTTTGACAATGTCTGTAGACACTTTTGGTTGTCTCACTGGGGATGGGATGCTACTGGCATCTAGTAGAGGCCAGGGATGCTGCTAAACATTCTACTATGTACAGGATAGCATTCCACCCCTAACAATGAATTATTTGGCTTAAAATGTCAATAGCATCGAGGATGAGTACAATCTCTACTGCAAATATATTCTCCAATGTTTCATGTGTAGAGAATATATTTGTGATGAATGAGACTCTCCTAACAGAGAGCTTGAAAGCACCGCTTCCTGTCATCTGCCCTGAGAGCAGGATGCTTGCAAGCAGAAGTCTGGGCTTCGTGATTAAACGTGCATATAAAAATCCCCTGTTGTTTTAAAGGAGTCAGAGGAACAATAAGGGAGGCTATTACCATGCATCAGACTCCTGTACATAGTAAACACATTACCTACCTGTAATGAAGGATTTCTGAGTAGTAAGGGTTGCAGCCTCTACAGGGGAATGTTTTAGCTGAGGGCATGCAGATTTTAGATGCACGAATAATATCATCATTAATGGGAATCATTATGCGGCCCTGCACCGGAAATTTACCCCTGAATGGGTAGCAATATCCCACAGACGGAGGCCATTGAAAATCTGTTTCACTGGCAGGATACGTGGAGAAGGATTGCATGGGAAGCAGTGTTGGCTGCCAGCTCATGAATGGCTTCAGGCCAACTAGTCTGTGTAGGGAGAGAGTATGGCCAATAGGGCAACATTATCTAATAACCTGTGTGAGCTGGGGTGACATTGGGACAGGTCATTGGTCTCTGGTGCCCCCCTCCCCTTTTGGTGCCTTTTCTGTTCATGTCATAGCACAACAGTTCTGTCTCCTGTCACTTCCCTAGGATAGAGCCTTCCTGACACCTCCTTAGAGAATGGGCTAATAAATTCATTCTAAGGTGTTAAGTACTCAAGTATGACCTTGAGCCATACTCAAGGGGCAGGATAGTTTGTGATTTAGAGGAATGCAGTCAGTGAGGCACCCACCCACCGGGGCATAGATGTTTGTTTTTCTAGAGGGTCTGCAAGGGTGTCTCCAAGGATGTAATCTGCCTCTGCATAGATCCCTCAGGTCTTCAATTAAGTTGCTGTGGAGTAATTTCTTGCACATCACAATTTCTAGACATTCACTGTGCAAAGCAGTGAAGAAGTAGAGATGCTGTGTTGGAATTAGGAAGTGGAGGACCCGGAGAGTCAGGCCCCTGGGTTCCTGCCATGCCACCCCATGCTACACCACGCCATGCCATGGGGTCCTGGGGCACCTCTCTGGAATCACGTGGGCTCCCTGGAGCAGTGCTTCTCAAGCTTTTCCTCATCAAGGCCCACATAGAAAGAGGTACTGTGTGTTTGGAATCCAGAGTATGGGGAGAACTCTGCTCTACGCTGGAGGTGAAGGCCCTGAGGGCTGAGCAGGTCAGGCATTGTGCAAGGTCTGGCCTGGGAAGCAGAGCCAGGGAACATAGCATGAAAATAACTGTCCTTGGGTGACTTTGACCAAGCCACTTTCATACCTTGAGACTGAAGTAAGTAGAGGATTTCAGCCATGGTGTTAACTGGCACCACACCAGAGTCAACAGGATTGAATTCATTCTTTAGTGCATTAAATAAAGATTCATGGAGCACCTGCTATGCACCAGTTGCTCCTCTAGCTGAAGAGGACATGGGGCTTAATAAATCCATGTCTTTAAGGACTTTATATTCCAGCGGGGTTGGGGTGGGATAGGGCAGGGAACAAATAGACCACGAATAAATATGTCATATGTATAATCAGTGGACTTCATAAAATAATGCAGGACGAGGGACTAGCTTGTGTTTGTGTGTTTGTGTGTGTGTGTGTGTGTGTGTGTTGGCTAACTAATACAGAGTGGTCAAGGGGAGACCATTCTAGGGAAGTGGTCTTTGAACTGGAGCCAACCGTGGAAAGCTCTAGTGGAAGAGAGTTCCAGACACAGAGCGCAGCAAGGGTGAAGGTCTGAGGTGAGAATATGATCAACATACTCAAGAAACAGCAAGAAGCCCAGTTTTTGTCTTGGAAGGCTTTTAATCATCCCTGCCAATTCTTAGTCATTTGACAATTTCTATATTTTTTGCATTTGATCCTTACCTTAAGCCTGTGAAGCTTATTGTAATCTATCATTTTCATACATATGGACATGAGGTTTGGGGAAGTGGAATAACTTGGCCGTCTCGTGATGCTTGGGAGTTTGGAAGCACTGGGCTAACCACAAAATTTTAACTCATGTTTACCTAGAAGCCAAAAGATATATGGAGATTTGTAGACAGACATCATTTTGAGTTATATTCAGGACTTTTAGAGAAAGGATTTCATTTGTTCCTCATAATGATCCTTTGTGGTAGGTCCTATTATAATTCCCATTTTATAGATGAGGAAAGTGAGGCACATAAAAAGCAAAGTACTTGGGCAAAAGTTATGAGTAGCAAATGCAGAGGCAGAGTTTGAACCCACGCCGACTGAATCCGAAGCCCATAATTGGAAGATGATCAGGATGTCCAGGCCCTTGTGAGTAGGGTGGGGTGAATCAGTCTTTCCCACTTGAAAGTCAAGGGTCTCTCTGGAGCCACTAGTGAGTCCTGTTTAATTCTGGCAGTGATCTGTCAGAGCCTGCAGGAAACTTTGCAGTGTTCTTTGTATTTAAACACAAGAACCAGTGTCCATTTTCATTCTGAGGCAAGCTTTTCTGCCAGCTGGTAGGAAGTCCCAATCATTACTACTTGGAGTATCACTCAAGCCACTTTCTACCCACCAAGTCTATTTATTGAGATGTGTGAGTAGTGGAAGATAGGGAGACATGAGCTTCGAAACTTTGGATTCCAAATGTAAAATAGGTAGCTAGTGGGAAGCTGCTGCATAGCACAGAGAGATCAGGTCAATGTTTTGTGATGATCTAGAGGGGTGGGATAGGGAGGGTGGGAGGGGGTGCAAGAGGGAGGGGATATGGGGATATATGTATTCATACAGCTGATTCACTTTGTTGTACAGCAGAAATTAACACATTGTAAAGCAATTATATTCCAATAAAGATGTAAAAACAAAACCAAAAGCATTGGATTCCTCCAGCTTCCTTTGAGTGTGGCCCCACTAAGTGCCTTGTACAAATAAGGAGCATTTTATAAACACAGAAGAGACAGTCTCATGTTCTGCAATGACTTTTCCTCATTGCTCCTTCCTTGTGTCAGAACAGGGACAAATCCCAGCCTTGTGATGCCTAGCCTCCATTTGGAGGAGCTGCAGAGTGCCAAGTTTTCCTGTGCTAGGGCATAAAGAAAGAAACTTCTCTCCTCTCTCCGCCCCCTCACTTGTCATGGGGTGATCAGAGCTGGAATTCAGATAAAGCTTCCTGCATCTCTTGTGGTTCAACTCTGTACAAGGGCCCAGGCTGATGGCTTTACAAGACCAGTATAACAATACCAATATCAAAACACACAGTATTACATGAGAAGTTCACTTCTACTTGGGATAGTCATGTTTTTTCAGAAGAGACAGTGTATGAACTTGTTCTCCTAAAATAAGTCAAATTACTTAACAATTCAACCTGGCAAACTGCAACTCCAGAGAAGGAGCCATTAGGCAACTGTCTCCTTGGGTAGCTGTCATCAGATGATGACAATGCTCAGACAGGCTTTGGGTACCACTGTGTAGTTCTTATCAGGGCATAGAGAGAATCTACTGTCCAAAATTCAGTCACTGATGCACTCACTATTCCTTACAAGCTGCATGACCTTGAAAAGATCATTAGATATCTTAAAGCCTCCACTTTCTTGGTTATATAATAGGGATAATAATACTCATGCCCAAAGATAGATTGTTATAAGGTGGGTCAGTCTAGGTTCTGAGTTACAAGTAACAGAAACCAAATCTGGCTGAGTTAAGGAGAAATAGGATTTATTGAAAGAATCACTTGAAGTGATGGGGAACCAGGCATGGAGTCAGAAAGAAAAACAGCCAAAGCCAAGCCACAGGCTGGTCTGGAAAGGTCACTGTTACAGATAGTGGTAGAATTGCTGTTTCTTTCTGTCACTGGTCCCTTGTTCAAACTCTAGGGCAGGCACAACTGATTGCTTGAAACTGGAGCATGTTCTTGACTTTGGCTGCAAGGGATGCAACTTCCAAAGTAAGAGGCAGGCTCAGCCTCCCAGCAAGACTCATTAGGGGGAGAATTACTTAAATACAGGAAAGGAAATAAGATGATAGGAAGCCAAAAATAAATACAAATATATATTTTTTCATTTATTTCTTCTCTGATCTTTCTGATTACTTTCCTTTTACTAACTTTGCATTTTGTTTGTTCTTCTTTCTCTAGTTCCTTTAGGTGTAAGATTAGGTTGTTTATTTGAGATTTTTCTTGTTTATTGAGGTAGGATTGTATTGCTATAAACATCCCTCTTAAAACTGATTTTGCTGCATCCTATAGGTTTTGGATCATCATGTTTACATTGTCACTTGTCTCTAGGTATTTTTGATTTCCTCTTTGATTTCTTTAGTGATCTCTTGGTTATTTAGTAACGTATTGTTTGGCCTCCATGTTTTTCTGTTTTTTACGTTTTTTCCCCCGTAATTTATTTCTAATCTGATAGCGTTGTGGTCAGAAAAGATGCTTGGTACGATTTCAATTTTCTTAAATTTACCAAGGCTTCATTTGTGACCCAAGATGTGATCTATCCTGGAGAATGTTCCATTTTCACTTGAGAAGAAAGTGTAATCTGCTGTTTTTGGATGGAATGTCCTATAAATATCACTTAAATCTGTCTGATCTATTGTGTCCTTTAAAGCTTGTGTTTCCTTATTAATTTTCTGTCTCAATGATCTGTCCATTGGTGGAAGTGAGGTGTTAAAGCCCCCACTATTATTGTGTTACTGTCAATTTCCTCTTTTTTAGATGTTAACATTTGCCTTATGTATTGAGGTGCTCCTATGTTGGGTGCATATATGTTTAGAATTGTTACATCTTCTTCTTGGATTGATCCCTTGATCATTATGTAGTGTCCTTGTCTCTTGTAACATTCTTTATTTCTATTTTTTCTCATATGAGTATTGCTATTCCAGCTTTCTTTTGATTTCCATTTGCATGGAATATCTTCTTCCATCCCCTCACATTCAGGCTGTATGTGTCCCTAGGTCTGAAGTGGGTCTCTTGTAGACAGCATATATATGGATCTTGTTTTTGTATCCATTCAGTGAGCCTGTGTCTTTTGAGCATTTAATCCATTCCCATTTAAGGTAATTATTGATATGTTTCTATTACCATTTTCTTAATTGTTTTGGGTTTGTTTTTGTAGATTCCTTTCTTCTCTTGTATTTCCCACTTAGAGAAGTTCCTTTAGCTTTTGTTGTAGAGCTGGTTTGGTGGTGCTGAATTCTCTTAGCTTTTGCTTGTCTGTAAAGCTTTTGATTTCTCCATCGAATCCGAATGAGATCCTTGCCAGGTAGAGTCACCTTGGTTGTTGGTTATTCCCTTTCATCACTTTAAGTATAATATGCCACTCCCTTCTGGCTTGTAGACTTTCTGCTGAGAAGTCAGCTGTTAACCTTATGGGAGTTCACTTGTATGTCATTCTTCCCTTATTGCTTTTAATAATTTTTCTTCATGTTAATTTTTGTCAATTTGATTACTATGTATCTTGGCATGTTTCTCCTTGGGGTTTATCCTGCCTGGGACTTTCTGCACTTCCTGGACTTGGGTGGCTATTTCCTTTCCCATGTGAGGGAAGTCTTCAACTATAATCTCTTCAAATCTCTTCTTGGGTCCTTTCTCTCTCTCTTCTCCTTCTTGAACCCCTATAATGAGAATGTTGGTGCGTTTAATGTTGTCCCAGAGGTCTCTTAGGCTGTCTTCATTTTTTTCATTCTTTTTTTCTTTATTCTGTTCCATGGCAGTGAATTCCACCATTCTGTCTTCCAGGTCACTTATCTGTTCTTCTGCCTCAGTTACTCTGCTATTGATTACTTCTAGTGTATTTTTTATTTCAATTATTGTATTGTTCATCTCTGTTTGTTTGTTTTAATTCTTCTAGGTGTTTGTTCTTTAATTCTTCTAGGTCTTTGTTAAACATTTCTTGCATCTTCTTCATCTTTGCCTCTATTCTTTTTCTGAGTTCCTGGATCATCTCCACTATCATTATTCTGAATTCTTTTTCTGGAAGGTTGCCTATCTCCACTTCATTTAATTGTTTTTCTGGGGTTTTATCTTGTTCCTTCATCTGGGAACCTAGTGCCGTGCCTTTTCATTTTGTCTATCTTTCCATGAATGTGGTTTTCGGTCCACAGTTTGCAGGATTTTAGTTCTTCTTGCTTCTGCCCTCTCAAAAATAAATACAAATGTTTACTCTCTGAAGATTAAATGGGATTATATTCCTAATCAGAACCCAGAACACAACTGGTCCTGAACAATTGTGAGTTCCATTTTTACCTTCCTTTGGGTCAGTATGTTTAGTGCTGATGGTAGTATTAATGGAATTTATAAAGCACATTCAAGTGATTTGTACCACTGACTTGCTCATTTATTATTTCTTTGCTTTTTTATAGCTGTTTTAGAGGAATTGTGCCTCAGGACCCTAAGCACAGTAAATATCTGAAAGACTGAAAACAGCTTCATGAGAAGCTTGAAAAATAACAGTTTATTTCATTTGCATGTTTTGTAGACTTTGCTATAACTTCAGAAACTCTGCCCTTATTCTTCCCTGTTCACTATAAAAACTCAACTTATACTTTCAGCATTTTGAATATGACAGGGCTTTAAATATGAGCCTATGAGCACTGATCAGTGGACAAGGATACTTTGGAATGTGATTTGTGTGTCTAGAACTACTCTGCTTATTTTCTACCTTAATAACTACATCACTCTTTGGAAATAAATGATCACTTGCAAAGAAACATGCAGACTCTCAGGCCCTTGGGGCACTCTTTTAGTGACTGAAGAAAAATAGACTAAATGTGTAGATGTTTGGTCCAGCCTAATTCATCTGCTCTGAGGTTCCCTTTGGATATTCAAGTTGCTTAGGAAGCAGGATAACTTATTATTACAAGAACAGAACTGAGTTCAAACTCTTTTTCATCACTCACTAGCTGTGTGACCTCAGGCAAGTTATTTAACTTCTCTGAATCCCAGTTCTCTTATCAGAGGGTAAGTCTGAGAATTTTGTAAAACAGTCTATAAAGTGGCTTGTAGAGTGCCTGGTTCATAATTTATTCTCAATCAATTGGTGACACAGATACCATTGAGGATAAATTTTCATTCTGTTCTACTAAATCAATTGTATTTACTTTCTTTCCTACCAAAGATATGGATGGAATAAAAGCATAATAATGACAAAAACCAAATGCTTTGAGGGCAGTGATAGTGTTTAATTAACTTGCCCTCCTGAGGTTGGTAGATTGCTCTGAACAGAGAACAAAATATGTGCCCATTTCATGGTAGATGATGTATCTAGAACTCATGGATGGATCTTTAGGATTGATTGAAAAAACAATTATGGAGTTTTAGGCAGTTGTACAATAGGCTCCAGACAAATTCCACAATATCACAGGGTGTGGTTAAGGAACAGGCTTTTGGGGGGACATTTACAAAACCAGGGTTAGTAAGAAAAGAAAGTACACAGTCCTAAAATCTTGCATTATTCCCAAGGAAAGGTGATCTAGGTCCAGGGTACTCTGCCGAACCAACTGTGGGAATAAATTTCGGGGCAGGAAACATGTCCCCCTATTACTATGTTTTCTTATAATGTGCCACATCTGAAGGTTTGTGTCCCCTCAACATTCCCATGTTGAAATCCTAATGCCTAGTGTGATAGGGTTAAGAGTTAGAACTTTGGGAGGTGCTTTGGTCATGAGGATGGAGCCCACATGAACGTGATTAGTGCCCTTTTAAAGAAACTGCACAGAGATACCTCAATCCTTCTACTATGTGAATACACATAGGTACCAAGGAGAGGGCTCCTCCAGAACCTGACTATGCTGGTGACTTGATCTTGGACTTCCAGTCTCCAGACTGTGAAAAAATAAATTTCTGTTGTTTATAATCTACCCAGTCTGGGGTATTTTGTTATAGCAGCTCAAACAGACTAAGACAGGAAATCTAACATGGGAAAGGGGCCTTGTCAAGTGGGTGTGGTGTGGAGGGAAAAGACAAATATGCTACTTGGAATGCATATACTCTGGATTTGGGTGCCGCTGTTACAGGGGCTGTCTGGGAAAATTAGCTTCCCAGGACCGATAGACTTTGGGACCTGTGGGTCATTGCTGGTTCTCCTGCTGGAGAAGGAAATCCCCAGCCCCACTGGCAGTTGAGTTAAGGAGAAGCTCTTCTTGCTGGGGGAAGGAGTAAGCCCCAGTGCTAGCTAGCTCCTTGTTCAGACAATTCAGAGAGAACCTCTGGAGTCATTTTTAGATAATTTTATTTATAATATCACATAAATTATTTTAAGAATAACAATAGCTCTATTGTTGCTTTGATAATATTAATATTTTGTTTTTTCTTTAGTTTTTTAATTGAAGCATAGTTAATTAAATGTTGTGCTCATTTCAGGTGTATAGCAAAGTGATTCAGTTATTATATATATATATAATATTTCTTCTTAAATGCTTCTGTTTCTTAAGTTTTACTTTCTCTGAAATCTTTGCCAAGAACTACTATTTCCTATGTTCCTACTTTTTATCTGTCACTTGCCATCAAATTCTCCCAAGAAACTTGAGAGATAGACATTAAGTCCATTTTGCAGATGAGGAAATGAGTACCACAGAATTGAAACAATTTGCTAAAGTCCTCATCTCTAGTGCCTAGTCAGGTTGGAACTGAAGCCTAGGTCTCTGCTTCCAGAGATTGAGCTCTGTCTATCTGCTAGATGCTTCCCTAGAAATATTGAAGAGGGAAGAAGCGTTGTGCCTTTGTTGTCTTCTCCTTTTGCCAAGAAAGCAACAGGATGCACTGGTTTTCTCCTACCTCCTTAAGGCTCAGAGGAATAGGGATCCTAGATGCACTTAGCACTTAACACCAGGAATGCTAGTCCTCTGGCATGACCAAAGAGGAAGCGATTATGTCCACTCTGCCCTCTTGCCACACAGACTAGCAGGAGTGTGTGGATTGGAATGTTATGGATATCAGCCAAAATTATTCATGCACATCTACAGTCCTGCTAGTAATTCACTAAGTCCATTTAATTCAGTTGGTCAACCAAATTAGCCTGAGCATGCTGCCTGCCACATTGGTTTCCATAGTCATTAATGAGAAAAAATTTTTTAAAAAATATTGGATACCTGGAAAGCATGCCAAAAAAGTGAGCATCACCATTTTAACTTAGCTCGAGTGTTGTCATAAAGAATGTCCATTGTTTTAGCCCAATCTATTTTTCTAGTGGAATTTCAAACTGTATCCTTCACTGAACATTTATCATGTCTTATGATATCAGACACTGTACCCGAACTCTTGCAATTGCTGCAAAGCCTTAACTTATTATTAAAAAGGCCTGTCACTTAAATGGGAACCTTTAGCTGGTAGTTAGAGGGAAAAGCAAGGTGACCAAAAGACACATTTGGGGCTGAAAAAGAATTACATGTTGGCAAAATTCCACTCTGTTCTAACAAATTATTGTGATACACAGCTGAGAGAGAGAGACAGAAACAGAGAGAAGAATTTAGTTTCATCAGTGTATCTGAGACACTTGAACTTGCAAAGGCAGAGATAAGAAACTTAGTCTCTCCATCCTCTGTCAATAGCTTGTCGATTGCATGAGCTGTTAACTAGTGAGCCACCTTTGAGAAGGCCAGCACCAAAAAGTTTCTATCCAAATGTGCTGACGTGTGTAAAATGGAATGTGTATTTGCAAGAACATCCGCATGTGAAACTGGGGATAAAACTCTTTGGAACCTATGACTTATTTCTTGGGCTCACAGTCATATATTATTCATGTTGATAATTAACTTCAAGGTCTATTCACATCGCAAACAGGGAAGAGGCAGAGTTCAAAAGAATGTTGGAAGTTCATTGCCACAAGTGAGTGTTTTTCTAAGGGGAGAATTTTTTACTCAGTTTTTCTGACTTGCGCTCTGCCTGGAAACGAGATGGACAAGGGACTTCCTCAAAACCTAAGAGTTTGGCAAGATCATTGTTCTAGAAATTTTGAGAGAGCCAAGTCACCATCTTTTTGGGTTGAAGAATTAAATTGGCAGCATTATAACTGTAGCTGCTACAGCATAAAATAACATGTTGATTCCTCCAGAATGTAAAAAGTGAAGCTAAAATGTACACACAAATACACTCATATTAATGAAGCACTCACATGGCAGGGTCACTTTTGGGATCTGTATGTGATTCTCAGAGCTGAGGAAGGGAGCCACTTTGTTAACCACTTTGTTAGCTATCTGGGTCTCTCCCAGGTTCCTCAGGTGCTGGGCTAGGAGTAACAAGTCTCCCAACTTGAGTGTAGCCCAAGTGAAGTTTGCCATAAATTACACTTTAACTTTCATTTCTAATTAATGTCTAATATAAAAGGCACACTATTGTATAGATATTAGAGTGCCAGGCACTGATCTAATCATTTCACATTTATAAACTAATTTAGTTCTTAGAGTAGCGCTGTGAGGGAGGTACTACCTCTGTCTTACAGATGAAAAAACTGGATTCTAGAGAAGACAATTGTTTCCTTCCCAAATCACAGTTCCAGCTCAAGGATTCCTGGAAAGCTCAGCCCCCTTTTTATATTTTATTCTGCAATTCTCACTTTAGATCCTTATAATTGACCATCACTTTCCCTCAAGTTGCATGAAAATTCCATTAAGGTATTAGGTCTTTTTCTGGTTTCCAGTGAAAGAGACATAACTCAAACTACTTTGAGTGAAAATGAGTTTTTTTTCCTTCAGTTCATAAAACTGCAATATTCATGTGTGGAGCCAGGCCTAACTTTAGACTTAGTCCCTGTTTCCAGATGTCCCAGAGCTGTTGTCAGGATGCCATCTCCAACTCTCAGACCCACCTTCCTCTGTGGTGGCTTCATTCTCAGGCAGCCTGTGTTTCATAGGTGGTGGATAATGTCTTACATTCTCCCATCTGAGCAATGCTACCAGAACTTGCTGCAAATTAATATTGTCTTATTAGTTCCTTCCCTCTACAATTTCAGTTGAAGTAGGGATAGGAACATGATACTGGAAGCCTTGCTGATGTTGCTGTATTCCGAAACTCCATTTGTAACAATCCCTTTAAATTCAACCAATTTATTTGCTGTTGATGAAATTTAGACAGGAAGAAGAGACCTGGTGGAGTGGGAAAAAATCCGGATTTGGGAATCAGCAAAGTTTTAAGTCTCATTTCTTATATATTTTGGAAAAGTCTTGCTATATAAATGGAGTCAAAATAGATGGGTCAGATTAGTGATCCCTCAAGTCCTTTCCAGCTATTAAAATCCATGACCAGATGGCTTTCCTAGAGGATCATGGCTATTTGATGAAAGCATTTTGAACTCTCCCCTAAACCTTTCCCCTTGACCTTTGGGTTCCCAATCCCATATGAGATACAAAATCCTAGGCATTCTTTCCAGTTGAGAATAAAAGGAAGATTGCTGGTGGGTTTCAGTAGGGGCTAAAGTCAGGAGATTTCTCTCTGGGGTTGAGAGAGAGTATTTTGGCCAAGTCTGGGAGAAAGACAATGAAGAAAAAAATAACAAAATGGTTAAGGGGGCATTGGGGTCTCATTCTAATTTGTTACCATCTTTACCTTTTGTCTAAAGGCTGAGTCCTGCATTATCTGATCTATTTTTCTTATTGGATTAAAGTAGGGTGGGTAATCATCCTGGATGGGGCACAGATGTCAGGGGCCTTGATCATAATTGTATTCTGGAGACCTAACACCTCTAAGCTGAAGTGGGGATAACCTAAGCCAGGTGGCCAGTCTGAAGCTGCAGGGATCAACTCTCTGACTCTGTTTTCCTAAACTCCAAGGGACCCCTTCTCCATCCCTTGCCTTTGGCCCACTCATTCTTCAGTTAAGCTTGTACCTTTCATTATGTAAAATTCATTTTGATTTACTTGCTTGTTTATACCAAATCATTGTGTCTTTCAGGCATCTTTTGCATATATTACATCTCTTAGTGTTGACTTTATAGTTTAATTCTCAGAATTCAGGCTGTACATTGCAGTTATCCTTATTCATTTCTGTTATTTGTAAAGAGATGTTGATCATTACTTTCCTAAGAATTCATGATTGATTCATGGAAAGAAAAAATACTAACCTGTGTTTGTTTTGGAACTGTCCCTCTCTGCTGCCACTTTGCTAAAGAGAATTTTACTTCCCACGTTTACCCTCTGCTCTTTGAAGTGGGTTCTGCTGTTGCTAGATTTGTTCCTTAGGTTGCTATGGTGTTAAAATCACCTTCGGACTCATGCCATCCTGGTTAGACTTCGCTTCTTGATTGATAAAATGAGAACTTGGAGATGAGAGCTCTGAAAGCTTTCTTTCTTCTAGTCTCAAGAAATAACATTTCTATGGTTCTTCTCCTTGGGCTGGGTTTCATGACATGATAGGGATTGGACTTTATAATAGAAGGATTTACAGTGATATTTTAATGGGTCATTTAAAGAATGAGAGGGACTCATTCTTGTAATCAGTTACCAAACGCTTTAAAAAAAATATCTGGAGCAGAAATTATACTGCAAAAGATGAGTCTCTGTGTGTGTGTGTGTGTGTGTGTGTGTGTGTGTAGGATGTGTGTGCCGGGGGTACAAAACATACTGTTAATTGAGAGTTTATGGGAGTTGCTTTTCTTTTTTCTGACTAGTTGCATTTAGTAGTCATGCTCCAATAAACTTTGGTCTGGTAAATAGAATGACAGAGATTTTATTGAAGTGAATTTGTTCATTTTCAGGGAGCCCCAAAGAATAACATTAAAGTGATGTGAAAAGAATTGTTTTAACTGTTCTTCTTACGTGGGAAAAAAAAGTTCTTCTTACGTGGGAAAATTTACTGACATTTGTTTTTCTTTTCTGTGGAAGGATTTTTATAGATTGTGATTCAGAAAATTAGCAAGGTTTGTAAGAATGCATTGCAATCCTACGGTAACAAATATAACCACAAAGCCATCATTTTAACACTATTTTAAAATGATGCTGGAAGAATATTACGTTAATTTCATAATGGCTGTAGCATCCTCTGCGCAGAAGAGGAAATGCCAGCTCCAAAAATTACTGCTGCAACATGGAAGCAGCTTATTAAAACTGTCAAGGGACAAGAAAGCTGTACATCAATGGGTGCTATTAAAAGCAAACCTTGACAGTGATACAAAAAAGTACATTCATTCAAAAAAACACATACAACTTCTTTCCTGTGTTGATAACTTAAGAAGTAGGAGAACTCACTGGCAAATCCAAGAGCCACTAAGGCAGTCCGTGTTTCATGAAGGGCCAGGCAAACTCAACCTGCTTGTGGCCAGCTTGTTTTTCCATGAGACTTTCCACCCTTTCTGGGAAGCACCGTGCAACAGCCTTCCTCTCCCTGCCCCTCGGTTCCCCTGTTTATAGGACTGGACCAGCAGTCTTCTCTTGGTGTTGAGAACTTGTGAGGCTTACTTGATATTTCCAGAGACCTGTGACATCTTTGGGTGTAAGACAGCATCATCAGTAGTCAATATTATTACTTTAGACGTGCACCTTGAATCGTCCTGAAACTCAGAATGCTTTGCAGAGTTGTGTGCTGACAGGTAGCCCTTTCCTGATAGGGGAGCAAGTAAAATGCAAAGTGGTTTGGGAGACCACAGTGAGATGGGCAATGTCAATATAGTCACCCTCCAAATAGATGCCAGAATGAGAGAGGATACATTTAGATTTTATTCTCTGTATGTTGCTCTTAGATTGCCTTTTAGAGGGAATCAGCAAGTTGCCTTTAGGTAAATATTTTGAAGGTTTACAATTGTTGCTTAAAATTTTTTGGTTGGAAGTGAGCACAGGGCTAAATGAAATTCACCTTGTGTCTCATTAGTTCATTAAAGGGATGGGAATTAACATTCCACAGAGACCTATTAAGAAAAGTAATTTTATTAAAATCTTAATTATATTTTAAGGCAAATAAATTAATATTCTTATTTGTGAAGCATTCCCTCTCCCTCCTCAGGATGTTGTATTGACAATTAAAATATAATAAAGATGATTAATAATGAATAAACATAAAATTAAAATATCATAAAATACTCAAATAAAAAACACTAAAAATCCTAGCTGAGCGGAATCTTTAGAAAAGGCTAATCATGACTAGAAGAGAAGTGCTTCTGGAAGAGGAAGCATTATTTAGCATGGAGCGTTTTTAAAACATGCCTGATTCATGACTTAGGGATAATGATGTGAATCTTGTTAGACCCTTGATGCCCAAAATGAGAAGAACAAAGGGACCTGGATTATGCCCATATACATAATTTGACCTTCTAGTTACTTCTGTGTCATTAAAAAAAGCCCATCTCAAACCCAGAAGTGGCCAGGTGTGTTGTCAAGCATGTACCACAGATAATTGTAAATTTCAATATTATTTTATTAAATTTAATACTGTTTATGTGAGTATTGACATACATACATTATTCAAAATAGCTCTCTAAGAGCTGGACTAGATAATCTTTAAAGTCCTTTTCTGCTTCAAAATTCTACCCCGTCCTGGGAAGTAGGGGGCTGTGGTGTAACAGAAGAGCATTGAACAATGATTTAAGACATCTGGGTCTGATGGTTTTGTTTTCCAGGACCTCAGTTTTCTTATCTGTAAAATGGGGAGTGTAATCTCTTCTTCACTGGATTGTTGAGAGGAACAAATAAAACATACATGTGAAGATGCTTTAAAAGTATAAATTTTTAGAAACAAGGCAAATACTTTGCTTTAGCTAATAAGACACTCAGATCAATGTCTGATGTTTTTAGGCCCCATAACTTTGGATGATATTTTGGAAGAGCAAGTTGATGCCATCTCATGTCCTGATTTCAGTTTCTTTTTTTTAATAACTGATATTTCACAAAATATATTGACTTCAGTTCTTGACAATCTCACATCTTTTCTGAAAAGAGACAGGTTGGAAATAAAAAGTTAAAATGCTCCTTTCATTGTTTTAGGAGGAGGATTTGACCCATGGAAAATCTTAATCAGGAAAATCTTAATAATAACCCATCATGGTGGGAAATTTTAAGTCTTTCTATTAGAAATGGATTCTTTTGTGTCTTTAAAGGTGCTTTGCTTTTCAAGATGCTGCTAGTAAAATGCCGGGGGAGAGGAAAACATTTAAATACTTGCCTATACCTTATATGCGTCAGAGAAGGGAACTGTTCTACCTGTTCTACCTGTTCTACCTGTTCTAACTGAACAGGTAGCTGAGAGTGAGGCTATGGGGATGGGGAAGATAATAGCCACTGTGTTAGGTGTTATGTGAAGCGTGGTCCATAACTTGTTCATTCATTGTTTCATTCTGGAAATTGCCTTCTGATACACACGTGGAAATGGATGCACAGAGGAGTTAACTTACTCAGTTTACACAAATGTAAGATTACAAGGCTGGTCAGCCTAGAAGCTGGGATCTAGGGTAGACATTAGAGAGGAGGGCTTTCCACCATGAAGGAGAAAGAGGCACTGGCCGAACCTGCATCACAAGTTTGCCTGGGAGATCGCTGTCCTTCTCATCTGATGTAGAAGGGGAGACCCTGTGGGCAGGGTTCACACATGCTTTTCTAGATAGTGTTTCCAGGGGTGTTAGGTGGTGTTTGTACTCCTCCCTCATGATGGTGACATTTGCTGCTTTGTTCAAGAGACAGAATAAAATAGCTTGTTACTCCTTTAGCTATTGTCTCTACTCAATACATACAGTAAGAACACAGGATTTTTATGTCAGTTTTCTCATCTGTGAAATAGAAATAACAGTAGCAGCTATCTACTTAGGAGTATTAAATTGACAATCCATGTAAATGTGAAACCTAATGCCTGCCAAAATTAAGGGTTCAATGATGTTAGCTTGTACTGCTGAAATTTTCTCAACTACTAGGAAAAATTAGAGTGCACAAAATTTGGGTTTCCTGTGATTGAACTCACTCTAGCTCATGAATGCTTCCTTGGTCTCTTATAACATATTATGGACTGAAAGTTTATGTCCCCTGAAATCATATGTTGAAACCCTAACCCATCATCGCTAATGGGATGATGTTAGGAGGTGGGACCTTTGGGAAGTGAATAGGTCATGAGTGTGGAGCCCTTAAGAATGGATCTAGTGCCCTTATGAGACAAGACAGCTTGCTTGTTTACTCTCTGCTCTCCGCCATGTGAAGATACAAGAAGACAACCTTCTACAAACCAAGAAGTTGGCCTTTACCAGGCACTGGATCTACTGGTACCTTTGATCTTGGACTTCCCAACCTCCATAACTGTGAGAAATAAATGTTCATTATTTATAAGTTACTCAGTCTATGGTATTCAGTTACAGCAGCCTGAACAGACTAAACATGGCAGAAAACATAATCCCAAAGTTCTTCTGGTTTAAACCTTACTGTCCTTGAGGTTGATATTCAGTGAGATTCCTCTTCTCCTCCTCCTTGGGATGGCATCTGAGTTAGTGGGAAGGAGGTTTGCCTAGATGTTTCCTTTCCTGAGTTTCTGCTGGTGACTACTTTCCGTATCATGACTGCGTTGGTCCCCACTGTGGGAGCTGTTCGAGGCTGATGGCAGCAAGTGCAGGGGGACTGGAAGGCGTACACTGTCCCCATCTGGGCTGGTTTAATGTTGGGATTCATAGCTGGAATGGTGGTCTTGGATTATGTAGGGCACACATGCCTCCATTCCCACCTATGCTCCATTGGCATTCAGCTTTACTTCTGCTTCCTGGGAAGGAGGGGCTGTCACTTCCCCCTTTGGGCTCTGCTAGCCCAAGTGCCCAGTTTCTGGACTGCTGTCCAGAGCAGTGTACCAGCATGATGTCTCTGCCGGCCTCTGTGCCTCTCCATTCAGGGGCCCAGAATCATACTGAGTGCCCTTCAGTGCCACCAGAGCACAAGGAATGGGGTGGGATCCCTTCTTTACACAAGAAACACCTCAATCTGGTTCCCTCACACTCCACTGAGGGGTACTAATTTGTAAAGCTCCCATTTTCAGACATCTTCAAATAAAACGGGAATGCCATTCTCCTTATTTTGAAATCACCCACACCTCAGGCGAGGGGCTCTTGACACCCCTCCTCCCCTACGTCCAGGAATCCCTGGCTGATACAGCTTATAATCCTCTTCCTCTGTTGTCTCCACTCTGCTCTTCCCCAGACTCACTCCTGTATTTTTTCCGGGAGTGGTTGCAGAAATGAGGTGCACTGGACTGTGTCTACATTTGGGGTCACAGTCTCTCTGTCTAAACCACCTTGTCTCCCTAAAGGGGTGTGTCTGGCACACTTGAGTGAGGTGTTCCTTTGAGTGTCAAGCCTGAAGAATGGAATCTCTTTCTCATTTTTCTTGGCCTGCCACCGTTTACTGAATGCTTGCCACACTCCAGGCTTGGAGCTCTGTACCTCCTGGGTAGCCTGGAGGTAAATCCTGAGAGCTCGTCCTGAGAAGTAGGCATGGGGACTTTGCCACTTTTACGGAGGATGTGGCTGAGGCTCAGAAAAGAGATGCTACAGGGTCAGACCAGGAAGTGGGGGGCTAAGGACTCTCATCCTGAGGAATTGGGCTCCAGCAACTCAAAGAATAATTGGGAAGCTGAATGTTTCATTCTGGAAAGCACTGGCTTATATGTGTACCCAGCTCTCTCTCTGTCTCTGTCTCTTTAGCTCACTGCTTCTTTCTCTCTTGCCTTCATGAGGAAGATTCTGCCCTGAAGCCACTCTTGCTTCGTCTTATTGTGTTGTTTTTTCTTTCTGGATTCTCTCTATCTGGAAAGCTCAACTCATTTTCCAGCGCTCGTATTTAAAAGGTTACCTTCTCTATCACATCACCCCCATGCCCTCCTTGGAGAATGAATTGCTTGCTCATTTTGTGTCTGCTTAAGGCATTGTGTGTCTACCTTATTATAGAACCTGTGCTGTGGTTGGCAGATCTCTCCTCTTCTGACAGTCTTTCCCCAGGTTAGAACCATTTTGAAACTTATATGTAGTTTACAATCAATATGTGCATTTAAAGTTGCATTTTCCCTCCCCTTTCCTTTCTCAATGTGATTTGCATGTTTTCCAATTGATGACATTTTAGGATTAGGAAATATGGTTGACACTTACCTTTTACTCTTGCCTGGTGTGTGAACTCAGGACTTCTCACAGAGGTGGAATTTTTTCTTCTTTTTCATCCCAAGTACTTGGCAATTTGTCTTGCACATAATAAGCCATTGAATAAATGAATACATAAATGAATAAATGATGTACCATAAAAACAATGTTATTATGATCAATGAAATACATTTAACATATGGCTTCATAGGGTATTGGGCATTTGCTTGGAAGTTTTCTTTCAAAACTCTGTGACTCGGAATTTTTATTTCAGGGAACCAGACACATTTTCACTAAATGTTTGACTCTCCATATGCAGCTGCCACTTCCTGACTGTATAACTCAGTATGTCAGCCAGTTGAACCTTGGTTTCCTTATCTGAAAAGATGGGATAATAGTAATTATCTACTTCAGAGATATGGAAAGATTTTTATAAAGTAAGTACCTTACCTGTGTGAGATACCTCTTTGGGAATTGCAATAATCTTCACATGTCAGAGAGCTAACCCAAGTTATTAATTAATCACTGATGCTCTCACTCTGGAGTACTAATGGTTGCTGACACAGCAGTTCCCTTTTCTTCTCTCTAGCATAACTTTTTTTTTTAGGTATTCACCCTTCCCCATGCAGCCATAGGCTTTAGCCTAAGCTGATCACCCCTATAAGAGCAGCTTTTTGAGGAATGTGTTAGGAAAAGATGTGGAATCCAATCAATGGGATGTGAGGGGAAAAGACTCTGAGAGCTTCTTGGAAAAGTTTCATTGCTGATAAAGAAGAACTGCAGACTCTGATTCTAAGAATTATGTTTGCTCCAGTTCAGTGGGAAAGCTATAGTCAGGGGATTACAAGCCTCACTAATAGTAATAAAGAGCATGGATTCTTCAAAAATAAATGAACAGCACATATATAAATAAAATAGAGAGAGCCACAGTGAGCGTTTGTCTCTCTTTTTCCTGTGGGTATTATAATGTAGACTTGACAGTTGCCTCAGTCATGGTGCTGCCATTCAGAATTCATATTGATAGTGAGGATTCTGCAAAGCCAAGGGTTGGAGGGAACATGGACCCATGATGACATTTTGAGCTTCTGAATTGCCCAACCCAAAAGCCTACCTACCCTGGATTACCAATTATGTCAGAAAATATATTATTGGATTATTTAAGCCAGCTTGAGTTCCTATTTCTGTTGCCTACAGCCATCAGCAGCCATCTTCACTTTTATATATCCCAATTGATATTATCCTCCCCAATAAGCAATTTATCTCTTGCGTTTGTCTTTCTTTTTTTTTTTGCTATCTCTCTGCAATGCTAATATTCTCCTCCAGGAAGGACTCTCTTCTTTTTGTAGTGTTAATAACTTTTCTGCAAACCTCTTTGTTAATTAGTTTTGCTTGGCTCTGTTTCTAAAGCAGTTCTCAGTTTTTCCAGGCACTCTGGTGGTTCTCAACTCAGTGGAGTTCTGGCAGTATGGAGGACACATGGCTTTTTTTTGCCTAGAAGACTCATATTTTGGCTGCATGCTACCTGGTGAATTTCATCTTTTTTTTCATTAATTTATTAATTTCCAAAAATATGTATAGAACAGCTATGAGGTAGACACTAGGTCAGGCTCTGGGGGTACATGAGTGAACAAATGGAAAGATCCTTACCTGGAGAGTTGTGAGAATTTTTATGGCCAAAATGGAGAAGGATGGGCTCCGAGAAAGTTTAAGAGAAGAGGAAGCATGTCATTTGCTCTTGACTGATGCTATCTCAAGATGAACCAAGAGTTTTAAAATTATTCCTAAAATTAGAAAGAATGGCTTAGGTGAGCAGTCATCTTTCTCTAGCTGAAGGCTAAACTCATGTTCTCTTTCCTAAATCTTATGGAGAAAAACACTTCTCCAGTATTAATGCTTCCAAATAAATGCAGGAACTGGAAACCAGCAGGAGGCAAGTGTTGCTGTTGAGATGACTTATAGAATGTAGGAACACCAGGTGAGGAGTTAGGGATTGGGACAGTCCTCACAGGCTTCCAATAAGCTAATGCTTTGAGGTAATCCTTTTGTTCTTTCTGGGTATTATATCTTGAAGCATGTAGAACTGGTTGTTGCCCAAGCTCACTCTGACCTCTTGCTCTATGAAATTTTATCATTATGATTAATAAAGCCTAGAATCAATCACGAGGTAATTAACGAATATCCCCAAGATTCACCTTTGGCAAATATAAGGATTTAATTGATAAATAGCTAGAGACATTATTTTTACTGATCAAAATAAGGAGCACTGAATTTTTATAAATTTGGAAAAGTTATTTTGGGTGCCAAAGCCCAGGTTTTTAGCAATGGTGATCCATGCTCATACAGATTCTCAAATAACAATTCGCCTCCTCTTTTGGGTGGTGGCAGATCACAAATCAGTGCTGATTGTCCATTTTCTTGCTGCTGAGGAGCTTTCTGGCCAGGTTTCAGGGAAGGAAATATCTACAACCAGTAAGACCTTCAGTTATGGGTCGGTGGATCCTATTACTTTCTCTGTGCTCAGTTATTTGTGCATTTTGATGTTTTAAGCCTCTTGGGCTTGGCTGTTAAGAGGTGACATGAGTGTCATCTTTCCAAGTTCTGCCCATCAAGCCATGAACACATATCCATTGACAGCCTGTCCATGTAATGAATTGTCCAAACTGGGGACACTGGAGAGTGAATGAAGACACTATTAATAGTTATGCTGGAGAATAGGGGTAAACTTGGGCTGGCTTGAACAAACTGGGCCTTATGCATACCCTATCCATTGAACACCAGCTATTTAGAAGTGGGGAGATTATATATAAATTGGAGACACAGAGACCCACCCAGCTCACAACTCTCAACTGGGTACCATCATCCCCACTAGCCAACACAGTAGTCTCCAAATACCCCTGCACTTCACCTCCAACAGTCTGTGAGATCTTTATAAACCCCTTCAAATGTTTGATTCACTTGCTTTGTTTGAAATAACAAAAGCTGGATGGCTAATTGCTTCATAGAAATTCCCTTCAATTTGCTACTTTGCTAAAAATTAAATAAATAAATGAATCATCCCTGCTTTTCCTGTATTAAATATAATTAATTCTAATCTTTTGCATTTTCATTTTCTCCATGTTTCATTCTATCATTTAAAAGACACAAACAGAAGAGAACCTTTTAAAATTAGTGGAATAATTGTGCTACTCATGCTACTTTGTGAAAGGCTGTTGAAAAAAATAGCATGACCCGATCTCACACATTAAATGGTTTAGAAGTGAGACCTTCAAAATTTGATTGAAGGGATCATGCTGAGAATTGTTTTTATCTTGGCTTATATGCTTTCTGATGTGTCCTATCTCCCCAACACACTGCTTTACTCTTGGAAAATATTAAGCACGGATTTTTAGTTAATTAGTTAATATTATGGATAGCTTCATTTTTATATTTCCAACTCATTGTTTCTGGCATTGAAGGGTATCATAAATAAACTCCAATTTTACAGCAAGTAATCTAACTACCGAGGTAACCTGGAAAGTGCTTCAGTAATTGCTTCTACGCATACAAAACTTGTTACTACCATGGAGGAAGAAGAAACTTCAGTGTATTTCAAGGCACTCAAGTTGGAGGAAAGGGCTCTGACTGCCCTGTCTCATAAAATATAATTTTTAGAGCCGGCTTGATCCAAAAATTTCAAGTGTCTCTTACATCCATAAAATCTCTTCTTTCCAAGGGGGCTACCACTCCCTGGTGGTAAGGTATTCATAAAGACATTACATATAGTAATTATAATAACAATAGCACTCTATGTTTGCATAGCAGATTATAATGTACAAAGCAGTTTTGCACACTCATTATCTCATATGACTCTCTCCACAACCATTGAAAAAAGTGTTTTTGGCAGAGAATGTTATGAGTTCATAGCACCCTATTTTCTTTTTCTCCTGGGTAAACACAAGTTATTTTCCAGGCTTCCTTGGAGTTATGTATGCCCATTCTTGGGCCAATGGAATGGGCAGAAGTGATACATGCTATTTTTAAGCCTGGCCCATTAAAAACTCCTGTCCATTCCCCATACTTTGATTTTCCCCCACTAACTAGTTGATTATAAGGAATCCAGAAGAGGAATTAAATATCCTGGTGTAGGGGTCTGTAAACCATGGCCAGTGGGTCAAACCTGGTCTGCCGCCTGTTTATATATATAAAGTTTTATTGAGACTCAACCACATTGCTTTATTTATATATTGGCAATGGCTGCTTTTATATCAGTATTACAATGGCAGAGTTGAGTACTTGTAACATATGGCCTGTAATGCTTAAAATATTTGCTATCTGTCCCTTTACAGATAGTAAAGGGGATGACAAATCTGTAAGATGGAAGGAGCCTGGATCCCTGAATCACTGTGTGGAAGGCTGCACTAAACACCCATATTGAACACGATGAATAAGAAAGAACCTTCAGTTGTATTAAGCCATTAAGGTTTTAATGTGTTTATGCTAGTCATTTCCTATATTTATTAACGTAATTTTCTTACAGTCAATTTATTGATGAAGTAATGAAGTGCAAAGAAGTAAAGTTACCTATTTAAGCTCACAGAGTCAGAAATAAATAGTGGCAGACAATCTAGAAATTGAACCAACTTAGGTTTTTAAATTCCAGTGCCAGTGTACTTGTCAACATATTTCAGATGTCACTACTGAACATACTATATCAAAAGTGCATAACATAATACCATAAATTAAACTAAATACCTAAATTGTAGTAAGTCTTTCCTGATCAGGAGTAGCTAATGTATCTCTCAAACCATCCAACAGGTCATAAAAAACCATATTGGAAAAAGGAAAGCTGAAACATCTCATTTTGTAGACTAGTAAAACTGAGGCTTAGTGAAGTCCAAAAACAGTAACACAGTTTGTGATAATCAAGTGGTATGAGGTGTTGTGAAGAATTAAAATGAAGTCTTCAAACTATCTTCAGTGCCTTTCTTTCAGGCCATGTCAACAGAAAACAAACAAGCAAAAAAAAAAAAAACACCAAAAAAGAAGTCAACAAAGAGAACTTTCTTAGTGTTCTCTTTGTTAATAAGACTGAGAAGAAAACAACTGGACATTCAACTACTGAATGTCTGGATTTCATCATCTTTGAGGAGGGAACTCTGGGATTTGAGGTTTAGTGAGCTTCTTGGTGGTTTGCAGACTTGTTGAGGTCCTGTTATATGGTGAGAAACTTCTGTTGGGTAGATTCCCACTAAAAGTCTAATCTCAAGTGTTATTTCACTCTTTGTCCACCTGGGGCCTACAACCCTCCTCTTTTTCAGAGGAACTCAGAACTGATACTGTGAGGAGATTTTTCAGGTGAGGAGTATTTGAGGCAATGGGTATATTTGAGCAGTAGAGACACAGGTTGTCAGAATGCCGTGTAGAGATGGCAATAAAAACCATGGACCAAATAATGCAATAAATTCCAAGGCCCTAGAGTAAATAGAGCAAGCTAATTCTACACAAAACAACTTATGTTACTAGTCTTTCATATGGCACATCATGTTAGTGTAATCTGAGTAAACCTTAGGGTTCCACATAGCCCAGTCTCACTGCAGGGTCACAGTTAAATGGCTACAGTCCAGAATTCTGAAATAAAATAATTATAATTTTATTTGATTGTGTTCAATAATGTCAAAGGAGCTCCACTTTATCATCCATGACAGTATTTCTTAAATTCTTTCCCCACACGCCTCTCATTCTCCTACATATTTGCTACAGCATCCGTCCATGCGTCAATTTTTGTTTTCTTTCCTGTATTTTAGCTTTCCATGAAATGCTTCTCCACACCCATTTCTGTGGGACCCAGTTTCTGTCCCTATCCCCCTTTCCTTTGACAACTCTGCAAAATATTTCCTTAATGAGTAGATGAGGATGGGTTGAGCAAAGGAAGGAGGTTATATATACTCATATATTAATTACCTTTGCCCCTCCTACATTAGAAAGGTAAGAAAGGAGAGAAAATATCTCGAAACAAAGTATAAGTTATAAAATCTTTGCTTAAAACCAATTAGCCTTTGACTGCATATTAAGCAAAAGTCATTAGCTTTATTGGAATGAGAACCAGTAAGCCTTGATCGTCTTTACTTTCAGGTATATGGCCTTTGCAAGGCCCATTGAAGTTACATCAGAGTTGCTTCAGAGCCATTGTTAAACACCCAAAGCTTTTCATTTTTGTAAAATAATAAGGTGCTGTGGCTCATTATTAGATACATGCTAAAATATCTACCCACTCATCGCCTATTTCTGATCACCCCATAAACCTCATGCATTTACTCTGGCATGGAGACTTAGTCCAGCCAAATGAACCAACTGAGAAAGAACATTTATTCAAGCCAGGCATGAACAAAGTGGCCCTGAACAAATGGTGTTAGAATTGTGTTGCCACTGCCTACTGTCACAGAATACTTGTGGGATGAATAAGACCAACACATTTTGGAGGTGATATTTAGGAACTTTCACCTTGAGAGGCACATACGTATATACGAGGAAATTGCATCTTTGGAGGTAATCCAGTTTAATGAATTGATGTCTGCAGTAGCTAAGATACCTGAAAAAATTATGGCAAATGGTACATAACAAAAGCTACTTCTTCCTCTTACCAGCCTTAAAGGATCACATAAAAGGACATGGATCTAGTCTTGGAGGCTAGGGGAAACCTCCCTAGAAAAAGGAACTTGGATGGTGAGATCTAAAGGCTAAGGAGGAGCTCGCCAGGTTCAGGTGGGAGGTGGTGGGGAGGAAAAACAGCTCAATGGTCTGGAGGAGGGAGGAAGAGGGCCGAGGGAGGATATAACCTCGGGCCAGAAAATACAGCAAAGTGACAGGAACTTGGGACCTGTTAACAAGGACTACTCTTACCAGATGGAATTGTTGTTAGAACTTCGACTTGTCACCTTAGGGAGCAGGGAGGGAAGGCCAGCGGTCCTCACCTTGGACACCAGCGCTGGTGCCCTGCCCGGCTCCCCGCAGGTGTGGACTAAGGCCTGGCGTGCGGGTCATTTCACACGTGGGTGTTGGGACTCCAGGCCAGACGTTGCCCCTTTGCCCAGGTGGTCAGGCTCTTCGTGTGCCCCACTCTGACCTTGACACAAAATCTCTTCCCTTCCCAGGCTTCTCCAGGAAGGCCACCCTGTAAGTGAGGATTGCTGCTGTGTGTAAAGGATGCGTCGTGTTGGGGGTGTGGTGCTCATACAGCAGAGCCCAGGGCACCGCACGCCCTTAGACATGTGTTTCTTTTCTTCCCAGGCTTCTTTGAATGTGCCTTCCCGTGTGTAGAATCACATGTAAGTACTCTTTCATAGGTCAAAAATGGTTAAATATCAGGAATTTCACGTGGTTCAGCCTAACGTGCATTTTCCCTTTGGTTGAAATAGTTTGTAAGATATTTGGTAGTCATATTTAATTGCTGTCTTTGAAATTCCACTTATTGGAGGAAGCACACTGCTTGAGGCTGGAGCGTAATGTGGCTTTGAAACCCTGCTTATACATTTCTTATTGTGTTACTTTGAAGAGGCCGTTCCACTCTCTTTGCCTCAGTTTTCTTATGTGTGAAATAGGAATTAGGTATTTATAGGAATCAGAGGTTTAGGGGGAAGGATTAAACGCAGGAACCTGTGGGAAAAGCACCTCACCCAGGGTCATCACACAAGTAAAACTCCCCCGAAATGTGCTATTTAGGTCAACCCAGACTGTTGCCGTCGGGTCACCAGAGTATGTTAGAAAGTGATGGACCACACATTGTCCATCAGCACCATTTAGAAGCTACTGAGCTCAGTTCAGTAAAATGGATGCTTAGCAGTGACCTCTATCTGCTTGGCATTGTGTTCAGGCCTGAGGATGGAGGCCAGTTCCTGCAAGGTGTGTCACTTTTTGGTTTTTCCCTTTAGCTTTACAGGGCACTTGCTGGAATTCTTACATGCACATGATTGGTATGTAGGAACCAGGAATCTAGAAAACACATTAAAAAAATACTAACAAATCCTGCTCTATGTGGTTTTAGAAAGAGGCATTGATTTAAATAGGGAAACTTTTTCTCTCAAGGTTATGTTTGCAAAATATTAGGACAAAAAGTATGGTGCAATGTCATACATTTTACTCATTTATGCATTCCCCAGATGCAGCACCATGTATGACCTTGTTCAGCTATCCAAACTGTAAAATAAAAGATTACCCAAACATTATCAGGGGTGTATAAGAAATTACATTGCAAGTCATAGCTGATTTTTCAGTTCTTGTTTTACTCTTTCAGCTGAGCAGACAATTTCTTTTCTTTGGTCTAAAATCCCCTAGATGGCACTAGAGAACCCTGTATGTAAGTGGTTTATACAATACCCCTAAGTAGATGAGGGGAAGTAATTTTTATTTTTCTGCAAATAAACGTTAATAAGAAGCTGAACAGAATGTGATGCAATGTGCAAGGGTAGCATTTATGAATTCTGTACTTAAAAGATATACTAGATGCTCCTTGAAAATAAAAATTGGTAATTTTTAACTGTGGATGTCTCGGAATTGGGTTTTGGTATTTTAATTAGCGTGAAATTCATTTGGTGTAAAGAAAAAGACTTGTAGAAACAGCAGAGATCCTGAGGCTGATTCTTGACCCCAATGGCATTCATATCAGAGCCATATAACACAATATCAACATCTCCTAGGATGGGAGAGAGTGGGTTTACCTGGGGGCCCTGAAACCAATGGCCCAGGAGATGCGCAGGTGAGATGAGTGAAGAGGCCTGGCTGGAAGACAGCGGGACGTGGTGGCACACGTAGCAGAACTACACAGCTACCGGGCACACGGACCAGTAAAAAACAGCGTTCCTGTAGGTCCAGGGTGGCCCATAGGTGTGAGCTGACAATTATTGTAAATCTTATCCTGATAGTTTTCAGGTCATAAATCTAAGGCTGAGATAATGATTGACCTCACCCAGGGTCGCAAAGTTATTCAGTGATAGAGTTAGGCTTCCAGTTCCTTTTCTCTGACTCTGCCCTCTCCCCCTTGTAGTTGTACTATCATGCCAAAGTCGTCTCTACACCGCACACCCCTCCCATTGTTCTTTCTTTGTCCTCCCTTCAGACGTCCAGTGTCCTTGGATCACGTGGCAGATGGGGGCTCTGAGCTGCCAGTGGCTTGAGGGCCCCAATTCAAGAACCGTAAACAAGGATAGAACACTTGAAGCCGGGCAGCTCCAGGGTTCGCTAATATGCAGTTGAGTGATGTCATGATGGGCCCAGGATTTTTCCATTTTTGCACTCGGCCATTTTTCCATTCTCACTTTTGGCCCCCATGGGTGAAAAATTGCTGTGGCAGCTCCACACATCACATACAGACACGAGCACACCCAGTGGTGGAAGAGGAACTGCTCCCTCCTTGGGTCTCTTTCATAGTGTGGGAAAACCTTTCTCGGAGGTTCCCAGTAGACCTCCCCTCATGTCTATACTGGCCAGAACTGGGTGATTCTGGGCACCAAATCGTGACTACCAAGGCGAAGAGACAACCAGGTTGCCTGGTGGAGGTGCCCCTCTGCCAACAGAAGGATCTGGAAATGTGCAGGGCTGTCCTTGGTTTACAAAGTGACTGAATGCCATCTGCAGTACTTAGAACCCAGGATACAGGAACAAGAAGTGTGTGATATTCAGGGCAGTCCTTTGGGATGAAGAATCACCTCACCCAGATGCCAACATTAGCCCTGCTGAGAAAGCCTGGAGTCCAAAGAGGACTTGCTTCTGAGTCACAAGGAAGGGAATGGACACTGAATTGGTTAGGACCCTGGCGACAGGAAGGAATGGAGGTGTGGCTACGGAGTCAGCAATCAGCAGCCCACTTCTTCCTGTTCCTGTTCCTCTTATGAATACTTCAGAATTCCGTACAATTGTGTAAGGTAAAGCGCTCAAAGAAGGTTAGCATCTCCAGGTCTTTTGGTAATAGACTACAATCAAATCAAAGAGAATATAATAATTATCAGGAGTTTACTTGGATAACATGCATGGGGAAAGAGCTGTTATTCTTCTTGAGAATAAAATACAAATGAAAGCAACTAGTGCTTTTAGTTGTCACTGGGGTGCGATAGGGGAAAGGAGATATTGGTGAGGCTAGATGGGTTTGTTTGTTGGTTTGTTTTGTTGCAGGGGTTGGAGGAGCTGGGAGGCCACCAGGAGCTGGAGAAGGGCACTGACTACCTGCCGCATGCCCTAAGTGTCATGGGAGAGAATTAACAATGGTGAGCCCTCAGCATCATTTTAAGGAAAGAACTCAGGCTCCGAAGCCACAGAGAATTTGGTCACCAAATCCAGGGTTGCTGTGAACTACATGGGGAAAGTCACCAAAGGTCTCTGAACCACAATTATGCCTCTTTGCAATATGGCTAACAATGATATCTACCTGACAAATTGTTGCCATGATTACATGGGCAGCAGAGGCAAGGCCCTAACACAGTGCTCAGTAAATGTCAAGTCCCATCTCTGTTTCCTGGACGTATCATTGTTATTTATTTACTCACTCTTCCTCCCCATATAGAGTTGCAAGATTTAGCAAATAAAAATACATGACTACGGTTAAATTTGAAGTTCAGGTAAACCACCAATAATTTATTAGTATAAGTATGTCCCAGGTACCTTGGGATACACCTATCCTAACAAATTATTGCTCGTTTATCTGAACTGCAAATTTCACCGGGTGTCCTGCATTTTATCTGGCAACCCTATCCCTACATCCCCTCTCTTCCCTGGGTTCTCTCTAGCCAGAGTAAATAAACGAAGCCTAAATTAAATATCGCTCCCTCACTCATGTGTTTTAACCTTAGCGGGAACCTGGCAGACCAATGACATCACCTTCAACTTCTTTTGGTGAGCAAACATCCTCTGAGCTTGGGAGGAGAGGACCTTGCCTTGGCTGAGACAGGATCAGGTCTCAAAAGCCATCTTGGTCTTATGAACTTTGTGGTTAATCTTGTTGCAGAGTGTTTTCTTTCACAGTTGGCTGTTCCGGGCCTGCATAGATCTGCAGTAAATACTGTACTGCACTGCTGAAAAGGGAGGAAAAACATTACCATCTGCATCTACAGCTTGCAAATTACAGCTTGCCATCACCTGCTATTAAATAAAGACGCTTTAACAATATTTTGGGTTTTAAATTAGCAATTTACATCACAAGACTCTGAAAATACTAGTCTTTTAATACTGCAATTTTCTTTCCTTTTAACCAGGCATCAACATGTATTGAATTTTTTAAAAACGCAACACAAAGTAATGTTTATTTAAACAATAGCCACCAATGGTATGAGACACACAGATGGAAATCCAACAGTTCCTCACTCAGTGGGCGGCTTCACTGGAGGACCCTGATGGGGCTGCAACTCTCTAACGTACATCATGGGGGGAATCTAGGCATTGCCTTTTTTTTTTTCTGAACTGCCTGGCCATATCAGGCTATGTGTCATGTAAGAAATTGGTCTCAAGCCGGGAATTAGAGGCGGTCTCTGTATGAAGGGGACTTCAGCAAAAAGGCTGAAAGGGAAAGAGTTCAAGTGGGGGGATTTCCCTTTGTCACTTGACATCAGGGCTGAAAAAGAGGGGATTGGCATTTGTGCAAAGCACACTGGATGCAAAACAAGATGGGATTTGGAAGCATACAAAGAGAGAAAGATTAAGCAGCATTGTGCCTCATGGACACTACTTATATAGACAGAGGGTTATATCTATATCTAAATATAGTGGTTTGTCTTCCAGTCTTTTGTATTGGACCTTTATTCCCCTTTCTCTTGACATCTGAGTTAGGGAACAGAAAACGCCAAGAGCTGGCATGAGTTGCAAAGAGATAAGTATAAGCTCTGTGGTGGTGATCGCTGGGTTGTAAATTCCTTCACGCAAACACAAAGCATTCTGGGGCATTATACCTATCAGCAGGCAGCCTGCTTTCCTGTGTGTCCCCAGCTCTTGCCTGCATTCAGCAGCTGTTGATGAACAGCTGTTTCTCAGAGCTCTCCCAGATCCAGGACTGCTTTCAGTACTCTTTTTTCTTTAATCCTACAAAAAAAGATACTACTCTTGTCTTCATTGTTCATGCCTTGCCATTTTTGCTTTTTAAAACCTGACAACTGCCTACATCTTGAATTCTTTCCTTTTCATGGTTTGTTGAATTTTGATTCCTACACATGCTATGTGCTCAATAAATGTTAGATATTATTATGATTTTTATTTGTAGTAAATGTTTAATGCTGTGTCATACAAAATTCTATTTGAAAGGGAAAGCATCTTTGAAAAAGTTTAGAGTTTAGATGTCAGCTCATTCCATGGGCTTGCAGTGGTAGTTGGTCTAGAGGAGGGGGGCAGTGTTAGATCCTTTCTACATTCCATTAATTACTCTGTTCAGCCTCCTAGGTTCAGTCATAAGTCACACCCAACCCAGCTCCTGTAGAGCCAGCTTGTGGCCATTAGTAATTTACTTGGAAAAGCAGCAAATTGAATGACTCTTAGACTTTTCCAGTCCTCTTAGGCTTATTGGTCACCTCTGATGCCATTTATCACCATATCCTGTCATCACTGTTAAGGTCTAATGTTAGTTCCTCAGTTTAAGGATTAAATTGGTTTCAATCTAATCTCCTAAATAGAATTCAGATGATTTAGGGCCCAGCTCAACTGCTTCCTGGCCAGAGGGCTTTGTTCTGGTCCATTTATTAGGTGCTATTTATAGTACCATTTTCTGATAGAATCAGGGCATAATGGATTGATTTTTATTTCTTGTTGATTACATACACATTCTTTTTAAAGGCTTTTAGAAACTAAATGTACAACTTATCACCACAGTTTAACACTGGAGTCATTCTCATTTGCTTAAATAGAACCTGCAAAGAATAAAATTCTCCCTTCAAAAGTATATACACGTTCTTGAGTGACAGAAAAGCCCTTTAATGTCGATTACTAGATGTTCTGGACTCATGGCCTATCTCATGTCTTTTAATAAATACTCTAAATGTGAATAGCACTTAAATAGTAATCACTGTCTGAAACAAAAAATCATCAGTGTCTTTGGATGATTAGACTTTGAATGTTTTCTCGGTGTGCGTGTTGTTTTATGTATGTGTGTATTGGTCACAGATGCCATGTATGGTATGAAGAATACAGTTGATCCTCAAATTTTCCCCTGCCTGGTTCAATAGGGGCTGGAGTGAGGATAAAGTAAGATAGTTGTGAAAGCCCTTTGCAAACTGTGGAATGTTGCTTTTTAAAAGCAATTTGAATTACATAGTGAAAGCCCATCCTAGCATCATGTCAGGCCCTAAGACCAACACTTAACTTTGTTAGTATTTTAGAAGGATATTAGTCTATTAGTCTGCAATGTGTGTGTGCCTGTGTGTGTGTGTGTGCAGTGTATATGCAGGTACATGTACATACATGTATAATCAGTTTTGTTTTAAATGCTTCTATTGAATTTTTCTTGTAAATAATGTTGTCCAAAGTATCTACCATAATTTCTTTTCATTTATGCACCTAATTTCTTGTTTCCATGAGATGTTCTTGAATCATTTTGAGGAAGAGAGAGAAAGAGCTAGAGATAATGATCTAGTGAGAGAGCAATATGCCAACCTTTATTAAGACTTCAAAACACTTGGACATACACTTCCTTAAAACTCAAGAGTTCACTGGGCTTGACATTTTCCAAATCCTTGGATACTTGTTAACACTCTTCATATCCATTTTCATGATCTCTCAGCTGGAGAAAAGGTGGTTTATGTGTTCTAACTACCTTTAAGCCTTTAGCTAGTTAAGTAAACATAATTTCATGTAATGGGCTTTGCCCTTGAGTTTACATTTTAAAGAGCCTCTCACAATCTATCCATCCACTCAGGTTTTACATAATGCACTTGGCATTACAGGACTATAGCTGAGAAAAGCACATGTAAGAGCCATGGTAAATGGGAAGATGCAGAATGTTTCAATCCCCAATCCTTAGTTTTACAAATGCTGTCAACATTTTTAGCCTCTCTCTCTCTCTCAAGAATTGCTTGCAGATAGCCAAATTGATTGTTTATTTCTTTCACCTTTAAAAACTTTCCTCTTGCTTCCTCTTTTGGGGCTGGTAATAATCACAGAACCATAGAATTTCAATCTTAGAAGGTATTTTAAATGTCATAAAAATCCAATAGTTCATCCTGTGCTTGAATCTTTTATATTACATTCCCACTAAAGGGCTAGCTAGGCTCCTGAATTTCTTTAGCTATGGGACACTCATTACCTCTCAAGGGAGTCCATTCCATTCCTACACAGCCCTAGTAGTCAAAAAAGTATTTGTTAGGCTTAGAAGAAATCCCCCTATTGAATTTTGCTCTCTTCTCAGTAAATAGACAAAACATGTATAATCCTTTTTTCATATATTTGAAGACAATTATTCTGTCTCCTGTAAGTTTCTTTATGCCAAATATTTCTGATAATTTTATGATGTGATTTTGAGCCTAGTCATCCTAGATCCTTCAGCTCTGACCATGCCAAAGTTCACTGACAAGAATAACAGTGAAAATAAAACCTACCCTATTAAGCTTTTAATGGGCGCCAGGTATCTTACAAACATTACCTTTAACATCCACAATGATGTGAGCTAGGTATTGTCATCCTCATTCTATAGATTTAGATAAAAATCTATATCTCTCTATATCTGTAGTTAAGGAAACAAAAGTAAGGAAAAGTTGAGTAGCTTTCCCAAACATGCAAATTTAGCCTCAGCAGTTGGCAGAACCTGGATTTGAACTAGTGTCTTCACTGATTTTAGAGTGGGCGTTCTCAACTGTACGTTATAATCCCTTCGCGAGATGTGATAACAACCCCCTCACACACCCCACAGAGGAAGCTGGTCTGGTTTAAGCAGTTCAGAGTGGAGAAAGGTGGTAACTTAACCTTGTTCTAGAAGTGTTGCCAAACCAAAGGACTGATCAGGATGAGTCCAGTGGGAGAAAGAAGGAGAGAAGCAAAGGAACTGGATGATTAATAGGACGGCATATGAGTCTCAGAATAATTGAAAATGGTACATCTGGTAAACCCTACCTATATCATGGCCTCCTTTGGAAGGAGGACGTGGCTGTAAAGAAAGGGTCGTTGAAACTAGCCATATTCTGGGTGTACATGTGTCTCCCTTTGAAAGGATATAATTTTCCTAGGAATATAGGGACCTGAAAGTGGAAAAGAAACCTTGCATTCACAAATGTCCTTAGGAAACAAAGTTGATTAGAGATTAAATGAAAAAAAAAAAAGGAATTCCTGGTGTTTTTGCTGTTTTTTCTATAGACTCAAGTGGACCACTAAGAGGATATTATTGCTGAAAGTACTTAAGAGATTGTTTAGTTAAAAACTCTCACTTTACATGTGGGGAAACAGAGGTCCAGAGATGAAAAGTGTCTTGCCCAGTGCTATACATCCAGGCAGGGACTCAGAAAAGTGTGTGATCAAGGTCTCCTGACTGCAGGACCGAGACTCTTTTTACTATATTTCCTTACACTTACTATTTCTTTGGTGAATCAAATAATAACTGTTCTATTGCAATGCACTGACACAATGAACAATTGCAAGGTGGAAGCTTACACTGGAAGCTTGCTGTGCAACACGATGCAGAATTCAGTGTTTGACGCATATTTCTTGGGGATGTTTGCTGAAAGCACCAGAGGGTGGAGGGGGGATTCGTGGCAACATTATTCCAGTTAGCATCACGGTTTCCTGTATCTTATAAGATTATTTATGGTGAATCTGGTGTCATTCGGTTTGGGAAACTTGGAATCAGTATCATGGGGGTGGGGGAGTATTCATTAAAAATGCAGGTTTTTAGACTAACCAGCAGACAACCTATATCAGAATTTTGGGGAGTGGAATCTAGAAGTTAATATTTGACATACATACTAGATGAAGCTTATGCATATTAAAGTTGGAGAAGTACTTGTGTTAGTTCATCAGTGTGTTAGTTTCCTAATGCTGCTGTAATAAATTACTATAAATTCAGTGACTTAATATATATTTATTATCTTACAGCTGGGAGGGTCAGAAGTCCAGAGTGGACATCAGAAATACAAAATGGGTTTCACTGGACTAAAATCAAGGTGTCAGCAGGGCTCCATTCCTTCTGGAGCCTCTAGGGGAGATCTGTTTCCTTGCCTTTGCCCACGTTCCTTGGCTCATACCCCCTTCCACCACTTGGCTGTCTGCTTCTGCTGTTACATCTCCTTCTCTGACTCTGACTTTCCTACTTCCCTTTTTTTCTTATAAAGACCTTTATGATTATATTATCCAAGATAATCTTCTTGTCTCAAAATCCTTAAATTAATCACATCAGCAAAGTCCTTTTTGCCATGTAAGGTAACATACTCTCAGGATCTGGGGTTTAGGAGGTGGACATGTTTGGGGAGGCATTAAACACCTACCATTATTGGTTTTAAAACATTTCAAAGAAATAGAAAGGGGCTGAGGAAGGGGGACATTAAGTATCAGTAGGGTCCCCATCCCCCTCCAGGAGTCCCCTGATTTGTCTCTAGGAAACTCAAGGAATCTGAGGAGAACAGTTTGAGAAAAGCAGTCCTAGCATCTGTGCTTACTTAAGAGTCCATACGGGGGAATCTGACCACCAGGCTGCATTTAGTGCATCTTGCATGAATTTCCAACAGTTGACTTTGCAACTATCATTCAGCCTTCTCATTCTCAAGTTTCTAAGAAACTCTGTTCAAAATTACTGCAGAAAACAAACAAAACATGACCTTGATTTATTAGAGATAAAATTACTGCTTTAACTGACCGTAAGAGAAAGTGTCTGTTAGATAGGGGGTTTCCAGTCAATTTTTCATCCTTTGTTTTTATTTTCCAACATTTTTCTATTAAAAAGAAAATAAACAGGTAATTAGTGGAATTTTTAAAGGTATCCTTCTCTTCTGTCTATCTGTATAGCTCCGTATCTTGTCCATTATGAGCTCCTCAAAAATATTTTTTTTGAGATACTATTTGATTTCTGACAGAACTTTGTAGATGTTTCTGAATTAATATAAGAAAAATGGCCCTGAGTTATATATTTTAACTAAAATATAATAGTTGTAAAAGTTATCTAATGGGAAATTAACCAAAGGAGAGAATTAATGTTTTGTCTTTAAAAGATATCTATGTACATCACTGTATCAGGATACTCTTGGCCATCTGCCCTATGACAATATTTGGAAAGAGATAGACAATAATAATTGTCCTTAATGTCTGTATTAGTCAGCTTAATATTATACTGGGTGGCTTAAACAACAGAAATTTATTTCACATAATTCTGGAGGTTGAGAAGTCCAAGATTAAAGTGCCAACAAGGTAGGTTTCATTCTGAGGCATCTGCTCTTGGCTTGTAGGTTGCTGCCTTCTTGCTGTGTCCTCACATGGTAGAGAGCACAAGCGGTCTCGTATATTTTCCTCTTCTTATAAGGGCACCAGCTTCATCAGATTAAAGCCCAACCCTTATGACTTCATTTAACCTTAATCACTTCTTTAAAGGTCCTATTTCCAGTACAGTCATATGGAGGGTTAAGGCTTTAACATACGAATTTTAGGAGGGCATAAATCAGTCCATAGTTTGTCCCTGGAGCATCACAAGTGTTTCCTGATTCCTGCAAGAGCTTGGCCATTTTATCACAAAAAATGGTTTATGTAATGATGACAAGAGGAAGAAGCAGAAGCATGAACAAGTTGTTGAAACTCACATCTTGTTCTTTGTTTAGAGACATTAGCCACCCTTGCTCCTTTGCAACATTTCTATTACATAACAGAAAAATTCTGCCTTCAAGACTCCCCCAATTCAAGAAATGCTGTAACTCAGTGCAATCACTGTCCACCACCCAGTTACCTTTCCTCTTAGGAAGTAGTAATAATATCATATCCATAAGGATTGGCTGTAGATGATTTTCACTCTTCTTCTCTCCCAAGATGGGTGGGATATGGATGGGGGATTCTTTGTTGTTCAGAATTTTGAAATAAAATAGGGAACTTTCAAGAGAGGTCTTAGAAACCAGTGAGGAGGATATTGATCATTATCAATATTATCTTTGTGTGAAAGATCCTCTGATTAACATTTATCTCCTGGAGTTCTACCCCTGAAAGTAGGTCAGATAAGCAGGAACAGGCAGAGAAGACTCTCAATCATGGTGCCAGCATGACTCTCCTGAAAGGAGAGAGGGAAGGATGGATGGTTAGGAAGAAGGAGTCTCAGGTTGCCGTGCAGCTCTGAGAGTCTCAGCTAGGCTGATGAGAGTCTCGGAGCAAGGATAGCCCATCAAAGAAGCATTGGGCAGGAACTGTCTGGCTCTAGTCCCCTGCTGTGCTCAGTTAGTAACAGAGAACAGCCCCCAGTAGAACATGGCTGAGATGTGACTGCTATGGTGTGTGACAGCTGAGGGCTGTCAGCTACTCGTGCTTCTCAGAGCAGGTTCACCTGAAGAGAGATCTGAGAGGCATACCTGCATGGACACTGTAGAAATCTGTCATGCTTAACATCGTAAAAAGAACCAATTGATTAATTGGAGCATGGCAAAGGGAAAGACACCCATCTGGGTCTCTGGCCAGAAATTCCTGAAACGATTATATCTACATCTATATCTGTCTATTTATCATCTATCTATCTATCTACCTACCTACCTATCTATCTAATCTTTCTTCTGTTTAAGTAGTTATCTAGTACAAGGAGGAGACCACATGCTATGCTTGAAATAGAAGAAAGTGTTTTTTTATCAATCTAAAATCTGTTTCTAAGCATGAATTTTGCCAGTCTCCAAGGAAACTTTTATCACTACAAAGAAGTAGCAGAATTTACCTGACAAGCATCAAATTAAGGTGTTTGTACATCACTTGCATTGAAGAAATAAAAGCTATTTTTTTGGTAAAATTCCTGTTCAGACTTTCCTATTTTAAAATCTCCTTTCCTTTTTCTATATGCATAGGCCTATAAATTTGTCCTTATCACTGCTAAATCATAACACATAAAGGGGATAAAACCAAATCTCTTGGTGACCTCCTCCTCTCACACCAAGCAAACAAACACACAAGCATCTCTGTTTTCATCTTTGTACTTTTAGTGCTTATATCAATGCTTGTGAATATAAACAAATGAATTCATGAATAAATAAATAAAATAATGAATGAATGACTAAATGAATGGATAAATGAATAAGAAAATAAATGTTTGATGGTATGCTTTTAGTATGGGTGGAAGGAAGTGAGTTGGAGAGAGAAATAATTTATAAATTTTAAAAAAATGTCATAACTCCAAAACTGAAGAAATCATAGATTGCTTTCCAGGGGGTAATATGATTGGTTTCATAATCTGAACGTTAATGAGGCAGAATTAGTCAGCTTAATACTTTGAGAAAGAGCCAAAAGAATCATTCCACAAAGGTGACAAAGAAAATAAGCCTTGTCTAATTTGGATGGATCCTACAAGAAATGTGGGCATCTTTTGGTATGTTGTGGGAAGAACACTCACCTCTGAGTCAGGAAACAAGGATTGCAGCCTGGTTCTGCCACTAGCCAGCCTTATTCCCTGAACATCTCACCTCACTTCCTTTGATTGAGTTTTCGTTTCCTCTTGGTGGGATTAAATAGTCTCTAAATCCCCCAGCAGTCTAGAAATTCTGTATACGTAAATTGGCCAGTTTAGGCTCTTGCCAGGGTAGGCTGTGGGAGAGCCCTGGAGATTATAGCTGGGGCATGCTTTAAAGAGAGAAACAGGCTAAGGATAATGTGGACAAAGACAATTGAAGACCTATTTGGGGAAATATTGCAAAAAGCTGCCTAGAGAATCTCAAAGTGATTTTCAAATAACACCGAAGTATTCCCAGTGATGCTTGGGGCAGGACAATGCTCTGCTATTTCAGAAAAGAATATATGTACTGTGTTCTGTGAACTTGAATATAGTCAAGGACATACATCACAATTGGGTGCCAAACCAGCATTGTCAGGATAAGGTACTTTCTGGGAATAATTCTTTTCTGGAACAAAGCTCTGTGAAGTATGAAGGAACATGTAGTACTTTGCATATTGTCTCTATGCTAATGTAAACTTTTTTTCTGTACAAGTCTTACCAGAATTAAATTCAGGTATTATGAATATCATGGATGGCAATGGGAGACTTTGAAAGTCATGTGATAAATTGTGTTTTGAGTATTCTGATGACTTCACCAATTTATTACAAACATCTTTTATTCACCAATGCTGTCAGGAAAGAAATCTTCCTGATCTACTATGTTCCCACCATTGATTAGGTGCTGGAGATACAAAGTTGAGTAAGACAGGTTCCACAGTATATTTGTGTAGGTCTAAAGCAGCTGCATTTAAATAAAAGGTATCTGGTTATTTGAAAGTTTGTATGCATATGGGGGAAGTGTGGTGATCAACTAGAGCTTTTTAATTCTTTGGCAGCCACACTTCATGCCACAGGAATCTCTGGGAATAAAGAAAATCCCTACCCTTTTCAGCCTGCAAATAATATTTTAAGTGCTTTAAAAATAATCTGTTTAACCTATTAGGGTATGTATTCATGAAACATAAAGTCAGAAGGAAGATAGAAACCACATTTCATGCCTTTAAGTGTTCTGTGAATATTTCCTCTCTTGATTTAAATTAGAGTCAAATCATCTATTGCAAATTACCGACTCATTTATAGGATGCCAGTCCAATGGGCACAGGCTTTGTTTCTTTCTGGTTTAATCCTTCAATGAGTCTGTTCACAGATTTGAAGATTGGCTTTGGCAGAGCTACAAGTCCAATATTACCTGATGTCTTGCAGTTATCAATTTGGATCATTTCTTCTTAGACTTCTTCTCTCCCTTGGTTCTATGATTTCTTCTGATTCCTCTTTACCTCTCTAATCCTTTCTTTACAATCTCTCTGGAAGATTCTTCTTCTTTTGTCTACCTTTTCCCACCTGGGAATTATCAGACTCATTTTTTTTTGTCTGCAAATCTGTGTTAGTTTTCTTCTCTTGGCATAACAAGTTACTACAAGCTTAGTGGCTTCAACAACATAAATTTATTATTTTATAGTTCTTTAGGTTAGAAGTTTGACATAGATCTCACCAAACTAAAATCAAGATTTCAGCAGGACTATGTTTCTTTCTGAAGTCCCTGGAAGAGGTTCTGTTTCCTTGTTCATTCATTATTTTGACAGAATTTAGTTTCCTGTAGTAATAGGACTGAGATCCCTGCTTCCTTGCTGGCTATCAGCTGAGGCCCATTCCCAGCTTCTAGAGGTCACCCATATTCCATGGCTCCTGGCCCCCTTCTTCCACCATTAAAGCCAGAAATGGAGGTTTGTATCCCTCTCATACTTTGACTCTCTTCTTCCATTTCTTCTCTCTCTGACCATAGCTGGGAAGCTACGAAAGTTTCTATGCTTTTAAGAACTCATGGGATTAGATTGAGCCCACCTGAATAATCCTGCTATACTCCTTCCATTTTAAGGTCCATAACCTTATTAATATCTGCAAAGTCCCTTTTGCCATGTAAGGTAATGTATTCACAGGTTATGGAGATTAAAACATAGACATCTTTGGGGAGCCATTCTTCTGCCTACCACAAAGTCCAAAATCTAATTTGTTATCATATTCTTTACCTCCTTCCTGTTTTTATATCAAACCTCTACTGTGCATAACAAAGCCTGTTGTTTCTAATAAAAAACTTCAGGCATCATTTAGCTGTCTATGCTTTGTCACATCTCCCCAGTTCATCTCAAATCTGGTCAAATCCTCTCTCCACTAGAAAATCTTCATTGGCTTCCACTGCTCACAGAATAAAATTCAAAACCTTTATCAATGCCTAAAGATTCTGATCTGGTTTTTTCCTATTCTTTCCTGTGGTTCTCCCTGACTTCATCCCTTTCTTCTCCCACATCCTTCATCTAGGTAGTTTTTTCTTTCCATCTGCAATATATCTCACCTTCAACTGCTCAACGAGTTTCTTCCAAGCTAAAATACTTTATGAACTGACTTCTCCCTTGTCTTTGACTACCATCTCCATGCTAATGGTCTCCTACAGAACAGAGATTGCTGCCATAACATCTTCTCACTCTGTTGTCCTTACTTTTCTTTTTGCCTGTAAAGTCAGAGAGCATAATGACTTGGAATTATTCATTTTTGTGTTCCCATTGTCTGAGAGAGTGCCTGGAAAATGTTTGATGCTCAATATATATTTTTGAATAAGTGAGTGAATGAATAAAAATAATTTGTCCCTGGAGTAACTACATATTTTTCATAAAAATCAATTAAAAAGTACTTGTTTACTACACATTTATACTCATTAAGTATGTGGTCTATATACAAAAACTGGGTCATCATTTTTTGTGAACTTTAGGTAAACCAACACATTAAACTGTGTTTTCTTCCAAATGCCTAACTCTGAGTTTTGTACATAGAAGGTGCTCAATACACCCCTATTAAATTGAATTTCTGGTTTGCTTCTCTGACAGTACACACTAGTTGCAGGGGCTGGAAATGTGAAACTCCGCATCTCCTGCAACCACACCATCCTGGGTATGTGATTGGCTGAGTTCTTGGAACACAGAAAAACTTGGATTTTCATGGATTTGATTCCTGGATTCTAATCCTGCCTCAGGCTCCTGTTGGTTATGCATGTGACTTCAGACATTACATTTCATTGTTCTGAAAATGTTTTACTATTTTTAAAATAAGGGTTTAAATTATATGATTTATAAAACCCCATCACATTTTCTGCCCATTAATAAGAATTTCTTGATCATTACTCTGTGGTTGGCATTGAGCTGAGAGTCATGCAAAGAAGTATCAATCACAGTCTTTGCCCTCAAGCAATAATTAGCTCAGGGGCTAGGGTGATTCAGTAGAAAGAAAGGTGGTTTGATGACAATAATAGGTTTGATATACAGCCTGAAGTGTGAAAAGAATACTTATATTCATTCTTGCTTTTTTTTTCTTGCCCTTTCCCACCTGAGAAGGCAAGATACTTGGCTTTTAGCTCTTCCTTTATATACAGGTGTACAGTCTTGAGTTAGGATTGTGGACATGGGTATTTACAGAAGTGGGTAAGAGGTGTCAGCTCTGCGTTCATGGAGTGGGTGTGTAGCTGAGTGGCCTGGTCCCCAGCAGAGAAACCAGCAGGGATGGTGGTGAATCAGTGCTCTGGAAATAGTCTTAGGAGAGCAAGGATCAGGTACTATCTTCCGCTACTTTTGAAAAGGCTGTGGCCAAAATATATTTCAGATACTAAAAAACAAAACAAAAAACAAGGTTTCTTATTGGCAGCAAGTAAAGAACAGAATATTTACAATGGTTGGGCTTCCCTGGTGGCGCAGCGGTTGAGAGTCCGCCTGCCGATGCAGGGGACACGGGTTCGTGCCCCGGTCTGGGAAGATCCCACATGCCGCGGAGCGGCTGGGCCCGTGAGCCATGGCCGCTGAGCCTGCGCGTCCGGAGCCTGTCTGTGCTCCGCAACGGGAGAGGCCACAACAGTGAGAGGCCCGCGAACCACACACACACACACACACACACACACACAGAACAGAATATTTACAATGGTTTAGAATGCAAAGACAAAAAGTGAAGCTCTGTTCTCACTGAATTACTTAGACAAATTGAGATCTTCATCATCTCCATTTTCATAATATCGATTTTGTTGTTTATCATGCTTGATGGAAAGGCTGGCCTGAATTAGCTTGGATTGAAAGGAGTACCGCTGACATAAATGGTTGGGTGGCTGAAACAGTTCTCGACAGATAAGATTCATAACAAATCCTACTCTTGAAATCAAGTTCTCAATTAAAAAAACTCCTTTCTGAAAGGATGATGCCCAAGTGATCTTAAAAGGACATTTCCTCTGGGAAAAGAAGTGAATAGAACAGAGTAGGCAGCTTGAGAATGTACACAAGTGGAGAGGAGGAAACCATCATTATAAGGAGAAAATAGCATTTTTCTTATAATTTTTGATTCAGCAAAGGAAACTATGAATGACTCTCTTCTCCTGGTGGTGCCAGAATGGAAACAGGAAAAGAGAAAGACTCAAAGTGATGATAATATTGCTTCTCAGAGGGAAGGAAAACCAAGGCTTTGATCTAGGTATGTGCTTTTTATGTTTTAAATGATCTGCACCAGGCTTCTCTTATTGGAACAGGTAATTGAGGTAATTGAGACCTAACCGGCTTCATGAGATCTATAATGTGAAACTTCATCAATTCTACAGCAGTGTCTAGACCAGGAAGAGAATAAAAGACTCAATAAACAAAGTGGTTTGACTTAATAATGTTTTTGGAGTGAGTACCACATTTTCTCCGGTCAACTTTTCTTTTTGACATAGATAACTTTTAACTCCTATGGACACACAAAGTACTCATTTACTTCAGAGTTTGGACATATTGGAAAGTACTATTGGGGAGTCACTGTTCTTCTCAAAGTCAAATCAATTGTCTTGTTTTAGAGATAAGAATAGTCCCTCCCAGTCAATGGCTCCTTCACCACATCCTCTGTGCTCTGTCAAGCAGGCATTGAACACCATCTGCTTATTGAAAAGGGTGTTACTCACCCTAACCCAAGGCACTAAGGTTACTCATTTTTCCAACACCAGCTGAAAGCTTGAAGAAAAGCACAGAGTTATGATTATTGCATTTCTCTCTGCTTGGGCTGGAGATAATGAGCCACTCCTGCTGCCCTTTTACATGCGTAATGCCTATTGATGTTGAGAACCTCACGGTGTACAAAAGCCATTAGATCACATGTATCATCTTGAAAATAATAAGGACAAAGGGACACCTTTTTTTTTTTAAACTTGACAAAGAGAGCCTCTATGGTTCCACGTCTCTCTAGATCGTCCCAATTAAGAAGAAATAATTTTCCTAGAGTGTCTGCCTGTTTCAAGGTGAGCTTTTTATGAGGAAAGGATAGAGCAGTTCCCGAAACTAGTTTAGATTTCCAAAGTCACTTCTCCTGGGAGACATGATTAGGAAGTGTTAGCAGTCCTCTCAGAGACTGATCAAAAACATGTAACTTCTATATATTGCAAGGGGAATGAGGAAAGTTAAAAGAAGAAAACAAAAAAGTAAAATTCTTTCTCAGATGTGGGAGGCAAACAGCTCCTTTTAGAAATTATTTAACTCCTTTGGGCTTTTTGTTTCCTCCTGTAACAAGGGTTTAGGTGTTGATCAGTGTTTCCCAAACTTAGCTCATCATTGATATAACTTGTGGGGGAGCTTGTTAAAAAAGAAAAATGGTAGGTTAATCGTTTCCTCTCTGGGAAATTCTGATTTAGTGGATCCGGGGTAAGTCCTGGAATCTGCAATGTTAACAAGTTATTGCGATAATTACATAAATTGGGAAAACATTTGTAGATGGTTTCTAGTGTTCTGAACACTAGAATTCTTTCTTGTTTTAATGCTCTTTCTGTGTTAGATTATGAACTGGCCTAGTGCAGATGACTGGGCACATTTGGAGAAACCATACCCAGTAACTATATCTAGTTACCAGCCACACTGGGAACTAAGAGGACAAGTTGCTGAGGTTATGAAGACGTCTAATCTGGCAGACAGGACATGATATTACATGTTATAGCCACAGGTAGCAGACACTGATTCTAGCAAGGTAACGGACCTGTCCAAAGGATTACGAAGAGAGGGAGATATTAGTCTTTCATATTCAAGTCATCAGTAGGTATCTGACTTCACAGAGATCTTCCAACACATCATATAACACAAACCACTGTCCCTACATTGTTGCTTCAAACAAAAAACTACGGCTATTCTTGATTCTACTCATGATCTTACATCTGAGTGTGATTAAGCCTTTGCAAGGCGGTCTGTATCTACCCTATTTCTGATACACATCCTGAATCTGACTCCTTCTCACCATCTTCAGGGTCACAATCCCAGTCTAAGCCCCCACCGTGCTGTGCATGAACTACTCAATAGCTTCCTAACTGGTCTCCTTGTCCCAAATCTGGCTTCCTTGCTGTCCTATACAAAGGAACAAGTATAATCTTTTAAAACATAAAGCACATTATATCACTCCCCTATTTTAACTTTAATCAGATCTTTTCCCCAAATTCTTTTGGATACAGGTTGTGGGTAGAGGATCTATTTTATTTCCAATGGAAAGAACCCTTTGAGAATGCTTAAGGTCACTCCATGACTAAATGACACCAAGAAAGTCCCTGAACTCACAAAAACATTTTTCTGAATTCCCTTCCACTGTATTGCCTTTGCTGACATGTAATTAACTGAAACTTCTGCACATGTG